>NC_057422.1:20987500-21662500 GCF_019457755.1 Venturia canescens | reverse complement strand
TTTGAATTTGAATTTGAATTTGTATTTTGAATTTGAATTTGAATTTAAATTTGAATTTGAATTTGAATTCAAACTTGAATTTGAATTTGAATTTGAATTTGAATTTGAATTTTGAATTTGAATTTGAATTTGAATTTGAATTTTGAATTTGAATTTGAATTTGAATTTGAATTTGAATTTGAATTTTGAATTTGAATTTGAATTTGAATTTGAATTTGAATTTGAATTTGAATTTGAATTTGAATTTGAATTTGAATTTGACTTTGAATTTTGAATTTGAATTTGAATTTAAATTTGAATTTGAATTTAAATTTGAATTTTGAATTTGAATTTGAATTTGAATTTGAATTTGAGTTTGAATTTGAATTTGAATTTGAATTTGAATTTTGAATTTGAATTTGAATTTGAATTTGAATTTTGAATTTGAATTTGAATTTGAATTTGAAATTGAATTTGAATTTGAATTTGAATTTGAATTTGCATTTGCATTTGAATTTGAATTTGAATTTGAATTTGAATTTGATTTTAAATTT
The DNA here is from genome assembly GCF_019457755.1 of Venturia canescens. Classification (NCBI taxonomy): domain Eukaryota; kingdom Metazoa; phylum Arthropoda; class Insecta; order Hymenoptera; family Ichneumonidae; genus Venturia; species Venturia canescens. The sequence continues at coordinate 21,661,967 of NC_057422.1, read as the reverse complement.
GAAGTTTTGAATTTGAAGTTTTGAATTTGAATTTGAATTTGAATTTGAATTTTTGAATTTGAATTTGAATTTGAATTTGAATTAGAATTTGAATTTTTGAATTTGAAATTGAATTTGAATTTTGAATTTGAATTTGAATTTGAATTTGAATTTTGAATTTGAATTTGAATTTGAATTTGAATTTGAATTTTGAATTTGAATTTGAATTTGAATTTGAATTTGAATTTGAATTTGAATTTTGAATTTGAATTTGAATTTTAATTTGAATTTGAATTTGAATTTGAATTTGAATTTGAATTTGAATTTGAATTTGACTTTGAATTTTGAATTTGAATTTGAGTTTGAATTTGAATTTGAATTTAAATTTGAATTTTGAATTTGAATTTGAATTTGAATTTGAATTTGAGTTTGAATTTGAATTTGAATTTGATTTTGAATTTTGAATTTGAATTTGAATTTGAATTTGACCTTGAATTTTGAATTTGAATTTGAATTTGAATTTGAAATTGAATTTGAATTTGAATTTGAATTTGAATTTGAATTTGCATTTGCATTTGAATTTGAATTTGAATTTGAATTTGAATTTGAATTAGAATTTGAATTTTTGAATTTGAAATTGAATTTGAATTTTGAATTTGAAATTGAACTTGAAATTTGAATTTGAATTTGAATTTTGAATTTGAATGTGAATTTGGATTTGAATTTGAATTTGAATTTGAATTTGAATTTGAATTTTGAATTTGAATTTGAATTTGAATTTTGAATTTGAATTTGAATTTGAATTTGAATTTTGAATTTGAATTTGAATTTGAATTTGAATTTTGAATTTGAATTTGAATTTATATTTGAATTTGAATTTGAATTCAAATTTGAATTTGAATTTGAATTTGAATTTTGAATTTTGAATTTGAATTTGAATTTGAATTTGAATTCAAATTGGAATTTGAATTTGAATTTGAATTTTGAATTTGAATTTGAATTTGAATTTGAATTTGAATTTGAATTTTGAATTTGAATTTGAATTTGAATTTGAATTTGAATTTGAATTTGAATTTGAATTTGAATTTGAATTTTGAATTTTGAATTTGAATTTTGAATTTGAATTTGAATTCGAATTTGAATTTTGAATTTGAATTTGAATTTGAATTCGAATTTGAATTTGAATTTGAATTTGAATTTGAATTTGAATTTTGAATTTGAATTTGAATTTGAATTTGAATTTGAATTTGAATTTTGAATTTGAATTTGAATTCGAATTTGAATTTGGATTTGAATTTGAATTTGAATTCAAATTTGAATTTGAATTTGAATTTGAATTTGAATTTGAATTTGAATTTGAATTCGAATTTGAATTTGAATTTGAATTTGAATTTTGAATTTGAATTTGAATTTTAATTTGAATTTGAATTTTGAATTTGAATTTGAATTTGAATTCGAATTTGAATTTGAATTTGAATTTGAATTTGAATTTCAATTTTGAATTTGAATTTGAATTTAAGTTTGAATTTGAATTTGAATTTGAATTTGAATTTTGAATTTGAATTTGAATTTGAATTTTGAATTTGAATTTGAATTCAAATTTGAATTCGAATTTGAATTTGAATTTGAATTTGAATTTTGAATTTTGAATTTGAATTTGAATTTGAATTTGAATTTGAATTTGAATTTGAATTTGAATTTGAATTTTGAATTTGAATTTGAATTTGAATTTGAATTTGAATTTGAATTTGAATTTTGAATTTGACTTTGAATTTGAATTTGAATTTTGAATTTGAATTTGAATTTGAATTCGAATTTGAATTTGAATTTGAATTTGAATTTGAATTTTGAATTTGAATTTGAATTCAAGTTTGAATTTGAATTTGAATTTGAATTTGAATTTTGAATTTGAATTTGAATTTGAATTTGTATTTTGAATTTGAATTTGAATTTGAATTTGAATTTTGAATTTGAATTTGAATTCAAATTGGAATTTGAATTTGAATTTGAATTTTGAATTTGAATTTGAATTTGAATTTGAATTTGAATTTGAATTTGAATTTGAATTTTGAATTTGAATTTGAATTTGAATTTGAATTTGAATTTGAAATTGAATTTGAATTTTGAATTTGAATTTGAATTTGAATTTGAATTTGAATTTGAATTTTGAATTTGAATTTGAATTTGAATTTGAATTTGAATTTGAATTTGAATTTTGAATTTGAATTTGAATTTGAATTTGAATTTGAATTTGAATTTGATATTGAATTTTGAATTTTGAATTTGAATTTGAATTTGAATTTGAATTTGAATTTGAATTTAAATTTGAATTTTGAATTTGAATTTGAATTTGAATTTGAATTCAAATTTGAATTTGAATTTGAAATTGAATTTGAATTTTGAATTTGAATTTGAATTTGAATTTGAGTTTGAATTTGAATTTGAATTTGAATTTGAATTTTGAATTTTGAATTTGAATTTGAATTTGAATTTGAATTTGAACTTGAATTTGAATTTGAATTTGAATTTGCATTTGAATTTGAATTTTGAATTTGAATTTGAATTTGAATTTGAATTTGAATTCAATTTGATTTTGAATTTGAATCAAGAAACTCGATTGAGTCTCGGGACAAGTACTTTGACAGCCCTGTCGTCTGCTGGCCTGAGGCTCTCGCCGAGACTATCTTTTCTATGAATGAAACGATTCGCGGTGGTGGGGTTAAAACTGGCTTGTCATTTTCTAGAATTGCGGAGCTCAAGAGATGTTCTGTTAAGCGAAAATTAGTTTGGAGCCTAATTTCCAAAATCCCTTTCGAATGAGCCTGAAACCAATAGTATCAGTAGCGTAATTGCTGAGAAAAAACTTTGCACTGGCTCGAGATTATGCAAAAGCTACCAACATTTATAAATTTGACGTGTCTGAATATAATACCATCAAAGGCCTTATGTCCCTGGGTCTATCTTCGCGGCGGTGTCACGGACTGACGTCACATGCCAGCACCTCCACCTCGTCGCTATATATAGATAAGCGAGATATTATGAAAAAGGGTTATGTTGTTTTGATAATGCGAAGTTCAGGATGTGTGTATCGTGTGCTGGATAAATTCATGATGATCGGTTAATTGTGTCCTCCTTTCCTATCGTGAATTGTTTTTAAACATACATTTATTTGAATGAATAATTGGTTGAATGTAAATTGATTCCAATAACTTTTTAAAAACTTTTATCAAATAAAAATATCTGAGCCCATGTATTTTTGTCATATTCTTTTACATTTAGTTTGGCCGTGCCTTCCAGTCCCTTTTTTCCACCTATTTAGCTTACAGTGTATCCATACCAATTTCTGTTCATTTTCTGGACTATATGTATATGTTGTGTATTTCTATTTCCTCTCATTTTGAGTTCATCAATATAGTTTGAAGATTTATGACAATAACTCTTGTTCGATCTGATTGCTTGTTTATACACCCCAGTTTGAAATAAATCTGTGTGCCAAGTAAATGCATAGATATTTACTTGAGTTGTTACATGATGAATTTTGAAGTTTATTTCAATAAGCCATTGGGTGATTTTTGTTCCTCGTGATATCAAAATTTGTATCTTGGAAATGCAATGCACACCTCAAGTTTGACTACATGATTAAGCGATATGTATATATTGAGTATTTCCACGTCATGTTTGCGATTGGCATTATGGGTTGAATAATTCATGTTTGCATGTCTACACTTGATCATTTTTGGATGCGTTCAAATATTTAATCTGCGTATAACCATAGAGACATGCCAAATTACTCCATTTTGCTTGCTGCATGAATATGCACCATGTCTTTCACTTTTTTTTAAATGTGTCAGAATAACTTTTAAAAATGTGACTCAGAGCATTCTGAAATGTTTTTTTCCATGGTATCAAAGTTTGTATTACTGGTATGCAGCGAGTACCTGTAAACTGTGATGTTTCTGTAATGCGGCCTGCGTTCGAATCATTTCATTTTTTGGTTCTAACTGTAGTATATAAACAAAGAAATTCATTACTAATATCTTCAACCGCTTACTACTTCAGCGAACAGGGCTGAAATTGTTGTCGTCGAAAGCCAATGCACATATACATTAAACAATTTGAAGTTCTGTTCGCTTTTCAGTACGCTGTCTTTTTACTTTTAGTTTTGGCATGACTACTTTAATGAATTTGTGGTAAGAAAATGTAGATGAGTAAACCACAGCGGATACTTGCTAACTATGAAAATTCTGTGTATTGACATGTGCACCAAGTATAATCACTTCCTATTCTTTGATTATGGAATGTGGATAGAAAAAATAGATAATAAAAATAATTCAAAATGATACAAAAAGTCATCGATGACTCATTTATGAATAGCATAAGAATTCATGGTTTCAGAATGCAATGCATATACTAAAAAATAAACAATTCTGTTGGTCTTAAAGCGGTCTATACTTTTTCTTTTTCTGATTGAGCCTCAGTGACTACATGCCGAATTTGAAAATTTTGTGCATCGACATGTGTACATCCACTTTGCATCCCTGCATATACTGATATAAATGAAATAGAATACTTTAAAAAGTCATTATAAGGCCATTTTCGAATAAAATAAAAATTTCTAACTTATGAATGAAATATATTTTTCTAAAAATTGCCAATTCTGGTCGACTTGGTGAGCATTATATGTTTTTTTTCTCTCTTTTTCTCTCTTTCTATAAAAATTTGAGAAAAATCAACGAATACATTTGTTTCATTAAAAATCCTTCATATCTTTTTTATTCAAAATGATTTCATCAAAAAAATAGAAAGCAATATTTATGCATAAGGCGAAAAAACTTCGCGAAAATGGAAAAAATTCGTAAACATTACGAAGATCACTACGAACATTTGAATAATATAAAAATTATTATGGAATGGACAGAACTTGATTAAAATCATTGGAGAAATTATTTTTAAACATCACAACAAAAACATTGAAAAACTTTAAAACCCCTTATTGAAAAACTTTTTATATCGTTTAGAACTAGCACAGAAAAACGATTTGATATAAATTCGAAAAAATTCTCTCTCGGGGAAAAAAATTTGGAAGAGAACATCGATGATCGCCCGTTTTCGCATTATACCACAAAAAATGTTTGATTTAAAAATATGAGAAAAACATTATATACGTAAATTTTATTTATTTCAGCATGTATGGCAGAGTATTCCTCGATAGATCAACCAATGTTTCAATTTCGCATTTCACACTCAATTCTTGATTTTGCAAAACAAATGAGTAAGGTGGTACAAGAATATCTAGATCTGACGAGCACTTTTGTCTTGTACGTGAATATTTTTTAAAAGATTGCTTTAATTGAATTTTCAATTTTCTGATCTCAGAATATACCTAGGGAAAAAAAAGTTGGGACAAGTACATTGATGCTTCCTTGTATCCTGACCATATCACGAAAAATGTAAAAAAAATTCCACAAAAAAAATTATGAAAACAAGTGTAAATAATTTTAACAGAACAATTCGAAAAAATGTCACAAATCCTGAAAAAACGTCACAATGAAAAAAAATACGAATCTGTAATTATTTTGTAAAGTGAAAAAAATTTAAATAAAACATGAGAAATAAAAAACCAAAATATCGCGCTTGAAAAACACTTTGAAAAACGATGCTTCATTCTTCTTATCTTATTTTAATAACTAAATCAAATTTAAAAAAAAAAATCTCATCTAAGTTTCTTACAGCATTAAAATTAATGATATCAATTCGAGGCCAAGTATTTTCTGATAAATTGGAAAATGTTACCACTTGTGTTACGTGTATCACTACAATTTAAAACCATAAAAATTCCCTCTCCGGAAAAAATTCGGACAAGTAAATTGGTGATCGCCCGTTTTCGCATTAAACCTCAAAAAATGTAAACTAAAATTCTCAAACCTCGCAATCAAAATGATTTCAAACCGTGAGAAAATATCAAATATATTACAATTTTATAGCATTAGTGGATAATATTATCCACCAATATACCCATTATGCGGTATTTTCCACGTTTATAAGAGTATTGACGAGAACTTCAAACATTCGACACACAAAACAAATATCCATGGTTTAAATTGTTGACTATAATTATTTGTCTCCATGCGGCTTCTCATTTGATATTTAATAAGAAATGAAAATATTTTTATTTACGAAAATTTCATTTATTCCAGCATGTATGACAGAGCATTCTTTGATAAATCAACCAAACTCTGCATTCCACACTCTGTTAATTTTGGTCCTTGAGCTCATCAATAGCAAATTACACAAAATAAAAAAGACTTTTTTACTATAACGACTTTATTGAAAATGTTGAAATTCTTGCTTACTAATAGCTAATATTTTTTCATAATTTTGCAAAAAAAAATAGGTAAGAATGTACAAGAATATATCGATGTGACGAGCACTTTTATCTCGTATACGTAAACATTTTTTCAAAGATTGCTTGAATCGAATTTCCAATTTTCTAATTGCAGAGTATAGAGTTTTCATTTTTATTTTTTGAACTTAGCGTGATTGTAGTTAGCTCAGCTTAATTAAACCCGAAAAACAAGAATGCTGAACTTTTGAAAAAAAGACGTGATATAAAATCCCAAAAGTTCCCCTAGGGAAAAAAGGTTGGGACAAGTACATTGATGGTCCCTTGTTTCCTGATCATATCACGAAAAGTGTAAAAAAAATTCCATTCGAAAAATTATAAAACCAAGTGTAAATAATTTCAACAGAACAATTCGGAAAAAGTTCCACATCGATGCCTCATTCTTTTTATCTTGTTCTAAAAGCTAAATCAATTGACAAAAAATTTCATCTAATATAAGTTACGTGCAGCATTAAAATTTATGATATCAATTCAAGGCCAAGTATTTAATGGTAATTCGGAATATTCATTCTGATGGGGGAAGCACAGGAACTTGAGAGAGTTTTAATGAATCAAAAAATTTACCATTTGAGTTACGTGCAGCACTAAAATTTATGATATCAATCGAAGGACAAGCGTTTTATTAGTAATTCCGAGTTTTAATATTATGCAATTGCTCTATGGAGCGTTTGAATCCAAAAAAAAAATCACATCAAAGGTATTATAATTTGTTACTCTATGGTGGTAGAGATTTAGAAGAAAATCGATTCCTCTCAGACTTTTAGGATCCCCTGGTATTATTGACAATATTCGACGTCAATTTTGGATCGGTACAAATTATGTTTAACCCTCTCGGACCGTATGTTGCTTCTACGCAACACGCGCTTCCAGGCCCAATAAAACTGCATCGATCAGTAAGGTTGGGGTTCTAAATGCCTATTTCCATCAAGCAGGGTTAGATTACACCATAGATACTCCTAAACCAAAAGATAAACCGCTTTAACCCATAGAAATATCAATATGAAGTCGGCGATTCATGTTGAGTTGGCGTTGTGTGAGAAGGTGCTTTAGTTATCGCAAAAGAAAAGTGGGTATACATTTTTTTTTCGTACTCCAAACGTTATTTCCTTTCAAAGGGAAGCTGATATTATGTATTTAAGGTAATCGGTGCTAGATTCATTCGTAAATTTTCCTGATTTTGCTCCCCAAGGACCTGGTGCTGCGCGCAGCGAACATTCAAAAATTCATATTTCCCAACAAAAAAACTGAAATGTCACAATGGATTCGCAAACTAGAAAGTATTTTGAGATAAAATTATAAAGGGAATCATTTTCCGTCAACGCGAAATAGGTCTCGGTCTGAGAGGGTTAAATATGTGTTAAAAGTACTTGTCCGGCCCATCACTTTTCATTTTTATTTTTCATTCACATAAAAATTAGGGCCCTTCTAGGACTGATGGATCATAAGTATGCATACAGAGGAGATTAAGAAAGTTATTTCCAAATAATTTTACTTAATTGCGTTGAATTAATAACAATTGCAAATGAATTCTCCTATAATATAAAGGGGATATTACTCTACATCGTTAAATAAACGAAAAACATTTTGCACAATAAATATGTTTAAGCTTCTAGAATGACCCCCCAGTTTATATTACAATGACGGCAATTTTTACTTCTCCTTTCTTCCAGCGAAATAATTCTATTTGGTATAAGAACTAACACATACTTTTATTGGAAAAATTAAACGGATAATAAATCGCATTTCAGTAAATTTGCAACCGGATTCTGCCGTACAATTTTCTTATTTTATTATAGATTTTTATTTGAATGAAAAATAAAAATGAAAAGTGATGGGTCGGACAAGTACTTTTAACACATATTTAAACATAATTTGTACCGATCCAAAATTGACGTCGAATATTGTCAATAATACCAGGGGATCCTAAAAGTCTGAGGGGAATCGATTTTCTTCTAAATCTCTACCGCCATAGAGTAACAAATTATAATACCTTTGATGTGATTTTTTTTTTGGATTCAAACGCTCCATAGAGCAATTGCATAATATTAAAACTCGGAATTACTAATAAAACGCTTGTCCTTCGATTGATATCATAAATTTTAGTGCTGCACGTAACTCAAATGGTAACTTTTTTGATTCATTAGAACTCTCTCAAGTTCCTGATGCTTCCCCCATCAGAATGAATATTCCGAATTACCATTAAATACTTGGCCTTGAATTGATATCATAAATTTTAATGCTGCACGTAACTTATATTAGATGAAATTTTTTGTCAATTGATTTAGCTTTTAGAACAAGATAAAAAGAATGAGGCATCGATGTGGAACTTTTTCCGAATTGTTCTGTTAAAATTATTTACACTTGGTTTTATAATTTTTCGAATGGAATTTTTTTTACACTTTTCGTGATATGATCAGGAAACAAGGGACCATCAATGTACTTGTCCCAACCTTTTTCCCTAGGGGATTGTAAACTTTCCGTGACACTGCGAGAAAGAGAAAGAGTACGTGAGAGAGCGAGCGAGTAGAGGAGTAGAAAAGGAGACAGAGAGCCACGAGAACGAACGTGGACGACTGGATCGAACGATTACTGGCCGACTGACAGTGTTTTTACACGAGAGTCGCGCACACACGTACCGGATCGCCTGGCGTTGATATGTCATGAACATGGCGACTTCCACGGGCGATTCGGCAGATGATCGGAATTCTTGCAAAGTATTAATTATCGGTGGTGGAATGGCTGGTCTCTCAGCCGCGAATCATTTATTGAAAAATAGCGAAAATAATTTCCTTATACTCGAAGCGCGAGGACGTATCGGTGGACGTATCGTCGCTACACCAATTGGTACGAATAATACTTAACCCCTTTGTATCAAATACATCCCGATTTTATGTATTCACAATAATTAATCGTTATGGCGATGTTTCACAGTATATAAATGAAGCATAATTGCAAGTATCAATAATATTCTAACCATCGAACTCATTTTTGTTCAAATGTTTTGTTGTTATGAGCAATCAATTATTGATCTATTTGACTTTGGCCACTTTTTGTTTACAACAGATATTTTATTTGTTTTCACGTACTCAACTGACACAAACATAGAATGCATAAATAGATAACTTTTTTATATACACAAAAAATGTATGTTATTGGTCATTTACTTCCTTCTATTTCCTTCTATGTACCATTTAAGTTTTTTTCATATTTGATCACTCCATACAAGGTCATTATTGTCAATATGAAAAAATGTAATACAAAGTGCGTGTGATATACCCGTATATGTCTGAAATGAAATTTTCCTTCTGCAATTTTTTTCTACAAAAGTTTAAAAATGAGGTCAGCTGCTCTCAGTAATTATTTGATTTATTCTGATAAGGAAGACTGTGGATGGCATTTAAATGGTGAATTAATTTCTGCATATCAATGAATGCCAAAGAAATCCTATCTGTGGTCTTTGCAATATTTTCTTGAATCGAGTACAATCGAGCTCTCTTCTGAAAGATGGATAAAAATGGAAGAATTTTTGATAATGATATTCGAAAAGGATTTTACGTGGATGAAAATTTTTTCCACAGGTGGAGAAAAGGTGGAACTCGGAGCAAACTGGATACACGGTGTTCTAGGAAATCCTATGTTTGAATTGGCAATGGCAAATGGACTTATAAATATAATAAGTACTCCAAAACCTCACAAAGTAGTAGCAGCAATGGAGGATGGCAAGCAGCTGCCATTTCCTATATTGCAAGAAATTTATGAAGCTTATGTATGCTTCTTGAGACGCTGCGAGGAATATTTTCTCAGTGCTTACAGTCCACCGGATGGTATAAATAGTGTAGGAGAACATGTAGCTTTTGAAGCTGATCTCTACTTGAACTCCCTGCCCCCAGAAAATAGAAGAATAAGACAGTTGTTATTTGATTGTTTGTTAAAACGAGAGACTTGCATTACTGGTTGTGATAGTATGGAGGATGTGGATTTATTAGAAATGGGCTCTTACGCAGAGCTGCAAGGTGGAAATATCAGTCTACCCGATGGTTACAGTGCTATACTCGAACCTATAGCTAAACACATTCCGACAGATCGTATACTCCTGCGACACGCAGTCACTAAAATCAGGTGAACTATGAATTTACATTTTTATGAAGCTAAGTGCTTTTTTTTTTCATTAAAATGTCTCAAGTCAGTGGGACTGCCTTTTTCATGAAGCATATAAGCTTTTTCATTGCATGGAAACATTTGGATACACGATTACTAATGTAAAATAATCGTCCACTGATAGCGCAAGAATTTTGTAAATTAGAGTATTTATTTATAGTATTTATAAACCAACCTTTATATAATTGAACGAGAAAATCAAGTGTTGACATTAGCATCTGCCTTGGAAAGTAATTGTTCACGAACCAAATGATTTTGATAACTTGCTGATGTTATGCTTTTTAAGTTTTAAAGACAGTAATCGTTGTTACATAATTTTGTATACCTAGCGTTTTTGTACTGAGCTTCGGTGTAATGCTCTTTTTGTTTTAATCGTTACAGGTGGCAAAACGTTGAAAAAAAGGAAGTTGTGCCGAATGATCTGGACGCTGCAAAGACTAGTAATAACGAGGACGATCTCATCGAGGTAACGTGTGAAAACGGCAAAACGATAAGAGCCGAGCAAGTATTGTGCACACTGCCATTGGGGGTTTTGAAGGAGAAAGCATCTGAGATATTTGAGCCATCGTTGCCGAAGTACAAACTGGAAGCTATAAATAGATTGATGTTTGGTACTGTAGATAAGATATTCCTCGAGTACGAAAGACCTTTTCTTAATCCGAGCGTCTCTGAAGTAATGCTGCTTTGGGACGATCGGGCATTGAGTAACGACGAACGCAACGATTTAAGTAAAACATGGTTTCGGAAAATTTATTCGTTTACGAAAATATCTGAGACGCTTTTGCTCGGTTGGATATCGGGAAAAGCAGCTGAATACATGGAAAAATTAAGTACGACCGAAGTCGCTGAAGTTTGCACGAATATACTACGACGATTTCTCAACGATCCTTTTGTACCAACGCCAAAAGGATGTTTACGCACGTCCTGGCATACCCAACCGTACACACGAGGTTCTTACACTGCCATGGCCGTTGGTGCTAGTCAACTCGACATCGAAACACTTGCTGACCCTTTGTTCAACGAGGAAAATCCAGCCAGAATACAAATTGCGTTCGCCGGAGAACACACGCATTCTTCCTTTTACAGTACAGTGCACGGGGCTTATTTGACCGGTAGAACAGCCGCTCAAAGTTTATTGGATTCACGAAAGACTGAAACGCAAACGCCTCTTAGTTTGAGTTGCGAAGATACCAGTGATCTCAGCTCGTGGATTCAGGGAATATCACTCGGCTGAAGAGCAGGAACTTTTCAGCCAACTTTTTTTCACACAATAACACGACAACGAGCAATTGAAAAGTATACAGAGACCGCGAGAGAAAAGCAAGGGCGTTGATGTCAAAGCAACATTATTATTCATTTCGTTCTATCCAGATTCTCGTTACTTTTGCTAAGCAACATTTTTTTTGCACAAATCAAGGCCTACATTCGACGATCCTTCAACATGTTGCCCTATCCAAATTTGAACATTATTTTCAGGAACCTAATGATTACGCGTCGAGGTTGCGAGTTTGGTGGTGAAAAAATTATGAAGCTATAGGAAGTACAATATAAGTATTTTTGAAAACGTAGAACGAGAATCTTGAGGAGAGAACGATTTTGATAATTGGGTCATTCATCATCATCGCCCAAATGCACAAAACTACTACAATTTTCTATCCGCGTATCTTGGGATGGCAAAATTTTAGCGATCGTCATGCTTATTTATCAGTTTGCAATAACTGATAAATTGAAACACACGCGTATATATGTAGTTATATATTTTGTACATAAAGAGACTCGTCTATTTGCTTCGCGCGATGTGTACATATCGACGCCTATTTCATTGTAAATCTTTATGTACAGTGCCTAGTTTTTTCTCCTTCTTCTGATCAACTTGTAATAGGCTCGCTTGTGAAAAATTCAGAGGGGATTTACGATTATGCTAATTTACAAAGTTTCTTGTGCACGATACACAAAGACCGAGATACGTTATACCCGTACAAGATAAACGTCCGTTTGCATCGTCACAGTGATGTTCATCGAATGGAATCTAGTCGCGCAACTGCATACCGTATTTTATTATTTTAGCTAACAAACTTTTTGGATTATTGATATTTATTTGTTATAAACGTGATATGTAGTTGAAAAAAAAAAACCAAAAAGAAACGAAAGAAAAGGGATAGAGGAGGCTTAGGTAACGCACTGTTACCGACGACACCATGAGAATGTGCATTTTTAAATGTTTATTTATTTAGGCAATAAAGTACATTGCAATTGATTTTCATTTTCGTACCCTCGAACGGTTGGACGTAGAACGTTTAATCTCGAATTGAATGTAGACGAATGAGAGTGTGAGAGACAATGTGATAGAGCCACGTGACGCAAAGTTATGAATCGCCTGAAATTCGTATAGAAAGAATAATCTCACGAAAAAAGACAAAGATAAAATTAAAAAAGTGAAAAAAAAGCACAAAGCCGGAAAAAGCGGTGCACTCAATGAAAATTGAATATCAAACTACACGACGTTTCGTTGATAACAAGGAATCGCTTACATTCGACACGATGATTTTCTCGCCCTGCATATTTGAACATTCAAATTTGTCACGACTTTATTATACATAGTAACCTTGTACAGACGATGAATAATAATTCGTTTATACGCGTATAAGTGATAGAACATTTAATATGAATATAATGTTAATAAAATACAATAATACCTCTAACAAGGTGTACTTTTTTTTTTCATAATTTTTCCAATACTTTTTTTTAGTCCATCCGTGACAAAGGCTTCGGCTCTAATCCGTAACGATTTATCATTGTTGATGCATCCCATTCGAACAATTTCAAATTGTTGAATAATATTATTACAGTTAATATTAACTGTAAGAAACAAAAAAAAACTTAACATATTCAATTGGCTGAAACGAGACCCAACAAAACTTTTCGGGCAAAACTTAAAGAACTTCTATTTACATTATATATTCAAGTGATAAAAAAATATCTAAAACCTTTGTACCTGCATTGTTTTTTCCTCTATTCATTTAAATAAAAATATACTACGTTATGTACGTAAACGGAGGTGAGTAGCACATAAAATTCGTCGCTTAACGTAGACTCGTGAAAGCTCAAAGGAAAAACAAATCAAACACGTGTGGAATCGAGAAGGCAATTGATGAAATGAATTACGCATGATTACTGTACATTTGTCTGATTGAGGACGGCACGATTTCCCGGTATGTGTTTAAAGTAACGGTTTCTTTTCCCCCATAGACAATAAAAATAAAGGTTCTTGAAAATTCGGTTTTCTTCCAAAAATTCTCACCGTTCATACATTGCCTCGAGACACTGCTTTTTTTTCTCTGCTCTTCGTTCAAATTTCCTTGAACGAGGATATAAAGTTTCTACGATGAACGTCGAACGCACGAAATCTTGGAATAGCTTAGTTACATGTATGAAAACCTTATTACCAACGTATAAAAATTCATCTGGCACATCGATAGATCATATTTGGAAATCATTAGCCGGTTGGCATTAAAAAAATATCACTCAATTATCAACGCTATTAAGCCGACGCCTTTACCACTGTCACACTTCTAAAAACGTCACAGTGCGGTTCTCCAATAAATCAATATAACGAAAATAAATGATTATATGTGCAATTCCAATTGACACGAACCTTAACGATCTCGTTATGAAAATTATATCGATATAATATTTTGAGTTCCACTACAAATATTATACATACAATTGCATATATAGATTTTTGAATCTATATATATTTATGCATGTAATATATTGATAAAATATATTTTAAAATCAAACGTGTATATATGTGTATTATTTAAATTTAGACGCAGCTACCAGAGCAACGCTAGCATATTCTACGATAAAATATGTAGTTTTTTCTTTCCTTAAGTATGTTACATTAGTTTTTAACTATGTATAGATATCTTATATAAATCGATAATAAAGTTTTTCGTTCAAACTTTGTATGCAGGTATAGCGTTTCATTCTGAGGTAGACCAAATCACCCAACTACTCTATACTCGAGAGAGAGAGAGAAAGATATATCGTGATAATTTTCAGGTCACTCCATGAGTTTTGTCACCATTTTCCTATGTGGCAAAGCTCAAAGATCTAATTGGAATTTATTTGATGGTACTTCGTTCACTTGATCGTTCATCGATAGAAAAGAAAAAGCGTATGTTTTACCGACCCAATATCACACGTTTATTAGACCGTTCGTTACTGGAAAGACTTGAGACTTGAGAATTCTTCGAAGCAGATGATCCGTTGAATCTTTTACATGCTTACGAATTTTAAAACGTATAATACGAAATATCGACGGTTTGGGGGTCTCTCAAGTATAGATCCGTTCGCAGCGAGCACACTATACACTACTCATGATTAATATTAATTAATAAATTATCAGTAACCTTCTGTTTCTGTTTTCGTAATCATAAAAATACAGCGGTACGAACGCACGGATTCGTCGTCTTTCACTCTCTGTACACTTATTAAAATAAATTTTGTAAACGACTTTAGCTTTGTACTAAAAGTCATCGATCCCACCGTCAGATATACCAGCCCTTATTTTGTCCAAGACTTTGTTCACGAAATCTGTAGAGTGGTTCGCTATTCGCACCTCTGTAACATGAAACAAACGTGATGCTATCGATTCAATTGCTACTTAAGAAAACGTAAATTTCTTAAAAACGCGTTATACTTACTTGTAGCTGATTTGCACAATTTGTCCAATTGACGAGTCAATTCTTCTTGGGTTTCCGGATTTCCCTCAGTCAATTTAATTGCCAGAGTCTGTTTGATCTGTGCAATACCGTGAATAAGTCGTCCTGAAATTATTTTCATTGTATTATATTTTCGATGACGTATGTTAAAAAAAAAACACTGAATTGAATTCGATAATAAAGTTCGTTACTCAACTGTGCTCTTGTTCGAGGCCATGAAGTTTTATTTTATTCGCTTCGTGCTGTGCCTTTTTCTTGAGCCTACAGGCTCGTGACGCTAATTTATTTTTCTCCTTGCGTGTTTTCGGTCTCGCGGGAAAAGGTAATTCTGAAACTGGTGTCATGTCGTTTATGACGCTCGACAATTTGTCAAGCTCCCGGCCTATGCTGAAAAGCTTCCGAGGATTCGGCGTCAGGTCATTCCCGTCACCTTTGCGTGCTTTGCCACTATGCTTTATACCTCGGAGAGCGCAATGTGGACTGAATACAGGGTCAGTCGCCTCGTTCAATACATGAGGATCTTCCAAACGTGCTCGTGCCACTAATCTCTGACCCTTTGGTCCCTTTGCTTGAACGTTGTACTGCCAGAAATACTTTTCTTTTTTACTGTGTCTCTCACGTGCCGAATCGCCACTAACTCTAATACTGCCTTCGCGATCCTCACCGTCGCTTCCTCCGCTATCTGCAACGTTAAAAGAAAACCACAATATTTCACCTTTATCGCTAAAACTTCAACAGTCTTTGATTTCGATTTAACATGAAACAAAATCATCTAAACTTAATCAATTAAGCCGACGTAGCACAATGAAAATTTACGGAAAAATTTTAGTAAATTCTCGGCACTATGATAAGAACAAACATTAAAGTTATATCTATTCAACAAAATGATTCCCAATGTGCGACTCGATCTATCGGGTGATTTAATTTGGCGGCTCTTTCATTCCATTCTATTTTGTAATTACTCAAATATCAGGAATATATTCGTTATCGGAAATTATGAAATTTGACTATTTTACGACGTTAGTAGAAAAGTAACGCTCGAAATTGTTCGTCGTTAATTCTAGACCACCACAACGGAATTTTCATTAAATATAACTTGATCATTATTATCACATTCTTGATTGAAGAAAATTGAGAAATAGTGTACAAACTTCATTATCGCGTACGAGGAATGTTTTATGCTGAGGAGAAATTTTCGGTCGCTAACGATCCAATTGTAAGATTGACGTCTAATTTTCTTAGCAACCAATCTTCGGTTACAATCCTCTTGACGAAAAAAGAAGAGAAAAAAATTACCATTATCACTACTGAAATCGTCGTAGTGATCACTGTCATCGTCGCTGTCCTCATAGCCTTCGTCGTGACTAAGAGGATCGAGATGGCCCAAAGGATCGGGACTGAGCGCACCGCCCGTGCTCAGACTACTCGTCGATCCGGCTTCGACGGGGCCGAGACTTCCAGTGCTTGTCAAATGTTTTCGTGGTTCTCTATGTGTCCATAATAATTCAGCTCCTATTGATTGAGTAGGCGCTGACATGGACAGTCTAGAAATTTTTAGTTTCCCGCGTGATGTTTCCATTGCTGTTACGTCCATTGGATGGTAAACTGGACTCGTGGGTGGATTTTCACCTTTTTTCATCAGAAGCTCGTGAAGGGTTGATTGACCACCTTGACGAACTACTGGATGAGGAGACGTAGAGGAGCTCGCTGTGGAACTACCTGTTACATAATATATCACGAATCCAGATCATTAAAAAACTGCAAAGCAAGATTTTCCAATAATATGATAATTTTAAAAATTAGTTTCTATTGTCAGATTGTTTATCCCTTATGAATTATAATGTAGTGAAGAAAATAAAGTCAAGCTGTGCTTGTGCATGGAGTTATCTAGTGAGAAACAATTTTTTTACATAAATTGATGGGTTTTCAAGTGAGTAAATTCTTTACAAAAAATTGTTTCGGATTCTACCTTTTTCCCCCCAATCAGAATCAAAATTTTTTTTTTAACCAGGAGACTGTGTTATTCATACAAAAAGATTGAGAAAATTAAAAACTTCAACCTCGTACGAACTCTACATAAAAAATAAATTGAAAATTAATAAAATGAGAAAGTGATTGAAATACCTGCTAAATTACTTGTGCTCGGGCTTGGATAAGCAGGCGGGCTGACAGCTTCCAAATTCTCCATGAGGCTCAAACCACCGTTAATGAGGTTGAAACCAGAGGTGACTGTGTAAGGCGGACAGTTGCGATAAGTGACAGTGGTTTGAGGGAAGCTGCTAGGAGCAAAAGCAGAAGTAACATTGCTGAAGAGCGAACCTCCCGAAGGTATAGCTTCTGCTTCAACTCTCAATGGCTGAATCCTTTCTTCGGGTAAGAGTAAATCATCAAAATTCAGATCTCCAAGAAAGGTGTCGTCGTTAGCGTTAAGTTCGGCAAGGGTTGGTCCCTGGATCAGATCAGCTTTATCAACTTGAAAAATATCATCGTCATCCATTTTGAAGGATATTCCTAATTGCTCTGGATCCATTTTAAAAGGAGACTCTGCTGGATCAGGTCTCACACCCCAGGGTGATGTAACTGCCAAGGGCGATGGTGAAAATTGATCGTAAACTCCTCTTGTTCCACGATGGCTACCCGGAATTGGGACAGATGCTGAAGATGGTCCAACATCTTGGCTTGGTTCTTGCTTCACAATACCTTCCATTCCGTTGCTTTCAGGATCAAGTAAGTATTCCGAATAATTAGTATCACCCATAGCTCCTTCTTGTCGTTACAATTTTATCTCGATCTTGACGACAAAGGATGGAAAAGCCTCTTGAAAAATGTGCTCATTCGTAATTCGTCTTTTATCCTTTTCTCTTGGCCGCTGTTGCAATAGCGAGCAATATATACTGTATTTAGTGAGAAAATGTTCAACACGTGAGAGATTGATTGAACAAACGAAAATAAAAAAAAAAAAAATCAACTCGCATGCAAATTTTTAGATTATCGTTAATTATCGTCAATACCATCAATTTTTATTTTGTGTTTAAAGTAAAAAAAGAACTTTTGACAGCTTTTGAGATTTTGGTGAAAAAAAAAATGTTGAAAAAAGAAATTTTAAACAGATGTTAACCCGAGTTGAAGCTAATCATTGCTGAGCAGCAGGTTCATAAACACAAAATAGCTAGAGACGGGAGAGCACATGCGCCCTAATCACAACACACAAACAATCTCGCTGGTGTATACTTTTTGCCGAGAAATTCCGCGTGGGACGACAACTGAAGATTTTTTACTGTTTGTTTATTAATTTTCTCTCAAATCGTTCGTATGACAGTGCAAACTCGTTGAATCTACTTCACCACACGGAAAAGCAAAATATATGGAATGCGAAACGAGACGAAAACACACGTCACTCTATAGTATAATCTCTCAAGCGCGCTTTGTAGATTAATCTTTCGAGCAAAACGAGAATTTTCTTGATTCGACGTGAAACGACGGGTCTGTAGTTATCGATATATCTTATATATATATATAGATGCATATGTATCTATGTATATATAAATATAAATAATACTGATTTTTATATAGATATATATACAGCTGATGTTATCGTCGAATCACATCACGACCCTTGAGCATTCACGTTTGCCCCCCAAGAATGACCATGACTTTCATCAGCAAAATTTATATATTCCGTGTACTACTGCTGTCGAACGTCCGCTTTCTTATACCCGAGAACAACAAGCACGAGCAGTTGATGACACTTGGGACTTTTTCAATATTTCGCAATGTGTACGAGGATATTTCACAAACATAATTCACGCAACACAATAACACGACAAATGTGAGCACACACCTGACTCCTGTCTGTCCCTGTCCGCGCCTCGAACAAAAATCTTGCGAGTGAAGCCAGAGAGGAGGTACACACGAGGAATCACGAAACGTCTGTTGTTGTTTTGCCACGAGATCGCTGAGAAAAATATGTCCCCTCCGGCCCCTTCCACTTCGTCCCAGACCACCCCCCACTATCAATTTTTGCATAAATAGGGAAAAGGTCACATGATCAACGTGAAACGATCAATCGGATATGCATCTCGGCCAATCAGAAATCAGAATAGCCGCTACACTACCACTTCTCCCCGAACACCACTCTCCCGACAATTCGGGTGAAATGGTCGAAACACGCGATGTGCTTTGTTTAGATTTCTTCTTTGTTTTCTAATATCAATTTTCAAAAACCTCATTACAACATCGCGATAACGTTCTATATCATTGTTTGAAACTTTATGTTCAATTTCTGATTTCACTACAGGATTCAGAAAAATTTAATTTCACAACTAAACAATAATGTCAATTTATAGAGGCTTTGGTAAATAAATAACGCACTGTTTCAATTCAGACACATTCTTTCGAATCAGAGCCTACTGTTTTTTTTGCTTTGTCCTTTGTGTTGTGCGGTGCGTCATTCTAGGGATACCATGGATCTTTTTGTTGTGTGGTAGTAGTTACTTTAGTAATTATTTGCTGCTTTTTTTTCTTCAACTAGTGTGAAAAATTTCAAACGAAGCCGCTCACTTCAGGTGGATAGTAAAAAATTTACTATTTACATTCTAAACTTTAGTTTTATTAGATTTGTTTTGTAAATACGTCCGTTTCTTCTGAGCAAACGTATGCAGATGATGCAGATACTTGTTATCCCCTTTGGATCATTTTGATTTACCGTAATATTAAACAAGCATTAAAGATGATGAGAAAGAATTTGTAAAGATTTTCAAGGTGGTAACATTGGTTTGCGTTAACAACCCACCTACAGCTGTTCGCAGACTTCGCAGCTCGCGCAAAACTTCATAGTAATAGGAAGATTTGTGTGATGGCTGTGTTATCCGGATCCGGTAATACTGTTTGTAAAGAAACTCGACTACGAAAACACGCTGAAAAATCGAAACAAATCATTTATTAGGATGAATTCTGTAATGTACAGCAAGGCTATTGTTGCCGCAAACGGCGGTATCGTGAGACGTATGTATTATTGTTCCTACTAATTCGTTATAATAATTCGGTTAAATGACATTCGGTTAAATGCGTTTAAACAGTTGATTAGAACATACAAAAAAAAACGATGATACGGTGAATTTTTCATACGTTCAATTACTATATTGCACTACATCGTATGTTTATGTAACGTTGCAAAACTCAAAAACGATATAATGTGTTCAATTTTACGATAAACCATTCATGTGCACGAGGGCAAAGGAATTTACGAAAATTTGTGTAATATGTAGCAAGATATTTAATGTCACATTATTCGATCCTCTGGAATAACACTTTCAGGTTATGTCCGTTTGTGTCATCGTGTCGTGCATACTATTTGAAAATCTCATGAATTTCATTGACAGATTTACCAAAATTAAGTAAATTTATAAACTGATTTGAAACACCTTTGTTCCGTTGTACTTATGATACAATGATATTGTCTATTGAAACATCTGAATTTTTAAAACTCAACTTTTGTTTGTGCACATGCCAAACGAATAGTGAAAAAAAATCATGAGAGAATAATCTAGATTCAAAATTCTGCAAATAATTCCAAATGACGATCATATAGAAAAGCATTTATTTATTGGGTTTATTTCAATTTTGCATATGTTTTTAGGATATTATGGCCACAGATTATATTATATCAACAGCAGGCAGTTGGGTACTCTAATTCCTCATTACAAAAGAAAACTAGAGTTGCAAGTATCGTCAAATTCCGAAGATTACACCCAATGTAGAGCTTATCCGACAAATGTTTTATATTTGCCTGTGAGAAAATTTCACTTTGATCCAATATGGAGAGGTCAAGAAGCATCTTCCAAAGTTGAAGAAACTGTCAAAAGTATTAAAGAAGAAAAAGAACGAATCAAAGAGGAGAAAAAAGTCATACTCAAAGATGTGACTGCACAAGTTCAAGAGAAAGCCGTTGTTGAGAAGCGTACTTTGATACAAAAAGTGAAAGCAGAATTATTACACTATTATCATGGATTCCGTCTGCTTGGGTTGGACATTAAAGTATGTTCAAAATTGGTTTGGCGAGTAATGAAAGGAAAGGAACTCAGTAGAAGAGAGCACCGACTGGTAAATACGAATAAAAGCAGAATTTTTAAATTAACCAGACAAAACACCTTGATCAGCTTATAAATTATTATATTGGTCATTCTTTCAGCTTGTCAAAACAACCGGAGATGTTTTCAGACTTATTCCGTTTTCAGTTTTTATTATCGTTCCGTTTATGGAATTTTTATTACCAGTGGCGATAAAGTTTTTCCCAGGTATGTTGCCATCAACTTTTCAGACTGCCAACGATAAGGAAGACAAGCTGAAACAAGCATTGAAGGTAATCCAATCGCTGACAGATATTCGAGAACAGAATTTCTTTGTATTTTGCAGATATGTAATTCATTTTCTTTTCCATTTTTTTTTCTCACTGTTTTAGGTTAAAATCGAAATGGCTAAGTTTCTTCAAAAAACCCTCGACGATATGGCGGTACAGTCGTCCGATCACCGCTCTACAAAAGCGAAAGAATTCTCCGAATTTTTCCACAAACTACGATCGTCTGGACAAGTCGCTTCTAACGAAGAAATAATGAAGTTCAGTAAACTCTTTGAGGACGAAATAACTCTGGATTCATTGTCGAGAGCACAACTCGTTGCTCTATGTCGCGTACTTGATGTCCAGACTTTGGGTACTACGAATTTTTTGCGATTTTTGCTACGAATGAGACTCAGAAGCCTCGCCGCCGATGATAGGGTTCGTATTTTGTTGCTTTCAAGTACGCACAGTTTATGCTTAAATGTCTGATAACGTAAATGAATTTTTTGTTGTTTTGCGACTACAGTTGATCGATAAAGAAGGAGTTGACACTCTTACAAGAGCGGAGCTCCAACAGGCGTGCCGAGCTCGCGGTATGCGCGCTTACGGAATGCCAGAAAATCGTTTGAGGGATCAGCTCGCATTGTGGTTAGATTTGAGTATCAACAAAAAAGTACCACCGTCCCTGTTGCTTCTGTCGCGAGCTTTAATGGTTCCCGATACGATGCCGATGTCGGATAAACTCAAGGCAACTATTTCGGCGTTGCCCGACGATATTCTTGCGCATACGAAGGGAGCGATCGGTGAGAAAGAGGGCAAGGTTGACCACAGAACCAACATCGAGATCATCAAGCTCGAAGAGCGCAGAATTGAAGAGGAGAGACAGGAACAAAAAGAGGAAGGAGAAACTGTGCCGCATCCAACGATACTCATGAGCGACGACAAGAAAGACGAAATCACAACAACAGATGTGAAAGTCCTTGAGCAAGCCCTCGACTCAATCGGCAAGGTAAAATTTTTTTTTAAAAACATTGGAAAATATTCATTTCTTGTTTACAGTTTTCGAATCATTGACATTATTATTCATTGATATATCCAGGAGAAAAAGAAACTGTCCGTTGAGAAGGAAGAACTCAAGGAACTGAAAGAAGAAATGGCCGAATATCAGGAGGACATACAAGAACTCGATCAAATAAAAAAAGAAGCGATAGGACAATCTGACATCGAAGACATCAAAGTTTCCAAGGGTGCCAAGAGACTGTATACCAAGGTCAATAAAATGATTGGCAAGATGGACGCGGTCCTTGCGGAGCTCGAACAATCCGAAAAACAAGTCAAACAGAAAATCGACTCACTTGCACCTGAGGAGAAACCGGATTCGAAGGCCGTTGAAGAATTGGTGCGAATAGACGAGCTCATCGCTACTATTAAGCAAATTCACAGCGTACCTGACGAATTTAGGTTGAAACGTATGGCTGAAGTGCTCAGGAAAATTGACGATGACAGGGACGGTGCAATAAAGATCGAGGATGTTTTGAAGGTACGTTGATGCTTATGCGCCACGAATGATTTATTCTTTAGAAATTATTGCCATTTAAAAGGTAAAAACAGAAAAATTCAATATGAAAACATTTCCCCTTTTAACTGAAATCAACATTTCCTCCAGGTCGTTGAGCTCATAGGCAAAGAAGATGTGAAGCTCAGTAAAAAGCAGGTCAACGAGCTGATTGAGTTAATGGAAAAAGAAGAAGTTCTAGAGGTGGAAGATCAGATTCAGAAGGCTTTGCAGAAAGAGAGCAAAGACGCGAAGGACGAGGAAGAGCAGAGCGTGAGAGTAGCGGGAATATCGACCGTCCCTGCCACACCAGTCACAAAAGAGTCCAAGCTCAATAAGGAAGAATTCGATGAAGAGACGAACGCAGCTACAAAAACTGCCAGCGCATCAACGTCTTCCGTCACACATCCTCGAGATGTTCCAACGCAATCGGATAAAGGCAACGACACTGTGCGAACTCCCCCAATAGCGCCGACCGTCCCACCTCCATCAAAAAAGGCCGAAGGTTCTAAGCAGCTATGATTTTCGCACAAGTCTTAAACAACATTCAACGGCATAGTCGAATTATTTATAAAGATATATTTCGATCCCCATTCGAACAACGTTGAAAGAACTTCATCACACACGTCATTCGTTCAAAGGGGTGTTTTTTTTTAAATATTATTTTAAAAATTTTCAAAGCCAATTCTTGGTATTTTTCAGCAATGACTAAGGCACCGTAATTTGCGAAAAATGAGAGATTCGAAGCGATCACATGAATTTTATGCATTTTCAATTGATATTGTCCAGTCATGTCGCGATCAAATCTTTTATATACTTAAAAGGATTCACCAATTCGTCCAACAATCCTTTATCAATTTTTGAGTCATTGGGACAACGATCCTTCCGGAGATGTGATGCATTTACTGACATCTGCGAATGCAAAATGCCTTCGCTATTTGTTATAATGACATTTGTTGGCAAGTGCTGGTCATACGTCACATTAATCGATAAAAAGAAATTCATATTCATTTCAACCGAAAATCCGATCTAGCTCGATACCTTGGCGGCGAGAAGAAAGGAGAAGGAATACCATTCCAATGAAACGAAGCTTCACGAAATATTGCCAAACATTTCTGGCTCTCAAAATATTTGATTTGTGAATACTACAGTATGTGAGCAATTAAACGAGAGGCGTGAACGCACTATTATTTAAAAGATAAATAACGGCCTCGCGAAGGTGTTTAGGCGCGACGTCATGTACAATTATACATATAATTATTTTGCTTCATATATATATAAAATATAAGATAAATTGTTTAATCCATGTATCAAATACCGATGTATAAAGAGGGAAAAAATGAAAACTAAAGCGCGTGGGTATGTTATAACAAAAATCTTTTTTTCATGTGACATTTGCAAAAAAAGAAAAAAACAAACAAACAAACATGTGATTTTGCTCTTTTTCTTAAAGACAAGATTTAATTATGTTTTAAACGTAATAATTTTGCCATTTATCATTTTTAGGCACGAGCGAACTTATACTACTGGAACAATGCCAATTTTCGAAAGTTTGTTCAACTATGTCGTGTATAATGGAATAAATTTTTCTTGGTTCAATCTTCGGTTCGTATGTGCATGTGTGTGAAAGAACGTACCAAAAAAACGATTCTTCGTCTTATGGTAAAAACTATGCTCGTAGCTCCCATCTCCCATCACTTTTTCTAATACGATCTATTGATTATTCAACCTTATAATCCATATTTATAGATTCGAAAATAATGAAGTGCTGAAAATATTTGGTTCCGCAAGTTCGAGATTAGTTGAAATTATATAATTCAAATCGTTGTTTCATTATTATTATGGGAAACCGCAAGTTCGAGATTAGTTGAAATTATATAATTCAAATCGTTGTTTCATTATTATTATGGGAATAGACAATACGTGATTTTCAATTTTTGCTCGGCTTTATATATAAATTACGTTATGACGAGAAGGGAGCATGATTCATTGCGGAATGACCTTCGAACTATAATAAAAAAGTGCCTGAAAAACAGATCTGTTACACATTTTTAGCAACGTCATAGTGCACGCGATGGAGATTGTACTACAAAAATATATAGTGATCGACTTCGCTTTCGTCGAGCACTGCATTTCCAGAGGTTGGTACGTGTCAATGGTTAATTATTAGATTTAACGTTTATTTCTTATCTGATAAGCATTTGTTGTTTTTTCTCTGCAGAATCAGTATTTTGATAAAGGGTACATTCTACTTGGCTGACAGCGTTAATAGCGCTATTTTGGGTTCGACTTAGCGTTGTAAAACGCTACCGTTTAGATTTTAGATGGGTGCGTTTAGAATTGTGTTCTCAACGCTCCCGACGTTCAAGTGGTTGAACGCATCCACAGAGAGAATCGTCTTCTGTTATCTCTGTTATCATCGTACTACTACGCTACTACTACTGCTTGTTTCGCTGTCTTTACTTTTTGATGAATCCAGTGTTATTTCGTCGAGTAATTGAAAAAGAACAAATCACTTGTTGGTTCCGCCATTTTGTAATCGCACCACGTCGAACATGACGTGAACGCAACCAGCGTCACCGCGTACGCACTTCAAATCGAACGCGTTTAATGCCCGTTTTCTCCAACGTTAATCTGAGTTTAAACTCGGTTCATCCTATCTCGAAACTATATAAAAAAATTGAACTGAATTTGAACCGCGTCGGAGAAAACGGGCATTAGCGTTATTATGGCCGTTTTCTCCGACGCGGTTCAAATTCAGTTCAATTTTTTTCATATAGTTTCGAGATAGAATGAACCGAGTTTAAACTCAGATTAACATTGGAGAAAACGGGCATTAGCGTTATTAACGCTATTAACGTTGTCAGCGTCCAAGTAGAATATATATGTACCCAAAGTACTCGTCTAGTAGCGCTCCCTGACAGTCGCGTGAGTCACTCAATATTTGAGTAGAACGGTTGAACGGTAGAACTCTCATCGCGATCTAGTTTGACTGAATTTTCGATGGTGCTGCTGCTAAACCGACATTTTGAATGTTCGGTGTCGTCTTCATACATTTCGTCGCGTCGGCTTACAAAAATCATATAAAATACGAATAGTCTTCGTTAAGTAAATAATTGGACTGTTAGCTTTCATAGAAGAGACTCAAAATGGCAGAGTACCTTGCCTCTATATTCGGTACTGAAAAAGACAAGTAAGTTCAGCCGAGACATAGAAGTTGTAGACACGATTCTTAGTTTTCTCTTTTATTAACTTTTCCGTGGCATTTTTCGTCCTTGTTACAGAGTTAACTGTTCTTTTTACTTCAAAATCGGCGCTTGTCGGCACGGGGATCGTTGTTCGCGGATACACAATAAACCGACTTTCAGCCAGGTATTTGAAGTTTGATGTTTACTAACCTCTTGTCATGAAACGTTCAAAGGCTTTATCGTTCGTATTCCTTAGTTTATACGAGCAAGAAATTTCAATTGAAATTCAACTCTAGTGTATTTTCATTTGTTGTTCTTACGATTCGATTGTTCTTCATATTTCATCAATTTTTCATTCAAAATCATCGGTTTTTTCTTTTCAGACATGTCTGCTTCAAAATCTTTACGTCAATCCGCAGAACTCTGCCAAAAGTGCCGATGGTTCCCACTGTAAGTTTGGTTGAAAATTTCTCTAATTCTAATATGACATGCAACTGCAAAAGAGATTTCAAATATTTTGAGATTCCTACTTTTATTCCAATGGTCATAAAAGTTATCATTTTTCAAAGAATTCTTCCTTATGCAATCATATTGCTCCTAATAATGCATGACACTGAAGTTTGCAACGTTGGAGTTCAACGAAATGATGAAAAAAAACTCCAATAATTGTAGTAATTCTCCAATTTCGTTTCCTGTAGAATTTGCAATTTGTAGTTTTTCAACCTGCACCGATATTAAGTGAAATAAAAAATTGGTGAATTACAAATGTTTTTTTCCTTCATTTCGTTGGACTCCAACGTTGCGAACTTCAGCGTCGTAATAATGCAGATGGTTGTATTCAGATGTAAATGAGTTTTTTTTGATAGCATGAGCCATAATTTGCATACAGTTTTAAGCTATGACAACTGAACATTTATTTGAACACTAAATGGACCAGAAAATTTGTAAATCTTTCAACAGTTTGAAACAGGATAGCTAAATTTTGTTTGGTGTATTTTCACAATACGAACTTTTACCATATTTGCACCAGTGACGGTTTGAGAAGTATGACGTCAAAGTTTGCAGGACCAGAGCCCAACATGATGAACAAAAAAAACATGTGTAATATCTTCAATTTTTTTTATTTCATAAATCAATGATGTAGGCTAAAAGACTATGAACTGTAAATTAGGAAGGAAAAAAGATTGGAGAATTACAAATGTTTCATTTCGGTCGTTTCGTTGGATGCGGTAAAATTTAGTGTCATTGAGAAGTTCATTAATTGAAGTCAACACTCATGCTGAGAAAAGTTCCAAAGTTATTTTGACGTCTATGAAATTTTTAATATCCTTAAATTTTTTGACGAGACAGCTTTTTTTGATACATTCGATCGATTGTCTCCGTGCAATTAAAAAATTTGAGTTTGATTCGCTCATGACAAATTATAACAATCGATGTTGTATTCCTTTCAAAATGAAATTCTCGAACCATTGTTTCAATAAATAAAAATATTTATTTTTCAATCTAGTGGTGGCCAACGTGTCTGACGAAGAAATGCAGGAACATTACGACAATTTCTTTGAGGATGTATTCGTTGAGTGCGAGGATAAATATGGTGAAATCGAGGAGATGAACGTATGCGACAATCTCGGCGATCATCTTGTCGGCAATGTTTACATTAAATTTAGACGGGAAGAAGATGCGGAAAAAGCAGTTAACGATCTGAATAATCGTTGGTTCGGTGGTCGCCCAGTTTACGCGGAATTGTCACCGGTCACAGATTTCAGAGAAGCTTGTTGTCGTCAATACGAAATGGGGTTAGTTCAGATAAAAGAAAAAAGAATTACATTCCGAAAATGATGTCAGTTGGAAGCTTATTTACTCGTTCTCCAGAAAAATTTACTAAACCTTTTTTTTCCAAGTTTGTTACAATCATGAAAACAACAATTGGGGAAAAGATGAGGAAAAGTATTTATTGCGGAGGTTTTGGTTTTTCAAAGGTTTTTTCAGCAACAACATACCTTATTCAGTTTTAACAAATTCTGATTCAATTGAATTGATTGAATTCTGTTGCAACTCTGACTTACGAATATGCGAACGTAGCCAAATAATAGACAAACAACTGAAATACTTTTCGTAGCAATTGAATGATGTTAATCTAAGCGTTGTTTGCCAGTGTGAAATGTGATTTCATGTTCAATCGTATTTCGCATTTATTGATGAAATCATAATGATCTTATTCGTGCTTTTCTTTTTCCACAGCGAATGCACCCGATCAGGTTTCTGCAATTTTATGCACTTGAAGCCGATATCACGTGAGCTCCGTCGATATTTGTATAGTCGTAAAAAAGGAGGCAAGAGCATCGGTGGCGGAAGATCGCGTTCGCGTTCACGATCGCGTGGTCGTGACCGGAAACGGCGTTCGCGATCGCGCGAAAGGAGATCTCGATCGAAGGAGCGCCGTAAGGGTGGCGGTGGCGGCGGTGGCGGTCGGGAGGACAAAGGAAGAGACGGAAGATCCGGAAGATATTAAGACTTAAGAATTATTCACGAGCGTGATTTCATTTCCATGATTGACGGCAAAATGAATAGATTTTTTGTCGTGCTATCAGAATCCTCGAAAAGAGTTTTCATTGGTGGATATGAAAATATCCATTGGACGTTTCACGTATAAAATTTGAAGCGTAAAATCATCCGGATCATGTAATCGAACATTTTTTCATCGTGAAACATGAACAATACGCGATAATAATCACGATAGCATTATTTTCATACTACAAGAATTCTTTCATCGCAGTTTCAACAACGATAATCGAACCAAAAACCATTTTTATTTAAGCCCGAAGCGTTCGGCTAAATTAGATGAAAAATTTTGTATTTCTAGCCACCTGTCTCCTGGTCAACAGTAAATCACCCAATTTTAATCACTCCAATGAGTTTCAATTTCACCTTCGTTAACGTTCCCATCGTTGGAATACAAGAAAGTTTATATTCTGTTCGTGTGCTTCAACGAAGTACGTTTGAACCTCGGAATATGCAGCGTCCAAATATCCTCCGAATAAATTACGTTTCAAGCTTAATTCAGGAGTACCATTTGCCAAAGTGAGAACTTTTTTTTCACTCTATAATCGCCTGTTTTTAAGGAGATTGTTGAGCATTTAAAAACTTCGAGTGCAAAAATTGTAGAATGAAGTTTATCAATATTCTGTCGTTGCTCTCAAATGATGCTAACATTAAGGTAGCTCCTGTACTGTACGCTAGTCAAATAAGTGCTAAATTTTCAAAACGTTTTTAGACCAAGTTTAACGTACCGAGTCTTGTTAATGGACTTGTATTACATCTTATTAGCATGTAAAAATATTAAAAACGATAGTTTTGCAGAACCATCAACTGATAAATGCAAATTTCCACGATGAAACATTTTCACTGGTATTTTTCAAAGACTTATCTGCACTTTTTGACCAATTTTATTGCACCACGTCTCATTTGTGAATCCGCCATGTGGATTTTTTTAATTCAATCATTAAACTGTTGCAGTTTATTGTAAATCAAGCGAAAAAACTTTTGCATTAGTAATTTCTGAAGGAATGAATTTTTAAAAAAATCTACCTGGTGAATTCGTAGAGGATCAGTTGAGGAACAAAACAAGATGTGGTGCAATAAAATCGGTTAAAAAATACAGATCATTTTTCGAAAAACACCAATGAAAATACTAAAAAAATACAAATCCACTAACACCACGTTTAATCGGTACGTTAAATTTGGTCTAAAATCATTTTAAAAAATTCGATCACGGAATCTTGGCTCTGCGGTTGAGCTGCTCAGTATTTTTGGCTGCTATCCATCGTTGGTAATATAGAAAATTTGGAGAGAATTGATTTTTCTCATAACAATATAATTTCTAATTCAAATGGATATTTGCTTCCAAGTTACCGTTTGAATTTAACGATTCGGGTGTAATTTTCGTACAAAATTAATAACGAATAAACCGATCGACACGCATAGACGTTTGTTTGTGAAATATCTGAAAAAATCTTAGGAATAACAAAAAGATCTAGATCGATCGAAATATTTCAGTGGGAATTTGTCAAGGAAATTAGTTCGTTCGACGAACCCAAGTGCCAGCCCTTTTCATACTTCTCTGCTGTATCCGTTGTAAGAGGGCACTTGTATATAGTACGAAATTATTAAGTCAATTGACAAAGTGAAGGACCGGTGATCTCAACGTCTCGGTTCAGTCAGTCGGTATAATGACGTTGCTGAGCGTGTATCTGGCTGCGTTTATGTTCTGTTTGCATGGAGGTATCATCGGATTTGCTTCAGAGGATAAGGCCAATGGTACAGACGTGACGAGAATCGAAGGTTGCGACTCGTGTGGACTATACAGGTACAAGAAGCACCCAATAAGATAGTCCACCATTATTTAACTTCTTTCCTTTTATCGGATCAAATAGTAGCGATCGAATTGAGTGAAATTATTTCGACTTACGATAAGCTCTGATAAAGGTTTTTGACGATTCAGATCACTTTTACTATTAATTCTCACTTTTCAAGGACTTGGTAACACTTTTTTTAACAATTTTATTTTGCCACACAAAACTTTGAGCTCAAAATAGAAACGATCGAGTTTCAGGTAATTATGATTTCGTTTGAATTCAAATTATAATTGAACTTAATTGAAAATTTGATTCAATTCGATTGATGAATAAATTCAGTTGAAAAAAAAAGAATTTCACATTTTTTTTTCGTTAAATATCTCAACAATTCTTGCACGGAATAAACGATGGATTCATGCTTCCAAAAGATTTGCTTTTGAACAAATTTGAATTTAATATTGTCAAAGAAATTTTATATCATTTCTCCATCACAAAATGACAGTTCGAATCAAATAATGAATTTGAAACAGAAAACACATGAAAAGTAAGCACATATATTTACTCGCGGATATGACATCGTAGGTGTCCGGAGAACACGAGCAAATGTCTCCTGGGATCGGTACCGGACTCCTGCGAGTGTTGTCCAGGTGGTCTGTGTGCTAAACTCGATGGGGAGGCGTGCTGGAATTCGAGCATTGCGCGATTACCCTTGAAAACTCGTTCCGAGGGTTATTGCGCACGGAATTATCTTTGCCAATTACGGACAGATTTGCAAGACGAGGTAATCATGCCCCCCCACCGCCGTTAAAAATTCATGGAAGAATTTGCGTGGTCTGTGGAATACACGCCAATTGAATCATTTTTAAGGAAGATCGTGCGTTACTTGTCATTCAAAAAAGGAACTGCACTTTTTTGCTCTTTTGATGATCAAAGAAACGATTGAAATTTATTCTCGTAATTATTCAACAAATTATGTGTAACTTATTTAGTGAGATTGATAAATTTTTAATACAATGATAGCGGTTAAAATACTTTCGTAGTAAAATCGTCAAGCTAAATGTGACAACAGCCATTTTATATTTATATGCGTATGCATGTCTATATTTTAAACCAGCTGGCTCGTGGTGTTGTCAAACCTTTCACCGTTTGTTTCGTTAAGGAGGGTGGATAGCGACGATATACAATGTTGCCATGTGTTGCCATGTGTTGCAAAATTTGGTGAACATATTCTTTAGTGCCAAATTTGAGAATACAAATTTTTTAAGATTTTTCTTCTGTACAGTTATCGAGTAATTCCGGGCATAAGAAGTCTGCTTTAATGCGTAATTACTCGATAACTAAGCAGAAGAAAATTTTGAAAAAAAATGTGTTCTCGCACTCGATGTTGAAGAACATTATCACCAAATTTGATCCATTTCTTATCATTTTGACGAATGTAGCCACCCTCCTTAATACTCGTTAACCTCAGATAGGGTGGGGATCAAATATTGGAATGACTAAAATTTCGAACAGCTAAAATCTCGAGTTTATAAAATTCGAATGATAATATGGGGACAAATAGATTCGACTGGAGCTTTGAATGCCTAAAATAAATAAAGCAGAAACTGCAAGGTTCGAAGCACGTTTACATCGAAAATAGAATGTAACAATCGCCCATAGGACGATTTTTCGAAAATTCGACTATCACTCTTTCGATTCATAAATTACTACAGTCAGCGATACTGTGAAAATTCACAATATTGAAAATATAATAACGAAAGACCAAATATTACTGAGGTTGAAATACTGAAACACCAAAAAGTCGAACAGTCAAAATAGCGAAACGTTAGAAAGTCGATCGATCAAAATAAAGAAATGCAGTGGAGCTCCAAATACACGCGTCTCACTCACTCACTTACTCAGACCAGTGATCTCCAATTTTAAACATCGTCATTTTGACTTTCGCCTTTTTGAGCCATCGCTATTCTGCATATTTAAGTTTCATAGGCTCGAAAAATTCACTTTCGATTTTTTGCTACTCTATATTCAGGTCTGTCTGTAAAACAATTACTCTCCATTTTGAATTCGAAAATATGAGCTTTTGACATTCGGATGGTCTGTTAAAATTGCATTCGAAATGAAAACTATTGAAATATATATTTTCGGGTAAATACGAATTCAAAGAAGGAATTTTTAATTAAATACGCAATCTGCTGAATAGTCGATCGGGAATAAGAATTTCAAATTACTTATTTTTCTCCAAACTGATATCACAACTTTTAAAATTTCGAAATATCGACCGTTCTACAATTGAGTTATTCGTCATATTGAACCCCACCCCCTCAGATAAGTGTTTTTCTTTTTCCATTCCCAAGCGATTTTCACCGGTAACAAGGCTTTCTCAAGACATCATTGATATCTAAAAACATTCTGTTTTCTCATTCTCGTTGTTGGCTCTTTAAAGTTGGGAGGATTCGTTAAATCCAAATCGTTGCACAGGAAGTGTGCTGCCATAAGAGTTTATGTAAAAGGCTTAAAAAAATGTGATTTTCGTTAATTGTTTTCTCGTCATTTTGACGGTAGATTTTGTAATACAATTTCGAGAATATATAGATGCACGGTGTATATTTCTAGCATATTTCCAAATTTCAACTGTTAAAGTTAGAATTTTGGATTTCCATTAGATTCGCGTGAACTTCCTTAGAGTTATCTGTAATGTCGAAAAAGGACTGAGATTCAAAAAATTCATTTGAATCTCAATGAATTTTTAAGATCGATGGCACACTTCAGGTTTGAGTATTTCAAAAAAATGTTGAAAATGAACGAGCAGAAGAAATGAAAATGTTTTTCATTAAACTTCAAATGAGCTGAAATTCTGTCGCAATTATAAAACCGAGAAAGTCTCGTCTGATCGATAAAATTTTTTCTACTTTGAACCAACTCCTTTAAAATGTCTTCTGCATCAAATAAACTCCTATAATAATGTACTCGAGTCGGCTGCTACGTCGAGCTTGCCTCCAGCAAATAGTTAATTGCGACATGTCGTGAGTTCATCCGTAGGTCGTCGGTGCTTTCGAAGTGTCGCTGACCCGCGGGCTTCGGTCGCTTCTCATTTCTATCCCCGTAAGTGTGGGTCGCGACGACTTGTTAAACGCGTCGCAATCATGCAATCAGTCCACGTGTACAAATCTTGTATGCAACACTTTACAAAGAACTCATTATTTTACACGCTCCGAGAGAACTTTTAATCCTTCGTGTTCCCGGGCGTACGAGAAATACAGTTGCACTGAAGAAAATCGTTTGATATTTTCAATTGAATTTTCCCGATGCAATACATTTTTTCGAATTAAGCCAAAATTTCTGTGCAAGAACACAAAATTCGACAGGAAATTCCGAATAACAAAGAAACGACTCCACATTGGAACAGTTTCATTATCTGTTCTTTAGAAAATATCAAACAAGATTGGTCGATTGAATAATTAAGGAGGTTGGGTACAAAAGTCAAAATAATTAGAAATTGATCAAATTTGGTGATTTTGAAATTTTCTTCAACATCAAGTGCGAAGACAAAATTTTTTTCAAAATTTTCGTCTGCTTAGTTATCGAGTAATTACGCATTAAAGCAGATTTCTTATGCCCGGAATTACTCGATAACTGTACACAGGGGAAAAATCTTAAAAAATTCGTATTCTCAAATTTGGCACTAAAGAATATGTTCACCAAATTTTATTAAATTCTTATAATCTTGAAATTTTTAATGTATTTAACACGGTTCAGCATGGCAACATTGTATCGTCGCTGTCCACCCTCCTTAATGAAAATGAAGGTCAGAGGGAGGTTTTGACTTCGGAGGATTTTTGTAGGACGAGCCCGAGGCGGTCTGCGTTTGCATGGAACAAAGCTCTGCTTGTGGCAACGATAACGAGACTTACGCGACGCCCTGTGCCCTTCACGAAGAAGCCATGAGACAGAGAAATTCCTCCCTCAAGCTTCGCCACCTTGGGCCGTGCGTAAGTCGACCCTGGATCGTAACGCCTCTTGAGGACGTCGTCACAGATTCCGGTCAACGAGTTGTGTTGCACTGCGAGACCAAGGGCTTTCCATTGCCGGATGTTATCTGGGAATTTCACTCGTCGAACGGTCACCGAGTTTTAAAATTGCCAAGTAATAATCGAAGCTTCAAATAAGCAAATGTCATTGGACGGATGAAGTTTCGAAAGGCTTCTAATAGTGTGCAAATTCTTTTAAAACTTCGTTTTTTCCAAACGAAAATGTCGAAATCTTATTTCCAGACAAGGAACACGAGGCGACGGTTCAAACGAGCGAAGGCCCCGAAGCTCTGATGCGCACTTCCTGGCTGCAATTGGCAAAATTCTCGGAGAACCATGTTGGAACGTATCATTGCATCACCAATAATACGATCGGCGATTCGAGTACAGCTGCATTCGTTTCTCTCGGATAGCAGCAGCATATGAAGTTCCATAAACTTTCATTAATCCAGAGATTGATCCAGCTACGAATACGAGACGAGATTTTTTGATCTATTTACGTTTTTATACTAATTTGTTCATTCAGGCTCAATCGTTGGCTCAATTATATTCTTGATTGTTATAAGGTAGTTCAACGATTTCGACGGTGAAGAAAGAGCCCGACAGAAAAATTATACGCGTGTTGGAAAGGCTTTCCAGCGATTGTTTGCATCCACTAATTGTGGGCTAAGGGATATGAACAGTGAAAACGTTGGAATTTTAGGTGTTTTTTTTGTTCATTTTATGAATAAAAATTGGTTGGATGGATTTACATAAAACTCTGTACACATCTTTTACGTACTCAGAAGCACTGAAAAAATTAAAAAAAAAATTTTTTTCATAGTATTTTTTTGTACAATGGTGTGTTGAAAATGGCATCCCTTGAATCAGCGTTGACAGCCAATCTCAAAAATGCGACATCTCGGGACAAAAATCCAAAAAGATTCTTAAAATATATGGTTTTAGCTATCGCATGATGTAGGGGATTTTCAAAATATTGTTTAGAAACAAAAATGGCGAACATTTGAAGAAAAAAAAATCACAATTTTTATGGATTTCACAGTAGAAAATTGTTTGTAAAAGAAAAACAAAAAAAGTTATCAAGAAACGGCTAGCTCATGCTGAGAACATACGTTTTCCCTACAAAATGCAATTGAATTTGAATCAAGTCGCTGGGATAAAAACTCTTTCCGTTTTGCTGTCAACGCTGATTCAACACACCATTGTACAAAAATATACGATTTAAAAAATTTCAGTACGTCTGACTATGTAAAATGTAAGACGTGCACAAAGTTTTATGTAAATCCATCGAACCAATTTTTATTTATAAAAGAAACAAAAAAATATCAAAAATTCCAACGTTTACACTGTTCATAGTCCTTAATCCAATTGAAAAAATAATTTAAACCTGGATTAACATGTTCAGCTAACTGAAAAATTAGCTCGATTGTTGCGGCGCTTTGCACATTTTCTTCCATATACTTTAATCGCGTTATATAATTTAGCCAGTAAAATATCGACGAATTTATCAATTTTATTATTTCTCTCGTTTTTTTATACGCTGATTTTCTAAATGATTTCTGTCCAAAATAATGTTTGTACAACTGCGTGTATAGGAATTCAATAAACTTATCATTCACGGTAAGATAAAGTTTTTGTATCATTAGAGATACGATCAGAAGATTCGGAGTTGAATTTGTTGATCTTCGGTTCAAGTAAAAAACTGACCGTATATAAAGCACTGATAATTAGTGGCGAATCACTGCACGAGATCAAGGCGATCGATGTCGATATTGATTTTTTTTAAATGTGGCTCGTTGTTGATCGATCAATTTTTCTTCGTTTTCACCAATTTTCCTGAGGTGGTGGCGGCCTGAATGATTTTAAAAAATGTATGAAATTTTAGCGTTTCATCAACTTGGAAAAAGTCTATTCGAATCTGTAAAAAAACTTACTCGGGTGATCGCCAAGTGTCGCGATCGATTACCACAGTATCGGGGCTTCCACTGTCGGCACGAATAAGCGTTTAAAATAATTTGAAAAAATAAATGTAAACTATTGGGATTGAGTTCGACTCACTCTCGGGATGGCAACAGCGCCAAGTCTTTTCCTGACGACTCTTTTCTGTATACAGAAGCCAAAGTGTGAGCCGTTGGCGTGCTGAACATCATTACGACTGCACATACGAGGGTTGAAAACCAGAAACCGTCCATCGGCCCCAAAATGTGTTGACACAGAAGCGATCTCATGCCGTGGAGAATGTCCCACAACGGACGACACTTTGCGACCCCCGTGCTCATTTCTGACAACACGTGAACGCGCCACTGATCCAAGTAGCTGCTCAATCGCTCGACGTATTTTTTTGACCTCTGGGAAAAAAAATCAATCAATATAAACGATCCGATGCTGATGAGCCGGAGCTGTACAGTCGAATCCCCTTTTAAGCCTGCTTAGGGGTTTCAGGGGAAATTTAACAGCCCCTCCCCCCCCCCCCCCCCCCTCCCTCGCTGTAACGCGCAGTTGAATTTGTGACCAGTTATCCTAAGTGCGAGGAAATTGTTCTGTTAAAGTAGTCCATGCACGAAACGATTTTTTTAAGAAAGTCTTGAAATTGATACAGAGTTTCAATGGGTAGTCGAGTGAGACGCATTCCAAATATTGAAGGGTTCGTCTTGATGGTTATTTGAATAAACGTGTTTAAATATGAAGAAAAATACACAGGGACTATGTGTGAAAACTCGTTTATCTTTTCATATAACGAATGAACGCTTCTTACGAAGTTTATGAAAAAATACACAATAATAATGAAGGTCTGGGAATAAAGATTGAACGAAATTGGTAACGAGGACTCGTAACCTCACATTTGTTTATTTCGGTATTTTGTTTCTTCTTGGCTTGACCCATTCCTGTCATAGCCTTCTGTCTTTTTATTAACACTTTTTTCTCGATCCATTTCCCTTTGCGCTCTCTAAAACGATTTTTTACATAAAAAACTATAGTATTTTAGCCAGGGACGAATGAAATTTTGGGTTCAGTGAGTGATGGATCCCCGATTAATTAACGGCTTGTAATGTCATTCGCCAAAAAATAAGTTGGAAAAATTCATTTACAATTTTGAATTAATAACTCTGACATTAATTTAGAGTGATAATATCTTTAATTAGGAAGTAAAAATCGACCCAATTTAGACACCCATAATATACGATCCTACGGGCATGATCTACCTTAAGCGCCCTCCACTATAGTGCAGCATCGAATTTTTACCTATTCTTTTTTATAAAAATTAATAAAATTTGGTGACAACACTCTTTGGCATCAAGTATACAAACACAATTTTTTTCAAATTTTTTTACCACATGGTTATCGAATAACTGAGCGTTAAATCGAAGTTCTCATGCACGAGATGTATAACTGTATATATGTAAACTCTATGCTTATACACGTGAAGTTTAGTGTTCCATTACTTGAGAGCTATGTAGTAGAAAAATTAAAAAAAATTTATATCGTCTTATATATTTTGAAAGAATACATTTACCAAATTTTATGAAATTCTTATAATTTTGAAATTCTTTATATTTTTAACATGCTTTAGCAAGGCAACATTGCATCGTCGCGATCCACCCTCCTTATAAGAGATAATTAGACACAAACCTCGAAAATACTTCAGAGCAGCTCTCCGCGTCGAAAGCGAGGAAGTTCGCTCTACAGCGGTCAGGATTACAAGGGGATTCGACTGTACTTGATTCGGAAAAATGAGAAAGCAAGCGAACGATTTTTTTTCACATTTCTAATGATTCTTGAGAAAATATTCGGAGTAGTTTTTACATACCAATTGGGCGATTTTTTCGCCCTGATTATTTATGTAATACTGTATCGTCTTGAGGTGGGAAATCGATTGATTGACCTGCCTCTGCAGAGGCTGCAAATGCAGCTCGAGACCCGTCAGACGATCGACGAGCTCTCCTTGGAGCTTCGTTAGTGGGACGATTCTCCGGGTCATCATTAGGCGTATCGTCGACCTAATTTCTTCAAGTTTACGGGCAGTTCGACCGTCGTTCAGCTGCTTTGCGACGTTGTATACTTGGTCGGAGAGGGCATTTAGGTCCTTCCTTAAAATGGGGCCACGAATCTGCGAGTGCAAATAACTTTATTAACGAAATTTTTAAATATTCTCATTGAAATATGAAGTTTTTTTTATTCGCGAAGGAAATTGACACAAAATATCGAATGATGGACGATCCTGCGCGATAAAAAAAAGTTCATAATAAACAGCAAATTGTTGACGCACCGAAATCTGTGAAAACGTTTGAAAGTAGCGCAGAGAAAAAATTTTTTAACCCTCTCAGACCGAGACCTATTTCGCGTTGACGGAAAATGATTCCCTTCATAATTTTATCTCAAAATACTTTCTAGTTTCCGAATCCATTGTGACATTTCGGTTTTTTTGTTGGGAAATATGAATTTTTGAATGTTCGCTGTGCGCAGCACCAGGTCCTTGGGGAGCAAAATCAGGAAAATTTACGAATGAATCTAGCACCGAATACCTTAAATACATCATATTAGCTTCCCTTTGAAAGGAAATAACGTTTGGAGTACGAAAAAAAAATGTATACCCACTTTTCTTTTGCGATAACTAAAGCACCTTTTCACACAACGCCAACTCAACATAAAACGCCGACTTCATATTGATATTTCGATGAGTTAAAGCAGTTTATCTCTTGGTTTAGGAGTATCTAAGGTGCAATCTAACCTTGCTTGATGGAAATAGGCAGTTAGAACCCCGACCTTACTGACCGGTGCAGTTTTATTGGGCCTGGAAGCGCGTGTTGCGTAGAAGCAACATACGGTCCGAGAGGGTTAATCACGAAAATAACAAAGTTTTCGAAATTTTCAACAGCAATTTTACTACTCACCGTGTTTTTGTGATCAGTAAGATTCGGACCGCAAGCGTACAGCAAAATCTGTAATTTTTCTTGCAAATTTGGCGTGAATATTTTGAGCCCTTTGAGATCAACTTTGAGTTTTGACATGGAGCTTGATAACCCGGCCCATGACCAATGGGCCGTCAGTTGCTCGAGTTTCATCGAGTTGCCCAACTGAAAGGCCGGGTAGGCTGCTTCGTTCTCTTGACATTTCCTGTGTTCGTTATCAAAATATTTGGCGTATCATTTGTCCAAATATGCATTCGGTGAAGACCATTTTGTTACAGCGAAAAATGTAGCAGATAAATAAAAGCCAAAAAATTCTCAATAACTAAGAAAAGTAAACAAATAAGTTGATTAGCAGCAATGAAAAACAAATTTTCCTCTGTTTTTGAATGAAGAAATTTCTTACTCGAATAAATCTTTCAAAGTAAAACTGAGCCTTCGTCCCAGGAACGTCTTGCTTTCCAGGAGCGTTTCCAAAGTCCGAAAATTCGGATCGTGGAGGGGACGACAGAGCAACATTTCAGTGTGACTGGAGACCGCGAGTGCAGATATGAGGATTGCCCACAGTCCAACGGAGACAAAGCAGCTTGTCAGTACACCGCTGATTTGTATTTGTCAGAAATATCGAAGCTTTTAATATGAAAATCTGGGAAACTTAATCCATCTAAGAATTCGTATCGTTTAGAAAATCCAGCATAAAATCACTAAAATTATCGCTGTCAATTGGAAAAACTTGCCATAACAAGGTTGAGCGAACGCGATGCTCGGACGAACTGCAACGACAGCAGAGAGCACCGACGAGAAGAACCCAAACGAGGAATATCGCGAATATCGTGCCTTGGGTAACAGAATCAATGGAATTCTCATGAATACCGGAGTGGACGGAAAAATAATGAGGTAAGTGAAAAATCGAAGTTCTTCGTTGTCGAATGTTTTGAGAGCATTTGGACGCGGACGAAATTTAATGCGGAGGAAAAAAATTCAGGTATTTACCGATGCCAGCCAACCAGCGCGTTTGCTCGAAGCTCGTTATGTAAGGGATGACGTAATTAGTCAATCGCCGAGTCGACTCGAGGTGTCTCGTTAGTTCGGATCCACTCGATTCAATGCTTCTGGCTTCGTCGAAGATTCTTGCCCGGATCGAGCTGATTTCACGGCGTACACCTGAAGAAGACAAGTTTGTCAAAAGATTGCAAAAATCGAATGAAAAAAGATGGGAAAAGGTGAGGAACTTTCCAAAATAAACGGTTTTCTCGTCAACTCAATCCTACAGATTCGTTCGAAATGGCGCAGAGGAGCGAGATAAATTTTTAACAAAAAGAGAACGAGTGGCAAATTATTGGCTTCGCTACCGCTCCAGTGGGTAATAAGCTCCAAAGGGAAAGAAGCATTTCAAAAAATAAAGAAAAACCTCAAAGTGGGAGAGAAACTGGCGATAAAGAAAAATGGGGAAAGAACGGACCGCTCTGTAGCATTATCAGGATATTAGTATCGACTCATTTAACTCTAAGCTCTGGAGCATATATATACGTATATCATTTCCGCCCAAATCAATAGGGTGTGTGACCCACACAAACTTTTTTCTTTCTTTGTTCCACCGAATAGTTGCCAGAGTAGGGGATAAGAATACTCGAAAGAGAGGTTTTGAAATTGAGAAAAAGTTCGTGTTCTCTCGTTGATATTTAACATTAATTTTCAATATTCCTTGCCACTCGTTCATTTTTAATTATGAGGCTTTTAAGAATTGAATTTTTTTCTCGTTTATCGAAATAAAAATGAAGGCTTCTCGTAGAATTTATGTATTTTATTTTATTGGGATGCTTTTTCCACTAGACAGAGAGAAAGAGAGAGAGAGAGGACGAGAGAAAGAACGTGGAAATCTTATCGGATGACACTTTATCAGTGGGAGGAAATCGAAAAAATGTGGAACTCGGACGATTCGGTGGTCCAAACTTATTGCCGAGACGAATATTT
The DNA here is from genome assembly GCF_019457755.1 of Venturia canescens. NCBI lineage: Eukaryota > Metazoa > Arthropoda > Insecta > Hymenoptera > Ichneumonidae > Venturia > Venturia canescens. Next base: position 21,620,356 of record NC_057422.1, on the reverse strand, counting down.
CGTAGCAACCGATCAAAACATTGAAGTAACATTGAAACCGTTCGCATTTATCAGGGTCATTGATGTTTTTGGTTGGGATCCTCTGCAAGATTCCTTATTTCATTCGCATGATTTTTCGCCCCACTTTTCCGCTTGTTCTCAAGATTTCCCAAGCTTTTTAGGACTCGGAGAGATTTTCGCTGGACGCTTTCGCGTCGCAACTTTCACGTTAGTCCGTTGACCCGTTTTTCAAAGTTACTCTGTGTAGAAGGCACCCTGACCTCGCATTTCTTATCTCATACTCTTTTCATACATATGTACATACAGCTTATCCATAGCGAGAGGGATAAACAGCGAACACAGAAGCCTCTAGTCCGCTTTTCCCTTCTATCTTACTTTCGCGATAATGCCCAACTCGCAGGTACTTTTATGCTGTGTGGTTTTTCTCTTTTTCCCCTTTTTTACGTCTTCCTCTCCTAACCCTTCTTAATTTTTTTTTATATTTCGCCTTTCACAGTGGCTCAGTAGTTCATTTTTATTCTCACCCCTCCCGATGCTTCTCACGGATTGTGTAATCCTCGGGTTTATGTATTCGCTTATCGTCAAAAAAATCTTCGAGCTATTTGACCGAATGCTGTCAGATATTTATCAACCAAGCGCGTCAAAAAAGTGCGTGTTTTCAAAAGATTTTCCTCGGGTAACACGTTGAATGGTATTTTGGGTAATTTATCGAAAAAGTATTAGACTCGAATGGAAATATTGAAAATATTAGGATTATTAAAATGTTCGAAATTATTAAAATCATGAAATTATTAAAATATCAAAATGAGAGAAAAAAAGAGAGAAAAGAATCGTCTTCGTATGCGTAATAATGTTGAACAGTTTACTTTTTTTTGTGTACTACAAAAATGGACGGTTTTTGGTAGCCACAAAAAATTGCAGGGCAATACTCACGGTTTCGTACGTCCAAAGTATTCCGGGCGACGTGATGAGGGACATAGAGATATTCCCCGCGGGATTGCCGTCCAGCTTCCGTCAAATTGTCCCTGGCGGTGTCTCGTAAACGTAGAAGACGATCGTCCCGAAGTAGCTGAAATTATATAAAGTAGCATGGCACTGGTAGCATCGTAGGTGGACCGAGAGGAAACACGATTTTTGTTTCAAGAGTGGATGGTGGGTCAAAGGAGGTCGGATTGCACTTTGCACAACCCATGTAGGGTTTTACAAAGGGCCCAAGATCGGCCCAGTACCGGCAGCCACCACTCCGATCTTGGCGCGGTAATGGCAGCCAAGACTGGCGGGATGATGGCTCAAGCACGGATGATAACTTCGGCCCGTTACCGATTGCCGTTCTTGGCCCAAGATCGTCAGCCAATTGCTGATACATTATAATGGCGCATCAATGGCAATAAACTGGGAGCTTTCGATTAAACACTTTTGCAAGACAACGAAAAACATGACAAAATTTATTTTTTTTTCACTGTGTATTGGATTTTCTAATGTTTGTGATCTCAGACCCTTACCGTTCCGAGATTCTGAAATCAATTATATCGAAGAAAAATGTGTACACATGTGGGATTCGATCTACCTACCTACCTAACACGCTCTAACTTAACGGACGCACGCTACCTACTAGACCAATTCGTCATTGTACCAACTGTGTCATAAAATTCTTGATATGTTGCAAAGGATGTTTCGAGTAATGTATATGGTGATTTCGAATTGTTTGAGTGACCTACTTTGAGTTTTGTTACATAAAAAATTGTAATACTAAATTTTGACGATTTACAATAGAATAAAAAATCTATCTTACACTAAATTTATTGATATAGCAATGGAAGTTTTGATAAATTTCTTTACATCAATGAGTTTTAATGAATTTCTCTCAGTGATAAAAGCTTGGATCATATTTTTTGTAAAAATATCTAGATCAAATTTCTTTTCCGGCAACAATTTTGATGAACACTATTTCTAAGTGATGACTGTGTTGGTCAAATTTGTTTACCGCAACAGTATTCATGAAAATTTCTTACTTGCAGCGATGAAAGTTATGGTTTCATTTTTGGTGTAACGCAGGAAAGTTTTGAAAACATATTCTTTCAGCGATGAAAATTTTGATGAAATTTCAATATTTTATATAATCATAAAAATTTTTATCTCATAGCGGAGAAAGTTATGCCTAAATTTTTGAGTAGCAAGAAAGTTTCCAAATTTTGGTTGTAGAGAAAATGTTTCCAAAATTTTCCTGCTACACAAAAAATTAAAACATATAACTTTCACCGCTGCAAGACAAATGTTTATAAATATTGTTGCGGCAAGCAAATTTAACCAGAACTCTCATCGCTTGAAAAGGAAGTTCATCAAAGTTGTTGCCGGAAAAGAAATTTGATCTAAATTTTTGTACAAAGAAAGAAATATAATCCAAACTTTCATCACTGGGAGAAATTCATTAAAACTCATTGGTGCGAAATGGGCCCTCTGATATTGCACTTCTATTGACAAATTTAGTAATACAATAGTATACAGTCATCGGCCCAAAAATGGTCCAAAACTGGTAAAATTCGCTTGGCCAATGATTGGTTACCATTCATGTGCCAAGTATTGCATTTTTACCGGGAAATATATAGTAAAAAATATTCAAGGTTTTCGGTCATCAGCCGATAATGGCCCAAGACTGATAAAGTTCGTTCGGCCGATCATTGGCTACCATTCAAGGGCCGACTGTCGGTTGCATATTGGCAAAAATATTCTTTTTTTTTATACGGCAGCCAATAAACGCCCAAGGACGGGGCCAAGCTTGGCAAAATATACTCGACAAGCCATGCGTGGGCCAAGCATTGGCCCTATTGTCAAGCTTGGCGTTTCCTACATGGGAAGGGACAAAAATCGAGTTGTTCGCACGATAGAATGAAGCTCGGAGGAGGGCTATGTGTGCGGGCATGTGTGTGGGCGAGTGTGGAGCTCGCAATAGATAACGCCGGGGGAAGGTGTCCTCCCTGAGATTAGATCGTTTTGGTGCTTCTTTTGGCTCCCCTTTTTTTATCTCTTCTTCTTCTTCTTCTTCTTTGGCAATGTCGATTTTTTGTTCAGTTTCAAGCTGAGTGGCAGAAAAGAGACGAAAGTATGAGAAAATGTATAGAGAAAAAGGAGTTTTCAGTGTGAGAGCTTTGCTGATTTATTTGTTGGCACCAATTACGTGAAAAAGAGAAGAGTGGCAGAGCTTCCAGCGGATTTTCGTGGCAGTAAATAGTGCTATGGGTGGGTGAAAGGTGATGCGGGAATCGCGTAAATACTCTCGCTCTCTCTCTCTCTCTCTCTTTCGCTCCACTTTCTCTCTCGTTCCTTCAGACTTCACCAACGATTAGAACCGTGAGGGTGTGTCCACGAAAACTTTCGAACCGTTTGCTCACCTCACCAACGCCGCCGCTTCTCTCTTTTATACTCGCCCCCTCTCTTTTTCGCTCTGTTTATTTCTCTCTTTCTCATCCACTCACCGTGCTCCACCGAATTCTTCCACCCCGTTTCACATAGACGAGACACGATGCTTGCTGACATAAACTTTCGTCTCTGTTAACTACTTCGACATCCAACTCTACCGCGGGACCGATATGTACCTTGGTTTCTCTGTTTCTACCCTCATGTATCTGTTCCAATGTTCGTGGCGTCAGAAACAGAGAATTCACGTTGGAATCTCCAGCTCATGTGAAATCCTCATTTATAAAAGCGCGGCGGTGCGCATATATTTAAGGAAGATGATGCGTTACTTGTCATTCAAAAAAAGAACTGCACTTTTTTGCTCTTTTGGTGATCAAAGAAATGATTGAAATTTATTCTCGGAATTATTGAAATTATGTGTAACTTATTTGTTGAGGTTGATAAATTTTTAATGCAATGATAACGGTTAAAATACTTTCGTAGTAAAATCGTCAAGCTAAATGTGACAACGGCCATTTTCTATTTATATGCGTATGCATATCTATGTTTTAAATCAGCTGGCTCATGGTGGTGTCAAGCCTTCCATCGTTTATGTCGTTATTACTCGTTAACCCCAAATAAGTGTTTTTCTTTTTCCATTCCCAAGTGATTTTCACCGGTAACAAGGCTTTCTCAAGACATCATTGATATACAAAAACATTCTGTTTTCTCATTCTCGTTGTTGGCTCTTTAAAGTTGGGAGGATTCGTTAAATCCAAATCGTTGCACAGGAAGTGTGCTGCCACAAGAGTTTATGTAAAAGGCTTAAAAAAATGCGATTTTCGTTAATTGTTTTCTCGACAAATAGACGGTAGATCTTGTAATAATTCTGGGAATAGATGCACGGTGTATATTTCTAGCATTGTTGCAACGCGAATAATACGCGCCACTTTTTTTATAAAGATAGACCGGAGCGAGGGATGGCACCGCGAGGCCCAGCGCAGGTAAAGGGCTGGGCGCACAGAGGGTTTATGGCCGACATGTGGCGTCCACTGGGGGCAATTGGAAATAGAAGATTTTTTGAACTGGGAATTTTTACGCATCCACCTCATAAACGTTATTTCCCTTCTTTTTTTTATCATTAGCATATCGTCAAGCTCCGAAAAAGTCGGTACGTCACGTTTTGGCAATCTGCGCAAAGAATTCGAGTATTCTGTACTTTCTACATTTTTTGAACATATATACTTTGGTCCCTCCTCTCTTCTTATTACAGTAGCCAATCCAAATTTCTCGTTAGTTGGTAAGAAGGGGTACTGTTCCTCTTCCCTTAGTTTTAAGCATTTTTGTAAAATCAGATTCGTAAGGAACTACAAGCTGTCCACATCGGAGCAGCTTGTGTTATATACCGAATAAACTAGTTGTTGTTATTTTCTACAAAAAATAATTCCACTGTTTATTTTTCAATTCATTCATACCAATCACCTAACTCTCTGTAAAAGGAAGGTTAGGACATCGTCAAGAGACGATACAAGCATATTTCGAAATTTCAACTCTTAAAGTTGGAATTTTTGATTTCCATTAGATTCGCGTGAATTTCTTTAAGCGAGTTTTACCGAAGCTTTATTGAAACATGGATTTTTAAAAATAATTAAAAATCACTTTGATATCACGCTTCTCGTACACGAGAATTCTTGAAAGTTCATGAGAGCTAAAAATTGAATTTGATAAGCCATGAAACGAATGGGGTCAACTCACGCACAGGAATCGTTCTTGTCTCTTTATCTCAGTATAGTTGATGGTATTTGTCATTTATCTGATTTTTACTGGCTAATTATGAACTTACCCTATCGAGACGAAGAGCAATCCCGAAACCGGAGGGGTTGAGCGTAGCGCAAAGTTGACGATCTTGCATCGGGCAATCTCTTATCGCATTTTCAAGTTCGCGTTTAAGATTGTCCATTTCTCGGCTCAAAATGCTCCCTTGTTCGCTTGCCTTTTCGCCCTCCTTCAGCAAGGTCTTCGTTCGGGACGCAAGTTCTTGCGTCGCTGTAAGAAAATAAAGGCAGTTTAATCTAACAGCGTTTTTTCAGTTCTGACCATCATCAGTTCAAAAATAGTGTGCCTCTTGCTTCAAACTCTGACAAGTAAATATCCAAGAGCTACGATGAACATCTTCACGGATTCCTGTATCGTAAAAAATATTGATAAAGAATCCGAGCGATGATAATCTGATAAAAGTCCTCAATTTCCATTATATTTTCTGCAGAATCGTTGCCTGTAACGATGGATTACTTAGTAACAGCTAATCGAATGAGCTATAAAAAGGCTCCCGCGTTTATAAGGGGCAGGCAGCATTAGGACAGGCTGCCTGAGAGAAACCACAAAAAACTGGTACTTCAGCTCCGAATCGACATCGCCTCGAAAATCTGTAGGTCTTGAAACGCGATCATGCGAAAGTAATTTATAATCTCGTTACGTAGAAACCAATCGTGTCTAATAACGCATGCATAGCCTATGACTGCTGATCAGCAAAAGGTCGCAAGATGTTAATCGCGATGTCAGAGTCACATTATATCGCGTTGGTTTTCACAAAAACGTACACGAAGATAGAACGTCGAAGAAAACGATATGAAAAGATTTAATGGCATAAACGTCACTCGATCTGCTCAAACAGGGCTCCTGCAAATGACAATCCTTGCTCGCTCGACAATCATGTGTGCGCTGCTCTACAGAAGAGCCCATTTTACTTCACCTAGCGAGAGTATTCCTTGGCAGTACGTACGTAATTTAGTTAATATTCAGTTAGTGACTCGACTATGAGCGTGGCATGTCTAAGCGATAGTTTGTGCTGAGCGTAGGTCACTTAATAGGCAAGTTCGTGAGGGCACCTATCTCACATGATATTTACTCTTCAGAATAGATATTATACGTGATACTCACGTATACATAAACCAATTATATGTACAAATTTAACATAAAATTGTGTGGTTTAGTTAAGGGACGATAGCCTTTCGAGCGTCGTTCGAAGCACAAGAAGAATGCATGGTCGTTCTTTGAACTTTCTTTTCCATGCACAAAAAGCGAGAGAACGTCAAAGGATAATTGAAAGAGGAGCAAGAGAAGAGAACAACGTGTGTCATAATGGAATCGGCTTGACATTTACTTTCTTTTTTTCAATAAATAAATGACGACTGAAAACAAATTTTTGTTGTTATTATGCTTTCTTTAATCGATAGTTAAACGAATGCGGAAGTAAAATGGAGATAAAGGTTTTCATAACTTCCTTGAGAAGACAAAACGTACGGAATATTATCTCCACAACACCCAGGATGGTGCCAAATGTATTCCTCAATTAGTTCCTGCTTCTCTTCAATGCTTTTCGCCAAATAATTAAGCTCGTTATGATGCAAAACGTGCAATTACAAAGAGACCAGGATCCTTTCTAGAGCAACGGATGGAGTGGACTGTCTTTTCCGGCGCTGGATTATTCCTGAATGCACGCATGGTACAGTCTAAGCAGTAGGTCTGACAAAACACGGTTGTGACTACTAGACAAGTAATAAAACTCATTTCACTACTCATTCGCGTACGAATGAGATCAAACCCTCTGAATTCTTCAAAGTATGAGTTAAGACAACTACAAGTAAATTTTTTATCGACCTGTGCCAAAAAAAAAATGTTTTGCAAAAGATGATGAGCCCATTCATCAATGTCTTTGCTTCTAGATTAACAATGCAGCTTTGTAAAACGGGAATTAGGTCGTAACTCACTGGAATTTGATGTCGTCGAATAAGGTGGATGCATGTAAATACGTATACACATAAATTTCTTTACGGTTGAAAAAAAATGTATGCATAAGATGATAAGCGAAAGAGGTTGGGAGATGGCGAAAATGCGCTATTGAGCAGCTCGTGGCACAAATTACTATCGATTTTCTTCGCTCTCGTAACGTCAAGAGACGAGAGAGTACTTGGCGAATGTATACAATGTACGAGCCTACGTTTAACACATATTGGTTATGAATATGCAAATATTTGATGTTAAGGAGACCGGGAGAGTTTGCCACTCGATCAAATCATCCTGACAATATTGACGTTCGAACCTCTTTGACAACTTTGTTGAGTAGTAAACCTCGATATTCATATGCTGACTTGTCATACGTGTGAACATGCGAGAACGTGGCGTCACGTGAGTTATACAGGCAGCCCAACGGAATCAGTGAAAACTTGAAATCCCGAAGTACAGAGCTCTTGTAGCTCCGATACTGTTACTACCGCAGCTTGAAACGGGTCATCGGTGCCTGGAGCTGTTGAAATTTGTACGCGAAGCGAGATCCATTTCCTCATCATTCTATTTTTTACTAAGTTCCTCGTCAATTTAACTTTCATGAAATTCAGTGCAGCGTGTTATCTTATTCGTAATTGAAAAACGGAGCTATTGACACGGTTGCCGGACTCCTTACATCCGTAAAAGCGTCTTCGCCGAGCATAACGTGACGGGGTCAAGAACGACCTCGATCCAGGTTAGAAGGGTGCAAAAAGACCGTTACAAATGGGGCTTCAAGTTTAATTCGACGAGAATATCTTCGGATGTTTTTGCCCAAATTGAGCTGCAAAGGGCTTTTGAATTTTTGAATACTTTGACACCGGTGCCTTCAAGAAGAACAATTGATTCGAATTTATTTCGATGGAACTGTTTTATACTGAAGAAATTTTGAATCATCCTGTATCCTCATAGACACATATAAATAGAAAGACCGATATCAAAGTGCTTTTATACGTTGTGTGTAACGAGAGATCAATCATCCGTCGGCTTGCGTGACACATCGCTCAATAAATGTCAGCGAAAAATTTACGATACGCCGTGCAAATGGAGTGTAACCACGAATATATATATATTTATATCTAGGACATATACGTGTCTATGGAGTGGGGTGTTTCATCATTACCGTTTGCGACGTCGAGCAGTGCATCCAATGCAACGTCTAATCCAGTTTCTGTCGCGAGATCCAGTTGCACAGGTTTCCCAAGTAATTCTTCAACATCTACAAATGAGAAGGTTGATTTTCGTTGATTTCTTGCTTGTATTTTTTGCAACAATGGAGCTTAGCTTTATGTTATAAATAAAAATGCGTTCGGTAGCGATTCGTCAAACGGGATTATCCTGGAGAACGTTGTAAATCTTGTCACGTCGATTCGTTCTCCATTGCTATATGATAACTTACTTGTTCCTACAAGGCAAATCGGTCTATCGCGCTATCGGAATCTGATACGGATAATCGAGGATTCCAGGGCTCGTGAATTGTAGCTATATGCTTGCGGATCCGGGTTTTCCTGATGTTTTTTGCTTGGCTAAATACCGCTTGCGTCCGGTAAACGAATGCAGGAATATTTACCAAAAAAATAATTCAGCATAAAGAAAAGACGAGTTCGCGTATGAATTGCACGCTATGAAACCACCAAAAACACTCAAGCAAAGTCGTACGTAAACGAAATTAGTCGCATTGGAAAATTCCATACAGTGAATTCAATATTAAGGATGTACGAGCGCGAGGGCTGTTTTTAGATAGCACTCTGATTTTTTAATTTCTGACAATCCAAGATTTCTTTTCTACGCATGTGGAATTCCAAGACCCTTTATCGACTGTTTGGTTGAAATTTAACAATCGAAAAGTGCGGAAATAAACATGTCACTTATGGCCACAACGACTTACTGGCCCCCTCGACTATCTTCAACTCAAAATTCGATAAATTTCTAAATTAGATTTCAAAGATTAAAACTATTATTTATGTGAATTGAATCGCGGGAGGAATTTAACAGTACGTTAAAAAAAGGAGTTCAATGACCATTTGAATTAGAAATATTGAATTGAAGACGACAAATAATTACAAAATCTTGAAACTTTGCAGGTCCATATACGTCACTTGTCATGTAAGCGCAACCAATGCAAGCGCAATATCACATCGTCAATGGAAGTGACAGCAGTCCTTTTTCAGGTTACATATGGTGATTTCTGATCTAATTTGTCAACTGACTACGTTCAACGTTGCCAAACGTTGCCTTTTCGCAACGTACTATCGAATCATGTGAGATAAACTTTTCGATTTGTACTTCGCGCGAGTTCCCGTCCATCGATCCAATGATCGAGACGCTTCGATTTTGGGAGCGCGTTTCTCCCTCCTCACGCACTCTGGATTTTTGCGAGCTCGCACCTGCCAAAATTCTCGCTCTCTTGCTCCGGGACCGTCAAAGGGACAACCACGTATAACGAGCGATCGCTAGATCATCACTCTTCGCATTCGTCAGGGTGTTACTGGGCCTGGCCGCCCCAATTATCTCCCACGGACCAAGACAGATTTTCCGGAACATGAAGACGTTTGAACGACGTGCATGGATTCTTCCCGAGGTGCCCGGAGCATTAGAGCCAACGAGGGATTCTCTACAATTCAACGATCCCGAGATAAGTGACTCATACATTTTTCGTTCCCGTGTGCTCGTTTTTCGCCACGTGGTATATTAAGTGAATTTCGTCGAATACTTCCTAAATCTAAATGTCCCGGACGAAGTGAAAAATAAAATAATTGTGAGGCGATGTATGTGTGTGCGTGTGAATCTGTGTGTATGTGAGTGAGCGAATATTACGTAAGTGAGCGAGCGAATATCTCGATAGATACACAGACTTTTTGTTTTTCTTTTGACTTGCGTTGTGTATTCGAAATATCGAAATTTTTCTCTCTCTTTATGTCTGTTTGTGCCGATTCACGAAACGGGTCTTGTCGGTTCTTTTGTACGTCGGAATTCGATTGCTTATAAATATATATCCATTTTGTCGGAATCAATGCTCTCGCTTTGTGTTGTTGTTTTTTTTTTTTTTTTTTTTTATTATTATTAGGAAATTCTCTGCTCTACAAAATTGATTTCGTCATATTTCATTATTCCCCCCAATTAAATGTTACAATCATGTGAAAGACTCGGAATGAAATATTTCCTACAATGAACTCAACTTTAAACATATTATTTAGGATTAAAAAACTAAGATAACGCTTTTCTATTAATATTGTGCTATATATATGAATGACTGGGATAAATCCTTCGAAAAAATATGGAAAGACTGTCAACTGACTAGCAGGACGCATGTCGTGTCCTGTTAGCTCCCAACAAAAAAAGAAAAAATAAGACGTAGATGGGTTGGGAATTTCCATCGACCCGAGTATTGTTCAGCTTAGGAGTCAAATACGAGTTGCTTCTAATTTCAATAAGTTTTTATGAGTCCATTTCGAACGTTCGAACCAAAAAAAGAGAACGGCGCGTCCGAGTGTGCAGCACATGTTCTATTGCCACTTTAGGTTTTTCTGAGTTCCGGAAAGCTCCATTTTTTTTCGGTAGAGGTGGGATTCGCAAACCATTCCCGCACCTTGTAAGGGGTTTCCCGAAATATTTCTCTTCAGATAATCAAATTTTTTGTTAAGTTTAAAATTATTTCTCACGAGACATCGGGAGGAGAAACACTGAATCTTAACTCCTCCGAGCAACATAATTTCTTTAACTCATTAAATCAGTTTAAACGAAAGTACTTATCCCTGCATAAAGATCATCACTCTTACACCAATCGCCACGAAGTTCCCCAGTGATCCTCACGACAGCCAACCTGGGATTCTTTGATAAACGATAATCCAATCGCGAGTCGGCAATAAATATAAACAACGCGCACGTACTACATCCTTAAATCAGAATCGCCATCTGGTGTTTCCAACCTTGAAATAAAATCTTTGGTATCGGCTTCGAGAGCAATGATAGAGTATTTCGCGTAGCTGCATGATCTTTCGCAGCTTCAAATCTCGGTTCTCGGCAGCGCTGATAATATTGGACAACGAAATTTTCGCTTATATTAGGGATAATGGATAATCGTTAGCAAGTGCATAACGACGAAGGTGTTATGCTAATATCTCTCGTTGAATTGTCCTCCGGTGGGTTATTAACGGGGCAGACGATACCAGAACCCATTGACATTCAACGTAGTGTGCTGCATGCATGTATATATTAATATTTACTTGTAAATGCGACGTATAGTTACGTCGCTGACCTATAATCTCCATATAAAACGTATATATAGTACAGGCAGGCTGGAGGTCGACAGTGATAGCACTCATTAGGCAACTATACGTCTCCCTTGGTTTCAGTCGGAGAGCAAAGCGTTCATTAGACATCGAGACAGCCCCGGCATTAACGCCCCGGTCTCGGCTTACTGAATGGACAAGAAGCACTAACATTGGCTCTGTGCGTCCCGTGTGATGGAGCAACCGTGTTGATTTCATCGGGGATATATTCCCTCTCGAGCAGCAATAAGATCGATGTGTATCTCATTCATCGAAATAATCGTGTCGTTGACAGCGATTCAGGGGGTTTAAAGGGACATGTCTCGAGGCTGTGTCGGAGATACAATCTATCAAGGAGACTCTGTTCGAATCCAAGACCCCGAACGTGACGATTTCATATTTTTGCCGCGGAAAAAAACGAGTCTCCTTGTTTCGCGAGGGACGATTCGTGCTTTCGATGGGAATGATCCCTGTGCACGAAACTGCACATACGATAGGATCTCTGCTGTTGCACGGGACATGAAATCCAGTGGAATATGAAATAGAGCCGATTTCCGGCTTGGCGAACGTGTTTTTAAAACTCTTGGAAAATAATATGAGGAATAAACTCGAGCATAAACGGATGATAGAGTCACTTATACTCACTGTCGAGATCAGCGAGGATTGCTTCGCTCGCAACGTCGAGACTCCTGGTAAGGCATCTGCGCATTTGGACTGTAGTACCGCTATGATAATCGCTTAGATCCTGTAAAGCCGTTTCTACAACGAGAGGGATTTTCTCGATCCCGGAACTGCTTGCTTCGTTGGAGACTAGGATGGCGACCATCCCGGTACTGTATGGACAAAATGCCAGTGAACAGAGAGTCCACTTTGTACAAACGTGCTCAGAGATATGGTATCCTTAAAAACGATATGTATACAGTGGTGAGAGTGAGAGTGAGAGTGAGAATGAGGTTCGTGTATTAGCCTGGCTTTGGTAGGGAAATTGAGGGAGCATGAAAGGAGAACTCGTGATAATTCTGGACCTAGTAAGCACAGAAGCAAGGGAAATAGGTAGACAAGAAAGCCAAACCTAACGATCGTTTCTCCATTCTGTATTCAGCCCGTTTATGTGCATATGTATGCATATATTTATACACAGAATTAGAGAAAACGTACCCAAGAATAAAGACCGAGACGGTCAGAAGGAAGGCCAGAAAACCGGGATGCTGGGATGGCTTGTAATCCCCTCTGATCGGACGACAGGCGAGCCAGAGTTCCGTGCCAGGAATAACGCACGCCAGAATACAGCAAACGCCTACGAGAGCTACGAATCCGACCTCCATATGCAGAGACTGGAACGTTTAAATGTATTATATCGTACATGTGTATAAACCCGAGGCATTACGTAGATATGTGTGCTCGCGAATAACCCAGTTCAATCCTCGGTAATTTACAACTCGGTCCATACAAATAGCCGAACTCTTACTCCCTTATTGTTTTGTAAATTTACCAAAAATTAACAATTTCTTATTCAGTTAGTCCATTTCACAATGTACACTAAGAAAAAAGGCCATTGGAAGAACGAAATGTGGTGCCAGTGAAATACATGATCATCACGATTAAGGTGGTTCCTTCACGAGACAGTTAAATTAGGAAATTATTTAAACTTGGCATACGTATTGTTTAACATATGAACAACACCTCTATAAAATTTTAACAAGTTTCACCATCCCGAACCCGAGATATATGTAATTGAAGTTGACTCAATTAACACGTAACATACGGACCGTGCATAGGCAAACAGCACATTATTAATTCTACCGCTAGTACTAAAATTAGGAAGTTTATAAAAAACGAGGAGGAGCTAAAGCAGGATACCACAGATATTGTGAAAAAAAATCAAGGTGATCGACTATCTAGTTTGACAGATATAGTCTCGAGAAGTACGAAGGTTTAGGCTGCATACGATATATTTTGCAAGCGAATAAGCGAATGTCGTCTGTATAGGCAACCTTTTCCGTGTGTTGAAGCGTAGCCCGGATAGTTCCGTCAAAAAATTTACTCGCGATGTCAGATCAAAAATACTTTTAGAATAAATCTTACGAAAGCAAATGATATTTGTACTATATTTGCTGGCATCGAGTACGTATATAGGGTCTTTACAAAGTTATTGATTACGATCTGAACGAATTGTCAACCCTTTTAATATGCAGACGGTACATAACTTTTGGTTGGGGCTGTCGTAGGGGATCGACCTTAAACGAACAAAAGAGTTTTAGATCAAACTGCAGATTCACTCTCTCCGAAAACATTGCAGTTATGAAGAAAACTCTTCCAATAACATCAATTGTTATTGAATCAACAATTTTTTTCACAGTCCATTTCAGGCTCGTGCTGAGGGTATCGGGGTTTGATTAATGAGCAGTAATATGGTTTGTAGGGTTGAGAATCAAAAAAATAAAATGAAGCGTATCGAAAGAATGAATTTTGAGACAAGCATTAGTTTGCTTACCTCCGACACCAATTTGTAGGCAGTTATACGATTCTCGACGACGTCTCTCATGAGATCTGAAATATCGCGTTAAGGCAGTTCGATTATATGAAAGCGAAACACATTGAATGAATTGGTTATTGTTGGTTCTGAAATGTTTGCACCTGGTGGAACGTCGTTGGGTTGAATGATGCTGAGGAAAGGTTGTAAAAAATCAAAGGCAAATAATCCTTTGTCGAGATGGAGAGCGGCCATTTTGTAGCGTTCGTCGGGTGGTGTTTTGGGGAAATCCAGAGTGGGTTTCGCGTTGTCCGAATTTTCAGGTACTCTTAGAGTTTTGAGATGTGACATGTTTGTGCCTCGATTATCCACTGCAGCGGTGGTTGGAATCGCTCCGTAAGTTTCATCGTTACTTCCGTTCTCGTCGCTGTTTCCGTAGTCATTGTTGTGTCTCATATCCTCGTTACTTTTCTTGACGTCGTCGTTCCCGGTGTCAGTGTACCTCGTGGTGTCATCGTTGTTTTTGAGGCCGTCATTGCTTCTGAAGTCGTCGTAAACCACGACGTCGTCATTTCCACCGTCCAGGATACGATGAGCGTTCGCTTCGTTGTCATCCGGTGGATGGAGGAACAGAAGAGGGCTCTCCGTAGTCGTACAGTTGCACTGGGTCGTCGAGGACTCGGGCAGGATCGGGAAGTCGAGCGGATCCTGTTGATCGAGGGAAATCGCGTCCAACGAGCCAACAACCAACAGCAGTAGAATCCCTGGAACGACAAAATCGTACACGCGAGAATCTGAATCTTCGGTGTCGAAGGAAAAGTGACCGAGCTGCTTCGATCGTTTGCGTTTACGAGGAAACGCCTGAAGGAATGAAGAAGCCAAAAAATGTTGACGGACAGAAAAATACGGAGGGAGAGAGAGAGAGAGAGAGCAGGAAGAAAGGCAGCGGAAGATGAGAAAAAGAAAAATTTCGTAAACGGAATCCGAGGATTGTTGTCGCAGACAATGATTTCGATGCCGGTGCCAAATGTGGAACAAAAATCGAAGAAACAAACAAAAATTGGCACTCGTCAAGAAACTTCGGTCACGATTCACTAGTTAACATGAAACTACACTCGATATACAATAGTTTTCACGTGCCTTGATTTATCGCCTCCATATTTGAGACACTCGATTTCACCCTCTCGTATTATTCTTCTACACGTATATAATCTTATCGTTATCGAATACAACGACCTTTTTGCTGATCCATTATCAAGGATAAGCCCTGCATGCAAAATACTGCGGTAACACTGTAAACTATTTGCTGTATTATCTTATATCACGGAGATAAGATGCCTGGCAGTTATGTTGAACCCCGCGACTTGGAACAGACTGTCATTCTAAGAGACCGTTGAGGCTTCCTCGGAAACCCCACAAACTCGTGTGTTGTCGAACCCTGTTCAGTTCTATACGTATATACATTACTTTACGTTCGCACACGTACACACATATAGAAACACACGATACAGTGGGTCTCTCGAGAACGAAGAAAAGCGAGCAACGAACATGTATATCGAATCCTGGCTAATGGAAGGGCGTAAATGAAACGAGTCAGCACATCGCTTCAGCTTAAGGAAGTTCATCTGGTAATCGAATTAACAAAGAGATTTCGATTTTAAAAATCGAATACGGTAATGAATAATAAAAAAATGTCCTGACGAAATTTCAAGGCACGAAGATACTTTGTTCGCGAGAAAAAATTCTCCAAATTATTACGGTTTCTTACGGATTTTAGTAGTTTTCCAGTCATTATATGTATATGATATTCGCAGGCATTGACAAACAGTTCTTGCAGAAACTTCCATAAGTAATACAAATGTATCTGAAGACACGTTAATAGCTTCGTAAAATCCATTCAATACTTATAAAGTTTACGATTGATAATTTTTTTTTTGAAAAATTGTGATTATTGAGAGGTTAACCCATATGTTACTTTCACGATGGCAACGTTGCAACCGCGCGCTTTTTGAAACCGGAGGCTACGTTTTCCGATCGAGGCAACTCACTCTAGGGACTTGCAATAAAATATGAAGAACGGGTAAGAAAATATTGATGTAATAATTGATAAAAAGTTGTTTTTTCAGACTCGATTTTAGAATAGATTTTTCTTTTGATTAACTCGGTACCAGATGAACATCCTTAATACGCGCTGCTTCCATTATGCGAAAACTACCCCACAGTATATTCTTAGCCAAACAGAGCAGTGTTTGCTCCGGAGCGTTTTAATGTGATTCCCAATTTGCTTTTATTTATTCCCATTCCCATTTTTTTCATTATAAATCCATGACAGTTTCAAAATTGTTGCATCAAATATTTTTCGTTTGTTTAAAATAAAAACATGCTAAAATTCGTGGAATAAATTGGAAAAGAGTGATATTCAATCGCGTGACCATAATTGAATGATGTCAGTGTCAGGAGTTTCTTTTACGTCGGAATACCTCATACATACGAAATCGCAAGAACGAGAACGAAACCTATTTGCGACTGAGATTCTTACGCGCGAGAAAAAAGAAGGAGCGAAGGGATGAGGGAGGAAGAAAGGTAGGAACATAGAATGAAATAACTGGGTTACTCGACAGACTGGGGCAAACCGCAGTGGTGAACTCGTTTTGCTCTTTCACTTCTACTGGGATTCTTTTTTTTTCTTCAGAAGTATGAAGTCACGTTAGAGGGTCTTTTTCCCCTCTCGATATACCTTTGCGGACGGGGTTTCTAACATCACTAACGTTTCGGCAACGTGGTTAACTTCCGGACCCTTGGCTCTGTGATGTACGTTAAGACTGCTTACGACCCCTTAACGATTCTCAAATACAATTGCTATTTTTATTTATATTCTATACACAGACGTAAAAAGCATACACACAGTTTAATCATATACACTAGGGTGTGTCGAAAAAAATCGATATTTTTTTTCGGGCTCCATAAGCATTCTTCTTCTAGATATGCCAAACGATGAAGCTAGCGAAAAGGACAGCTCAAAATAAAATTATTTCGGCCGGCCCACCGCATACTTCAATTTTCCATAAGAATAACACGTGAAAAAAAAACTTCGGTGAACATTGTTCCATATCATCTGTAAAAAAAATTGCACAGATATTCTACTAACGTATTTTTGTAGAAAATTGAATTCCCTACAAAAAAAGTCCTTAGAGTCATTGGCCTAGAACCAATCGTTCAACGATTACAGCAGTTTGAAGTTTCTAACGTCACCTAGCCAGATTTCGCATGTATCATTCCCTATTTTCGAGGTCGCTCCTTTTAATGGTACTGTTGAAATTGGACTGAAAACTATTTTTAAGTATAGTTTTTCAAAAATAGCTTTTAGGATCGTTATCTAGGCAAAAATATCGGGTACATACTGTTCTCATTTGTTTGAACTAACGACATAAATTGTTTGTCTTTCCACTATTTGTTTGAATAAATTATGAAATTCAATTAACCAAACCAAATGCACAGATACAAATATACATAGGAAGAGAGAGAGAGAGAGAGAGAGAGAGAGAGAGAGAGAAAACAGTTTAATTTATTTCCCGTGCTTACAATTGAATTGATTAACTTATTATAATTACATGTTGGCGTAATACCGAACCGTTTAAGCGCTGTAAGCGCACACGTTGGCGTAATACCGAACTGCTTCAGTCTTAATTTTTTTTTAATATAAAAAAACATAAGCTTTAGCCCAATTTAAACAGCACCGTTAAAGGGAGCGACCTCGAAAATAGGAAATGATACATGCGAAATCTGGCTAGGTGACGTTAGAAACTTCAAACTGTTGTAGCCATTGAACGGTTGGTTCTAGGCCAATGATTCTAAGGACTTTTTTTGTAGGGAATTCAATTCTCTACAAAAATACGTAAGTAGAATATCTGTGCATTTTTTTTTAAAGATGATATGGAACAATGTTCACCGAAGTTTTTTTTTCACGTGTTATTCTTATGGAAAATTGAAGTATGCGGTGGGCCGGCCGAAATAATTTTATTTCGGGCTGTTCTTTCGGCTAGCTTCATCGTTTGGCATAATAAGAAGAAAAATACTTGTGGAGCCCGAAAAAAAAATATCGATTTTTTTCGACACACCCTAATATACACGCATATCTTTGAGCTGTTGTACTGCAAATTTTCTCGGTGGTAGACTTTCATCTGTAATCTGATAACGGCTTGGAATGTGACAACGAACGTCAAAAAGTTGCTTCCACTCGGCTCGGCTCTCTCCCCTTGCATTTTTCTTATTCTTTTAAGCTTCTACTTTTCTTAGCACACTTCCCTTTCGGAAGCATTTTTCTTCTTCCAAGCAGTCATCTATTGCGTTTTCTTTCACCCTCGTCTCAGTGGATAAAAAATATACGGAACCGCACTAAGAAGAATGAGAAGTTTGAATTACTTCCTATCCGACAGACGCGGCTCTTGTACGTAATCGACGAATGGAATCATTTCAATCTCGTTTAAGGAGGTTGGATCACAAGATAATAAGAATTGGCTGAAAAAAAATTATGTTCACGCGCAAAAGACTTGTGCAAAATTTCGAATCTTTTGACCTCGTAGTTTTTCAGTAATAAATTGAAATTTCGCCGTTACGCATTGACGCTTATGGCAATCGCAATACGATCACTCATATTTCAAGAGAATGGAATGAAATAATAATAAGTGATTCGTCCAAAATTTAACGTAGGAAGACTTTTAGATACTATTTGACGCCACATTTATCTTCCCCAATCTCATAGTTATTAAGGAATTAATAAAAACTCTCCATAAAATTCGAAACTTGGTGCTTACATTTCCATATCGTAAGAAATGTGGCAACGCCGCACGGGAATTTGAATTGGTAGTGTGTGCATGTGTGAGCACGAAACTCGGTTGAAACCGACGTGAGCCGAATTAACCCGGATGACCAAAATCTCTCATAATTTCTCGCGTACTACTCAAGACGACTCAAGATGTGGAGGATACACAGAATGAATCTTGACGTTACCGCGTTCCAACAAATCATTCAAATGAATGTCAATGCATGTTTGCGATTGATTATATTTCACTTCTCTTCTTCCATGATCAACATGTAGCCTCCATTCCACACCGACGTCGCCGCACATATTTTATAGCAGTCGTTAAATCGAAAACTGAGCCACCCCTGTTCCGCTTGAATTTCTCTCCCTCGTCATTCTTCATCTTTGTGCCGACAAGCCACAACGTATTTGGGAAAAAATAACGAAAAATGGGGAAAACAGCATGCAGAAAAATCGTAAATACTTATGGAAAACCGGACATGCAGACCCGAGCTCGTTTGCCATCGATGCATTTACCGTCTCGTGGAGACCATTTTTTTACGTATTTCCGTCATTTTATATAATCGCGCGAACTTTACAAAAAATCACACAGTACACGACATGCCTCAACTTCGGCGGCAAAAAGAAATGATGTGGACATAGAGACGATAAGAAAAACAGGCGGATGGACGGCTGGATCACTCACATTGGCCAAGTTTTATAACTTGAATAGTGTTACGCACAAAAGCTCGTTTGCAACGTCTGTTTTAAAGTGCAAATAGCATTCAAAGTTTTTATTATGCGTAAGTTTAGTTATCAAACGAAAATGTTCATTGAAATAAAAATGTCCGAATTATTACTGTTGTTATAGCCTTTCAACAATTACATGTTGATCATGGAGCCGTGAAATACAATTAAACAATTGAACAAACTTACCTGTAAGTGAAGTTCTATTGTAATTGTATGAGCGCCTCTTCCGAAATGACCACTCCCACCCAAAAATTCCAGTTCACATGGTATACGCAAATCCCTGAACAACAGATCAAAGCTTTAAAATAATGACAAGGGAGAGAAAATCAAGCGGAACGGGGTGGCACAGTTTTCGATTTAATTGCTATAAAATTTGTGGCGACCTCGATGTGGAATGGAGGTACATGTTGATCATGAAGGAAGAGATCATGTGAAATACAATTACAATAGAACTTCACTTACAGGCAAGTTCGTTTAATTCTTTAATTTTATGAAATAATTTGCAAATGTAATTCATTTCATATAAATACATTATTACATAGAATATATATGTCGAGGAGAAACATGTCGAGCGGTCAAACTCTCAATCTCGACTGACTATTTCATTCAAGAGTCATTTATCATTTTTGTTACTTAGCAATCAGAGTTGACATCTTCGTTTCTTGAACAACGCTCGACATAAAATATCATTTAAGGTTGTTGCTTAAAATTTTTGAGATGAATAGATATTGATGGAAATTTTCCCATTTGTTGATACATATTTCCTGAATACACTGTTTCAAGGAAAACTGAGGTTACCGAACTAATTTCGGAGAGATTAAACGTTGAAGTTGAGCAAAAATGTAATTTCATTACATCTGTTGAATGGGACAGAGTCGTTGCCTTCACACTTTTTTGCTTATATCACTCGTATTAATGAAGAAATTCATTTGAAAAACGACAGTTCAGATGAGGACGATATATAGAATGATTTTATTGAAAAGAACAGATAGTTTACCAACTAAAATAACAAAAAATCGCCGAAAATATGTGACTGCATCACGATCATATCGGGTTAACTGAGACTGCCGTGTAGAAATGCGGCAACATTGCAACTACGACACTAACGGGAGCAATTCCGTGACAGATTCATGATTCACACTTTTACAATGCGACGGCCCTCGACATCAATTGATTCGAAACTTTTGACATTCTCGTCACAAATCACTTTTCGTTTTTTTCCAGCTTTAATGAGCATAGTGCGATGCTTATAAACGCGAGAACTGACAAATCGACCATTCCATCGATGAGTTTGAGGTTTTTTTGAATTTGTTCTCCATCATTTTCGTTTACCGCAGTCGTTGACATGATAACCTCCAAAAACGCCGGACGAAAAAAAAATGACACGAAAACACAGAGGCATATAGGTCTCACTGCATCCAATCCAACAGCTGAATATGAAGAAATCACACAACGTTGCCAAACTTTGTTGGTATTTCAACGCAATTTTCAATCATCGAGAATAAATTTTCTATCAACTTTGGGTGATTAAAATGAACGTATTTCTAAATTATAATCAATATTATCATTCGCAGAGTTGAAAATTTTCGCATTGTTCATCTGAATTAAAAGTAATCATTTATTATCTATAAGTTGGCATTGCTGACGTTACTCAATGCATAAGCATAGGAGTTCCGTCCCTTACCCCCACCCTCTCAAAAGATTTAGCAACAACCTTAATATTTTCGTACTTCAAGTCATCTTATACTTGAAGTTATCTTTCTTTTATATCGATCTCCGACACGGCCATCATGACAGGTCACATGTTCTCGTGTGAAGTTAGCTGTCACTTCTCCTCAGTAACGAATGTTACAACAAACCTTCATTGGACAACATTGCCTGTTACTCTTTCTTGAGTAACGAATTTTTCAACAAACCTTCATTTAGCAACATTTACAGGAAGCTGTGCAGTGCACACGCACAGTTTCATTTAAGAAATTCCGATTTCCACTGGGCTACAACTACAAACTTCCATGTTATTTCGTTTTACACTGTTTAGAATTTCTATAAAATTCTTCGGTTGTAATTTGAAATTGTTCAGCCACTTTTCGTCATCACTATTCGTATTTTTTTTCTTTCCCAAAATTGGATCCTGATCCCACTTCTGATGTCGGGGAGAAACATGTCGAGCTGTAAAACTCTCAATCTCGACTGACTATTTCATCTAAGCGTCATTTATCATTTTTGTTACTTAGCGACCAGAGTTGACATCTTCATTTCTTGAACAACGCTTGACATAAAATATCATTTGATATTTTCGTACTTCAAGTTTCCCTCCTTAAATGTTGGCCCATTGTTTTTTTTGGACAAAAAGTCAGAATTAATCTTTCTTAAGAGAGTTTTTTGAACGTCAACAGCAATCTGGTGGGATTTTTCTGGCTTCATGGGTTCTTTGTCTCAAGGATCATCGACGGGGACGTTGAATTCGATCTCCATAATCCACGTGTTCGAATGATTATAACCGCTAGTGAATTTCGCCCAAGTCTGGTCACTCTTTAACTTTTATTGCTCGGCTGTATAATCTGCTCTTTTCCATTATTTTCCTACCGAATGGCAAATAGTACGATGCTTGCGAAAAGCTCAAGAGACACCCACGATATAACAGTCCTGGAATTTCTCAGCTCGTTTCACGCTGCTCGGTTACAACATCGACAGAGTTCAAGAGAGACCGAGCGCAGACAAGGAATTCTCCCGTTCTCGAAGCTTTTCCGAATACGCCCTTTTCGTGTCCACCCTTGCAAAATAATCTCGCCTACAGTACTTTCTTCCTTACACAAATCTACCGTGAAATAAATCCGAGACTTTCTGTATCGAAAAATGATCTTGTACAAAGTGCTTCCCTGAAAAAGCAGAATTTTTTTTTTCCTTCAAACTTTCTGCTTTTTCGTGCGAGCTTCCTGCTTCTCCTCACTCTTCCCCATACGTACTACAAACCGTGAAATAATTTCTACCCAGAAAAAAATTAGTTGCGTTTCAAGAGTACAATTCAACGTCAGGTTGGATTGGAAGGCATTTTCAATTTAATCGAGTTATATCAAAACATTTGTGAGAGCTTGTGGAGAATGAAAGTCCGAGTACGTGTGCTCGTGATTGTGCAAAAACAGCAACAAAACGATGGAGAGCAGTGAGGAGAGGAAGGCAGGAAGGTGGCTCGAATCGAGGTTCCAAAAAGTCAATCCTTTTCTATGGAATCTCTGAAGGGAGAGAAATGGGATTGACACGTTATCGAGGAAATTAATTTCAAATGAAACCGAAAGATTGAAGAGAACGTCAGCACGAGTCACAGCGAATCTACGACGAATTTTGTGGCTATGGAACTCGTTGCTTCTTTTGATGACAAATTCAATCGACAAAGAGCTCCGAGGTCCTAGTTGTACCGACGACATACTAGACTGAACTTTCATAGTCCAAGTCCACGCTCTCGTCGCTGCGGCCCAAGGAAATAAGGTTGAACTTTCGGAATGACGGATGAGAGGCGAAAATTGGAGCCGCCTTCCGGCTGCTTTCTCCGCGCCTGTTTCCTCAACGTCATCGCGAACGACACTCCGTCTATCCTGCAGGCCTTCTACCTGAGAGCAACACCTTGAACTTGCCTGTCATGTGTAAAATACACGAGTCGACAGGCGAAGCATGAAGGCTGCCAACTCATATTGATGGCTGGCTCAAACTTTGTTTTCTCTCGTGTCTGCAGTCCCAACGTTCATTGGTTTACGCAGCTCAACACCTGCGCGCTACTTTGCGTAGGGAGCCTTCGCTGATGAATGCGATTCGTCATCATCGGATTGCTCTCATCTTCGTCTCAATCTTTTTGGAAGCCATTTTTTCGAAATCCAATGAACGTCTAGAAATTTTGCGTTTTCAAAAATCCAGCGATTGGAATAATTATAATTAACAGATTCGGAGGTTCGGTGATATTGAGACAGCATCGTTGTTGGTAGTTTGGAGGCTGCTCAATATTGCGGAGATAACTCCAAATTGTTTCCATTCCGGTCGAGCGATCGAGGGCACCGAAATCAAAGCAACGATACCAGGTATTTGAGCGTACGAATACTCTCATATGCTTCTTCATATGCGTTTATTACGAATGATTCGAAATTTGAAACTTTGCAGAACAGCCCAGCTGTGCCGGCGCACTTCTCGCCGGGTGGAAATGAGATTTGAGGATTCCGATATAACGTCCGTTCGCGGAGTCTTAAATTAATTAATAGTTCCGAGATACTAGAGTTTCGTGAGATACACCTTTGCACACTTATACTTAAGCGAAGTTACGTAGAAATTACATTGACTTTGGGATCTTCGTAATGTGAGTGTGACGCTCAACTCATTCTCACATTTATCCTGATGAAATATTCTTTGTATTAATTAGCACGTTGATATTTATCAGAAAATTCAGGTGAAATATCGACTAAAAGTTTTGCAAAGCAATTCTTCAGTATCCCCAGCTCAAAATTAGCCCATGCACGTGTCGAATATCCTTAATTCCTGTGGATTGAATAATTTTTTTTTTCACTAAATAACTTCGAAACAGATTAACAAGAGAGTGTTGCAAATCACTTAATTGAGTATTTAAAAATAAAATCGAATGAATTAACCATGTATGATGATTTATTGGCAAATATGTACTCGCATTTAATCAGATTAGCTTTGGAATTGCGCGTGAATATGGTTGATGGCTGATGGAGCCACTTTGCGAACCATGTAAACTGATCGAAATTGCTATAAAAGCCGTAAACTATAGTTCACGGTTGCATATAGATGGCGCTCGAGAGGTCCGGTCGAGCTGTGTAGTTTCCTCACTGTCGTTCGACCACCATTCTTCCTTCCTTTCTCTCCCTCGTTCTCGCTCTTTCCCTGTTTGGTATATATGCATTTCTATATAGTCACGTAAATCATTGATGCAAACGAGGCTTTGCAGGTCTCGATCAGCATATTCGTGCATATATCCATGTATCGGAATCGGCTTATCGACGTACGTAGAGAGGTGAGACTTTCCCAAGGCCCCTCGATTATATTCTGATAACGGTTGCTATCATAACCTTGTAGTACGTCACTGGTGTTGCGCTTACCGGAATAAGCTTTGACTGTTGAACACGGAGATCGTATGATTAGAATTCCCATCAGGAGAACCAGATCAGAGAACGTTGACGGAAAAAATTCTCAACGAGAGGCAGTTCTCTAATGGAGGCAACATTTTGAGATTTGTCTTGTAGAAAAAAATCTGCTTGTTAAGGGGTCTACCCTAATTACATTTTTTTATGTTTATTTTACTCACTTTTCGTAAAGAAAAATGGAGGAGAAGGAAGGTCGAAAAAAAGATGGATGTGCGCTGTTGATAAAGTCTCTGGAATGGATGATCGGAGAAAAAAAAATAAGTGGCTATAGTGCACATCATACGATTTTTTATTTAAAAAAAAAATGACAAAATGGCGGTCGTTTTTCCAAAAAATACGAAAAAGCACGTTTTTTTCATCGTTAAAAAAAAAAAAATAGTTCCACTAAAAAATTCAAAATTCGTATGACATGCGCTATAGCTACAGTCATAAAGAGCCGTCGAAAACGTACATTTGAGAAAAACGCGTTCGTATTAGCGCGTTCAGGCAGCCGAGTAAATACGTCGCTAAAAGTACACTTAGACTGCTCCGATCTTTATAAAATTTTAGTACAATACCTTTAAGTATGTATACTTCTGAAAAAGCAATAAAAAAAATCGATTTTTTGAAAATCCTAACTAGATTAGGCCCCTTAAATCTGCCTAAATTTACTGATTCGATAACAAATCGTATGAGTTGGAGCGTAATGAAAAATTTGATGATTCATTGGTTCGAGTTAGTCTGGACCTCCCAAGTCTGTTGATCAATATTTCATCAAGAACGCATCGAAGGCAGCAACGCGAAGCCTTTACGCAGCTTTTCTCTTCAACTTTTCGGTAGATTTTTTTCATCCCGTAACTTGCGAAGCACCGTATCCACGATGATATGAGCACGCGCGGTTGTATTACGATATACGTTTATTGCAAAGTATAGGCATACGCGTATGTCAATTGGACCGCGATGAATCGTGAATGCCGGGGGGCTCCTTGTACCAGCTCGAAATGTGCCTTCTACGAGAATGTTACGATAACATTCCTGACGATGTAACCCGGAAACATTAAGTTGCCTTTATTGGAGCTGGCTTTATTATTGCCTTCGATAACTGGCGTTCCGGAGTCCCCGAGGGACTCGATATATCCACGTAATCGAGAACTCAATAAATATCCCGAAAATGGTGGGTATCTAGTCGGCTTGTTCCTCCTCGTTACTGGTATGCCTTTAGAGACTCGGAAGAAATTCGGCTCGGGTATCATACACATTCCACGTGTTTTTTAAATACAAGTTTGAATGCAGGAAAGATCAGGACTTTCCTGGACTATCAGGACTTTCCTGGAAAAAAGGCTTCATCGTCAATGAAAATAATCTTCGATCAGTATTTTGTCTTACTTTTTCGTCGTAGATAATCGAATGATGGGTCATGAGTGATTTCTACTGAAATTCTTCAGGAGAAAAACCGTCCAAAGAGATCAAAATCACTTCCGAAGTAGAAAAGATTGGGTCGCGATTCTTTGGTTGCGCGGAGAAAAATTACCCCCGCCAGACCGCGAATCGTTTTATTCAGAGAAAATGTAGTCTCGGCGGGAGCTTCAGGCCAGCAGACAGCAGGGCTGTCAAACTTGTCCCGAGACTCTACCGAGTCTCTTGATAAGTAATTGCAGCATCATTTTCAAAAATGCAAATTTGGGCTAGATTTCCTGGCGTAGCAAATACTGTGCTGATGTAACGCAGCATTTGCTAACATAAGAAATTCACTACAGGAGCACCCCTGCAGACAGCTGATCAGTGAGGGTAGCAAATATTTTCGTTTGCTCCGGTACGAAATTAACGCGTCGAGTCCTGTGCTCCTGTTACGTTTTTTATGCTCCAGGTACTTAGGAATTTGTAACTCGAGTAGCTACAGTTAACATGGCGGAGGCGAAAATAAATAAAAATATAACAAACAATTTCTTTGAATCTACAAAAGTGCTTGTTAAAATATTACCGGGGCAAAACTAGGTACTTAGAAAACTGCAGAAATTGTTCTTTTCAATTGAAGAATGAAAAAAGTGCTATCAACATTTCCGAAAAAAAATTCAAAAAGGAAGAATAAGAAGAAATTTTGAAAATGAATAAAAATTGAAAAATAAAGAAATTTTGAAAAAAATGAATACTGGAAAAAAGGAGACATTTCGGAGGAATTCTATTTTTTGCAACTAATTTTTATAAAAGATGTTGTCCAGGCGCATGGATTGAGCATGGCTCACGCTGTCCCAACAAAAATATTTCTCTCCGTGTGAATTTATGATTAACAATCAGCATTGTTTATGAAGATTGACATGAAAAATGCGCTAATGATTTTCATTCGAATCCAATGAGTCTGCGAAATATCCAAGTCCCGATCGGTGCAATCGAACCCTCTCCCAATATCCGGAAAATCTCCTCGAGGGCATTCGCATGAACTTCAATTTAGTGTAAAAGCATCGGGTATGTGATCGTACATACAATTGGGAAAAAGCGGCTATGAATTTGCAGCTCTCCCGTATGAGGCTATCAAAAAAGAGCAGACACATTTTCCCGGGCGCTCTCGCTTTTTATTTTTTTCTCCTGAGTCAAGAATACGCATTATGGTGTAAGTAGTTGTGGCGTGGAATGGCCGGACGCGAAGGCGCCCTCGAGGGAGGATCGCGCGGTTCGCGTGAATCCGCGCTGTGCCAGTTTGCTCTCTTTCCCTATGGATGTATACACGTAGGAAAATATAGGTATACACATTTTTATATACATTTATAAAGCCGCGGGGTAAATTTTGGCTTTCGAACTATCGTCCGCGCGGTTTTCCTGTGTGTAGTACCGCAAGCTTCGGGCCAACGCGGGGCCTCCGAGAGACGTTGGTATGGGCGCCGTAGTGGAGAAGAGAAAGAGTCAGTGCGTCGTCAGCCTCCGCAACGTCAACGAGGCCAACCACTCGGCCGCTCGGTGCAGCGGCACACGCTCGAGAAAAGTTCCTCGTAGCGACGCGAGTTGTCCCAAGATCCCTCCGGAATTCCCCCGGGAAAATTTCGCGTTACGTTCGCATTAAATAGAATTTGATAATTATAAGATAATTATAAAATGAAGGAAGAAAATCGAGCGACATTTTTCTGATTGCTTTTCGATGGAATTGAACTTAATCCGGCATAAAGATTTTTCATTAAATTATGGTTTTCGATGAAAAGAACGTTCAATTTATTCGCGCGATGAATCGATGGGTCGATCATTTTTTTACGATGGATCGATGTTTTATTGATTCCACTGCAACTTTTCATTGAAGAAATCCAACGTCGCGGACACACACTTTTTTGTACGGTAGTTCGTTCGGTTTTTCACCTCGATCGTCATGCTCCCGTTCGATGCAAACTTTTGTCCTAAAATTATCGTCAAATGAGACGAAAAATGTTGCGCTGAACTAAGCGAGTCAAAAGTTTAACTGGATTTTATTGTTTTCGCATGTTTGTGACCAAGTGCAATTGAATGCATCACGATAAAGGTACGATTTAAATTTTACTCACAATTCATCAAAGTTTTATGGGCGTTCTCGAGATCGACTATGAATTTTCATCGAACTCGGTTGTCAAGGGAGCTTCGAGCAGATTACACTCTTCGTAAAATACCTCCGCACACCGACGTTGCTCAACGCACATTTTCGTTCGTAAATATGGAAAATTCGTTGCACTTTTTTCTGTTTTCATTCAGCCTCGAAGCATCGACGATCGCCAAAGATATTTCGTATCAATGGTCTTTGTGTACAAAGAGTACTGACACTTTCTCTCGGCAGGCTTGAAACGGTGTAGCAAACGCATTCACATGTATCAAACTATTTATCGTTTCAGCCTGCAGCTACTTTGTAGTTCGCTTCATTAAAAGTTTCGAGATACTTTGCGAAGCCAAACTTTGTTTCCTGCGTGGTCTGGCACGTCCGTGAATTGATATAGAAACCTATATTTATGAGCCCAGAGAGGTGCGATAGCGCAAAGTTTCGGCCATCGACCTGAAATTCGTTCGGATCAAATTATTCACGAAATTCCGGTGCGAGGACGATAAATTATTGGCACTCGTCTCTCGTTTGTGGGGGGACCGAAACTCAGATTTTCAACATCCCGTGAAATTTTTCGCGTGTGGTTGAAAAAAAAGTTTCAATTTTGCTCGGAAGTGTCAAACGCACAGTTTCCTTCAATTGTGTATTAGTGTATTCTTTCGCCCAAACTGTTGGCTAGTTGCGATAGTTAACTCTTCCACGTCGTTCGAGAAAACGCCGCCAAAGCCGTGGAGATGATAACGAAAAAACCGTGCAGCCGGAGAACCGATTGAGAGATTCGAATTAAATGAGAAACTATGAATCGTCACAGATTCGGGGACGCTCTATGGAATATTCGTAAGGTCTGTATCCCACCGGATATTCATTCACTGTAGCAATACAGTTAGAACATACACGTCAAATTCATTGATCTGTTTTCCAGTTCGTCGGAGTCGTATTCATTTTTTATAAGATTCAGTCGAATCGAAAAAAAAGATTTTTAATTGAACGCGGACAAAAGTTGATTGATTTGAAAAATTAAAACTACTTGCTTCATCGGAAGACGGTTCAACCGTCTCTTTTGTTGCACTTTTATTACAAAGAGTGTATAACAATTTTGACAAAAACAAATAGCAAACTAAACATTCGTTCCGCATCGTCACGTGTTACTGCTATTTATCATCCATCGATTCGTCGCATTTCCAATATCACGTTTGTCATAATGTATCGTTATGCACTCGACTTTACTCGGCTATTGCATACACGGTGTATCTTTCGACAGAGAAGAGTGTACTCGATCCTTGATTTATGTACGTTTTCACGTATGTGAAATTCAATAGAGAAACACCCACAAAGACGATTACCACGCACACGCTTAGGGAGCAAGTGCACAGGTGAATGAATGGGGAAACGGAGCCCGAGCTTCCTGTTTTACCGTCGACAACGACGGTGACTGACATGAACATTAATTGAGCGAGTATATTTGGTCTCGTAAAATATGAAAATAATAGAGATAGTGGAGAGGCTTTTGAAAGCGAGACAACGATTAATGCTTTTTCATTTGTAAATGCGCACGAGAACGTTAACGGGACAACTTTTGTCCGGAAAAACGTTGTGAAACTTGTCGGGAAATGTAGCAACAGTCGCGTAGTTGCTTGCTTTTGATTTAATTGTGAAAGATTTCTGGGAATTATTTTTAACGGTGTATTATGCTGAGCTCAATGCATAGTACGGTTTTTAGAAATGCACAAAAGAGCTGTGGAAATCGTATGAATTTTGTGTTCTGCTGGTGATGGATTTATTGATGAAATTCAAGCCCAGCAACGACTGAAGGGTCGGAATTCACGTATTAATTTATATTTAAATTCAGTGTGTATATCGAAGGGCTCTCTGAATATTCGCCAATTGTTTCGGCACAATGCGGATTGATTGATCGCCAGTTTGCTGAGAGGCGATTTAATTTATTTCCTTGGTCGATCGATTCGAAGTTCAACGTTTCGGAAGCGTGAACATTCGACTTCGTCAGATCAAGATCTTTGATTTTCCCTGGAAAATCCTTTCATGAAAGCGAGAGAAAGACAGAAAAGTTTGCAGAATAATCGCAAAATTTCTCAACCTTCGAAAACGCGAGACGACAATTTCCCTTTTTTAATCTTCAGAATCCTTGGGATATTCGATGGGAAAAGTTTACAAACTTTTCGCCGTCAAATTCATCGGAGAGTGTTAAAATTCTGTTTGAATCTGGCTCACGTTGTCTCGAATCGCAAGGTGAGATTTCCCACTTCTACGCAGAGGTCCCGGCGGCTTTCGTCCGCGACGATGATGCTTAGCAAGATCTTCTGTTCTCGGTGAAATGATGTGGGAGAGGTGTGGGTGGTTGGTGAAGGGTGAGCGACTCATTTGTCGAGTGTCTCGTCTCCGTGGGATGACAGAAAGAAAGAATTCACAGTGTCAGAGTGCGGTGTTAAACGCTCATGTGGTGTGATAAAAACGAGCGCGAATACACTAGACTTTACTGCTGTATTAAAGGCCAGACGTCAAATGTTTCCGGGATTATGGTGACGCGTCCTCCGAACAATGTGTGAGCGAATTGAACGCCCATCCTTCGATTGCAATGAACCGTTTTTTATGACGGTAGACACCGGTATCGTGCACCTGGTTACGAGACAATTCCTACGTCGAAACCCAACATTCAGGGTGATTTTCATAAACGATTTTTCGAGCTTATGGACCACGAATTTTTTTGAAATTTAATTATTTATTTGTTGAGGCACGGTTCACCTACGTGTGATGATTTTTTCTGCATTTAGACATCGATCAGGTCCACTGATACACTAAAGTCAGCATACTGAAATTTTTCGGAACCAAATAAAATTTGCCTAATGAAAATTAATCTTCACTCGTATATTATTCAGTAATTTGGGGTTGATGTGAAGTAAATATGCTATTGCGTTGAATATTAAATTAAATTAGAGCGAATATCAAATCATTATATAGGAAACAATGGATCGTTATTGGGAGGGGATTTGCACTAGTACAGCAGACAATAAGTCGATTTAATTCACTCAAATTAATGGAAAATTGGATAGAGCTTTCGACTAGAGGGTTCTTACATTTTTACTGTTTTCTTGATCTTAATACTTGAGATTCAATTTTTTGTTGTTGTTCCAGAATACCAATTTTTTCTTTTGATTTTTATATTTTTATATACGAATGACATGCACGATTGGCTCAATAAGTAGAAATTACTCGGTTCCAATGTTCTGAGTCATTGCAATTTATATTGTTATTAATTTCTCGTATGAACAATTTTCAATGGTGTTGTCCGAGTAAAAATTACGATAAAAAATATTGATTAGTAGAGAATGTGAGGTTTGCTGTTCGTACAAATTCCTTGATTCAAAAAACGTCAATTAGTTCCAAAGTTCTGTTTTCAAGTTCTCTTTCTTTACAGCGATCAATCATCGCCTACCAAAAAACGATGCACTCAACGTAACAGTTTTTTGAGTTAAATTCTAATGAAAATGGTATGGTCTTTAGTGGAAATGACTCAAAAAAATGGAAAAAAAAATTTCGTTTAAATAAAATGGAAAGTTTTTTTAACAAAAAATCACGATCAACTTGATTGAAAATTCCACTTCATTCCAAGTAAGACAGCAGTCTTTGATCTTTCCAATTCTAACATTTCGTGCTTTATCAATAACAGGAACTTTAGTGAACTTTCCTAATTATACAATCATCCTGAGAGAAAATTCAGACGAAGGAACGAATACCAAAATTCCGTTATAAATATTTTGTGAGGAAACAGTAATATCAATCAGACAAGGAACATGCGATGGTTAATTACGTGGACTTTGAGTATACATAGATCAGGAAATTCGCTACCAAACTCCATCATCGCCCAACGTGGAAACCGGAAGTTAGAACCGTCTTCTTGCCACTTTATCAGTGTACCTTTCCGTTCTTCATATGCTGAAATCTCTTCGTCTCTATCTCGCCCCCCCCCCCCCCCCTCGCTCTCTCTCTCTCTTCACTCACTTTATCAGCATATTCCTGTGAGACTCGGTACAGTCATCTGTCTAGAATTCCGAGGATCGCTGCCGATTCGCAAAATGTACGTTTGCTGTCTACAAATATATACACACATGTGTAAATCGACTGGTGTCTAACAAGAGGGCGTATGGAAGGCGGGTCCAGCTTAGAAGTTTCATGAGCTGGGCTTTTCTGCTTGGGAATTATCGGTCCAGTCGAATATAGAGCGGTCCGCATGTTTGCTGTGGGTGCACAAGAACTCCAGATAACTTTACAGTTTAAAGGGAGACAGACGGATGTGAAGAATTTAGTCTCCTGTGGATGTGAAAGCGTCCGTACATCCTGTGGAATTCTTGCGAGTTTCCCTCGCAAAATTCGGATGGATTTTTCACCGTGCCAGGTCTGTGGAACTTTGAATGGTCAATAGTGCGAGCCTCGAATTTTCACTACACGACAATTTGTTTGTATTGACATTTGATCAAAAATGATCCGCTTTTTTAGAGATTGAAAGAAAAAAAAAATAATTTGTAGTAAAAATCTCTGTTGGAGACAATTCGATTGTGGGTTTGAGGCGTTCCAGTTTTCATTTTTTCACAAACGATCGTTTTTAATGACCCGAGTTCTGAGATAGCCTGAACTGGGTTCCGAACAAACTATTTTTATTCGATTGACCTATGGAAGCGTCCGTCAACATTGCTATTTCGGATCCCAGTTCAAATGTTTTCGACGAGGATAGAATAGAAACGTATTTCTCACTTGACTCTTTGGGCTTATTCCCATCCCTGCAATTGCTCCACGAAAATAAAAAATCTTCGTACGTAGCAAAAATGATTGGTAACAGCAATTTCATACTGGTTTGAAAATAAATTTTCGATTGAGAAATCGATGGAAGAGAACTCCTCTTGCCTGTTGATTTCATTGGTAACGTGAGAATGATATTAAAAAATCGGCAGGAGTCGAAACAATTATGGTTTTCCGATGCCATAGCGAGGTGGAACGACTCATACATACAGTCACTTATGCCATTGAGGTGTTTATGAAAAATGTAAAGCTTCGAGGAGCGTCTAAGTGGCTTTTCTCAAGACGCCAAGAGTCTCGACGACGTTGAGTGAAAACTCCACTCTGCCCGGTTTAAACGTCATTAAGGCACTTTTGCTGGAGCTCCGAGCTGAGATACGATTAATTTTTTATCCTCGACACGGTAGTTGGATTCTGCAATGTTTATGTACCGAGATTTTTTGTTCAAACAAGAAGGGCTTAATCCGTGTCTTTAATGGAGTTATTTTAGCCTCTCCGACTTTAAATACCTATTTAGACCTTTATAGTTGCGTCCTGAGAGGCTAGCAGGATGGATCTCGAGCTTCCTACCGGCATCAACTATCTCTATACTTTTGAATATTTCCCGTGAAATTAAGCTGTACAGCGAAGGAATGGACTGCTCGGCTTCATCAGAATCGTCAACGAGTTTTTTTTCTTTGCAGAGTGGATGGAGAGTTTACAAACAAAAGTATTTCTTAATTGAGAGAAATTGAATTTTTGTTTACGGAAAAAAGTGGTCAAAACAGAATTTTCACAGAAAGGAAAAATTATGATAGAATGTGAGCCAATTTCTAATACATAGAAAATCAGAAGTAAGTATCCAAACGTTTTCAGTTTCAAATATTTCTGCACGTAGAAAAACAAAGTTATCAAGCATATATGAATATTGAAGAAACAACGAAGGGGATGCAAGATGATAAAAAAATGCAAAGCAGAAAATAAACAAACAAAATGAACTTGAAAATACGTTTTGATAGATCGAAACTCGAGGGATGACTAAATCTGATTGATGACGATGATGATAACTTGAAATTATTGAAGAATCATTTTTGCCTTTGTGAGGTATTACTGACGATGCATGTAAAATTCTCTCGACGGTAGATGACTGTAAATTTGCAGTGTTTTATGGAAAGGTGAGGGGCCGCGGGAGCAATGGGGGGGGGGGGGGGGGGGGGGCGACGGATCGTAGAGATCGTAAAACTACGATATACCGGTGTAAAAAATCCATAAAACTCTGTTCGCGTACAAGATTCTCTTTCCGTCGTCTGTTCTCTATATAAACTTCTTCATATATATTCCATTGCACTTTTCGACGAGAGCGACAGACAAATGGCGTGGCTGCTCCCAAACAGTTTCGTTTTATTTCACGATCATCGTTTTTCTTTTTCAAATGAAAACTTGTGCCGGCTGTGTACATCACATGAAAGTGTTATATCGCCATTTTCCTTGTGCGATACTGGAAAAAAAAAAAAAAAAACAAAGACAGAAAGAAAAGAAGCTGATTTGTAAAATAAAATTACAGCTACAGTCGTCGCGGGGAACACAATTTCGTTGAATCGACTCGAGCCAATCAACGGGAGTCATTTTTTATCACGATCATTTTTTTCTATTCGTTTTTCGTTAAAGTAGATCATGCTCGAAGGATCGTATTTTATGAGTGTCTAAATTGGATCGACTTTTATTTCCTAATTAAAGTTAAAATCACTTTAAATTCATGTCAGTGTTATTAATTCGAAATTGTAAATACATTTTTTCAACTTATCTTTTGGCCAGTGAAGTTACAAGCCATTTAAGGTATTCCTTTCGCAGGGCCGTATTTTTTGGTGTCGCAAACTAGGGCACTCGAAATTTGGACTGATTCCTAACCTCTGAGAAGTCGAATAAGTTATATGGGAAAAGCTTTTGCTTCTGCCATTTTTCCAACTTCTATCGTTGATATCTTTTTTAAACATTCGATAATCCTTTATTTTTATCGTTGCTATGGATTTCTTATATTTTTTTTTCTATCCGTGAGACAGTTTGTATCAGGAATTTAGAGTTATTCAGTGTACGAATTATTGAATAGAAATGTGGTGATGACAGATTCTCCATAAGCTCCCGTAGAAATTTTGCGATTTTTAACATTTTAATTCTTCATTAAATGATCGATAACCTGACCTGAAATTTCGTCAATCTATTTGGATGCAGTTGTACTTTACTGTAAATTAAAATCAATTTTTTGTAGGGATTTCGGGTTCGTGAAAGGAATACCTTAATCAATCGGGGATCCGTCACTGACTGAATCCCAAATTTCATTCGTCCCTGCCTAAAATACTATGGTTTTTTATCTAAAAAATCGCGTTGGAGAGCGCAAAGGGGAAATGGATAAAGAAAAAAGTAATTAATAAAAAGACAGAAGGCTCCAGCCAAGAAGGGACAAAATGCCAAAATAAGCAAATGTGGGGTTATACGAGTGCTCATTACTAATTTCTTTTAATCTTTAAAATAAACTTCGTAGGAAGCGTTCATTCGTTATATGGAAAGATAAACGATTTTTTATACGAGGATGGATCAGTCGGTATATCGCAACCGTGAGTGCTAGAGAGCCAACTGTTAATTTCGAAATCGAAATCCTTTGACACAGTTTGATCGATTAAAAAAAGTTCGGTCAGCCGATTTTTGCCATCGTTCTGCGTGAGCTGACGAACCTTTTTTGGATCGGTCAAACTATGTGAAAGTATTTCGATTTCGAAAATTCCAAGTGAGCTTAGTCGATTGATCCATATTCTTAAATACGTTTATCTCAATAACCAATAAGACGAACCCTTTAAAATCTGATAAGCGTGTCAGTCGACTCTGTGTGAATTTCAAGACTTTCTTAAGAGAATCGTTTCGTGCATGAACTACCTTAAGCTGCCGAGATTTTGATTTTGAGAGGCTTCATCATTAGAACTGAAGGAGTGATTGATCTCGAATTCCAAGTTGAAATTTCTCATCTTCGAATGTTGTAGTTTCGTGGTTGAAGGTGTTACGAACTTAAGAGGATGGATCAGTCGGTATATTGCAACCATGAGTGCGAGAGAGATAGTTGCAAATTTCGAAATCGAAATTCTTTGACAAAGTTTGACCGATCAAAAAAAGGCTCTGTCAGTCGATTTTTGCCATCGTTCTGCGTAGGCTGACAGGGCCTTTTTTTAATCGATCAAACTGTGTCAAAGAATTTCGATTTCGAAAATTCCAAGTGAGGTTAATCGA
Organism: Venturia canescens; assembly: GCF_019457755.1. Taxonomy (NCBI): domain Eukaryota; kingdom Metazoa; phylum Arthropoda; class Insecta; order Hymenoptera; family Ichneumonidae; genus Venturia; species Venturia canescens. Next base: position 21,584,100 of record NC_057422.1, on the reverse strand, counting down.
CTGATCCATACTCTTAATTCCTTGGCCAGCATCGTCAAACTAAGGAGCCCCGTACACGGCAAAGACTATTATATAGATCTTGGACAAATGTGCAGCGAGAAGTTCACTGCCCTCCAGGGAAAAGGAACGTGAATGTACGCTCACGAAGATCCTTGTCGTTTTATACAGCACACGTGCGCCATAATTACGACGACTCATGAAATATTTAGACTGGAATAATAGAATTACGGTAAGGTCAAGTTTGAATAGAAGTCGGAGGAGGGATTGTTAATTTAGAAATTTAAGGGGGTCGCTCTCTCAACGACCGTTCGATCGAACTGAGGAAAATTCGTGTCGATTTTGGTACCAGATCAAACGATTCTTTTCTGGTCATATCGACAGATCCTTTGACCTTCAATAATGGTTTGGAGAAGGCTATTCGAACCTAAAAATTTTGGTGCTAAAATAGTTTCGATCACTGGCTGAAGTACTTTTACATGACTTTTAAAAAACCATCTGATTTGAACGGTTTCGAGAGACCAGAAAATGACGATTCTTTGGCTTGTGAAATATTCTCTTTGATGAATTCTTTCTGATGAACAAAAAAGTTGAATCCAATCGTAACTTCAACAAAATGATTTTATCCAGTTACAAAATTCCAACAAACATTGTTTTACTGAGAGTAATTTTTGCTAAAACGATTAAAATGCCGTTTCAAGCAATAAATATTCGAGTTGAAAACGTCCGAGAAAATATATGAATATTTTCGAGAAAATCTGGTTGTCAGTGAAGCATAATATCAACTTTAAACACGAAATGATCCTGTTTTTGTAAGGGTTGAATTTTTTTTGCTTATTGAAGCACATTTGAATTGCCGTAGGGAACGTTTGATGATAAAAAAAGCTGGCCTTCGGTTGAATTGCCTATTTAACCAAGCGTGTAAGACGAGATAGACGATCGATGGAGCTCGTTTACAACGTGGAGATTATTCGCATGAAGACCTTGCCAGCGGTGCAGATTTCTCGTGACAATACCGCACACACCTTCCCTCAGCATCCCTTTCTTCCGGAAATCTCCCTCGTCTTCCTACACACGACCGACGAAACACCACGATGCTATATAATTCTCACGAACTTGGCATTGTACCAAAAACATTGGAAAATAAAAGCCCTGACCTTCTGCATCGACGAGTGTTCTCATATGTGTGTTATCCCACCCAGACAACACTTCCAGTAAGTTTAGGCAACTGTTTTTCAAAGTTTTCCGAAAATTGACCAGTTCGAATACTTTCAATTGAAATGATTGAAGTTTCCTTTTTTTTTTTTAAATCTAACGTCGTGTCGAAAAAATATTTTCTCCTAAACCTTCGTTATACATGGAATGCGATCAACCAACAGGTCCGGTGATCTTGTGAATTCCATTATTTCTTGTATTCCTGCACACTGTGCAGTTTAATCTCCACAGCTTGACAGGAATTTATTAAAATGCATTTGCTGCATCCTACAAATTTGTGAGTGCACATGCCAGGCCAATTCTGCGGTGTAAAAAGAGCTCTCCATTGAAAATGTTGCGACCGCAAGAATACAGTTGAGCTTTTACTTTACATAGGTTATTCCTATTTTGAATCCTCTCCAGTAGACTCGTGGGTGTGCGCGTTCCCTTGAGCAATCTCGGCACGTCCATCTCTAAGAGACTTCTTTTATTTGCTCATGTCGGTGGACATGAGGGCGCGAGATCTTCAGGTTTATTTTCTTCCTTCTCAACGACTGTATTTCCAAGGTCGAGGATATTTTCGAATAAGTAGTTTGGAATTTAAGGAATATTGATCGAACAGGAAAAAGCGAAGTTGAACGGTTTGCGAGGCAGCTCATCGATGACTTCCAAAGTTCATTATTTCGAACGTTCTCCGAGTTTTCTAGGTTGAAAAAAACGTAGCATCCCGTTGTGTTATATTTGACCCACAAAATGAGAATGAAAAATAACGGACCGTTAAGAATAAAATACGAAAAAATGGTCTTGGAAAAACAAAACGAAAAATACAACAGATTTTATCGTCCCTTTGAGATACGATATACTACAGAACGTGAAGATGAAAGAAAATAAACGAGAATGTTTTGCGGTTGAGTATATATACGTTGGTCGTTGTTTGGTGTCCCTTTGATATATACGTCGTTCGTCACAATGCGTTTCTTACATAGCCGCTTAAAAGAAATCCTTTATAGCTAGGTGGAGTCTGAGAGCTTGCAGCACTCGAAAAGAAAATCTGGCGAAAGGCACAAAAAAGTCAGGAGAATGGAAAAGAGAGAGGGAGAGAGCGATAGCGGAAGCGAGAGAGAGAGCAGAGCAGGGAGAGAGAGAGAAACAGTGAGAAAGTTTAGTTGGATGCTGGTCCGATGGATAAAAAAGATGCTACGTGACTTTGGGCGAGATCTTGGAGTCGAGATCCAGAAAAATTTACCAAGAAAGCAATAATATATCGAGTAGGACCTTGAAGACGAGGGCCACCTTGTACAGCTCCGTTCAACGTTCATTCATAGCATGTATATTCGGTTATGAACAATATGATCATATTGGCCCGAATATCCTTGAGTCTCTGCCAATCGAACTTGTGAAAACGTTTACGAAATATTTTTACATCAAAGTATTCATCTTTGTTCATCGTGCGATGATCGTCCAATTCCTGCGTATAAGAATCTTCTTTTATCAGCCAAAATGAGTTTTTTTATTACTGTTTCCATATTCGAATTTCTACGAAGCCATCAAAAAGTTTTTTTTCCAAATTTTTCACATTTTCATCGACTGCAAACTGACACGAGTGCAGTTGATATCGCTTCGGGGTTACGATACGGATTACTTTCCACCAGAAACCATCAGAATAGGGCTCGCAATGGATGAGACGATAAATTGACGTCGGTGGGCATCACGCGGCGAATCCTTGTTAGTTAAATAAAGGAAAATCTCGGATAGATCGTGAATTTCCACTATCTGCCTCTCGTCCATTCTCTTTTTCTTTCTATTTATCTTCCTCTGATGTCTCCAAGCTTTTTTTTTGCCACTTCTCGAATCTGAATGAGGATGGATATTCTACAGGTATAATATAATAATGATGCTGAAGATTTATTGAAATCCTTCGCCCTTTGAATGGCTGCAAAGTTTTAATTATTTACCGTTCGTGGTAATCCCCTTTGTACGAAAGGGTGGATGACCCTGGCATATCAGAACAAGAGATTTGAAATTTCACGCTGAGAAAAAAATTCATTCGATAAATTTTATTTATTTTGTCGAAAATATGGTAGAGTGAACTTCGTTGAATGAACTCAGAGTTGAACTTGAGACGTTGTTGTACAACTCAATGGATTTCGTTCAGCGAACAAAACTTAGCAGATTTTTCGAACATTACCAGAGCACTCACTCGTGATATTTGTTTGATTTCGAGTGGTTTTTTTTTCGTGTTTTCGAAATTTAGTATTTAGGGTACTACCATTCAGTTGTAGCGACTTGTTATCCCTAACGAATCGGTTGGATATTCTCCAGTATTATTTTCATCCGATTCGCTGAATACACAGGCATTCGATAAACTTTGTTCTCCCATCTGTTATCTCCTCCTGTCGTTTACGTTTTGTACACGAACGAAAACAAAAGTACTCTACTGCCGCGCCTTTATATAGAGGATCGTTTCTGACACTTTAATGTTTGTCACTTATTTTCTAACAGCTCCACATTCTGTAGAGTTTCCGGGAAAATTTTCTCCCAAGAGATACAACGGTTTCATTTAACCGATTCAGATTTATTTTTAACCCGTAACGGTCACGCTTCCAAATAATAAGTTATCGTTGGGTCCAGCGAACCTCACTTCACAAAAACTGTTCTCGTTTGCGCCCTTTTTAAGCGATCGAGTTGAATCGGCCGTCAAACTTCAATTTAACATGTTTTCTAAATAAGCGAATCGTTATCGTCTCCTACTTACGATTTCAAAGTCGTCAAAACGCGGCGTGAAAAAAAAAATTCACGAAATTTGACTTTTTTTACGAAAAAATTCGCTAAAAATTCAATTTTTGATGTATGGTAAAAAATTAAACGACGTTTTACTCTTTAGGTAAGAGAAAAATATAATTGCCATGAACTGTGAAAAAAGTATATTCATTTTGAAGATTGAACTCGAGACTTTCGTCGATGTCGAATAATGGGAGTGGAACGTTTTAATGGTAAAAATATTATCTTTGTAACACAAGTCGTATAATTTTGATAGAAAATGATGAAAACATGAACAAACATTTCTATTTCAATCGTGACCTCCGCAATCGACGCACAAATATATGCGATGCTCGTCACAAATGGGACGTTCGCACAAAGCGCACTGTATTTTGGTTTTTCTGTCTGTCATTCGTGGGCAAAGTTCACATATTACTGATCCCCTTCATCCTCTTTAATGAGACGGCTCGCGATCTTGCGCGTGTGAAGATGAAGAGGCATCTACTTGTACATTACGAATATTATTTGCGATAAAAAAAAATAATTTAGTTCTTGCATTAATACTTACGTTCCTGAATGCACTTTAACATAAAAAAACGAATTTGAGACCCGATTTAAAAAAAATTTTGCCACTGTACGGTCACACGGGGTTTATTGGAGCTCACAAGAAAACATGTGCGCACAAAGCGAGGTTTCTTCGTCAATTGATGGCATGCAGACCTTTAATAATTGTTCAGAATTAATGTATTGGGTTTAAACGACAACAGATGGCGCGATAAGTTCGATTTAGAAAAGTCTATCCTAGCATAAAAGGGCCATGAAGTCGGTCTGGGGTCTAGTGGACCCCGGGTGACCGTAACAGATTAATAATCAAATTGCGGCTGCTGCTTCACTCCAGAATCCACCGCACACAGGTGGCCGGTGCGTTGCTTTCTTTGGATTCATGCGCTAATTGAGCTTTCCTCGATTTTCTTTCTTTTCTCCTGTTTCCGACATTCCAGACATCCGTAAACTTGGCTTACACTTTTTGTCACTTTCTTCATTGTATATTAGACATTCATTTTCAAGTATCAGATTCGTCGCCATCCAGTATTCCCCGGTCAGTGGCTGAACGAAAGACTGTTTTTCGGAGCTCGTGGTGTCCAGTAATTTACTGGAACTCACTATAAATATGAGCATCTGTACCGACTGGGTTCTCCAAGTTTTTCCAGAGTCTCTTGCTAATGCGATAGGACATTAGGCAAGAATAACTGTGGGCAACACTCTCGGAACGTTGCAGGAGCGTTTCTAGTGGTAAAGTACGAGAAAAATGGGGTTCGAGTGATGAGATGAGCTGCTGTGAACTTGCAGGGGCATACACAAGAACGAGGGAGGTGAATGAATCATTTTTTTATGATCAAACTACCACCGGATTTTCGTTGTTTTGCTATTCCCATTTGGGGTTACTTGATGAGTTCTACCAACCGTTCAGACCGAATGTTTCAATCCCTCGGGACCCTTTTGAACTGGGAAAAGTTTCAGGATCTTACGAACTTTCCATGGTGAGCTGAAGTTTAGTAAATTTCTCACCTTTTTAAAGCTCGTATCCTTCGTCTTACTCGTTCAAGACCTTCCGAAAGTGTCAAATAATTAAAAGCGTTGGAGTTGGGGAGCTTTGAAGGGCAGGGCAGATTTTCCCTTCTATTCTACAAACCATAGTAAACACCGACTAATTGCTCCCTTATTGAAACTCTCGACAGACGCCTTCCTTACTACCAGCATATACATGTTCCTAGAAAACCGTTTTGTATAGCGGTGTAGGAAAAAAAACAAAAACAAAATAAAAATTGTAGAAGTGCCGAGAACAAAAGCAAAGCGGCATGAGAACGTGGGCAAAGGATTTCCCTCTCGTTTGTTTACTCTCAAAAACCGTGCGGTCTTCGTGGGACGCCAGAACCATTCCTTTTCCAGCCACACCTTCTCTCAACTTCATACCACTTTTCTTCAACCGCCACTTCTTTATTTCCGTTCTCTTTTTTCTCTCCATGTTTTTATTACCTTGAAATTCGGTATTTATCGCTCTTGAAATATACACATGACGAATGTAATGGACGGAAAGCAGAGTTCAATGGGGTTTGAAGCGATGCAAGGGATTTACGGTAGCAAAAATAACATTCGTTGGTGCTTGGTGCGTGCACGGAAACGGGAGAGCTCCATTTTCAGCTAACCCAACCCTGGACCACAAGAATGTGATTTTCATGGCAGTTCAAGCAGTCCGAGAATCTAAAGTAACATCGTCCATGACAAGCACGTCTGTAAAGAAGCGTTTTTAGGAAGAAAAGTCGAAAAATCTTATCTTCGCCGAGTGCATTCGTTGGAATTTGTAACTGTATTGAGTCATTGATGCAATAAAAAAATAAATAATTAATATCTCTTCAACGCGTTGAGCTATACAGAGTTCGAAGAGGTGCTGGCGATCGAAAGAAAAAAATGAATAAAAAATGCGTCAACTTACAGTATTCTCTGAACTACTGTAATTAATGAAGTATTAAAGAAACAAATTTTGAAAATTTTCGATAACGATTAGAAGTGCTATCGCTCCGGTGAAGACTCACTCGCAACGCGACGAAGCTTCACAAGTATTTTTTCAAAATTTCTTTTGTAACATGACACTGATCACGAAGGGGAAAAAATATAGTGGAATCGAGAATCAGGCAGATTGGATACTGCACTCCCTCTACGAATGCCCGGGGCCATTTGTACTTGTACACATCGAGAGAACTTTCTCGCGGCTCTTGAACTCACGAAATTTAGTTATGTCGTACCATTCTACTGAATGCTTGAAGAGGAGAAACGGTTCACTCTTTCGTGGGCCCTGCTAGAAATTTTCCCCAAACGACGTATATGTATATGTGCTTAGACAGCACCTCGAAAGCTCTCGCAGTTCGTTCTCTACATGCGTGCACGACTCTTTGAATATTCACGAGGAAAAATAAGAGAATAAGTGAGAGATTGGAGGAAGAGGGGAAGGGACAGCGAGGAGCAGTTTTGTCTCCGGGGTTCATAGGTGCAGTCGAAAAGACTTTTTCGTAGCGACAACCTGGTAATGTGCGACGATGGGGAGCTGAGCCATCGTTTTCAATAGCAGCGAGCTCGTAACGAATTTTTCCCCAGCGACTCGTCGTCCTCGAGATTAATTGAGAAAAAAGTTGTGTCGATTTTCGTTTCAATTTTATGATCCTATGAATTCATTTGTATATCGCTGCCATTGTTTGGTCTTGTTGGAATTTGTTTTTGTGAAATTACATGCAGGCAGGCTTCGTTTTGCTGTGGGTCCAGAAAGAAAGACGAAAAAGTGTATGAGACACTCAATTGGTGCTACATTTGAGCGAATGGCCTATAAAATGGCGGGGGAGGAGAGAAGAGGAAGAGAAAAGTTTGACGATAAGCCGTTTCAAAGTATCCAATAACTAAGCCCTTTTGTGCGGCTTTACTTCGCAGTTAAAATCTTTCAAACTTTTACCAATTTTGTTTTCTCCCACACTTCATCTCCTGCGTGGTCGTGTGTGTGTGTGTTTTTTCTATCACGACTTTTTGTTTCGCTTCTTTATTCATCTATTACCGCATCTGATGGGCGTTTCTCCTTTAGCTCGCACAAAAGTAGAAAGAAGTTTCATTCTTTCTGTGGTCGATTGCACATCTATATTCATACGTACGTACACATGCATCCACGAAGTTGCACGCACACAAAGTGTTTTTCTTGTCCATTGCGCGAGCGCCTTTTCCGCTGTTTCACTTTTTCTGTTTTTATTTTTTTCTTCCCTCTCGAAATTTTCTTGGCTCTACGTCCCTCCCGCCCCCTCCCGCTTCTTCCACACATCTATACACACTTGAACCTCCAGCCTTTATTTCCACCGTCTAAGAAGTTTGCTTGTTTGTTCAACGTCTGGCCCATTGCGACATAAATTTCTATCGCGAAAACGCGCGCTGAAATAAAAGGATGGGAAAGGGGTTGGTTATGCGAAAGAGAGTACATGAACCAGAAGTAAAAAGCGAAAAATAAGCAGAAGACAGAAGACACGCACCCAACATTTGACCGAATATATTCTCAAGCGAGATAAAGCAAGCACTCCAAATTCGCATGCACAAAATCCTCAGAAGAGTAATAAACTGTACATGTTTTGAATCCGTAGCGCAGCCCGTAGAATCAGAAAAAAGTTCAATATCCGTTTTACAAATTCGTTTCGCGATCGCGTCCATTCTTCACTCACGTACAATATTGAACGAATACATTTATCCAAATGCATGCCATTCGTCCGATGCACTTTGGCTCAAGCTTCGATTCGTCGTAGAAACTTTGGGATCGTACGAATGAAACACGTTCGAGCCACTATGTCGTTCTCTCGTCACACAAAACAAGCATTCGTTTGATAAAACGCCATTTTTCAGAATACGGTCGCGTCCATCACACATTTTTGCTGATTTCGTAAACGGAGAAAATCTTCCGTTGAACTTCAACGTTCGTTTTAGTTGACGTTAAGAGTATCGCTGAGTCGGAGGACATGTGCCGTCCTCCCGGACGGAATCAAAGATGCGAGGCCGCTTTGTGGAGAGTAAAAAAGGGCTTTGGCGATATCGCATCCACAGAGGTGGCTGAAAGGTTCAGTCAATGGCTTCGTCGTGCAGCGAATGTAACATGTGTAAATGCGGACACGTTTTTTTGCCGCGTCGCATCTCTCTATATTTCTTTGGCTTTCTCAATGAAGGATAAAGGAATATTTGCCTGGGAGCAGAGTGCTCATAAGTTTGCGTAACTCTCCAGGGAACGCTTTACCTCGTGTGGCTTAAATACTCTGGCGAAGCTTTTGCGTACGAGAGTTTAAAAGATAGCGGAAAGGGGAAAAGGCTCTGTATGGAGGATAAAATAGAGAGTGAGAGGGAAAGTACTTCTAAAGTGTACCGACGGTGCACCACCGAGGTAAACACCTGTCCCTGTTCACCAAACGAGCCTAGGCCAAATTGAGCCTACAGGCTGTATAACCTTCTTGTTATGGATGTCACTCTTTTCGCTTCGTCGTTCACTCCCCTGTGAATTTGAATATGAGGCTGCTCCCCAGTTTTGCTTCAATTTTCTGGCAAGTCAACTGTGCGTCGTAACACACGCTGTTTGTCTTCCAACTTGGGTAAACATCTTGCGCAACTATCGCGGAAACGTCGGAGTCGACTTCTGAACGATTTTTCCGAAATTCAGGGTGAAGAGACTCGTTGATATCTCGATACTTTTCTCAAAATGGTAATGTGTTAAAAGTTATTTTTTTTACTTTTATTGTAAAATTATAATCTGTTATCACAAATAACAATAAATAATTGTGAAATGATGAGGAGACGAAACAAGTTTCAGAGAAAGCTTCCAGTGAGGGGGCTCGAAAAAATTCAAAAGTTATTTTAACGAAAATGAAACAAAGCGTGAATTTTGTAAAAAAAAATATTGAATCGTTTGGTCGAAAATTGAGGTGTGGTAAAATCGAAAGCAAAAGTTTTAAAATTCCTTTTTTTCTTCATGATTTTTTTCTAGACTTCGTATCAAGTTTAGGGTGCCCATGGGGTAGATCGTGGGTGATTCTTTCGTCTTCTCAATCCCTCCTCGAACTTGGTCTTTCAGCGACCCTCCATCGGCATTCTCGAGTCTCCGAACGTGTTTATAATCATGACCGACTGGGTGGTAAGTTCCTCGAGTCTGCGTGTGTCGAGAGGTTCGTCGATGAGGCGAAAAAGTCGTGTTATCCGATTTGTTGATCTAGGACGAAATCGAGTGGGAAAGAATAGCTTTCCTTGGCCGTGCGTCTCAACTTTTACGACGGTGGTTAATTCTCGAGTGGGTTGTTCGATCAACGATGTTAGTATGGTTGTGGATGTCACGGGAGCTCTTATACACGTCGAACAACGAGTGAGAATTCTCACTTGTTTGAGCAACACGAGTTTCAAGCGAACACAGACAAAATGAAAAGGCAGCTATGAATGGTCGAGGACCATGTTCGTTTGCATGAATCAATAATCCAAAGAGAGACTTCAAACTATTGGAATTTTTAGTTTTCCGTTTTCACTAATTCTCTGATCCTCTGCATAAGATTGCAGAACATCGTCATATCAGAGCAGCTCGAGTCAAACGAAGCAGCTGAGGGTGTTACGACTGCCCTAGAAAGTCGCAATGATAACGAATCTTTCAAAACATCAATCGCACCTGAGTTTCGTCTTTGATAAGAAAATGATAATAGTGACATAATTTTTGATGAACTTCGTATACCATGAAACGTGCACACATAATAAGAAAACGGATTAAATGAAAGTAAAAAATCTATTCGGATAAATGAACTCGTATTCCGCAGCATCGTGAAAAAAACAATGATTTCATTTGACCCTTATCCTAGCCTTTCACAGGCTGTTCGAAGCTGTATCACGAGGATACGGAGTTTCTTTACCACAGATAAACGTCGCCGGTTGTATTGCAACGAGGCGAAAGGTCGGAAATGAGTTAAGGAGAAACATCAGCTTGAGAAAAATGGCGATAGCTTAATGAAACTTTTAGAATACATTTTTGGATATATTTTTTATAGCCTCTCCGATTTTTAATCCATTTCATCCAGCCTTTTTGTTAGCAAATAATTTCCACACTTTGAATATTCAACACATACGCATAGGATAAAACTCCACACAGGCTCCATTTTTCCATATAGTTCAAAAACAAATAAAACATGGTGATGGGTTAGAAAAAATGTACTCTATTCCACAGTTTGAACTCCAAAGAACCTGTGTGCAGAATTGGAGGTCGTTTAATTCTGCTATTTTTTAAATATTTTAGATCAAATTCACCCAAAAATTACGTATCTTTGGGCGTTAATCCCGTATAAACAGAGCAAACAGGCCTCATATAATCTAGATAACTCAGATAAAAACAATCAAATTCGTATTTACATAAACTCACTTTACGTCAATCTGATGTTCCTCCTCAGTTTTTCTGTAGAAAATCTTACGAATGAGGCCTTTTGTTTTTTGATCACTATCTCGATAATAAATAGACTTACGTAAAATGTACGTAAGAGTGCACGTAGATTCATTTGTCAGATGGAACGGAGGGTTCAACGTGACGAGCCTATCGCGTCTCTTGGTCGTCTTCATCGGTATCCCCTAGCTCTTAGCCCAGTTCCACATTTTCCCTACTTCTGCTCTCTCCATCAATGCACGAACGATGAAAGTGTTTCATCGTGACGACATTCGCCTCAACCTCGTGCATATACTCACCACGTTCTCGACTTCCTTCTCAACCTCTTTTCCTCGCTATCTGTTCGTGTGTAACGTGCATGTCTTACACCACCTAAAAGTACTAAGAGAAGAGAACTGGATCCCTGAATGTGTGGGCTGAAGAGCACTGATTCAGTCTCTCTTTATGTGATCACCTCATCGCGAACTCTCGCAGGGTGCGCGATGAGCTACATGACCGGCTTCCCTCGCTCTCTTTCCTTCGTTCGCCTGCTGGTTACATCTTCTCGCAATTTCGATCGAATGCTTCCGCTGAATTATTTGCCGACCCGCATTGGCAGGGCTCTAACGTGGGTGTATTTGTGTAACTGATTACGTTGACATGAACGCAACATCGGAATACTCTCGCGAATTATTGATTTCTTCGTGTGCAACCAGGCGGAGAATAAATTTGAAAAATTTCTTGGGAGTGCTGAATTCTCTTATGGGCTCTTCCGTTCGTTCGAACCGTTCTCGCTACTCTCTGATCGTTCACTCGTTTGTTCTCCATGCATTCGTTTCCGTTTATTCTCTCGGTCACTTTCTAGTTTGCTCTCGAGTTGTTACGACCGCTGCTTTTCTCATGTGTCGCTCGTTCGCTTCCTCAATCGTTTTTTCATTCTCTATTCGATTCCCGATCTATTTGTTATTTGCGCGAATGTCCCCGCGGGGCTTGGATCCCGCTGCAGATCAATCAATAACCACACAGAGAGCCTCTAAAACCTGGAGAGAACACATGGAGCTGTAATTTTTTTTATGCAGCGGTTTGTTGACGCGATCGCCATCTTCGGATTTAGTTCCATCGACGATCTTTGCTCAAATTTATCGATCTTTGAAAGGCCATCAAATTCATTTTCTTCTCGATTACATAATGTTGGGCATGGTTCGAATACGGAACAAGCGAACAACGCTCGCACTTGATTTTCATGTGGAAAACTAACCCGCGGATTCGTCGCCTCGTAAATCGTAGATCGAACTTGCTACTTGAGGAGCCACAAAAGCGCGATCCGAAAAAGATTCCCCCGGGGACATTTTACAACCCTCGAAGGGGAAAGAGTACGTGGTAAGGTTATGTGGAGGGAAGACGGAGGCTGGAAAAGAAAGTATAGGGTTGGCGAAAAACCGAAACGATATTCACGATATCGGTGTTCGTTTGATGATTTCACCGAACGAGCTTACAGCCCGGAGGGATGAAGATAAAAAAGAGAACGACCCGACGCCATTATCCCTAACGATACGTCGTAACTCGTGAGAAGAAGTTCGCGACTCCTTTCTATATAAAGAACCCTCTGTTTTGACTCTGTGGACGTGAGCTACTGCGGCTTATCTGTGGTGAAGGGTTGTCAAGCAAAATACTGTAGGATGCGGAGAATAAAAAAATGTAGAGCAGGAATCCGTACGGATCTCGCCTATTTTTTCGGCCCATTATCCTTTCTATATTCCGTTCTGCGATCTCTCCTGTTATTTCCCTTTTTCCCCTCGCTGTGTGAATACTCCTGAATTCTACGTTTTTCACTTTCCCTCTTCTGTTTTATGCCTTTCCCGACGATCATTGCTTCCCTTGTTTATTCTACATTAATGTATACAGACAGTCTCAAAGTTTACGATATAGTGTGACTCGAAGTACGGAATACAAAGATGATAAAGTTCTAATAAGGAGATCGATCGATCTAATCTAACAAAGAATGAAATAACCGAGAAACAAAACGTTGTGAAAAAACAAATCGAGAAAATCGACTTGAAAATATCAGGGTTTTTTTTTAATTCTACGAATACTTTTGATGAGTTTTGCAGCACACAGTACAACGGTTCATAAATACCAACTGCTTCCAGTGCGATTCATGGAAAATCCTAATTTGACCATCTAAATGCATCCGGTGCGGTAGCTAAAGCGTCGGAAAAGTTGGCGTCGTTACTTGAAGACATTTCAGCCATAATGCAGTCGTTTTTTGACTCACTTTTCGTAAGGCTTATAACCTCATGCGTATCTCCTTTCCTCTCAGCACCTAGCCTCTTCCACAAAACTGCAAACTCTCGTTAGCTCGATAAAACGCTTTAGTGATTGGCCACATAATCGAGCAAAAAACAACCGTCCGCAGTCCGCCAGTGTCTCCTTGGTTTGAGCTACTTTGTACTCTGACTGGCAACTTCGAAATAGCGGTCATTGACTGCGCATCAGGTGATTCTCGTTCAATCGAAAACTCCCATTTCGAGTGGAATCAATAGTTAGGTTTACGGTCAAAAGATTCTGAGACAAAATATCCCGTGCCAAAACATCCTAAGGAAAAATATCCTCGGACAAAATATTCTTGGGACAAAATATCCTCGGGTCAAAATATCCTGGGATAAAATATCCTAATGACATAATATTCTCGATTTGAAAATATCCCACATTTGTAAGACTGAATGTTTGAATGTGTGTAGACTGTTGTGTGTGTGTGTTCTGCTTGTCTGCTTGGCACAGATATAAATAAAAACAATAAAAAAAAAACAAATAATCATTAAACAAAATTATAGAGGATATTGTGTCTCAGGATATTTTGACCCGGACATTTTGTCCTGGGACTTTATTGTCACATAATATAGTTATGGGAAGTTCGATAATTTGACAACAAGACGATCGATTGAAAATTTTTCGTTAGGAGAATATTCGTTAGGAGAATCGAGTTATATTCTCAAAAGTTTATTCCAAATCATGGCACCACTCAGCGTCGTATATTTCATAATTTTTTTCTACATTCCTCGAGGAACGTGTATATTTCTCTCATGATTTATTTCTTATTCTATCATCCCTACGAATATCGCAAATGACCGCAAACCATAGATAAAAACTTTTCGATGAACTGGTAGATTTTGCTTATCTCAGCAAGGCTGAAAGCTTCCATACTCGACTCCCTGATAGAGCCACTTGGAAAACAGGGTTATTAATACATCAGCCTACTCAAACTGTCCTCGGAAGTTTCGCTTCCTTGATTCTCAGTGCAAAATCTTAATTACAATTCCAAACTGTTCGTTGTTAACCATACGTCTGTGGTTTGTGCAACAAGACAGGAAATGCAGAAGTGCAGAGATCACTTCACACACATGTGGTGTCCTTAAAATCCTGCGAAACCCTATCTCATCAAATGTAAATAAGAAAATCCGGAAGAGAGACAAATTTTCACCACTTTCCTTCTCAAATGTTTCGGCATTCATGAGACATGACGTTCCCATAAAATGTCCATTCGAAGTCGAAATAGCGCCGTAAAAATGTGGTGAACTTATCGTACATTGACGAGGGGAAGAAATAGTATCAAACTCTCTAAAGCAACGGTATATTTATAATTCAATTTGTCGTGTCCGCAAAGACCGTTGCGAAAGGACGAGTTATCAAGGACGAGTATTTAAGGGATTAAGGCCAAAAAGAGCTGAACTTCAACTCGATACTTTTACAACAAGTTAACAATGAGTTTATTCAAAAAGCTTACAAATTCCAGGTTCCCGAATCCAGGTTAACCGAAAAGACTGCCGAATTTCGATCAGTCGTTTCTCTTATCGATTCGATCGACTTTTCCCCTCTTCGATGCAATTGCTAACCTCGATGTGCACTTTTTAAGGGGGTCGATTGTTTCCTCATCATTCTACTTTTATGTTGAAAACGCTTGCTAATGATTGTGTTATTTTATGTGTGTAAATCTAGAAAGCACAACACATTGATAATTCAATTGATAGTAATCGCGAATTGATCGAAATCTACCGAGTAAACATCAGCTGTGATTCGACTTTTTACACACCCCGTTGATGCAGACAGGTATAGACGACGTCTGTACCAATTATATTCCTAGTGTACTAGCACCTACGAGTTATTGCACCTCGTTCGTTCACTAGCTCGGAATGTAATTACGTTTCCGATTTCTCACTTCTCCATGTCGTACGCTCAATTTATACGTCCACAGCAGTTGTATATCTATTTATGTTTACTCATACTATTTAATGGATATATATTAGACAGAGGGAGAAACAGCAGTCTTCTTGAGAGTTGGGGGCGATCGGATTCAAGCATCCAGAAAGCTGTCTCGAGGTAGCGGTGATCTTGGGTTTCAACCAAAATTAACCCCTTCAATTATGGTTTCCTCAAGTTTAGCCACTTTGGGATTTTGGGAATTGTCACCTGTACAGCGTACTTTTGGTTATGCGAGAGTATGGAATGCGGTTTAATCTCAAGGATTGTCACGCAGGTTGACTTTTGACTTGAGTTCTTGGAGACATACGCGATCCTCGAAAATTTCTATTCCAAATTTTCATTTTAGTCTACATGTTAACACAACAAATTTTGTTACCACGAAATAATCTCGATTATGAATTTTTTAAGAATTATCAGTTGTTAGCACTTCTGAACGATTTGTGGCGAGGTTACGAAAATGAAACTTTTGGAGAGTCGTGTATATGTGCAATCATTTAGCGACAGAACTATTTATACGCATTCGTACATAAAACTGAGAACATGAAAAGTATGCCGAGAAATGGGAGTTCTGGTGGTGCTGCGAACATGTCGCAGAGAAAAGCGAGAGCCAAGAAGGATATAGGGCTATTATGAAAAACATTGGAACGAGAGAAGGTTTTGGTGAGAAAACGAAGCAATTCGTATTCACGACGCAGCCAGGCGAACGAACGGACGCTGGGAAAAGGGCGATGTGCGAGAAAGTTAAAAAGAGAAAGGAGAGAAAATAGAGATGTAGAGAAAGAGAGGACGGGCGATGTATGGAGAAAGAGAGAGTGGGAAGATGGGTTTAGGAAAGTCGAGAACTCGCGAATGGAATATGAATAATCGTTTTCATGATGTTTTTTTGCTTCTCCATGCGCTGAGAAGAATGCAAGCGGAAGGGATAGAATCGCGACTGGTAGGCGAGTGCTCATGCATATACATATATATTGATTCCAAGTCCAGAGCTTTCGATTCAAAGGGCTTTACTTCGCAGCAAGTTTTCAACGAACTCTGCCTCATTCAAGCCTTTTTTATATTCAGCACTTGACGTATGCATAAATATGTATATCTACGCATTTCTCAACTGGAATGTGCAAAAAGGAAGCAATATATGATCGTAGGACGCGTTTTTGAACGAGAGCGACCGGCGAACTCTCGGCCGTCTCGTTTCTGCTTGGCAGATGCCCTGCTCGCCTCCTCGACGCCTCTTCTCTCTTATATATGCTACTGAATCAGATTCATTCCGGATATGTGCACCGGTGGCGAGTGTTTGAATATCGAGTGAGACAGATAGATGGATGGGAGGAAGCGAGGAACGGCGGAAGAGAAGAGAACGAAGGATCTCTCGACTATGATCCGCCGGTAAATTGAACAGCGTAAAATGGAGCTGAGGCCCCTCATAGGAAGAGCCGCTTTGGGGGCGTGAATAGATTGATAAAGAGAGGGGAATCCAGATGATGCTGGAATTTCAACGAATTTGTCCAATTGCGGAAAAGAGAGTAAAACGAGTGCGTTTTTGGTTCGCCACGATATCACTGGCAATTCATTGATTGGGGAGAAAATGTTTTTGTACGAGAATTTGCGAAAAAGGTATTTTCGTAGCTCGTCTACATATTCATTCAGTACTGACCGCATGAGATGCCAAAATATCATGAAGCAGGAAAAAATCAGCAATACTATTCATGCTAATCTCTCTTATCGAGTTTTTAAATACTCCTGATACGAAAACTTAAATACTTTGACGATTCTACGCACTGAGAACAAAAATCGCTGCAACAACTCAGTGTCTTTAGTTGATACCTTTGTTGCTTGATCTAACTAACATCCGCTTGCGATAAATAAGAAATAATTCATTTATCCGAATCACTAAATTCTTGTTTATGTGAATTAACTAAACGAGTGAAACCAAATCTTTTGTTCGAAGAACTCGAAACGTTTGTTTATTTATATACACTTTTATGATACATTTATTTGAATATAAAGTACTGAAGTATCCAACATGATTTGTGGAAAATTACAAATAATTTTGATAGTTGGATTTTTCTTCGTTCAACTTAACAAAATTTTATCGACGACGAACCAAATCAATAGCCTATACAAATGTCTACCTCGAAAGAAAGTTCAGTATATTTTATGAATAATTTAGTTAAACGGATTTGCTTATTTCTTAAAGGACCAACTAAATTTTTGCACGATCAAATAGTTGATTTCCTTTATTTCAATTGTCGGTATGAAAAACTTTTTTGTATGTATTCCTAATTTTCGGATGCATTAACTAAGCGTTATTGATAATCAAATAAATGAACAGTATACAGAAGTGTATCGCATAAATCAATTTTTTATTGTTTTGGCTATGATAAATTGAAAAATCCTCTTTTTGTTTCTTGTTGGATCGAATGGTTATTTTTGTTACGAACTTAATCTTACATTCGACGTATTTCACGAAGGCATTTGGTTGACTCAACAGTTATTTTTTCTCATTGTGAGTAGATGAAAATATAGTGAAATAGATTATTTTTATAGAGATTGCGTTCGTTATTCGAACAGAATAAGGACGATAACGACGGTAAAACTATTTCGTGATAATATTTAAATGAAGCTTCACAGCAATTAGCAATAGTCCATGAATTAGTCTGACTCCTCGGGCCGTAAAATAAAGTCGTTCTACCTGTGAATATTCGTGCACGAGTGCACCCACATTTTTGGTAATTTGTATTTATATTACACATTCACAGGCGAGCTATGATTCCGGCGTGGATATAAATTATTCCAGATGATAAACGATGCCGGAGCGAAACTGTGGACATACTGCAGGGACATGGAAACCGGTTCACAGCTCCATGCTTGTGGAGTCCAAAAAAACATGAAATTCCGTACGTTATTATACGTTGCGTGTTTTTTTGCGCAATTAATTTTTTCTCAGCCCACGAATTCGGCGACACACACTCCCACACAAAGCCACCGATCCTACCACAATTGAATTCCGCGGAGTCTCTGTTAGACCCCGATTTAGCGACGACGCAGAATAATCGGGTCACTGGGACTCTCATTCGGTTCAACCGGCGGAAAAATAAATTGCGATAAATTAATCATCATTAGCCACCCAAGCCACCCCGCTCAGATTTAATGACACTGCGTTTTAGCCTGTTTTAAATTTTTTCCCGAAACACAGAGGTCTCGTGAGTAATCGGTTCTTCGTAAAGCTGCTCGCAATTTTCATTCTCCGTTTGTTTCAAGTGCGTACTGGAAATTAAACCGCAGCCAGTTTATGAAGAATGCTTAATTTTCCTCCGCGAATCACACTTATAAAAATCCTCAAACAAAATACTGCCGCACCTCGACAGCCCATTCGACAGGGATCCGCAGGTCGAGTTACGTCACTTTTAAGGTCCTCAGGACACAACTGATGGCTCATCTGTTTACATAAATCTGGGCTGCGATCAAATGAGTAAAAGCACTGTACAAAAGTCTCTCGTTATCCCTCTGGATTTAGCATTATAGCACGTATCTCATTGTAATCGACCGTGCTATTAAGCGGTTCTCTGTACATAACGATTCCTGGGCTTACAAGGCGGAGGGAAGAGGACCTTACATTATAACCTGGGAGTGGGAGTCCGTGTGAGAGTGTACTTCAGTACGTGTGCGTCTGCTCGTACCGTTGTCGCTGTCTCGACCGATTAACGCTCGAATTAAGCCCGAGCAATTTAGGATTTAATGCCATTAGCGCGAGAGCACTGTACTTCTGTACAACGAGAATTATCAGAAAGGTACCGCAGTTCCTGGGTCCTCATAACGACAACAGCTACCAGGGATCTTCCATTTCGCGAGTATATTTTCAGCTTTACAACGTTGTTGCTGACTGTGCTGAGGCCTTCGCTCATTATGTTGAGAAATGAAAGAGGAAAAAAAACTTAACCGGGGAAAAAACAATGCAAAGACTCGGATATGACTGAATGTGTTTTTTTCATTCTGTTGCAGATAAATTTCGTTGATAACGGTGAAAGATGAAATCCGCTGACTGGCTTCATTCTGCTGATGCGAACAGTTTTGTACGAGCTAATCTGCCTTGGCCATAATAACCGAAGCTTCGACGAAGTAGGGATGAGCCGAATTTTTAAATCACGACAATCGAGCTGCAGTATGATCAATGAGACAGAATATCGAATAAGAAACGTTGAGAAGTTGATGTTTCCACGTGAGATATCGAGTTTCAAAGGATCGTTTGAATTCTCGAGAGCTTAATTCCCTGAAGCCAGCATCAGCTTTTGGGTTCGCTCTCGTCAGTCGTCATAATGCCGAGGACATTGATGAGCTCGGGATCGCCCTCAAAGACGAAGAAAGCGTCGGTTGCCGTTGAGCTCGCCGTGGCCGCTCGAGCATCCGGCAATACCGACGGAAGCTCCAGAAGTCGAACTAGCCAGA
Source organism: Venturia canescens (assembly GCF_019457755.1). Taxonomy (NCBI): domain Eukaryota; kingdom Metazoa; phylum Arthropoda; class Insecta; order Hymenoptera; family Ichneumonidae; genus Venturia; species Venturia canescens. The sequence continues at coordinate 21,564,488 of NC_057422.1, read as the reverse complement.
ACGAATTTCGCAATGTGGCGCTACGTCCGTCGTCTTAGCGAATAAAAGTATATTAGCGGCTTGCTCAGCGGGGACTGAGGAAAAGGAGTAAACGAATATCAAGAGAAATCGAGCGAGAGAGGATCGTTTCGCGATCCTCCGAAAACGCTGCAATCACGAATTCGTTTATGATGATGGAACATCAAACACCGACTTTGGTGCCACCGGCTCTGAACAACAGTAGCTGCTGGCCCGATGGCTCGACTAAAATGCTGTGGACTACACCCGGCCCTGGAGAACTTTTACGGGCCGCTCTCATTTTAATGCTCAGCCTCGGTATACTTTTCGCCAATCTTCTTGTCATTTTCGTCATCAACAGTCGACGTTACAGCAAATACATCCATGCACAGGTCAGCTCAAACTTATTCGTGTGGAATATCAAAATTTATCATGCGATAAAAATGCTACTCCGATCATTTGAGGACGATCAAACTGGAAAGTTGATCAATTCAGATGATAATAATCAATTAAGCAAGGCAGAATAACAATCACCCTCGAACCTACTTGAAAATAATTCTGCTTCCAAAATCTTTACTCCGAAATTCATAACAACTCTGCGTCTACTCATTTATAATCCATGATCTTCAATATCTCTACTCATGATGAGATATTTTCTAAAATCATCATGAGTAGAGACATCGAGGATTAAATATCACACCGGAATAGATATGTTGAGGAGGGTAGACGTTCTCTACGTAGATCCGCAGTTATTGAGGAGGAGAGTTGTTATCGAGAATGGCTACCGATAGAGTTGTTAACTAGCAGTTATTTATAAGTACACTCATCGCAGCTCTACTCTGTAACAACTCCGCTTTTTGAACATGTATTTAGAGGTGAACTGTTGTTGAATACATTTACTGAGAGTAGAATTGTTGACTCGCTGCAACATAACTCGACTCAAATCTTCTCGATAACATTTTCACTCTAAAGATTTCTATTTCATGCATGAATAACGTCTCTACTCTTTGACATGTCTAGGCGGATAGGACAGATTATTAATGACAAGAGAGGAGGCACATCGCATTGTATTGATTTTGCAAATTTGGGAGTACGTCTGTTTGGAGCAGCATTGTTTTTGAGTAGAGCCATAAATAGGAGGGTTGTTATTCTGCCAATCGTATAATTCAATGTAAACAAATGAACTTGCGAATGTCTAGGTCTTGTCACAAAACATTCATCAATAAGTTTAATCTTCTCCACGAAATATTTCACTATTTTGCTTCCTCATAGAGAAAGCTATGTGACGATGAAATTTTTTTTTTTTCAGTTTTCAATGTCAATGTGCTCAAAATGTCCAAAAACATCAAAAAATCATCTAGAAAAAATGTCCGGATGTGTGTGTGTGTGTGTGTGTGTGCATGTGTGTATGTTATGGCACTGAAAAATTCAAACGGTTATAACTCGAAAACGATTTGAGATACAGGGCTACCGTTTTCCATAGATGTTAATCTGAACAAGCTCTTCATTCTCTGATAATTTTGTCAGCATTTGAAAAAAAATACGAATCCTACGACGTGTTGAGATTTTTAAAAAAAGGGTGTCGACGTTCTGACTTCCGGAAATTTTAAGATTTATTGCTAATTTTTTGTTATATAAATAGATTATCATAATAGGAAGGTTGGTATTGAATTTGGGAAATATCGGTTGAGCGGTTTAAATTTTATGATTTTTGGAATTTTACGAAAATATGAGTTTTTCGAAAAATCCGCTTTAATTTTTGGAAATTAATTTGGACATGTTAAAAGTCGATGAATAAGTTAAAATTTTATTAAAAAAAAAAATTAAAAGTAACAAATTGCTTTCTCAAGCTTTTAGAACAATGCTTAAAGCTTCCTCTATGAGGAAGCCAAAATGAAAAATATAGCACCTCATAGAGCTTTGAGCATCGCGTATCTTGACCACCCTGCATCTTGACCATCTTGAGGAAGCAATTTGCAAATTTCAATTTCCAGCATTTTTTTTGTTTTGTTTCTTTTTTCTATATCAGTATCACCAAAATTACTGCATATATTGATGGCATTGGTTCCTGTTAACTGAGAAGGAACGAATAACTTTAGCAAGATTTTTGTACCGGAGGCTTGCAGACTAAATAACTCTGAGGAAGGTTGATGAGGGAACAAATAGTAGGGAATTTTCAAATGTACAAGTGTCAAATATGCATATGTATATGAAAGTTCTGAATCTTTTGCTCTTTTATCGAACGTATACATCCTTCGAGAATTGTCGGCATGTTCTGAGCAACCGTGCCATGAATTCGTTAGCATCGAATTACACACTTAAGACCGGTATCAGCATTGTCATTGAGTGCAGTCACGATTTGTTCTTTGACACTTCGTATCACCGTGAGAATGCAAACTCCTTGATTTGGTTCATCAAAACTTCCTTGGAAAGGTGCCTCTTTCCTCACGTATTTTTGTACTCAGTGCAAGGAGCCTCGAGCTTCTATCCCTTTGATTCATTCCACACCAAAATACTTGGCGTGTTGATGAATACTGTATGAGTTCACGTATGCATAAAACTGGATGCAGTGTTGCGCACTCGTCACGCTCATTGGTCCAAGTGGAGAGAGGATCGGGTTTTTTCATGAACTTACATTACATCGACGATTTTTGAAAAAGTGGGATGAATGGAGGTTCCTTCTTTTCTTGTAATTACTCAGCATATATGCACTCCTAAACTCTACGGAGACTCTGAGAACCCCCTGAATATTCTTTTGTATCTAAATCTGTGTTTATGAAATCGTTCTCGTTCAGCCCAGCCAAACGGTTGCTCTTACAATCTCGTGAATATGCAAATATTCCTATTAAATAGGTAGATACCAGAAGCGTCTAGGACGAGCGAACTGCGGTGTCTTGTTCCTCAAGGCTACGAAACATCCTCTCGGGTGTCTTCGTTAGTCCCTGAGGTAGTCATTCGAATGCTGAGATTCATTGACTTCCTCGGGCACTTTTGAAGAATATTATTACCAGTGGCATCGTTTTCAAATCTACGAATGAATTCCGTTGGATTGTTAAGAGGGAAAATAATGATTTTCTTTATTATTTCAGCCAAAGTATCTTCTGACGAGCCTCGCTAGCAACGATCTCGCAATCGGAATTCTCGTTACACCTTTCGGCTTTTTACCGGCTGTGTATGGCTGCTGGCCCTACGGTGAAGTCGTCTGTCAAATTCAGGTAAGCAATTAACGGACTCGAGGAAATTAATGAGAACAGTGATATTCCTTCGGGTATGCAGGGGGACAAGGAAATTATCCATCTTCGAGCTTATTGTGATCGTACTTGAAATTTAAATGAATAAAGTCTCGAGGATAGCTGTAGTTTAAATATCAAAAATAAACTGGTTCGATTGTTTGCAAGCAAGCATGCGACGATGAACATCAGACGTTCCTGGGAGCTCGGCTTGTAGAATTTCCGATGATGAAACGAGACAGGATAACTTAGTTGGTATTTCAGTATGGCTGCTTGATTAATTAGAATGCGTTGCTATACTGGGAGTCGCGATTATTTCGCATCGTGTTTCAATCAGGTTTTCACACGTAATTGCTTCATTCCGAACAAGCTAGTATTTCACGTGCACTAGGAAAGGAAGGAATTGTCGGAACGAAGCAACCCCAAAGTGTGTGAACTCTCGAGGGATAATGCAATGAAACATTTCACTGATTATTTTGGACCATAGAAATCCAGATGTTTTCGTTAATTATATTTCTTCGTCACATTATCGGCGAGTGTCACATTTGCGAGAAGTAGCGGTGATTCTCAAGACGAGCCACCGACGAACTTCCGGTTATCTTGCCTCTTTCAACACTTTATTTTCTCAAAATTTATCCAGTCCATCCTCCGAGCCCAAAGGCACTCACACGACGATATATTTCTCCAGGGTCCTCCATTTCGTACTATCTCAAATGTATATACACATGTATACGTCCAAGGTCTCTTCTCGTTGAGAGTGTACAACGAGGGAAAAACTTTCCACTTCACCAAGAGGCGCCCGAGTGTGTCCTCTCCACTTTTGCCACAGACACACTTGTTCCTTTTTCTTCCTATTCTGTCCTAGAAGTGATTTCTTGTTACACTCCTCCATCGTCGCGTGATTGCTTCTTCGCTCTTTCTCGTGCTTCACGTTTCTCTTTCTCACCTTATAAAATGAATGATTCTGTGTCTCGACCACCCCCGATGAGTACTCCCCTCGTAAGAGAAGAAAAATATTGATCTCGAGTTCGAACAAGTGTATAAATATTGAACGTGGTCGATCTGTACTGTGTGGCCACACAAATAAATCCATTGTTATTCACGTTTATTAGGTAATATTCGATTTAAACTTTTGGAGCAGAGAATACCAGTCAAAAAATAGGAATAAGCGTCTTCGGTTTTGAGTTTTTTTTCGTATCTTCAACAATTATACTCGTTCCCCCCCCCCAGAATACCAAGAAATGCTGCTGTTTGTAATAGCCGAGTGGAAAAATTCGGATCCCTTCCCCGACTACTCTTTCGTAGATGTAATAATTAGTGATGATTTTCTTCTGTGTGATGTTCTTAGTTACACTGGGTGAAGGTCTTTTGTGGGCGTTTACTTCCGCACAAGCAAAAGTCACTTTTCCTTATTCCGTGGTATTCTTTCGATTCACGAGATCTGTATGTGCATATTCATACTTTTATATGCTGTTAGTAGTAGTGCTCGTTGAAAACGAGGCCAGAGAGGCTGATCTTGTGGCCCTTCGGATTATTGGAGCTTTTTTTCGAATCTTTTTTTGCACTGGCTACGAGCCAGAACCTGCCCAACCTCTCGGCCATTCTGGAGCATTTCACGCTTGCTTTATGGTCTTGCAGCTCTCCTTGCATCAGGGTCCGTCGTATATAGCGAAATGCCCGATTCGCCTCTTCTCGATCTTTCTTTCGTCTTATTTTTCTCTTCTTTTTCTCACTCTATTCCTCCTTTCCATACCAACCTCGGAGACAAGCACGTATAGCCATGAAGAGCGAGGGGGCTCGGAAACTCATTCTGACGTGAGTTTTTCGAGATATGCTTTTCTAAACAGGCTTGCCACGTTATAGTTCGGAAGATGCTTAGCTTCTAACTGTAAACTAGAAAATACTTTGGGAAATAGTGCCAAGGGAAGAAAAAGTCGCAAGAAAAATTCAGAAATAAACTTTATCGAGGATTCAAGACGCCATTTTCCTCCAATCGATTTTGAATACTCACAAGTTTCAATTCATCATTGATTAGAAAAAGTCGGAGGTACGACCGCGCTCCTCATTTCCCTATTTAATGAATGATTGAGTGTCGTGAATCATGCACCTCCACTATTTACATATTAAGGTATTTACTATTCATAAAATATGTGCAAACCCATGGCGCAGTTCGGAAGCAATGCCGACGAGCTGTTACGGATCCCGAGTTAGCGGCGATATTAAATATGAATACGCTCGACCAAGCAATGGAGATTAAAAATTCCGCATGAACTCCGGTGTTTCATGAAACTGCAGGCCGAAGGTTTCTCAGTCCTGAAATGTGTTGGATATTTCTATACATATATGTATACTTGTATACAGAGGAATTTTCAGATGAGTAAGAAAAAGAATGACGGAAAAAATTCACGGTTGGATCGACGTTTTGACACGGCATTTCCGCAGAGGGATGAATCTGTATCGCTCGATGAATCATTGAAGATCAACCTCGAGTTTTTAACATGCACATGTGAATAATTTACATACGCTAACGAAAACATTCGTATAAATATCGATGTGGAGCTACTCAACAAACAGTGAGAGCATCAGGGAATAATTTATCTCATGATCCAATATTTTCTTCCTGTGAATATCGTATTTTTGTTCACATGCGTAGAAAAATAAAAACGGAACGAGTCTGTAGTTCTGTAACTCCACAATGGAATGTGGGGAACGTGTGTCTGATTCGTATTTTATGACAACAAAAGTTGAGCAAGTCGCATTGCTTATTTCGTTAGATGTTAATGATTGTGGTGACAGTAAAATGGGATGCAAAGTTCATTGATTGCGAATTTAAGGCTTGTTTTTTCAAACGTCTTTTTTAAAAATTTCATCATTTTGGTAATTAATTTTCGAATCGTTCGTTCAAGACGCGAAGGAAAAAATTAGTATATTTCCTATATCGGTTATTGGAAAAGGGGAGCTCAGAAAGTTGAATAAGATCGAAATGACTTTTCTCATTATTATCTTTCAGGCATTACTGAGGGGAGCTCTGACTCAGCAAAGCGCAGTAATCCTCGTATGCATGGCGATCGATCGTTACGTTTGCATGCTGCATCCCCACCGATATCATCGACATTCTTCCAAAAAGGTAAGTCTACAGTTGTCGACACCGATTTTCAACGATCTGAAAAAAAAAACAAAAAAAAAACAAACAAAACATGTAAATTTCCTTTTCTTGGCTGCTAGTTAAAAAAAATGTGAAATATTGCAATGATATTGAAAAAATGGGAAAAGAAAAATAGAATTTTACTAATTTCAACCAAGTTATTTTTCCATTTTGATTTCCAATTTTTCATAGCTGCATAATGTGAATGATGTGACAGATTCACAATAACTGGAAACCCTACTTCTTCAGGTGGTGCTTTCGTCTCTGTTTGGGTGTCAAAATAATTCATCAATTTCCTCTGTATTCGATATACAGCGGAAATTGCATATTTTTTCGTGAGTTTTTCCATGAAAAGACGTAGAAAAATTCTGACTATCCACAAAAACTCCAGGACTTCCGTAAAACTTGTTTCGTCGTCTCTGACAGGAGGACGTATGAGAAAACGGGTCCAAAGTAATACGAATTTCGATCATTGTATTTCGATGCACTGACGAAAATTTTAGGTAATTCTCGGAAGCCCGTGAAAAACGGCACCATTGGCCCAAGCTTGGTGCAGTACCGCGCCAACTATACGCGATGGTTGGACGACCGTTGGCAATATAACTCGGCCAACCGTAGCACCACGGTTGGAGTGATAGCTACGGTCCTACGGTAGGCTAGCGCTTGGGACCAGTATCGGCCCAGCGTTAGTTTGGACAACGGCCCAACGCTGGGCCGGTGTTTGCCCAATGCTAGCCCCACATTCACCCAGCGTCATTCCCCAGCGAATGCCTGTTATCGATTATTTAATTAAATAATATTTATTTTCAATCATGCTTATTTTATCACCCTATACAATTATCCGTCATTGTGGAAATTTTAATTAGTTAAAAAAAAACAGTTCTTTATATTTTCTTTAGAGTTGAAATTTTTCAGAGGGGATTTGAACTGCCTACCTACAACTTTCCTACCTAATGCCTACCTAGTTTGTCCGAGACGCTAACCACTACACTATCGACTACTTTCTATTTTTGTATCAACATTCTCAAAATAAAATATTGGGCCCATTCTGGTATTGTATCATATGTGTACATATTGAAATCACTTTTTTAATTCTCAACCGATTTAGACCAAATTTGGTACACAACTGTAAAATACCCGGAAACAAATTTTCATGTAATTCGATAACTTATTAGCTCGTACGAGTTTTGATAAGAAAATTGAAAAAAGTTTATCCTTCAGCTGATTAATTAATAAAGTCGAAAAAATTAAATGACTAATCTGTATATTATTAAAAGATACACGGCCCGTCTTGAATCTTTCTACCTACACTTTACCTCAATACTTAGCGTCAAGACGCTGCCGCATCTCTAGATTATTATTGTTATTATTATTGATATTATTGTCGTTATTATTATTGTTATACAAGAAATCTTAATTCATTTGCAATATCAAAAAAATGAAGATAACACAACATGTGTCCACTAAATATTATATATACTGAAAAAAAAAATTGCTTTAAAGAGTCGATTATTATTTGGTGAGTGCGAGCAACAAAATATTCTTGGATTAATAACAACAAATTGATTGATGAACAACTAATGGATGACCAGAAGTTGATCATCAATTGCTGCCGTTGCAAGACAGTGCTGGCTGAGCCTAGGCTGATGAGCGGATACCGATTGTATATCTAACAATATAGCAGGTACAGATTTTAAAAAATAAGGCGAGCAGTATTAACCCGAGGTATGGGACAATGATGGCCTCCAACGGTTGGCTGCCAGTCATGAACCGACACCGGCCCAAGCGTGGGCGATTGTCGGGTCCCAATGCTCAAATTCTTCATTGGCTATAAGCGTGGGCAAATATGCTGGCCCATGCTCGGGCCCAACGTCGAGTCCCAACGGTTGGCTGCCAGTTATAAACCGACACCGGCCGAGGGTTGGCTGGTTGTCGGGTCCCAATGCCCAAGTTTAGCATTGACTAAACGTGGGCAAACATGCTGGCCCGTACTCGGGCCCAACGCTGAGTCCCAACGGTCGTTTACCCAGTATCGAGCCAAGCATCGGCCATATGGTAAGCATCGGCAATTTTTTCACGGGAGAGAGAGAAACTCGGTTTTTCCGATATCTTGAAACTTTATATCAGACATTTTTCCCGGACATTTCTCCTGAGGCGTGATAACCACCACGGTGAGACTTCGACCTCAAAGTATAATATGCTTTTAATCGTTCGGTGGTTTCTTTCGAACGAGGGTCTCTTGCTCAAGAGAATTTCCCTAAGGAAGCAACCGCAACGATTTGAGAATACATCTGGGCTAATATAAGCTATCGAGAATGAATGAATTTATAGCCAAAGTTACGACGTTCGAATACGTGAGAAATGTTGTTGAGATATGGCTATGTAGTAAAACGACGAAAACGGTACTACGTAGGATACTACAGAATCGCTTGAATGTCGATAGTAATATTGAAATATAGTGCAGTTCATTGTATTTCAAAATGAATACTCGTATACATTGACGTAGAGAGCAGCTATTGTCGTTGAATCAATTTTTGATACGACTGTCCAGTTCTGGTTTACATTCGATGTCCAAGTGCTTCACAACTATGAGCTTTTATGATGGAACGTATCGGTTTCCAGATATTGGGAATCGTCGAAAGTGCTGGAAATAAAAATAATAAAAATCGTTAAAAAACCATTTCGACTAAAAGTTCTCGACTGAAAAAAATGCACAATAAAATATCGAATTTTTTACACTTTTATCTGACTTTTGTTTGTTTTTCTAACCTTTATTTATTTCTTCACTCGATTGACTCTGCTCGAAATATTCCCGAAAACATCCCCTTCGAGCTGCATAAAACGAGAAATATTTTTTCATCGTCCACCGTTTGCGAGCATATGGAGAGGTCTCGAAAATTTCAAGCTGTCAAAATATCTGTTCCGTGAATTCATTCGGACGAGTTATTATTACGGTTTTCGTGATGGTTTGCACGTGCCGGTTTCATGCTTGCAGGGGTGTGAGGGTGTGTGCTGTTGACGCTAAAATATGTTCTCCACCCTCCTGCCTCCCGGACTCTTTCTTCCGATCTCGACCTTCTCCCCTTGTCGCTTCCTCTAAAAGCTGTTAATTTCCAAATCCAATGGGATATCACGCCTCGGAACGGTATTTTGGAACTCGTAAATTTCGGGTATTACCGCGCGTTATGCGTACAAGTTCCGGGAAGTCAACGAATTAGAAACTGAGGTGGATTGCGTGTAGCAGAACTCCCACCGGCGAAAAGTGGTCAGCCACGGAGCGATGAACTTTCACCCTCCAACAGGAAATGCAAAAAAAAAAGGAGACGTTGAAAATCAAGTACGGAAGCAAAGTTCGAATGAAAAGGAAGCACGAGAAGAGCAACTCGGTGCGTTGAAGAATAAAAAAGGAGCAAATGCTTTTCATCTTTCTTGAGAAAAATACAGTGCATTAACCGGTGATGAATGGTTCAAAAGTCTCATCTTAGTTAAGGAGGATGGCTACCGACGATACAATGTTGCCATGCTAAACCATGTTAAATACATTAAAAATTTCAAAATTATAAGAATTTAATAAAATTTGGTGAACATATTCTTTAGGGCCAAATTTGACAATACAAATTTTTTAAGATTTTTCTTCTGTACAGTTATCGAGTAATTGATCACTAAAGTTCAAGTGTATAAGCATAACGTTTCCTACATTCCGGGCATAAGAAATCTGCTTTAATGCGTAATTACTCGATAACTAAGCAGAAGAAAGTTTTCAAAAAAATGGTGTCTTCGCACTTGATGTTGAAGAACATTATCACCAAATTTGATCAATTTCTTATCATTTTGACGAGTGTAGCCACCCTCCTTAAGATGAAAAATACCGTAGACTGGGATGATTTCTACAATAGTTGAATTTTAAGAGTATATTTTTTTGAGCAAAAGAGTTCAGTCCCTTTTTTGAATCACAAGTAACGTATGATCTTCCTTAAGGAAGTTGAAGCGATATATATAGGACATCATACGAAAAATACATTAGATTTTATTATTTCAAATTAATGAATTGAAAATTTACGTGAATCTTCTTGAATAGCACTTAATTATGTGTGAAAAATTTGGAGAGGTTTCACCGCCTGGTAATCGAGATATTCAATGTTGAAAATGACAAGGTTAATCATGGGTTTTCAAAAAATTGCAAACTTCAACAATAAATATCTCAATTTCACAACGGTGAATCATCGGCATATCCCGCCAGAAGTTTAATACTGTCTTAAGCTTTCTGTTTAAAAAATTTTAATGTGCAAAGTTGGAGAATAGTTTTAACATAAGATACGCTTCAACCTCCTTAAGCAGCGGCGTTCATTTCGTTTTGTCAAACGCTTGAAAAAAAGCGGAGGAAGCTGAACATGCGATACGGAAGATGGTTTCGTTTTCGACAATTTTTATTCTTTTATTTTTCTAGTACTTTTGTGTGCATTGAAGATCAGGAGGTCGCACGCAAGTCGTATATTTTACAATGAAGATAACGATGAGGATGACGATGACTGCGCAGTCTGGCGACACAAATTGAAACAATCGTGCATAGGTCGATGATTTACCCTGGTTTTTTTATCGAAAGAACTCGAAGCTGTCATAGACATGGCAAATGAGTATTGTATGAGAGAACGTTTTTATTCACGCTCAAAACAATAGATTCGTCTCGTACGTGCAGCGCGTATTTTTCTCATTTTCCCTTTTCCTGCTCGCATCTAAAATGCACGAGTGCGAATGTGAATCGTTCAAAAGCGCCGGATCGTACAGCTTCCGCTAAAAGTTATGTGCCAAGTTTTTAAAATAGTGAACCAACGAATATCAACGACAAAGGAATCTTCTTTTATTTTTTCTCTCTTGATAAACCGCTCTTGAAATATCGATTTATCAGTGATAATCGATACGATAAGTTCATCAGGTGACGCGAAAAATGGAAAGCGCGCGCTCTTTATGCCACAGCCGAGCAGCATCGTCGTTCATCCATTTCATGCCATCATTACTGATCGTTGGCTTTCTCTACTTTCTTAATATCTCCTTATGGGTAGCTTGTGCCATTCTCACCGTGCCAGTGACTCATTGTCTTCAGAATTCAATGGACTAATTGATCTCAACAATTTATATGAGGATTTTGATTGATTCAGATTTGGAGAGGATGTGCACTAAGAAATAAAAAAATGGTTGATGCAATAATAATTGATGTTGTTGGAAGAGTTTTCTTCATTTAACTGCAATGTTTTCGGAGAGAATGAATCTGCAGTTTGATCTAAAACTCTTTTGTTCGTTTAAGGTATAACTGGATGGATAGACTCGTCCAAAAATTATATCTTGATCGGAATTTTCGTACTTCGTGATGCAATAAAAATCTGAAAAAATTCAACAACGATTATCAATAATAATATTGCCCAAAAGTTAATAACAAATTGTTTAAACAATTAATTATTCAATAATTTTGCGGTGACCTATTGTTTTTTTTTACGAATCGAATGTGCGCATTTTTCTGAATGCTCATGATTTTTTTCAGAATTTTCATGGATTTTTGAAATTCCCGTTTTTAAATTTTTTAAGTGGCTCTATTTGTACATTTTTGATCCAGTAACCTTGAGACTTTTCAAAACTGATGGTAAATATGTCTTGTAAAACATATCCAAAATTCAAATTTTTAAAAATTTTTTTCAAAATTTTTTCAAGAAATTTCAAAAATCCACGAAAATTCTGAAAAAATTCATGAGCATTCGGAAAAATACACACATTTGATTCGTAAAAAAAAAACAATAGGTCACCGCAAAATTATTGAATAATTAATTGTTTAAACAATTTGTTATTAACTTTTGGGCAATATGGGCAATAAAAATTCAACAACATTTGGAAAGCTATGAACAACAATTATCAATTATTATTGATAATATTTATTATTGATAATTGTTGTTCATAGCTTTCCAAATGTTGTTGAATTTTTTCAGATTTTTATTGCATCACGAAGTACGGAAATTCCAATCAGATATAATTTTTGGTCGAGCCTATCCATCCAGTTATACCTTAATCATACTCAGCCTTGTGATGATCGTATAGTTCATTGACACCCCGGAAATGCCACATTTCGTTATTCCAATGACTTTTTTAGTCTGGTTTCCTATTCAGCTTTTTTCCAATATGCAAAATCATTATTATCATTTGCCTGACCTACCCTGACGCGTTTTTAGGAGACCCAACTATCAATTCAACGATATTTTTTCCTGCTTTAAGGTTGTTCACTAGTAAAACCCGAAAAATCTAACGAATCAATTTTTAAAAAAGTAGTTTTACCGTATAGTTTTGCAGATATTGCAAGTTAAAGTTTCTATGGTTTCTCCATGTGAACACATGGTAATCGTCAAACACAAAATGTGTATTGAAATAACTGGAGAACGGTTCTTACGATTTTGATTTTAAAAAACACAGTGTTAGAGTATCTTCTGAAGAAAAAATAATACAAAAAAACATGATCTACCGTCTAGTTTTTGAAAATAAAATTATTATTATAAAAATCTTATGAGAATTTGAGTGGAAGAATATCAAGCTTCGCGACGTGGCAACGCTGACGCGTGAAACAAGCTATGATTATTATTGTACTTTGGAACGCTGCGCTTGTCTCAGACAGCTGCCTGTGTACAGTGTTGCCACAATTCACGCGCTTCTGAGCGTTCATTTGTATGCTCCTATATGTGCATACGGCATGAAAATGTATTCAGCAGGGGCGCACACAACAGAGAAAATATAAAAATTCCAAAATCACGAGGAATTATGAAATTTTTGTAAAATATCGTAACCATATATTTGTTTTAGTGATTATTAACGATAATTTCAATGATTTTTAAAACATATTTATTTATACCTATTTATACCTATTAAAACGAATAATGTTGACACGCAGGAAGGTGAGCTGCATCCTATTTTTCAAACGGCACTTAGCTATCGAACTACCTTAATGATTTTCATGTTACTGGGTAACCCATGTTACTGGGAATTTTTGGCACTCCGGTCAAAGGGAACTAGAAATTTCGACCGATTCACTGGAAAATTCAGAACTACCGTAGGCCCTGGGTTCGATGCCCGAACGTGTGTGCGACTGAATAAGCGACCAGCGAAGTAAATATTGGTTGCTCATTCTGACGGTCGGTCTATTCGTGTTTTTCATCCTTTTTTAGAAAGTCGTATAAATTGAGCTGCTCGCGATGTCTCCGTACCGAAGTAAAACGTGAGGTAAATAATTTTACGATTTATTCGTAATCCCGAGGTTGTTGCCTGTCATGAGAGCAGCGAAGAAAATAATAACCATCCCTATCGAAACCTCTGTGCTCAGGTATTTTCTTTTTTTTTTGCATCACACACATATCTCATCCCATGCACATGCAACCAGACGTGATTCGATATCGGGGAAAAACCGCCGACGGAAATACGAATCTCGGATTCTTCTTCGTGACTGTCGTTATGCGGTGATGTAAATTGAAATATACGAGGGACGATCCCGTTTTCCCAAAGCTCATCCCAGACCCTCGCTCCTGCGTATATCCATCAAGATTCCACACATTCTAGAAAATTCGTGTTTCCTTTTATTTCGTTTCTCTGTGTATTTTGGAACCACTTGTTCTTCGAAAGAATTTTGCAGCTGCAAATATCGCATAGTACATTTTTGATGTATGGAATGAAACACAGGAATCCGAAACACACACAGCGCAGAGTGGAGCCAAACAGGAATCTTCAGAAATATACCCAAAATGGAATGAATCTTAACGTGTAATCAAAGTGGACAAAATGCGTGTTTAAATACCGGATGATTTTTAAAAATGTTTTTCTAACGACTTTTTTAAAGAATATTGTAGTGGAGAATCGAAGATTCCCATGAGCCGAAGATGGCTCATTTATTCACAGTTAATTTATTCTTCATTTTTGTTCGAATTCCATAAAAAAGTCAAAAGAAATTTATGATTATTCATTGAGCCGCAAACACTGGTAAGGATTCAAGCCATTTGAGGTTAATAGGAAAAGGAGACCACGCGTTGGCGATATTGCATGCAAGTTCACTGCATGCAAGTTCAAAGCTTTTCGTTAAATCTAACAATGTCCATTACAAGCACTTTTAATCCTGTAAATACTAATTGGAGGACTGAGATTTACAATGGTCGAGGTACTTCAAGCCGTTGTACCTCGTTATGCACGATGCAAAATCCAAACGCCTCCGGGCATATTCAACGAAATTGTCATTAGATTTTTTCGAAAAAAGTAAACCGTGCAGAGGAGCAAATGTGTTAATAGTTCTATGGTTTGAATGAACATTGTGAAGATAAACCACGAAAATACGTGCGGGCGTTGTTTGTGATTAAATCCAGTTATTCACAGAAATTTGGCCAACGGTTTGATTTCTTCCATATTCTCTCAAATCCATAAAACGAGATATAGGCATTATTCTCATACATACGTGTATATCAGCAGGTGCAGTAGAGGATGAGACCACAGATATAAATAGACCTCAAAGAGCATTACCTAACCCCTACTGCAAATCGAAAAATTCAGCTGAGCTTTAAACTATCGATTTACGAGTGAATAACGACGTTCAGCTGTAAGAGACAAAAATAGAGAATAAAAAGCACCCTGTTCTCCGCTGCTAGACCGTATTCCAATAAGAAACGATAGAAAAGATTTGACAGAGGATTAAAATGCCAAAAGCGGGGTATAGAGCTCTTACGTAAAAAGGGGCTGCATGATTGGTGCTTTTCTATGGATTTTATAACTAGGACGAGGGTGGAATACGAATTAATTGCGGGGCGACTATTCGGGAGGACGGGTTGATGATCGAAGACCGGTAAAACGTGGACCGAAAAATAGTGGATTCGAATGTCCACGGAAATTGGTGCAGTCGCGGATAATTGAAAAATTTGAATTTTTATTCTGTGGCATCGAACATGAAAGACTGAATCGAAGTTGTAACTTTTAATAGAACACGAATGCAAAGGAGCTCACGATGGATCGGCATCCCATGGATAATTTCGCGGTTAGTCGTTGCTTTCATTTTAGTGGAAAGTGAAAGTGTCATGAGCATTTCTATGCGCGCAAAATCGGCGGTAATCTACGATTACTGTAGAACATTTTTTGGGCAGAGGGAACGAGCGCGATAAAACAATGAATACAGTCATTGAATCCCTGAGGGAACGAAACTGGTGCATTGTCCTATGGATCATTATTTATGAACTAGAGGGCTGTTTTTCATAACCAACACCGAAAGGCCTTCACTAAAGCTTCGCCTCGCTTTTTCTTTCTCTCGTAGCCACGAACTCATACGCATCTGTATATATGTACAGGCTTCCGTTGTAGGCGTTTCTAATGGCGAGTTTATCGAGGTAATACGAACTGTATTGCTACTCGAGGGAATTGGGCCGCTATCGCAGCATCGATCATTTTCTCGTTTCCGACAGGCTGCGTGGACCCCTGCTTCTCTGGTTTACCTCCATTTCCATTTGTTACGTTTTCTGGTACATGGAAATAATGAAAAGTTGACATAAATTTGTTTTGTTCTGCTCAAACCAGAATTGGACTTGAAAAAATTTGATGATCGATGTCAACCCACTGAGTTGAGCCCTTTTGAATGCTTTTTTTAGTGCCAGATATTTTAATGAATATTTGGAACACTTTGATACTGAGTTTTGTTAAAAATTGAATTAGATTATTATTGTAATGGCAATGAACGAAATACTGTGTACGTACAAATCATTCAAGATGACTGATGATTGATGTCGTCGCGTTTTTTCCTTCAAATTACAGTACTATATGCGGCAGGGCTGCATGGCAGTCATCTCTACGACGTGGATAGCGAGCGTAGCAATATTCGGCAGTCTAGTACTGCCCAGTGGCGGTTACTACTTCAATGGCTCGGGTCTGCTCGCCTGTGATCCATTTTTTGCCAAGGCCTCCTTTAGGTAGGTACGCAATTCTTTCTCTCGATTTTAATAGCTGACAAAATCAGTATGAAGAGTAACGACTACAAAGAAAATCTTGAAAAAGACAAAATTTCAATTAAAAATTATACGCCGCAAGCATAAATTGTAGGAACGAATTGATTGTAATTATAATTCATCAATTTCATTGAAAATCACTATAGAAATAGATGATCATAATAATTCGTATTTTAAGCACCGTTTTCCTGTTTTTTTTTAGGATCCTTGCATGCTGCTGTTTTTACTTTCCTACAACAATGGTTCTGATGTACTGTTACGGATCAGCTTTCCATGTGAATAAATTGCGACTAAAGAGAGTCGTGTGCGTCAACACACCGGAAGTCGTCAGCGGGGGGAACATCGAGAGAGTGAGTAACTCAGTATTGTTTTTATTTCTTGTTAAGAGATTTAATTAATTTAAGGAGATTTAATTTAAACATTTTTTTGGAGATTTAATTAAAAAAATTTTTTTTCAATAAAATTTTTTCCTTTAAATCAAATTTTATTTTGATTTTTTGTTAATATTGTAATTTTGAAATTTCGAAATCATGTTTCCATTTTAGAGATAATTTTGGAAAGAAGTTACTTATATTTTCATCATTAATCGTGTTAAGTTTCGAGGAACACGAAAGAAAATTGATTTCCCGAGTCACACGTGCAATTTAATTTTCGCAAATTATTCAATTCGATTTCGAAATTCGTTCGAGTACCGCAGCCCTACCAGTTCTGTAATCGTTCACCTCCAAGCAACTTCTATTTCAATATTATGCGCACTTCGTCCCCGAGATATTGTACCGTTCTGTGTACACTGGAAAGTAGACTATCGGCAAGGGCGTACTTTCTGTATCGACCAACTCATGCTCAACGGAGTTTTCTCTGCGGCTTTAAAGTAGCTTCGCAGCCCTCTTTTCCACCCTTAATCCCTGGCACCTTTCTCTCTCGCTGCTTTTGCTAATTAACGTTGACGGCTATGCTGGGGGAGGCAATTAACTTACCGCGATTCAACGTTAATGCCTGCTGCGATCTCGACGCAGAAGAGCAAAATAACAGCTGAAAATATGATAGAAATATAAAGCCTCTTTTTTTCGCGAATCAGGGAGAAATCTCAGTGTTGCTGAGCTGTGAAACATTATATGCGCGTGCAAACACAGAAGTATTCTTATCATACACGGAAATTAGTTGCGAACAATATTTCTTACGTTTTTACTACACGTATTCAGCCACATACTATCGTCAATTAGGAATTTCAGGGTAAATGTTGAACTTTGTAATGTTCGTAATAATTATTTCGTTTTATCAAATGTTTACTACTCAGTGATTCCCACTAATTTCATAATATTCAGCCATCTGTAAGTCATTACATTCGTCCCGAAACTTTTGCGGATGGTTGAATCGTTTTTATAGCTATTTTAAATTAGAAACATTAAAAGTTATAAAATCGGTGCAAATCGGTTTTCAGGATTCAATTATTTTCACCCAAAAAAGCACAAAATTTGTGAATTTACCAAAATTTTGAATTTTAAAACGAAGAGAATGGATTAACGAGTATAATAAAAAATAGACCGATATATTTTTTGCACGCGAGCAACATGTGAATGAGGCTTTAGAACAGTTACCACTCGGAATCAATAATGCTTCCAAAGTTTTATATAATTCGTATTGAAATGATTCTATTTTCCTCAAAGTTCGGGAAAACCCGAAGCGTTATTGTGATTCCCCATAGTCGAAGACTCGAATGTTGCAGAAACGAGGAAAACATCTATCACTGACGCGTATGAAGGTGTCTCGATCGGGACAACTTTCGGCCAAGTTTTGCCTCTTGGGCGATGTTGTATTACGTAACTAGCCGTGTATATTCATTTGCTGCTTTATCGCGTCCATGATACGGGACACGTCGCTCAATGTATCATGCCATTCATATCCCCGCAGGTTAACTTCGCTGCAACTCTCGTCCCACGAAAGTTTTCATCGCTAGATATCGTTGTCACTGAAGGTTTCGATCATGGAGCATGAAACTTGGCGTCTCTTGCCTAAATAGGCGAGCATTCGCGCGAACACGGAACGCCGACAATCGCATTTCTTTCATCGATCATTTGAGAGCGAACTATCTAAAGTTTTTCGAAGTCAAATTCTAATCGTTAAACCCTGGAGTCGGTTTTTCATGAAGGAAAATCGCCTTCCTTGATCCACGTTGTAGATAGTCTCTCGACACGTCTTAACCCCGTCAATGATGATCGAAATAATCATCGTCGAAAGCATTTTCGAACGAACAATAGCAGCCATGCCGTCTACACAATTATCTAAATTGTTGGCAAACCAAATGCAACCGCTCATAGCGATCCTGCTACTGCAAGTTCATGGGAGAGTTGCGAGAAACTTTTCCGATAGTGCAGAAGCTCCGTTCGCTAGATTTGGCAAACTCGACTTTGCTCTCTACTCCGTGTGTATGTGCATATTATTGATGGCACCGAACGCTTTCCATTTCAGTGTATTAGATAGTGAATTTATATACGGATACATACTTTTACGTACGTCATGAACGCAAGCGTATATGCATATAAATACATTTGAGTTGGTGCACATAAATACATTGGTAAAGTGGTAGCAATACAGGGAGAATCCGGACATGAGGATGTCACAAGGGTTTCGAGGTGGCGTTCCAGTTTTCACCGCAAACAGTATATTTTTCTCTCCGGCATGCTTCGCTTACCACGACGAGCGTGAAAATCACATTTATCTCGTCTGCATTAGACAATGTATATACGCTTTGGAATTGG
The DNA here is from genome assembly GCF_019457755.1 of Venturia canescens. Lineage (NCBI taxonomy): Eukaryota > Metazoa > Arthropoda > Insecta > Hymenoptera > Ichneumonidae > Venturia > Venturia canescens. Next base: position 21,545,356 of record NC_057422.1, on the reverse strand, counting down.
TACGAGCGTACGAAGCTGCTGTACCTATGAAATTCGTGATACACACGAATTTATATATGCACCGATCAAAAATCCAGCTGCTCCAGTCTCGTTTTCTTGACCCGGTTTCCTTGAACGTATACAGCCACGATTCGATGCGTTTTCTACACTCTATTTTAATATTTGAGAAATAAAAATTTTTTTCGGTCCAAAGACTCTGAAATTCAATTAATAAGTTCTTTGACTCGAACGAATTCGCTGCGTTCCGCTGGTGTAACGAACTTGTACACTTCAATTTTCTACCTGAAGATAAATCAACCGACATTCTTCTGGACATTTCGTTTCGTAAGTGTTTTCGTTTTCTCTCTTTCCTCGTGGCGTTTTGCATCACTCTTTCGGATGACCGAGATCGTTACTTGCGTTCTGTGTATGCTCCAGAATCGATTTCTCATTTCGGTTTCCCGGTTATCGCAGCAAATTCTTGAAGTTTTTCGAATTTTTCGCATTCCTAACGTTTTTTCATGTTATTCAGTTGCTAGCGATTGCAGGGTGCAAAAGTTCTAGGTAGGGGAAACTGGGTACGGTTGCGCCACGTTACGGTTGTGACAGTTGTCATATAAGCGAAAGCATAGGGTATTGTGGGGTGTGCATGGGGACAAAAGAGCTGCTTGCACGTCCGAATTTGTCTCAACTGTCAGTCGCTGCGCGCCGTAAGAGGCTCACATTGATTTTCGATAGCGAAAAGTGAGTATTTTTGTTCAATTTCTTTTGACAATTACTGACACAAATATACGGATATTGAAATGAGAGTTTTTTCCTCGAAATAAGCCAAACATTAGTAGTTAAGGAGGGTGGATCACGAAATCAAAATAATCAGAATTTGATAAAATTTGGTGATAACATTCTTTGGCATCAAATATACAAATACTATTTTTTTCAAATTTTTTTACCACATGGTTATTGAATAATTGAACGTTAAATCGAAGTTCTTATGCACGAGATGTATGACTGTATATGTGTAAACTCTATGCTTGTACACGTGAACTTGAGTGTTCGATTACTCGAGAGCTATGTGGTAGAAAAATTAAAAAAAAATTATATTTTTTTATATCCTTTTAAAGAATACATTTATCAAATTATATTAAATTCTTATCATTTTGAAATTTTTAATGTATTTAACATGGTTTAGCATGGCAACATTGTATCGTCGCGATCCACCCTCCTTAAGAGGATGGATCAGTCGGTATATCGTAACCGTGAGTGCGAAGGAGATAGCTGTAAATTTTGAAATCAAAATTCTTTGACACAGTTTGACCGATTAAAAGAAGGCTCTGTCAGTCGATTTTTGCCATCGTTCTGCGTAGGCTGACAGAGCCTTTTTTTAATCGGTCAAACCGTGTCAGAGAATTTCAATTTCAAAAATTCCAAGTGAGGTTAGTCGACTGATCCATACTCTTAAATAGCAGTGCTTGCTTAATTGATTGATTGTTTTTTTATTGACATGGCATTTGTTCGTTTGCAAAAAAGTGCATTGGATACGGTTGCGACGTAAGCTGTCGATCGACCCAGATCGCTGATTTTGTAGCATATGTTTGAAGGTCAATTTTTCGCATTTAACAACGCTACAAAAAGGGATGAAAAGTAGAATCCATGATATTTTTGGGCGTACTGAAACAGAATTAAATCCCCGAATTGAGAATTTCTCGTTAAAACGTTCCCATATTTTATTTCTCTTGTTGCAAAATTCGTATTGGTTTGTAAAAAAGTTTTATTGCGTTATGTTGTATTACATTACATATTGCTTGCAAATAAAGTCATTTCGAACCATATTCGAGTATTTTTTTTAACGTGTCAGTACCACCGTGACAATTTTTCTTTCTTTTCTAACTCGCTCATATGAGCTAACCATTGTATTTAGGAAAATAATTGTAATTTGTATAAATATACCAATGTACACGTTACATTAAACAATGTTTTTCAGCTTATCAGCATATTGACAGAACTATGGACGTTCAAACGAAAATCGTCACAACCGTACCCAGTCTCCTCTACCGGAATTATGTGGATACAATGAATAATCTTTAAGGAGTTTCGGTACAGGCGATACAATGTTGCCATGCTAATCCATGCTAAAAAAATTAAAAAATTCAAAAAGTTCAGAATTTTATAAAATTTGGCGAACATATTCTTTAGTGCCAAATTTGACGACACAATTTTTTTAAGATTTTTCTTCTACACAGTTATCAAGTAATTGATCACTAAAGTTGACGTGTATAAGCATAGCGTTTCCATATATATAGGCATACATTCCGGGCATAAGAAATCTGCTTTAATGCGTAATTACTCGATAACTAAGTAGAAGAAAATTTTGAAAAAATTTGAGTTTTCGCACTTGATGTTGAAGAACATTATCACCAAATTTGATCAATTTCTTAATATTTTGACTTCTGTACCGAAACTCCTTAAACACGATCGAAAGGATAGTAGATGCAAAAAGTAGTGCGATTCGTCCAGGCAAATACACAGAGACAAGCATATAATCGGGATGACAAGATCGTCTAATTTTGAAAACGATCATTGCTCTCCGCAGGAAAGTGATCTGAAGTTATTAATACGGTTTTTTATCATTTTGAAAGGGGTGGAAAACTTCCAGGACTCCTTGAATATGATTTTATTTCACAAACCCATCAGATTAATAGAAGCACTCGCATGGTCGTTGCTGCGTGTCTATGGATTGCTCTTGCTCGTTTCTTTTCCGGATCCATTATTAATTCAACTTGTTTCGATGTTCGCGCGCGCTTCACTTTGCTACTGCTACGTTCGCTTATTGCAACCACTTTTTTTCTACGGGAAAAAAGAAAATAATAATAATGGCCACAATAACGTGCGTATGGCACACAGGAAAATACACGCGGTATAACGTGCCTCGCAGCATTCGAGTGAATCGTGCTGCGCAAAGAAAGAATTGTGTGCTCGGTTTGGTAAAACCATCAGCGGAATTCGTCAGTGGAGTACTGTTAGCGTCGTTTTCGCCATATTTTGATTCAAGAGCTTTTTCATTTGACAGGCTTTAATAACGTTTGCCTCTAAAAATTAAAGCAACTTCTGAAATTTCTATTCTTCTTGTTCCCCATTCGCCTCGGTCTCTGTCCTATCGACTTTGGCAACAATAAAAAAAGCCTCGATTGGCTTGCGGTCCCGTTCACTTTGTTTGTCCTTTATGGAGCTTTTTCCACTCTCCATTCTCGTTCGTTCTCTCGTTCCACCTCGGGCTACCGTTTTCCATAGTCACAATTGACTACGAATCCTCGACGAATTACATGAACGTTTCACGTGACTCATTGCAATTTTACGATCAAAAGAGGCTGTGAAAAATGTTTACGGGAAAACTATTCGACGAATGAATCTGAACTTTTCTCTTTCGCGATGGATTTCAGGCGAGAGTTTTCCGAAATATTTGAAAGATCCATCGATAGCGAAGATAGAACATTTTCTATGGAAGCTAAGCGAGCAGAGTTTCCTCTTTCCTTTGATTGGTTCCTTCTCAAAAAAGACATTTCGATATATCAAAATGTGAAGCCTCCATTCGTTGCCATGTTTTATTCCCTGCTATGGTCGAATTGTTGCCGAATATCTTTTTTTTTACAAATGAGTTTGATAGCTGCGAAAAGAAATGTGAAGGAAAGAGCGGAAAAATGGTAGAAAAACACGAACGTGACGTTCGTTTCCATATTTCCACGTACGTCTGTCGGTATACAGATAAACAAATGTACGTAATTGAGACGATCGTTAACGAGCAACGAATTCTCGGCGAATCACCGTGAGAACGTTTTTCCAATTCAAGAGAAGAAAAACGAGCTATCGAATGGTAGACAGAGAAGCGGTGTAAAAAGTCGTTTGGGTTGAACTCCGTAAATTATGCCTCGTAAAGTCATGGCTTCGTCGCTGCCATGCCGAACAATTTACAACGAACCCAATGACACATTTCGTCAATATCGACGATTTAACTTTGAAAACTCCAATTGAGTTAGACTCATTGATCGATCTTTGTCGCTCGGTAACCGAACTTTTGCGTTATTCACACTTTTATTCGACTGTTCACTATTTTTACGTTAGGACACCTGGAATAAATAAAACTGGAGAAAAATAACGGCTGCTCTTCATGGGAATAATAATCGTGGTGAATGAATAGTTGAGTGCGCGTTCTCAGGGTGCATTAAACATTCGATCGCTCATCCTCTTCAATCAATCTTCGTATCGTTAGTTTCCGTAGTTTCCTTGCTCGATGATAATAATGGACGGAACCTCGAGGAGGAAAACGCCGCTTGATTTATCAGGCCGAAGCTCTCATCGCGTGAGATTCGAGGGGTGTAAGGGGTCGTGACGTTTTTGCTATGGTAAATACCGAGCGATGTGGTTTTACGTCAAATAGCCAAGAAGCGATGGGAGAAATAAGGGGAGAAATGGATATTCGAGTCTCCGAACGTCTTGCGATTTCTCTCTCTCTCTCTCTCTCTCTTTCTCTCTCTGCCATGTCAACTGACGATACCGATGATATGGCGCGCGCCTCATCGCCGATGTCCTCGTGTAAAACTCGACGTTCACCGGAAGTGGAAGGAGTTCCTTGTCTGCGCCCTCGGTAGCAAAGCGAATACATGGCAAGGGAGGCAGGAAGTAAGAGAGCAAGAGGAGAAGGAAGAGCAGGGAGAAAAGTAAAGCGGGTGGGTTAAATGGCAGGGCGGTAATTACCCGAACGTTCCGGGGAGACCAAGCGGTTAGGCATCAGGTCCGGTGAAGACGATGTAACTTCGATTCCGTCCTTTCCATCCTCGTTCTTTGCGCTCTCCTTATTGCCGCCCATCATCCACGTCGCGATGTGAACTTCCGTGACTTCGGAGATCGAAGATTCGATTTATGACTCTCCTCGGTGTCCTCGTTACTTTTCTTTTTCCATTGCCACCGCGAAATCGCGTTACCAACGACGTGCGGAATGGGCCTTTGCTCTGGATTATTTTCGCATTGATTCCTCGGCAAGTTCTCCAGCGAAATGCCGCACTCTGATCACTCGATTCTTCGTACATTTTTATTCCTCCCTTTTATAACTCAGTCGCCAATAGTTTGCGTCTACTTTTTACACTGCCACGTCGAGTTTATATTATTTTTTTTATTATTTCACTGAGACACGAGATCACGGTATTATCCGCGTGTATATTAAAAAGCGTGCGAATAAGCCCCGGATTTGTGAGGAAAGAAGTGAGCCCATGGATGAATGATGTCCGGGAGGAGTATCGGTGTAATGGAGCGAATTTTAGAACGGTGGAAAATGAACGCGCGCGAACAACAAAAGTTCCTGTTATTTACGTGTACAACGGGCAAGGTCCTATGTACACGTGGAATGAAAGAAAAGTGTGAAATGCGAGGTCCAAGTAGATAAGTACATATTAAATGTGTAATACACGAAGCATAAAAGGGAACGGAAGAGACGAAGGGCTCTGAATGTAGCTGGATATAAAACGAGGAATCAGGAGAAAAGTTGAGCTACGACGAGGCCTCTTTATCCTGGATTATCCTCACGGTGCCAATGTCTATCTTTATTTCTCTCTCTCTCTCTCTCTCTCATTCTCTTATTTTCCTCGCATTAGGCTTCATCCCTTTCTCGTTTCTCTAGGCTCATCCGGCACTGCGCATCCATCGTTCTCCTAATACCCTTAGCCCTTTTCAGTAGCCTGCAAAAGTGCACAGCCGGGCGACTAGGAGAAGAGGATTCCGTGAAAAGCATGTACTTGCGGTAGTTCGGTGGGGTAGAAAAAATGTGGACAAAAAAGGAGAAATGCTTCGGAATACGGGAAAGGATTTGCTCGCGGAAAGCACACTCTGTCAACAGCGAGTTCGAAAAGTTATAGGAGGTACATTATTCAAGGGGCTTGAAAATGGAATCCTTCGGCGTAGTGAATCGAAGAAAATGGGAGACACAGACCGACCACTAATTTATACGAAATTGGGTTCGTCGTTGATGAGTCGAACTCGTGATTCATCGCGTGTACAAAAACTTGGAGCAATGCTATTCAAATCACTTTCTTTATTTCCCATGTGATCTTTCCTTTCGATGAATTTCCATTCGATATAAGTTGTCTTTTCCGTCCTCGTGAGATTCACATTCCATGAATTTATGTCCGCGTTCGTCGGCCCGGTTTGCATCCTCGAAATCTTATGCTCACATCCATCCTGAATCACCCGAATCTTTTATAGACTGATGCATCGTCGCTACGACGAATTAAGGTAGTTCGTGCGCGAAACGAGAACTTAGGACAGTCTTGAAATTTACTCAGAGTTTAAACAGGTAGTCGACTGACACGCGTATCAAATTTTAAAGGGATCGTCCTATTGGTTATTGAGATAAATGTGTTTAAATATAAAAAAAAAAATACACGGGGATATAGCTTAAAAAATTGTTTATTTTTCCATATAACGAATGAACGCTTCTAAGTTTATGAAAAAGTACACAATAACAATGAAATATATAATGAAGGTTTGGGAAAAAATTTGAGACGATTATCTTATTAGTAATAAAGAAACGTTAAGGAAGTTGAGGCTGTACAGTCATTTTTTTTACCCAAAAGTGATGACCTGTACCTTTCAAAAGTTAGGCCAGTTTACAGTTTGGCAATGTTGCATACACTTTAAAGAAAAGTTGGGGAAAAAAAGACGAAAAACTGGTGAAAGCTCAGTCGAAAACACGAACGGTGACGATCCTAGCCTCAAAAAACTGCACGAAAAACAGATTATTATTAATATAATCTCAGCAAATCTCCTAATAAATCTGAAAAAAATTGACATTATTCGGCAAGCCTTGCTCATGTTGCCCAAAAAATTTCATATTTTTAGCATCATTTTTAACAGAGATATCACTGAATGTGTCTTGACTTCCATAAGATTACATGTTATTTGGCCCAAATTGTTATTGATTTTTCTCAGCAACGACGCTCCTAAACTGTCTGAAAATTTAACTGATTTTTTTTTACACTTCACTTTATAAGATGCAATCGGTTTAAAAGCGGTGACATCATTTTCATTCTAATGCCTCAACTTCTTTAAAGATTGAACGAAATTGGTAATGAGCACTCGTATAACCTCACATTTGCTTATTTCGGGATTTCGTTTCTTCTTGGCTTGGCCCATTCCTGTCATAGTCTTCTGTCTTTTTATTAATACTTTTTTCTCGATCCATTTCCCTTTGTGTTTACCCTTATCGCTCTTGAATGCGATTGGTTACATAAAAAACTATAGTATTCTCGTCAGGGATGAATGAAATTTTGGGTTCAGTCACAGTGATGGATCTCCGATTGGTTAATGGCTTGTAATTTCATTCGCCAAAAGATAAGTTGAACAAATTTATTTACAATTTTGAATTGAAAACTCTGACATTAATTCAAAGTGTTTATATCCTTAATTAGGAAGTAAAAATCGATCCAATTCAGACACCCATAAAATACGATCCTTCGGACATGATCTACAGTATCTGTGCCATTTTCGAGGACAAAACAAACGATATTGGTTCGATTTTCCTTGCTACTGAATAATTTTCTTCCAAATTTTGAAATTCTCAATCTTTTCGCTTTGCCGTTCTCTTCTCTTATTTCTCGTTTGTTTCGCTTTTCCTCTTTTTCACTTCGCGAACCAGGGCCGTCGAGTAACATTATTGAGCCACGTGGATTCTTCATGCATACATGAATATTTGCATAGTTTTGTTCTGTACACACAGCCTCTCGAAGTATTTTATTATATACGTGTATATATAAATTTGTGTATACGAAATCTAGTGCACAGCTCAAACAGTCGAACATCCATACATGCACGCAAGTTTGAGTGCTATATATAGACCGAATGGGGTAAAAGTTCGCGTTATAGATCACTGGGATCTTGACGTTTCGACGTACGACCTCCTGCAACGATTGTACTTTTATATTTCATATGCCCTGCGGCCAGATCTTCCTTCGCATTCGGATTTTATCCACTCGCTCAAAGTTTGCTCCAATCTTCTCCTCGCACCGGAAGCATCGTAAGTCGATATTTCATGTATTCCGTTTGAAAACAAAAGAAGATGGAAAAGCTTTTTCATACGCTCGTGTGAATTACAGATTTCATTGAATGTTTTAATACAAATTACCTCGCTTAACTCGAAAGTTTCTGAGATTCCGGATTGAAGAAGCTCCGATCGTTCTTTCCGAATAAATAACGTATGGAATGCTTTTTTTCGCTTTTTTTATGGAAAATATAAATTCTGGAATGGTCGAAGTTTCTGAGCTATTGAACTTTGAGAAGAGCAGAGTAAAAATGAAAGAGGGGGAACATGAAAATTGTTGACTCCGTTCAACACCCTCGAAAACGTTCAATTTTGTAGCTCGAGCGATAGTAAATTGACAGCTTAAAAGATGAAGATCGAAACTACGGTATTTAGCGCGCATGCGTCGGTAAGTTTTCACTAAAACTAGGATTTTAGCTATTTGCATCATTCGGTTCTATTTGGTATGAAAGCTCACCGATAAATTGTGTTTTTCTCGACAACGAAAATATTCCCTCTGGTAGAGCTAGTGAAAACGGAGAAAGTAGCGAAAAGCGAGTTGACGTTAATTATGGAATGGCAAATTAGGGCCAGGATGATCCCGAGGGTGATGAGCGTGTGGAAAAATGGAGACGGAGAGTGCCGTGGGATTATAAAGAAAAGCTACGATTCTCATTTCATGTCACGGTAAAACATTTCCACTATGTGAATGTGGGCATTATCCGAACAAATGGTTTTACTAACTTGAAGCAGACAGAGAGAAGGGTGGGCGGCCGAGGGAAAGAGAGAAAGGGGATGGCGAGGCAGGCGAGAAGGGATGAGAAGGAAGAGCAGAGAACCGGAAGACTCGGCAGCCATCACGAACTTTCGTAATCCTTCATCCAGGCTAGAAAGTCACGCGAAAATGGGAAAAAGGATTCTCAAGAGTTGACGTTGCGTGTACAATATTTCAATAAAAAAAAGTCTTCTTTTGTTACACACCAAAGTTTCCATTTGCAAGAAAACCTACAAGAAAGGAGGCGTGTGTCGTATACCCACAGATTGTTCAACTTGAGGTCCTCGCTACCTTTATTATATCTCACGAAGAAGCTTTGTTTACGTCGTGAATGCGATTTGTCGCATCGTTTTCAGATTCCTTAATCGCGGAGCCCATAATTTGTTATAAAAATGTGAAAATTTCATCAAAACTGTTGAGAAGTGAAATTGGGAAATTAAAAAAAAATTTAGTAACCGATCTGCTACATGAAAAAAAAAGATTCTTTCCCAAATGATAATTAGGTAAAACAGCATATGTATCAAGTGCGATACAAATCGTCGCGCATTCATTTAGAAGTTAAGGGAAATCGCTGAGACAAGTAGAATTAATGTTTCATCTCCCCCTCCACCTCTTTTTCCTCTTGCGCTCGAAAATGACCTTTCCTACCCTCTCGTATCTCGTCCGGGATCCCCGTGATGGGTTTTGCAGCTCGTGGCACACGAGAGACGACTGTCGACCTCGGCTTCCCGAACAATGGCGGCGATGAGCCTCGGTTTCATCGTCATGGTCACGCCGTGGACCATCCAGGAAGTTGTGGCAGCCTGTACCGGAAGCAAACCACCGCCGTTTCTCGACTTCCTCGTAACGTGGCTCGCTCTGTCAAACAGCTTTTGGAATCCTTTTCTTTACTGGCTGCTCAACAATCACTTTCGTCGTATATCTCGAGAGATTTTCTACACTAAGGTATGACGATGTCGAATCCGTTATCGGCGATCAAGAGAAGAAATAAGAAAAAATATCGGGGATAGAGATCGAGATTCTCCAGCCTTTGACCTGTTACGATTTGTTTTTTTTTTCAAGATTCTATGCAGACGGAAACCACTTGGCGAAAAACATCATTGTTGTGCCACGAGCACAGGGGGTTTAGACGTTTGTAGTATCGGAGGACTAGATTTATCAGGTAAAACTTCTTTTTCGATAATCGTAAGGAAATTTAACAGAAAATTCAATTCGTAAACGACCAGCGACATTTTCAACCTCGATCATCCAGCCAGTGATTGGAAATCATTTTTCTATGGACGGATCAAAAAAGCTTTGAGGACGTAACTCGTGCGTGCGCAGGATTTTTCGGGGTTTTTCGCCATTTTCTTTGTCACAAAGAAGAAAAACATAGACTTTTGTAATTTGGAAGATTATTCACTGATATTTCAATTTTGTGGCAGAATTTTCGAACTCCGATATGTTTCGGGTAGATTCGGTCTTACATCAGTTCACACGAACCCATGTGTTTCTTCATGGTCTCCGGTATTCCGAGGTATTGGTTTATCCGAAATCAAAACATCAAAGAGCCTTTGAATCTATAAAGCGGTGACCATCGCCCGAACCAAAACCATACGAAAATAGTAGAAATTGAAGATTTTCACGCTTTCAACCGTCCCTTCGGTAACCAAAACTTTCACCGTTCGTTTCACCATTCAAAACGGTTACTGACCGGACGGTTGAACACAAAGTTGGGAACTCACTCAGAATAAAAAATGTGTGTTTCAAAGCGTGAAAATTCTTCAATTTTTGATATTTTAGTATGATTTCTGTTCGGGCGATATCCACTGCTTTATGAAACACATGGGCACTGTGGGCTCGTGTAACATAGAATCTGCCCGAGATATCAGAGTTAGCAATTCTGCCGTAGAGTTGAAATATCAATAAACGAACCGTTAGAATTTCCGTAGTCGATGCTTTATTTCCTCGACGCAAAAAAAACCGTCTCAAAACTCCGAAAGATCCGGCTGTCACGCGGGGTGACCCCCTTAATATGCTTCCGGACGAAGATACATAATTAATGTCGAGTGATTTTTGTTCAGGTATAGAAAGATGTTCGATGGACCGATGTTCTATGGCGCGATGCTCGACGCCATCCCTGGTAAATACGACGCCACCACTGCCGTGGGAGACCGGAAGCGCGATATGTAACGAAGCAACGTGCACGTGAGGAAGAGACGCCGCCACGCAAACCGAGGATCCAGGATCTCCGGACGATCACAGTTAGTACCGCGTGGCGGCGACGTCAATTACCCTCGAATTCAATTCAGCATCAAATTCCCAACGTAATCATGGACTCGCGAGCGATGTTACTGCGCCACGGACGAATAGTCGTCATCGTCGTATTCGGTACTCCGAAAATTTGTACAGTCGCTTACGGATCGCTGGTCGATCAACTGTCTGCTGTGACATTTTTTTTCCTGCGAGCGATCCGAACTCTGTTGAACGAAGGAACCATGAGCTTCGAGAAGTGCGCTTCGAGTACGCCTCGTTCAAAAGCCTTCCCGATCTTCTTCATGACGTTTACTCCGTCTGAGGCGCCATGCGCCATCAACGAACGTCTCATGTGGCCATTTCGACCTCTTCGCGTTGAACGCGAACACACTTTTTCACTGCCCCTTTCATCTGCAATCTCCAGACTCGACGAACGTCGAAACGTCATCGAGTGAATGCTCCAGTCATTGGCACTTAAGGACAAAAGGGTGCGGAGCCAAGCATTGTCTCGTTTTTGAATTTTCTCCACAAATACTTTTTACGTGTTTTTTTATTTCTTCGCAAATGGACGGCTCATGAATATTGGAAAGCAGCGATGAGAGGCTAATGCTCAAAATGTTTTTTGCTCACCAAAGATAAATGGCTGATTATGAAATTCTGATGATGTTAATTAAGTAATCAATGACTGGAGTAACAATTTAGTCAACATCGAATAACGAAGTTTAATCTCCGGGTGCATCATTTTTCCTCTCATTTATTATTTTCATCGAAAATTTAATATTCCGAGCGTGGTCCCCGGAAACGCTTTATTTTACTCGAATATGAAGTATCGAAAAATATTGGTCGAAAATCAGAGGAAATAAAAGTGGATAAATAAATGCTGCAATTTAATGCGAACGAGCATGAGTGCGATAGTGTAGCGGCGACATGAAACAAATCGAGAAAACGTTCGATGGTATATTGTTACGGATGTTTCTCCTCTTGGTTTGCATTGGAGCCAAAAATGTTGCCCTCGTTATATGTGGGCAGGGCCAGCAGGGTCAGCCAATGCTGCAACTTTAACAGCTCATTCAAACGAATATTTACTACCGAGGATAAAAGTGCCAAAGATTTTTTCACGATTTACCATTAAATCGATGAACTTTATGAACTGATGAATGAGTTTTACAGGAATTATCGTTTTTCTTACTCGGCCAAATGAGATCTGTGGTCACGTACGTCAGTAAAAAGAAATACGAAATTAAGTTTTTCATCTCTGGAATGTACTGAATTTTTTTCTCCTGTCCAGATGCTGAATAATTTCGGACAGAAAGTAATTTAGTTTTTTTGCTCTTAAAGAATTATGTCATCGCGTTCCAACGATGCCAGCTTCAATATCGATAATAAAGCACTTGAAACTCCAATGTTTTGTGAATTAAAAGTGAATCTCGAACAAGCAATATAAGATTTTGATAAAAACATCCCCATTTATTATTGCGTTTTAATTTTCTCACAATTATTCATTCATTAAGGAATTAAAAAGAAAATTACCATTGGAGGATTAAAACTGACGAATGCTGTTCAATAATAACCAGAAAATTGGGATGTTCAATTCAACGAAACACTTTCGTATTGGATTATGCATGAGAATCTGATCGCAAGTATGGGGATGAATGCGAGTTGAGACTTTTCAAATATTGCTGAATATTCGAAAAATGATGTATGATCTGAGAAAATAAAAATCGATTGATATTCAGATAAGTAACACGATTTACACTAACAAAAAGACGTGCTAAATTTCGACAATGGATTGACAATGGAAGGTGAATTTGTTACATACGACGACTTTTTAAATAGGAGGAATAACAATAAATTCGATTTTGTGAAACGACTAACGGATCAGTGTAAATTCGTATTATGATACGTTTTCCTCTACATTTTTTCAAGGATTATACGAATTTTCAAACAGATTTAAATATTTTAGTATTTCGGTTGAAACATTCCAGCAGTTAAACACTGGAGCGATCGACTTCGAAAAAGTTACTGTTTTCAATAATTTTCCATTCTGAGAAGCCTGCAGCAACACAAATGTTCGTGTTTTTCCCGAAAAATCCTGATTTTTGTGAAGCGGAGGTGTTTCTCACATTTGAAAATATTGAAAAATAAATTAGAATCCACTTGACGAGTGTAAATCGAGTTACACACCGACACTGCGAAATTTTAGTAAATAAGCTAAATTAGATGTTTTTTTTTTTTTAAATCGCTGTCGATGAAGTTGGGTTGAACATAACCTGTAAATTCGCTTTCAAGCGGGTTCATGTGTTTCATTTATTTGGGCCGGTACACGGAGAGAAAATTTCATTAAAAACTATCATGGTGCCATAGAGGTAGGGTTCTATATCGGTAATATTTATTAATTCTTACGAACATACATAGTAATTTTTTGTGAAGCGACTCGATAAAAATTGATGAGTGGTGTCAAAATAAATACATCGGTACACATGTGTATCGGCATGTTATCGTACAATCGCGAATGAAATTCTGTTATTTACCATAGTAAATTTCTAAACACTTTGGAGTATGATCGACGCTTGTATTCGAGCTTCTCAAATTTTACTATGTTCAACTGTAAATTTCAATTGTGAAAACAGTACTAAGTATAGCAAAACGGCACAATGATTCTACTTGACAGTTCATCATCGAGTCAACATAAATTTTACAACGTTTCCTTGGTGAACTATGTTAGGAAAAAATAGCACAGTTTAAAACTTTGTCACATCAAAATAGGCAATTTAAAAATTTTCATTCAGAATTTATTTGGAAATTACAATATTTTTGGTAAAAATCTTCAAAATGGGCGATATAGAACCCCAATATCATGGCAGCATAGTAATTCTTACTATTTTTTTCTCTCCGTGTACCATAATTCTTTAAACTTCCCAACTTATTTGCGTCGATTTACTCATTGAAAAGATCGAAACGCCAGAAATTCATTGAATGGATGTGGAATTATTGAATTTCGAAATTCATGAGGATCCGTAGTTTAAACAAACTCATAGAATATTAAGTTATAGTTGATAATAAAGTTTTTCTATAACGGGGGAAAAATAAAACATGGGAGTAACCGAATAAAAATTTGGAGAGAAACAGAAATATCGACGGAAACAAGAAATGATAGGATATAATAAATAGAGTGTCATCGAAAACCATTTTCATGGATAATTTCTCGATCGTTCCTGAAGTTTCCTACGACACTAAAACTCTCTTGATAAAGGTGAAGTAAACGCATGTGATACAAAAATATCTGAAGACATGGCTTTTCAAATGTTTGCACCGAACCTTCTGTGTTATCTTCTCTGAATTTTCATCTGTCTTTGGAAGAAAATGTTTTTTCACGTTTCAAACATTGACCATTGTAACGAGTTATGGAAAAGTTCCCGAGAAGACGCGCAAGGGAAGAAATTCGTTGATATCGAAGGTGCCGCAAACAAAAATACATGTGAGAGGGATTTTCGACGAGCAATTTAATACGAATTTTCGTAATCCACATACGCACATTAAGGATTAAAATGAAGAAACAAAAGAAATAAACTTATTACCGAAATGTAAACGTTCACTGATAGCGAATCTTAGTTATGAATTAATAAATTGATTGATCTACATCGACTGTTTCATTTATTTTCTAATATCTATCGTTATTTACATTTTGTTAATTTATTTTACAATTAAAATGATCGTTAAAAGTTGAAAGAGCCTTTAAAATGTTTCGTTACCGATCGATGGCAACATAGCAATCGTGTCAATAATAAAACCATTTCATTCTCGTACTTTTTCGTTTAATTACAAAGGAACCACTTTTGCCAGGTGATCCTCATATTCCAGTAACACTAGAAAAACATTTCGATTCAAGCTTCTTCGTTCATCACATGCACTTTCGTTACTTCTCATTCACACGATCCATACGAACACGCCAGAGGAGCACTCACGCACTACCCGAATAATAACATGTTTGTGTTTTCATAAAAGCTTCTGGAAGAATGTCATCGTTCACTAGAACAAAATTCATACAAAATTGTGCCAGCCATTTTTTCCCAATCCTTAGCGGATGAATTTTTCAATTTTACTTTGCAATATGCAGACATTTTTTCAGTACATTTTGCACATTTTTTTTACCCTTTTCTTGTGCTGGTATCCAAAAAAACTGTCCATTAAGTTTTATTACCGAATCATGTATAATTCTATTGTTTTTTTTTTACAATCTCATTTCAAATCAAAGCTCATTTGTCTTTAGAGAAAAAAAGTTTGAGTATTCGACGGATCATGTTCACGATGATTTTTATAACTGAAATCAATGTTTGGAATGCTTTGAAGATTGCTGAATTCTTTGTGATTATCATCAAGTCGCAATATTGCAGAATTTTTCCCGTAATATTTGTGGTAGAAAACCATGCGTCAGTCATGTTCTAGAAGAGAACAGGACATTTCCAACTACCGGTAATATCACTAACGTAATTAATTCTTTCGAAGAGCTGTCAAAAAAAACGAAAACAAGTATCTTGAGTTTTGTATTTTCGATCTCAGTCATCAGAAAAATGAATCAGCGTAATATCTTTTGAAGCTCAATTAGACTTGGTATCATCATTCCAATAAATTTCAGTTACTCTCGTCGAGAAAAAGTGACGGTTGAAGATTTTTGAAGCGTGAAATATTGATGTTGATATGTGAGATTGTTGAATTTTCGTATTTCAACTTTTTTTCTCCGAATATAGATCTCTTAGACTCTGCAAAATAAGTTGATTTATCGAGGATTTTCGCAAAGACAAAGTTCATTGATGAAGAGAACAAATATAAATCATTTTTTATGTTTTTTTTATGGATAAATGTTTCATTTATTTGTCTTTGATTTTTATCATTTTTACAATTTGTATTATATACATACAGTATATGATGTAGCATTTTACTTTTAAATAGTGAGCGGTCTCATCGATTTGTGAACAGAAATTTGGTAGAAAACGTTAACATTAGGTTCATCAAACACGAATAATCAATTAATACGAATTACTTGTTAAAATTTTTTTATGAATTTTCTATCTCGATACTTTTGAAATTATGGATTTCTACGTGCCTCAGAAAATACAATTTTTTGCTCTTACTTATATTTCGCAATATTATCATATGGAATACAAACGAAATACCGAATTAATTATCCGAACATTTTTCATCACTGAAAACGTTTTAATCTTGGATATTGACTCGTCAGAAAATAATTTACCTCTACTTCGAAGTTCTTGTTGAAAGACTTTGCAAAAATCCTCAACATTAATTGTCTATCATGGAATGTTAAAACGACGCTAGGCTGGAAACTCAAGAATCAAATAATTAATCACATTTATCACATAAATCACATTTGATTCGCAATTTAAAAAAGTTAAAGTAATCTCATGAAATCCAAGTGATCAGGGCAAAACATAAACTCGCTTGTTTACGATTTCTTTTTTCCCTTGATAAATTGTCAAAATGGCAGTTTACTGTTTAATTTCGTTATCGAATGTCAAATACATTCGAGAAAAAATACGCAAAATTAAAGCATATTACATTAGTATGCCTGAACGCGTTTCAACTGTCTTATTACTATTATTCTACAAGATATTTTCTCTTTCTCTCGCTTTTTCCCTTCCACACACCAATTTTCACTCTTTATCGCATTTTCACGCACATGCCATTCCGCTTTTTTTCATATTTTTTCAACTTTCTCGCGTCATATACTCTTTAATTATAAAAAAAAATATTATTTCTAACATCGATGATGTACAAACATGTTTGTCCTCTCGTACATGATTCGGGCTCGATGACTCGTAAATGTACTTAATAGTTAAATATTCTTCATGTTTGTTTTTCGTGTTTTTTGTTCTTTACTTTGTTTCCAACTGTTTTTGTTGTCGTTTTTAGTTTGTTTTATTTTAAAAATTATTTACAATCGTCTTCCTTCTTTCTTTTTCAAAATTCTTATGAGCTTACGAGCTTTATAACATGACGTTTCCTTATCACTAGCGCATTATGCAATTGTTCATTTGGATTCTTTTCGATAAATTCGCACTCGCAATTCCCTTCTCCAATTTATATGTATTCATATTATATATACTTTTCAATAAACGATATGACTTTTACGCGTGCGATTTGTTTTTTCTAGAGACATTGGAAATGTTTTGGACATTTGCGTTCCTGTCTCCTACGCTGCATCACTTATTATCACCTATTTCTTATTTATCATGCGACTGACCTTATCACTTCGTCGTTGAAACAAAGGAATATCCACGTCATGAGTGCAAAGAAAATCAAATAATTTTTTCGACCCGGAACAACCCTTTTGTTAAGCAATCATTTAACTGAGTTCATAAATGTCATTCGTTTCGATAACACGATCAGAATTCGTGATGAGGACGTGGAACTTTGAAACGCGTGTTTCTCAAGACTTTTACAATTCGATTCGACATGATTTATCTTTTGACGTTTTCCAAGAAGAAACTTTCACGCATTGTAATATTTTTTCACACGAATCGCTCGGTTGGATGAAATTACTTTTTTTTTTCATTCGAGACATTGGTTCCTTCGTAAAATTGAACCACCAATAATCGGAGTCTGTGAAAATTCTAAGCACTCAGAAAAATTGGTAGCAGCGGAGAAAACTAAATAGTATTAAATGTATCCAAGGATTTAAATTCGGACGATTTTAGTGATTGGCAAATCGTTATTTAAGTGGATTAAAAGCAATTGTTTTTGAACCATCTAGAATTTTTTTCATCACACAAAACCGATTGCAATTTCAAATAAACGAGCGTGTCCCGACATCCTCGAGTTTTTCACGAATTCGAAATCTCCGTGGTACCTGATATTTGAAAAATTCAAAGCAATTCCCGTTCCAAACGGGAGCTTTCGAAAGCAACGATATAATTTCAGTATCGATTCGATTTGAACAACTGATAAAAAAATTAATTTACAAAAATGTAAAATGCTAAAGATACAAATTACAACTACGAATAATGAGAGAGCATTTGTAAACTGATGAAAAAAAAAAAAAAAATTAAACGATGTTTTGTTCATTGTAACGAGAAAATCGAAAATTTCTTTTGCTCAGTTCTCTCTAGCCTCCAAGCTGTTTCTTCCCTCCATTTTTTCGACCTAAGATATGCAAAAAATAAAAGTAGTACAGGACAAGTTCTCCTTATGTATTTGAAGACTATTATTCCAAAATCAAATGATCGCAACGACCTAAATAATCACATCACTGTTACGAACGAAATTCGATATTTTGTCCCGTGTAATACTTCAAGATCGAAGTCTAAAGTAATTGTATAAATATTCATATATAATTTACATACAGTTTGTTTCAGGTTAAATATTTCGTAATGTGACCTCAAATTCAGGACCGAACTTCGAGTTAAAAAAATACTGTTCGATTAACTATTTCAGTCGTGCATTTTTCATCTGGATCAATTTTCATGAAAGTCGGTAACCAAAGGTTTTCGGGGTCGCTGGTTACGAATCTTGCATTAAATTTTGTTAATTCAAAATGACGGATCAATTATGACGGACGTGAAATTTCAAATACTTATTAATTTTTCTAAAATTTTGTATTTAGGGGCTTTCGGTGTCACTGGTTACGATTCCGGCGTTAGATTTGAAATATCCAAAAGGTCGGATTCAAGATGATGGATGAAAAATTGTAGAAAATTATTGAAATTTATTCCTCGAAGAATTCTTTCCCTGGGATAAAGGTCAAATTTTCCGACGGCATCATATTTATGTATTTTTTTTAGAGCGCTACCCAAAACTAACGACGAGGACGTGGAGAGTATCTAGTTCCACTATTGTTTCTTTTTTGTTTTTTTTTGGAATTTCATGTCCGTCATACTGGATCCACCGTTTCAAATTTTCACAATCGAATGTCGGATTCGTGATCAGCGACCCCGAAAACCCCTGATTATAAAGTTTTAAAAAAATACATAAGTATTTGGAATTTCACGTCCGCAATATTGGATCCGACATTTCGAATTTTCAAAATCTGACTTCAAATTCATAATCAACGACCATAAAAACCCCTGCATATTCATTTTCAATAGAATTGGTTTAATATTAGAGCTCTGAGGGGATTTTTTGTAGGGTGGGACCGTAGCGATCCACTGTGATTGAAAGGGTTAAAGGAAACTTGTCATGTTAGACTATGATTAATAAAAGTTTTCGAATCTGCAGCCTATAACAGTGTTCACAGGCAAAAAGGTTAAAAATGGAACGAAGATGGGTAATAAAAACGATTCGGCATAAACATCCAAAGATTGTTGCAGACCCACTCAACGATTTCCCAACCCAACCATTTGCACGTGTCCAAAGATTTCGCTCTGAGTGTGTGTGTGGGGGGAGGGGGGTGTCTCTTCAATTGCAACCCTTCCTGCAACAAATTCCTGCCATTAAATATTATAACTTTTTAATTTTGTTATGGTCTTGGAGGTTCTTCCTCGCCATAATATTGTATGTTGCATCATTAGCGATTCTTAAGATGCATTATAAAAAAAATTGAAGTCGTTTTAAGGTGGTGCTCCACTTTTGCAAAATTACCCGAAAATGTATAGCACCAATTTTTGAGACGTTAAAATTCCATGCAAAGAAGATCCTGATGGATGCTCTCTAACTTCAGTCGTTCAGTCCCGAAGAGCATTTGAAAGAAGACTCGATTAAAAACTGTATTAAACACTTTCACTCTCGATATGACGCCCTGAACTGAATTTCAGATTCAATACTATTTAACCTCAAACGTTCTATATATAATCGTTTATTGAAAACTCGACGTATTTCCAGCTCCAATGAAGCTTTCCTTCGAAACCTTTCTCTTCGTGTTAATATGTGTGTTTCTTCATGTTCCTTTGTTTTTTTTCCTTTCGATACTCAGAAAATATACAGCACTAAAAAATTAGCTACACTCAGTCGGCAGATCATCTGAGAACGAGGAGCACTATCGATGCTGTTACAGCAAATATACTCGAGGCGGGTTGATTAGCAGCTCCACAGTCCAGATTGTCCCGATGGTAATAAGTCGCAGGTGGATGTTCGTCTCCAGGCTTACATCTCTCACCCTGAGCCTGAAGCTCCGCCTGAACGTCAGAAAAATACATTTATTCGGCGCTCTACACTAATGTGGCCAATTATTTCGTTTTCAATGACTTTTCGCACTGTTTACCTGGCAAATGTCCTTGCAAGGCGGGCAAATCAGAGCTCCTTTGTGGAGCCACTCGTTCTGCATTACTCGTATCGCTATTTCTTGCCCAGCGTGATAACAAGTGTACGTATAATTCGCGACCTGTTCACGTTGGAGAAAAATTCATTAATTAATGGAGAATTCAATATTTTGCGAAAATTGATAGTGAAATTTATGAGACAAACAACCATTTATTATTAATGATAAATTTAACCGAAAATCTCTTCAATTTTTCAGATTTTAAACGCTTGTCCGAGCTTGAGTTATTTTTAGCTGTGAGAGAATTTATTCCGAGATCCGGAGATACGAAAAATTCGCCACCGGGTGAATATTTCCGTTCCTCAATAACGAATAAAGTGATATGCGATGGATTTAATTTCAGGGAAGGTGAGCTAGTAAAAAACTCATTTTTAAATGGAGGAATTCAGAAGGTCGAGGAAAACCTCACTCCTTCGACTTTTTCATGATCCTATTCTTCGAAAAGCTTTTTACAAATTTTTTCAATGGAAAGTTGGTTTGTTAATGGCATAAAATATTTTGGCGTCGTTTCAAAGAGTCGGAATTCACATTGTCGGTTATTTAGTGAGCATGTTTTTGAAAGAGCACGATTTTATGAAACAAAGAACAATTAAGTGCAGGGAAAAAATAGCGGAGGACAAGCCGGAACTAACCATAATGTGGAGCCTGCCAGCTTCGCATTTGTACTGATAACAGCCGGAGCCCCAATGTTGCCATTGCCGTGCCTGTTTGCATGTCCTCTCTTCCCACATTTGGTTAGTATGATCGAAGCATCTCGAGCGAGCTCCATATTTTTCGAGAGCAAAATTTTTTTCCGGATCTGAGAATGAGTCAATTTAAAAAAGCGTGATTCAACATTGTTGACTTGTGTTAGCTTACCAACTTAACTCTCTCACTCTCGTTGAAACATTAAACTTGGGAGAACTTACGGGGATTATTTTCTTCGTACAAACAGTGAGAGCCTCGGACAACTATGTTCTTGGCACGCCACGTAAATTCTTGAATGTAGGGGCAATAATCAGCGAGGGATACTGATCCACCATAATATTGTTCATGACCCGGAGCAACGTGAGGTATCGAATCGAAATTCTGCGAATAATTTTTTTTTATTAGACCCAGAATTCTTACAAATTGAAATTCCACAAATGCATTCTTATTTATAATTATGATTTTTTCTTCCCTATTCGCATGATAATTAAAAATGTAAAATCTGAAATAAAAACACTGAAATGGGGAGGGTATTTTATACCTTCTGATGTACCTTTTATGGAAACCATTATTTTCAAATGAGACTGCCATACGAACTCATTATTATGCATAATTGTAGTCTTCTTTTCTCCGCATAAATTTTTCTGATATTAAAATTCATGGAAACGAAAAACAAACGGTCGAAATGTTTGCACTCCAGCTGAATTTCCTAGTTATTTTACAAAAAACACGATCTTTTTTCTTCCGACGTTGAGAGACCTATTTTGTTGGCAGTTATTTTCACACAATTTGGAAATCATACATCAACCCAACTTTTGCGTTCATTTTTCGACTTTCTTCAATACTGAATAACTACGCAAATTTTTGCTTAAGGGAGTCACCCCGTGAGGCAGCCGGATTTTTTAGGGTTTTTCGCGATTTTTTTTTGGAGAGGAATAAAAACATGGATTTTTGAAATTTTAAGGGTTTATTTATTGATATTTCAACTCTATGATAAAATTTTTTAACTCTGACATCTCCGGTAGATTCGGTGTAAAACTACTCCACAGGAACTGTCTCTTCATGGTCTCCACGATTCCGGGGGCACGGTTTATCTGAATCATTTTGGAAACTAGAAATCAGGTGTTTCAAAACGCAAAAATCCTTCAATTTTTAATATTTCTGTATGGCTTTAGCTTAGGCGATAGCCACTACTTTACAAATCAAAACGCTCTTTGGTTTTATGATAAACCAATCTCCCGGAATCGTGGAGACATGGAAGAACATATAGCTTTCCTGTGGAGTAGTTTTACACCGACTCTACCTGATATACTCGAGTTAAAAAATTCTATCACAGAATTGAAATACCAATAAATAAACCCTTCAAATGTCGATTGGGGATATTTTCGAAAAGTCTATGTTTTTTTTCCTCACCGCAAAAAAATCGCGAAAAACCCCAAAAAATCCGGCTGCCATACCGCAGTCGATCCCGTTCAAGGAAATGACGAAAAATTTGATACGAATTATTATCAATGATGTATAATTACCTGATATTTTTTTGGTAAAGGCGAAGGATGTTCAACTAGGTTACATAATGCTACAGAACTCCGATCGTCAGTGCACTCTGTTTGTAAAGGATCTTGCTTCACTTTGTTGCAAAAAGGATGTATTGATTTGCCGCTGAAAGACGAAAAACGAAAATTAATTAAATTCAGATCAATCAGGAATGAGATTTTAATGTGGAAAATTACACTCGGGCAGATTTGACTGATTGCCTGATCAACACTTGCTTCTATCACTTACTTCTGTTCCCCTGCATCCCTTTCGTTCACAGAGGCAAGTAACATTGAATCAGTTTTGGATTGAACGTTTCACTGTTACATATTTTTGCATTTGCGACTCAATATACTTTGGACTGAGTTTTTTGACGATGAAAATAAAAAATTGAGAAAAATGGACAATGCATCTGAGCGGCGTCATTCTCTTTGAACGGATTTTATGTACAAGGAAAAATCGAATTTGATTGACATCAAATCACAAAACTTAGTTCATTGACATAATTATTTGAGACTTTTCGTGAAAAAGTGGATCGAAATTTTTGCATTGCCGGAAATAAAATTATTTTACAACTTACGATAATCGTGAAGATTTTGTTGATATCCATTCCTTGCACGATTTCATAGCGAAATCGCAGCCCAAATGACGACCCCAGCCGAGTTCTTGGGCCATTGAATAATTGGCTCTGTACCATCCTGTGTCTTCCATCAATGCCAAAGTTATCCTCGAGTAAACAGGATTCTGAGTGTGGGTTCCGGTCATTGCCTCGTTCTGTAGGAATATTTGTATTGATTGTTCAATTGAAAAACCAAATACCAGTATTTTTTAGTCATATTTTTTTCCCCTGTAAAACTGCACTGTATGCGGAACAAATTGAACATGTAAATTGTACAATTTTTTTTTCTCGATTGTCGAATGCAGCAAAGGACAAAGCCATATATGAAATTTGCCCGGAGCAAGTTTTTTAATGGAATCTTTTGACCATGACAATCGATGCATGGGAAAAAATTTAACAGTTTCAGGTACTTTTATAACAATAAAAAAATCATGTTATTTGAACTTCGTTCTACAACTCTGAGTTCCAATTTTGAAATGAGGTTGAATTTTGAAGCAAACAATTGTAATCTCAACGAAAATTATGATTCTCCCGGACACTCCAAAGTGTTTAAATATTTAAATAAACTAAAATCCAAATATTTCTTTGGCGAATTCTCGAAATTTTAAAAATACCGCTATCCAACGACACGCGGTAACAAAAGACCCCTAAAGTGTCATTCCAGCAATTAAGGAACGATTAGAATATCTACATCTTTTAAATAAAGTGTAATTCACCTCAAAGACTCGTTTTTCCCAGTGAGTCAAGGCCGTGCCATCTTCCCCTTGATCCTCGAGCTCAGCACCTTCCAGATAGGGACAGTTGAAGTGTGCTCGTACTTCATTCTGGACTCTCGGCGTAACTATCATTTGCATCGATCTTGCGACCGAGCCTCCGTGTACTTGCCACTGGGGTCTCGTCACGGTTCTTATCGTACTCTCACTCCACTGATGAGTTTGCAATCTAACGTGCGTTTCATTATAAGTCGACATATACGTGAATGAGATACTGGAGGTTACATTTTTAAGGCGGTTCAACATCGTTGAATTCAACAGCTTTCAAACGAATGTTTAGAAAATTGAAAAAATAAAGAGAAAGCAGCACTTCGATGTTGTCAAAATGACGAACCTTTCAAAAATAATTTCATGACCTTTACGTCGTTCTTCCCCTTTCATATTTATTATGTAAGTTATGCAAATGTAATTCTTTCTAGTAGTAAATAGGTTGAGAAATGGTGAAATACGAGAGAAGCGTAAAATAAGGTACGTTAAAAAACTATTGAGAAGTGATATATAAAGCGTGAGTTTGTAGCAAAGCATTGCGGACATACTTTTCATTGAGGGGTGGTTTTCCAGTCTCGCTACGTCTCGCTGTTCTCGGCTCTCCGTTCTCGTCCCGGTAGAATGCATAGAGACTGACGGAGAAACCCAAGGCGTGGAGAATCTCGTGTTTCACGGTACTCAGGAGAGTCTCGAGTTCTTGGGGCTTCGTGCTGATGCTACCAGGGCACAGGTTTGCGTGACCGGCGATTGGCCTGCGATAAATCGAGACTCTGCAATATTCGCTTTTACTTGGTGCCACTGAGAAAGCGTCCAGGACAAAGTACAAGTTGCGCGGAAATTGAAGCGTTCACCACAACTCCTCGAGCTCTTGTGTCTCAAAAATGTATCAACGATGCTTTTAATATTTACCGGTAAAAAATACCGACCGACTGAGTATTCATTTGAGCGTATTTTCGTCTATCGTATTCTTATTTTTTTTTGTTTCAGAGAAATAATTATCGTCATCACTTTGCGAAGCACGAAAAAAAATGGAATTTCAGTTTTTTGTGAGTGGTATGAAGAGGTTTATTGGAAACGAACGATTGGGGGCAGCATTTCTAGGGTTTTACAGGAGTCTGGACGTTAGTTAAAAAAATACAGAAAAGTGTTGAGTTGAGTGTGAAGTAAAAGGTAAATTATTGGGAGTCATTTCTTTATGTGAAAAAGTAAGTTTGAAAAAAAATTGAAAAAACACATAGGATGAAAGGGAAAGAATTTTATTCTTATTGATCAACTCAAACAAATTAAAACAAAACCAAATGAAACCAAACAAACTCGAACAAAACCAAACGAATCCAACCAAGACCTGGAGGGATGGGAAATCGCTCCGTTATCGAGAAATTGTCCCAACAAGTCGAACTCTTCGGTGCAGTTATTTATATTGTAATTGCAATGAAAAATTCTTTTTTTAAGTGATTTTTTCTCAAACTTTTTTACAGGTTAAATAATTATGAGATAATATAAACAGAACTGATTCACTACGAGTTGAGCTTGGAGTAATTAACATCGTTTGAAGTAATCAAAGTGAAAGAGACGAGGAAACAGACTGCGACATACACGGTGAGATAGAGAAAGCGGAAGAGAGGGAAAAATTTACGGAAAGATGAAGTAAAACGAAAGGGATTGGAGAGCAGAGTTCTCCGGGTCAGCCTGCGCAAGGGATGAAGGAAAGAACGGCAGAATGGTAGGTAGAAGAGGACAGGGGAGTTAGCTAGTGCCGAGGTGGGTAAAACTGATAATGAAACAACTTTTAATGAAGGCAAAGCCGGGCCACCGTTTCTCGCGTGTCAACGTTATAACAAAAAGCGCTTTAAACGCACCGACCCGTATAGCCGAGCCCTTGAGTCCTTAGGAGTAGCCCGCTTGTTACGATTTCGCGTCGAGCTTTTTCCTTGAGACCGATCCATGCCACCGAAACGAGTCAGTTCAGAAAATTCGTAATATATACTAAGATCCAAGTATGTATACTGCGAATAGTTTTCCTTGCGAACTCGTTTTTCCCTCTTGATAATATAATAAAACTTTTAATTTGATCGTTAGTATGACTGTAGGGTGCAGAAAATGTATTAATTGAAGGGATTTAAACGCAATGAAAATACGAATGAAGTTTGGGTGAAAAACCACGAGATGAATTGACCATTTCGTTCTCACGATTATCATAATAATGAAAAGCATCCGAGAACATGGTTCGCCAAAAGGATAATGTACGAGTCCGTATGCAAGATTTTCACCTCTGCCATCTCGGGGATAATGAACAAATGTCCATATCCAGAAAATCTTTCCGTTTGAATTAATTAATCGGAGTTTGTTCGCATCGAAAAAAAGCTTGGCGAAATACCGTCCGGAGAAGGGCTTGGTCTCGGTGGCTCTTTTAATTTATGCTAATAAAGGTTTTTGCGTCGTTACATTTTATAATTAATATATACACTGGCTGTATCAGGAGATCTCGTTAATTCCACGCGACGTTACGTGCATGCAGTGGCACGTTGAAGACTGAAGCATGTACACGGATTGTACAGGGAAAAAGAAAGAGAGTGAGAGAGAACAGGAGGTGTGGAAAAAGACGAGGAAAGAGGAATGAAAATCTAAATTTCACCAAAGAATGATACTCGCCCATAGATATTATGAATTTTACGTACATCCATGGTGCATGTACACCGTGGACAAAGTTCGGCTTTACGACTCTGATGAACGAAAAAAATATCCCCCCAGTCTTGTAGAACGGAATGAAAAAACGGAAAGGGAGAATTCAGCAGAGGAAAAAAGACCGAAGAACGGAAAAAAAGGAGTGGAGAGGGCGGGGGGCAGGCAGGAGAACAGAACATGCCAGAACGGTTCTCGTAATGATGATTTATACCCGCAGTGTATATCGAACACGACTGCACTATAATTTTCCTTCGTCCGTTCGTCCCTGTACATACTAATATATATTTATTATGTATGTCTACATCGATATATGTTTATATATGCCATACGTATTTATGTTGCATATATCATGTTTATGCATCTATGTATCAAACAATGTATAGTTTGGTACGTTTTACGTTTTATACGGGAGAGTATACGCGTATACGTTCGGCCGAGGATGCATTATTCTTCAGTTTGATCGATGGATGCCAAGGATCGATATGACATTCATTACCCCGAGTGTGTGAAAGGAGAACTCACTTCCGTGCGCAAAACCGTCTGTGAGGAAAACGGGAACTGACTTTGTTATCGCGTGCACAAGCGTACGACGTCGTCAAAAACGACAGCTCAAAATTCAACACCACAGCGAGAATGACTAAGGACCGAGTCTCGTGTTTTTCTTGCTGATTTCCGACGAAATCACACTCTTGGCGGATATAACCGGTGGCAATTTCGGTGTCTCCCCGGCGCTCGCTAAACTAATAGCCTCGAGAAGCCTAATCGACTGTTCATGTGCAAGATTGCTTATTCGGGAAAGAAAAATAATCATCACCCTGTTTCGTGGAAACTTGCAATTTAACACGAATCTTGATTTTACCGTTTTTTACTTTTTATTAAGAGCTCTGATCGTGCTTCAGAGCCCGTCGAGAGTACGATTGGTAACAAAAGCTCAAAATCAAAATCAAAATACGTCTAATAATTTTTATACACGATCCACACAAAAGGAAAGAAACCGAATCAAATCACCGTCGTCTCGAAATTATCAATGGGAACAGAGTTCTCGGATCATCCCTTTCAACCTGATCTGTCCCAAGAACTGGAGTCGCGGGGAAACGATTCAATTATCATCGCAAGAGCCTTCTAACACCATCGACGTCGCTTGATTTTTACCAAAAGGATTTACAACGGTACCGTGGATCCACGACACCGTCTCTTTCTCTCTCTCTCTCTCTCTCTCTTTAGATCTTTTTATTCCTATACCTCCCTCTGAACGCTCAAATAATAGACGTGTACAAAATCTTTTTCGTATATGCAACGTACTACTACTTTTCAAAAATCGTTTGTTTTGGTGGCCATTTATTTTTGGCATAAACTTCCTGCAGAAATACGCTCTATTCCCACATTAACTGCTTTCAAATCTCGTCTTTTTACGTATTTATTAGAGCGTGATTATCCCTATTTAGCTTAAACTATTTTAATAATTGAGTTTATTCCATAGCTAATAACTAATGCTGTGATGAAGTTTTGGCTTCTGCAATTATTGATTTCATTGTATTTATCAATCTATTTATTATCCTACTTTTTCTTGTTTTTATCCATATGCAAAATTATATTATGTATTTACTTGCATGTTACTTATGCATGATGTTAGTTTTAAGTCACTGCGCTTAGCTGTTTTAATCAGCATTTTTGTATTACTTATTTTTCTCTATTGTTTATCTAAACTGTTATTTTATATCAGTGTACAAGCGTATTTTTGTAAGAACGATGACTTGGATAATCACTACTACGATATATCAGAGTAAAAAGAAAGTGAAATTCTATGAAGGTTAAACCCCAAACTTTTGCAATTAAAATAAATATTAATATTTAGTTTTTTTATTTTCTGTATTAGAGATCATTTTATGTTTCTCTCCAAGAGTCAGGAAATTCCTAACAATTTCTTCATATATTCGAGATCAAACTTTCCACATTTCGTTTAGTTTCCACATTTTGTGAACACTTTAAGAAACTCACCGATCCAGCGCTGCTTCCTGTTGACAATGAGCGGCATACGCTACTGTCAATCCTTTATGACATCTCTCAGTTTGCATTGCTGACACGTAAAAAACAAAATCTGCTTCGTTGATTCCTTCCCCGGCGACGCTGCCCTCCGCGACCCCGCATTTGTGTCCAGTCGCGTTGCATGTTCGACACACCTGAAACCAGACGAATTGAATTCCAGTCGATTAGCGGTTTCTTTCACATTATTTAGATCAAGCGAAAAAGTTTCAATGTTTTTCTGTAAGCTGATCAGAAATTTTTACACGAAGAACTTGGCACAGAGCAATTCCTTGGTGCGTCAAATTTATTTGATACTTTAAAAATTTTCCGATTTTTTCCTCCGAATCGTTAATAATTACGGAGCCTTATTAACTTTCGACTCTCTCCCTCTTTCACTCGCGCGGCATAATTAGCACGAGACTCGATGGACCGATCTTTCTCTTTCGTTGCAAATGCAATTATACGGATCGGTTCAAATGAGAGTATAATTAATATCGAACAGAAGGCGAAGTGTTGTCTAGCCAATAAGTTTGGTCCCGACACGCGGTGGAACGATTGCTAGTGAAGCGTGAGCGGTAGCGCTCTGGTCAAATTATGATATTAAATATCCTCCGATGTGACGCGTATACCAGGACAGGGAGGGCAGCAAGAAAACGTGCCACAACAGTGAAACTTAAATGAAGAAAGAGCCAAGTTTCAAAGTCTTTCGAACGTCAATGATCGCTTCTCGGCTTCAAGTCCAAGGGAGGATTTTCACCGTTACATTTCTTGTCTTTATATATATTTAGAAGAACCGACGAATATAATAAGTGTGAGGGGAAGGACCGTGTAAATGAAAAGGGAAAGTAGATCGACGTAATTAGCGAGTAAGTGGGTTCTAATATGGTTATCGCTAATGAGCGGCTCCCGAAGAAGGAGTAGGCAATGGAGTCCGCGCGAAAAGGATATTCCAATAGATGTATACGTCGAACCCTAAACGACAAAAAAGGCTTCTCTCATGGGGTTTACGGTATTTGATGTCGTCGATGTTACGCCCTTTGATCCATTTACTTGCAACCTGTACGGGCATTCTGATATACATATATTTATGCATCCTCGTGTTTGCCATTCTCTTCTTCTTACACTTTCCACCTTGTTTTAGCTATTAGCCGGAAATGGATAATGAGGAGAAGTAAATATTGAATTATCTTCATGCCAGTTTCGCGTATAGACTGGAATCGAAGAGAAGCAGACCACCGAAATGGTCTACTCAGTCTAGAGCAGGTGAATTTTTGTCTGCATTCATCGTCATTAATAGGGTATTTTACAGTATGTAAGAAAAAATATAAAAATGCATATTTATGATAGATTTCGTAAAAAGAAAACGAGAAACGTCCATAGTTATTCATGAAAACGCAATGTTAATTTTATGACTCAATTTTAAAGATCGTCTTTTTCATCTGTTTTACAATGTCTAAAAACACCATCCGCCATATTGGATTCCAACGTTTCGGTTTGCGCGAAAATTCAAAATCATAAATAATAAATAGTTTTTAAAACGCTTTTCGGTCTTATAAAATAAAAATAAAAATTCTACTGGTTCATTACGGTCTCAGGAATAATTTAACCCTAGAACGCATGACTGGGGTGTGAGCACACCCCACGCGAACTTCAAACTACGCTCCCGTCCTAACAAGCGACATTATCGACTGATTATCGACGGATTTTTTTATATATAGATTCAATTGAAATTAGTTTTATCGTACATCATTCTTTTCGTTATAAGAAAACGAAGAAAATGGTGTAGGATAAAGTCAGTTTAGCATCGTAGGACCGGATTTATAAGCAGAAAAAGAGTGGGGTGCGTTCAAACCCCGGTCATGAGGTTGAGGGTATGAAAAAAGGCACATGAGGTGTAGGATTAAAACAGTTAAAAAAAAAGATGTGATACCCTATTCTTAATGGGAAAACTATATTTATCCCCTTTCTCAAGTTCGTACTATATAAATACAGGGACCAAAACTGTTTCGTATGAAACTTCGTATTCAATATTTACTAAAGCTATTTCTATATTTTCCGTCCTTCAGTTCTAAAAGCGATGTGATATTAAATTTTTAAACGTTCGTTCATTTTAAAATGAGTAACTTTCCTATGAGCTCTCAGAAATTGGGTTCCAAAAATAGAAACACGCCGATATACATTTTATAACCGAAACTTTTTTCTTCATTTTTTTTCTCCATCCCTAACTTTTTCGACACCCAGTAAAGTAAGAGGGCGTTGATGGTTCGGCTTCAATTATTGACAATAATTGATGGGAAGAGAGGTCGATGAAAATGGTAAAATCTATAGACTTTCAACCCAAAAGTCAAGTTCGCTATAATGTCCGTCTGCAGTAGGGAGACGTGTCTTAGACATACATGTATACATTGCATGGGCAACGTCTTTCGTTGAGCTTAACGCAACCGTAACATTAATCACGAAAGCCTTACAAAATAAGAGAAGAACCAAGGGACGAGGCCACAGCAGCAGCAGCGGCAGCAGCAGTCTTAGCAACGAAGCATCTAAATGTACGAGAGTGTAGGGAACCAGAAGGAACGGATGGATCGCTCTGTCTGTGCAATTTACTCGTAGATGTGTGACTGTGTGTCAGGAACCGGGACCATTATCCTCGTTAACACTCCGTGAGACGTTTTGTATGTATATATATATACGTGTATCTGTATATTTTACCGGAAAAGCGACCGTAGCAAAATCCCGTCGTCTTATTAACCGTTTCGCGAGAACGAAACTGATGTATAGTGGCAAGAACCTTACCGGAGCTTCCGGGAATTTGGTGGGAGATGCCTTCGAGAGGGAAGAATTTGGTGATACATTTTCCTGAGAGAATTCCGTATGCCTCATCGCTCCGAGCAAATAAAAAACGGCGGAATTCGGGAAAGTTATTGAGAAAATTTTCATGAGCAACGGAAGGAAGCATTTTATCAGAAATTCTATTGTCTCTATTATTTGATCATTGTTCATCGATCGTATACGAAAAACGATAGAAAATAAAATATTTTTGAGACAATGTAAGAGATGATTTTAAATCACACGACTTTTGTCTTTTTACGAGATTCCGTTGCTATTGTAACATATAAAATTCGTTTGTCAGAAGTGGAACAGATGAAGTGGTAATTGATATTTATCAGTAACGCAATTATGTGCAGTTATTATATCCTTCATCAGTCCAATCTCACGATGAAACCGTTAATGGAACAACAAAATAAATGATCGAAAAATAAACTCGCTCCTGATCGCATTTTTTTAATGGTCTTATCAAAGATCGTGCTTCGGTAAACCAGCTTGGATAACTTTACTGACAGCCAAGACGATATATCGTTATCGTTGATGGTGAATTTTTCATACGAAAGCATGAAAATGTCGTTCATTAATCTTGAACGTTTTATAATAAGTCATCGGATAATGGTCACGCGCGGGGGACTCCCTCATTATACGCTTGTTCCGTTGTAAATGGAGAGTCTCTGTGATGGCGTTGGTTGACAGGTCCTTCCTCTTTTCTCTGTTCATGTATTCATGAGTAACTTGATTGATAATTACGATAAGACGCCGCGACGAGGCGGCGCGTTCGCGGGGCTTCTTACGCGATGTTCGTACGCATCGATCGTTCCTCTTATGTGCTTACGCATATTCCGCAGGCATTTATCAGCGACGTGAGCGACGTCCCCGTTTTTCCGATTTTTTTCCTAAACGAATTTCCATTATAAATATTAAGCGGATGAGCAGCAACAGTTTATTTTCACTTATTATGGTTTCATTGTTGCTCGGGAGCTTGTCGAGGAAAAAAGTGTACTAATGAATCTTGCAGGGCGCAATTTACTACTGCGCAGACCTAGTGAATAGTTGAGAATATTACAAAAGCTGTCAGGAGCATTTCAGCTGCTTTTCACCGTACAATGATTCGCGTCGCAGTCTCCAAACGGCATGCATATTATGGAGGAAGAGAGAAAAAGAGAAAGAAAGGAAGGAGGATCTCATTCAATTTAATCGTCAAAGTTTTTGGGAAAACAGCAGGGGGTGCAATTGAGGTTGGAGAGAGCTCGTTGGGTATGGACGTTTGGATATGGTACGTCGTGGGGAATCCCGTTTCCGGTTAGAGAGTTCGTTGTTATGATTAAGTTGGCGGTGAAGGGGTCGGTTACACATTTATCTGTCATTAAGGCATTAATTGATGTAGAATTTCTAGTCATGACAGATAATTTTGAAGATAAAAACTCAGGAGGGTTTGCATTGAATGGGATTAAATTGAGCTCATCGTCGAATTGAATGCGTGAAGAATGTAAATGAGATAAAAAGTTTGGTCCTGAGAGAGCAGACTTTACGTAGATTCACATGTTATGAAATTTTCAAATGAAATAAATCATGTACGATTTGAAAGAAGGAATCTGCGTTGAAATATTGAGTCCGTGGAATTCACCGGTAAATTTTCATTTTCCAGAAATGTGGTCCAGCGCGTTGCCTCTTTCAACTAGAAAACTCGGAGGTCGACGCGTCGAATCCTAGTCTCGCAGGCTTGTCGAGAATAAAAATATGAGCACGACAAAGCTCCGTACACACGCAAGGCATTTGCATACATGTAGCTACGCGCCCACCCACGTATACGTTTCTCGTACGTGTGTGCGTTAGTATTGCACATACACTGCAGTTTGTGTTTGCTTTTGGAGCGAAACTCGACTCACTTCCGGCACTGTAAAATGAACCAACTATACCGGTTTTTTTGGCTCTACGTTTTTTTCGGTTTTCACGAGACTCCTTTACGAACGATATACAGCGACGTAAACTATGAGCCACCAGTAGTTTTTCGTTTCTTCCAACCATATAGAGCTAACTTATGTAAACACGTTTACTCTTAAGGGGGTGTGGCCGATATATCGGAAAGGGTGCTTGAAAAGTTGGGTTTTTCGTGCGCGGTTCAAAGTTTCCATTTGATTCCTGCTATTAATATTTTATAGCTAGCTCTTATTTATCGATCTTTGTCATTGAATATGCAATAATTGAACAAGTGGACTTACATCGAGATGAGCATCAGGCACTACGACTTCGCCGCACATCGTTGTCGATCTACAAGTGTCGATACAGTGCGTGTGATGATCCTTTACAAAGACTTGGCTGCTCTCGCATTTCCTGCAATCATGAAAATGGGGAAAATTTCGTTACAATCTGGATCGCTGTATGAACTGAAATAAAATTCCGTATACGGTCGAATTGTTTTTAGCAAAAATCTATTTGTCTTTATATAAACCGTTCAGGTGCTCGAATCTTAATATCCAATCGATGCTTCTTGACGAGTGGGAATATAGAAAAATAGTTTAATTACAGGAGAAAGATGGAATAAAATGATTTACCGATATCTGTTTTACTTTCTGGGCTGCTGTCAAATACGAGCTAGAAAATTTATATCGTTCGCCAGGGAATTTCGCTATCGACAGGTCGCATTGAGAATTCATCGGGTAAATGAATCTTTTGGTTCGGTGCGTCAAATTGCTATCACGTCAGATTGTCAAGTTCTGATAGGTCATGAGAATAGCGAATGAATTGAAAATTCTAACGACATTGAAGCGTATATATTCAAATGGAGGTCTTGAATTTTGAAGGAATTCAAGGAACGTGGTGTACGTGGACAAGTGAGGGAGTTGAGGGTGCCTGTTCGAGAAACATTCACGTTTGGTCATGTGTGCTCGGTAGGGCGCCCGGCAACGAAGGGCTTTTATACGAGCGTGCTATGACGCTTCCACAGGTACACATAGCTGCTCCTCGAATCTAAATCGTCTCGTGGTACGATCGCAAATTTCGTTCGAGATTTCGCGGTGGGAATACAGATAACGCGAATAGCTATACGAGACTCGGATAGAGATGGATGTATAGAGCAATACGGGATTCGGAGAACGGGAGGAGTGGCCTGCGGAAGGGTTGCAGCTAAACCTGCAAATCCCATGCACACTACCAAGCACACGGAGATCTCACGAAGCGACTAAATTCTCTGCCTCACTCGGTCTCGCTATCTCTCATCCTCATCCCCATCGGTTGCTTCGCGATATATAGCTCCACTGAAAGAATTATATTCGCAACCCGTGATAATTCCAAAAAAAGTACGATCAAGCACTTTTTTTCTTAACAGAATCGAAGCGAATGCTATTTCAGCGGAAACACGCGGGGAAAGCACAAAACCGTTGAGATCACGCATATTTGTCATTTTGTGCTGTCGTCTCGTGCGGATTTTGAGAAAAGAGTGGAGAAAAATACCCGAAAAATGCATAATATAATCCGGCATGTCGCTTTCGCATCAATTGGTGCTCATTTCGAGCTGTTCCACTGTTTTCTCTGGCTCGTATATAGAATGTGTGCAAAGACATGGTTGAATTGGTAAAAGCCGAGCGATGCTTTTAGCTCGAATCCTTGTTGTCAGTCACGAACCGGTGGTTTTCGAGGCGGTTGCTTGTCTTGTATGTGTGTACTGTACTAAAGCCGAGACGAACCAGGCGGTGAAAGAGGAGCTTATCGGTAATGCCCGACGCGGGATAGATGGCGAGAGAGCACACCGTTCTCGCGTGTCTCTACGTGCACACATACTTTTTCAGCTTTCACCGAAAGGGCGTAATTCCAACAATTTAAGATACAAAGCAATGCACGATATGCCCTGGCTCCTGCCCTCGTATATGTTTGTACGTATGCACAGCTTAAGTGGTAATCCTCTTGACGTGCAGAAAACATTGCATATCAGGATCTCTCGACGTCCTATCAAAGTGAATATCATGAATCCAAGTTTGACCGTGCCTTAAACCTTCGCTACTATTAATGGCATTGTAATAGATTTAGTAATAGAATCTAGTAATAGATTAAGCTTATACAATTATCAAGCACAAAACTCGTAACCCTCGTGATTACAAAACTTATTATGCAATATCATTTTGAAGGTTTATCGCCAGGATACAGCTATGAAAGCACGCGGATAAAAAAAATGTCAATTTAACAAAAGGTCTTGATGGATCCACCGATCGTAGCGAACAAACTGAACAGAAGCTTTGGTGTTTTAATAACGGTTCCGCTGCAGTGACAAGTAGAGGAGACCGGGGCAGAACGGGATACCTAAGGAAATTTTGAACTTTTCAGAAGTTTGGGAAGCTCTGTCTATTTTTTACTCCCAAAAACTAAGAAATGTACTGGGATTCTTTTCAATTTTCAAAAAAAAAAAAATTCCAAGTCAAAACGGGATGCCCCTCAAAAACTCATGAAATTTTTTTTTCTATGATTTTAATCCAATGCACCTTGGATGCATTTTGCACCCGTAACCGAGAGCTTCCGACTTACCACTGTAGAAAGCGATCTCAGCGCTTACAGCGCTCAAACGTAAGTCGCACCCTCTGTAATTCAATTCAAAATGAATGATATGAATAATAACGAAGATTGCCAATGTTTATTTTATAAAAATTTGTATTCTTTATCTACTGAATCATGGATTCAGTGCCAAAATTGTGTGGAGTGGGCACATGATTCATGTGCAGATGTAACCACACATGATGGTCCGCAAACATATATCTGCGATTAATGTCGTAAACAGTAATCTACGAGGCAGCAATCGCAGATATACAAATACTTTTCGTATACCTGTGCAAAAACGTTTTCTCTTTGGAAGTGTTGTAAAAAAAGAAAATTTGTAAAAAAAAAAAGAATTTTTTTTCAAAAAAAATCAATATCCAAAAAAACAAGATATTTTGGAAAAAATATGTTTCATATTCTTTTCGGACAAGTATAAAAATAAAAAATAAAAAAAAAAGACAAAAAAATTTCCCTCATTTTTAAGGTATCCCGTTTTGCCCCGGTCTCCCCTGTATCTCGAGTCTACGTGTATGAAGTCTTCGGAATCCGGTAATATTTCATTCTCCGAATGATCGATTTAATGATAAACTTATCGATAACTTTGCTACAAGGCAGGTAAACGTTGACTGGTTGGTGTAGATGTGAGAGCTTTGGGTAAATTTTATATAAACGAATATACTAGGAAATGGGCAGAGCTATTGGGCCGACACGAGACCTTTTGAGAAAACGAGTAAAATGAATGGTGGAAGTTGAAAATAAAATGAAATAAAATAAAAGTGCGCGTTTATAAACTCGAGAATCGGGTAGACGATCGCGTGATTATTAGATCGGAAGAATGGGACGGTTGGTTGCGCATGTCGCGGAGGATTCGATTGCAAGTGGAGAGAGTTTGAGAAGCATCGAAGCTTTGCCGCAGGGGGTTGTCTAAGATATATAAAGGTCTAGTCTTTGTGAAGGTAAGGTCTTTTGTAAAGGTGAAGACTACGAAGTTTCCTTCTAGGATCTCCCCTTTACTACTCCACTACGAGAACTTGGTTCAATAATGCGAAACTAGAGAACACAGGAAGGAAAAAGGATTCTGTATATACAGAATTATACGCGGTCTTTTGCATCCGGTATACGGCGGTATACTGGTCGAAAATCTGATCCATCTGAGCTCTTCCATATTCTCTATTCTTCTTTCTCCTGCTCTTTTTCGTTCTTCCTCGTTCCCCTATTTTGGATAAAAAATCTCTAGGTCTCGAACGTTCGTTATTTTCCTCGAAACTGTGCGAAAATATATCGAAACGTATAAATCGTTGAATCGATACAACCAAGAGATTTAGAAATCGTATAATGCATTGAGACGTGGAAAACTCCCGGATTCCGGTTATGGCTGGGAATATTTTCAGGGGCAATACAAACACAGTTGAATAAACAAAAAGTAACGTTCGAAAAAACGTTGCCACTTCTTCCAATAACATTATTCAATATAACTGTGTCCGCATCGAAGTATTGAAAAATTCAAAGACCCAGTAATTGCGAATAATTTATTGAATTATCTATTCCGACTGGTCCGCAGACCGGACTCTCGTGTTCGCTTATTCACTGATTTCTCGTCTCCGCTCTCGTTTTTTACACTCGAATGCCGTTTATTTTCTGGCAAGTTGACCTCTGGGTACGTTCTTTGAGTGAAACGAAGTTTGTGTTTGTGCTTGGATAAGCAAGCGTCTCGAGAGGCTCGGAGAAAGGTACACTGGAGAGCAGACAAAACGAGAGTGACGAATTTAACTGTTCTTTCTCGTGGGTCCGGGTGAAAAGTGTGTTGTGCCAAAGATGAAGACGTACCACCTGCATTGCCGCGGAAATTTCACGCTTGCGTATATACAAATGTATTCGTAAACAGCGTTGTAACATGAGACAGGGGTTGCAGCTCAGTAAAACCCTTGGTCTTTCCACTCTCTTTTGGAGAGAAAATACACACACAGAGAGATACGACGTTCAGATATATGCATAAACAAGACATAACGGTAACGGGGTTATGGTTGGTGCAAGAGTCCACGATGTAAGGGAGGAGACGGTGTGGTGATGCTGGGAGCATAAAACGCTTCGTAGCCCTGAGCTCCTTTATGCTAAAAGTTTTACAGACGCGAGTCGTGGGAGAGTCGAGGGTCGCTGGGCGGACCAGAGGGCGAAACCCGCTGAATATTCACGCGCAATTTCGAGAGCCTTGGTATGCCCGTCCGTGTGTTTGTGCTTGCTGCCCGTTGGTGATCTCCGACTGTACGACTTTAACCGGAAGATGAGGTATCTGCGCAAATCTTTCCACGGAGTGTCCTCAAAGTCATCCCCGAGATTTGCCAAGTAAACAGATCGCAAAAATCCGAAGAGAAAAGCCTGCTTGGCTCATTTTTCATTTTTAGGTCGGATCGCGATGGAGCATGGATGATTCATCAACCGATCAAAGGAAGTGCGGAACGCCTGTCATTTTCCCCGCCCAGCTGATAGGCGTGAATGTAATCGCTCCGCACGGTTCGTTATCTTGGTAATTTATTTGAGTTGTCGCATCCGATTGCTCGCTATCTTCAAATTGGTTGGTATCTTGTCGATGATACATCGGAAGGAAAAATGGATCACCGTGTATGGTTCCAATTTCATATTCTATTTATCTTTGACAGATATAGAGCGCAATTCCCTGAGCAGCTTGTGAAGAATGAATGAATAGGGAAAAGGACATAAAGAAGGTCGCATAATGAAAAAGGCGACATCGATGAGGCTGAAAGTTGTATTGGGTCAAAGGTAAATGACGTAATGATTGATAGGCTGAGAGACCGAATAACCAATAATCGTTGTCGATATATCTCCCGTCCTTTCAGCGTAAAAAGTTTCTATGAATAACTGTTAAGCAGCAGAAGCAGTAGAAAAATACTTATCTCACTCTTCACTTTTTTTGCTTTCACTTTCATAGTCACCTATTTCCCGAGAAGATTTTCTTTGCTGATACAGTTCTCCAGGAGAGAAAAACCCCAATGTGGCAATGACTTTACAGCCAATGTCGCTGGTCGATGGGAAAAAGCGTTCATAGTCGGTGGAAGGACATTTATAGAGTTTTATCTCGAGGGAAGTCTTCGGCATCTCCGACAAGTAGAGAAAACAAGGAAAAAGTTTATGTGTATAGATATCTGAACTGTTTGCGAACAAACGGGCGTAATTCAGATCAATTCTTGTGTTATAACGCGCCGTATAAGACTTTTGGTTTCTTAGCGATCGTTTTATACATCATTCGATAAAAAAATGAAGATCCGATAGCTGGCAGCTGGCAGCTCAAAAGATATAGAATAAACTAACTCTGTAATGTAACGCGAGTGATTGAATAAGTAACGGGAGCAAACAAGCAAAAAACTTAAGTAAGAAATATATTTCTCAAGATTTGAATGAGTTTGCATCATCGATATGAATAATTTTCAATTTCATTAATGAGAATAGTGGAATATATACAGTTCGAGGTTCAAATAGAATCTAGTTACTAGATGAATCGGTAAATAATTTGCGATGCTGCAGCGGCGAAAGTTGTGTTCGTCAATATTCTAGGGTCGAGGAATGGATGAAGAAACGAAGAGGATCCGGAGATGCAATGACACGGTGTTTGCGACTGCACTTCGTTAAGTAAACATTGCTTTCACGGTTATTTGCATCCCCTCCGATATACACGAGGCCTGGACGATCAATTCGAATAAATATTGGCGAGAGTCCGCTGCATCTCTCTTGCTCTCTCACTCTTTTTGCCTGTGATACTGCGCTCGATAGCATTGGCAAATACAAATTTAGTGGAATCTCGGAACTTCTAATGGGTTTGAGTCGATGCCGAACTCGCCCTTGCCCTGGTTCTGATCCGCCCCATTCTAAGGGATGTTTTCAAGTCTACAATATATCAATCGATGTCGTTCGATCCCTAGGCACACCTCAGGACAGAAAGCAAAAATTTTTCATGTGAAATAAAAGTATGTCAAGTGTAAGAGTATGTTCGAGGCATCCGAATGAAAATTTCAAAGTTTAATATGTGAACGAACCGAAAGTGTAGAAATTTCAAATCCCTGGAAATTGTTTAACAAAATATATAAAATAGCAGGATTAAAACGCTTCCCACATATCGGCTCACACATTCACACCTGCACTGTGCCATGGCTACGACGACGCGATGAAAACATACATTTTCTCTGTTTCCATAAGGTACAGAAAGAACAAGAATGAAATAGCAAGTTTCCTCAGTATTTTCGTGAAAAGACGTTGCTAAGTGAAAACACGCCTTGAGTCAATCGTCTCCGTATACGCCTGCATATGCACACATATATCACTCTCGCTCACAGCCGCACAGACATATATTTAGGTGGCAAATACGAAGAGCGAGCAAAGTGTAAATTCGCCGTGCACTCGACGGTAGTTGGAATTCGCTTTCCGCAGGGGTTTTCGTACCGTCGCATCCCTCTTTTCTTCACAAGTCGCATCAGTGGTAGCAGTCGCGAGGGCTGTTCTTGCTGAGTTTATAGGGAAGGGGATTCTATCTCGAAATAAATAGGTTTCTCGTTTTCGCGAATGGAAAACGTTTCGGCATCTCTCCGCCTTCTCATCATTCGTTTTTCTCTCGTTTTACCCGAGCTTCCCGTTTTAGAGAACATAAGTTCTCGTTGGATAGATAGAAACGAGCAGCAGCTATTATGCATCGTATGTTTATATATTTGTCTTGAAAATATATAGTTACATCGATTCATGTATATGTATAAAGTGGTGTGCCCAAAACACGGAAAAGAAGGTGAAATGGGGAGTGAAGAAAATAAGCAGAGGCATCGTGCACACTCTATACTATGCACTGTAAGAACTTCAGGTCTGCA
This sequence comes from Venturia canescens, assembly GCF_019457755.1. Taxonomy (NCBI): domain Eukaryota; kingdom Metazoa; phylum Arthropoda; class Insecta; order Hymenoptera; family Ichneumonidae; genus Venturia; species Venturia canescens. The sequence goes on along the minus strand of NC_057422.1, from coordinate 21,504,506 downwards.
CGATATACAAAACACGAAATATATATATATAAATATACTTCCATACGCTTTAGTTTTCCGATGCTTACTTACATCTCCAATGAATGTGGAGAAATAGGGAGTGGACTCTGGTTTCAAATGAAGGAGCATAAATACTGATGGACAAGTAAGAAAACAGAAGAAAAATAACTGGCTGAGAGAAGAAACAGCTTCGAAACCGAAACGCTAAATTGGCCCGAAAGCGTTCTGCTGCGCTTTCCGTGTGAGTGCTATGAAAGCGAGTAGTGAAGGTGTGCGTGCAGTCAGACGCGCGTGTTATGTCGACTACGAGTGTGCTGCTGCTTACGATATGTAGTTTGCTCGTCATTTTTCTGAACACCCTCTCGTCTCAAGTGAAACTGAACCGAACATAAGTGAAACTGCGCAAATCTGTTTCTCATGTAAGCGTCATCGTTCCTTCCTTTTTCCGAATAACTGCTGTCTTCAAAGCTCATCTTCGGTCGTTATGGGAATTCAGAGCATCGTAAAATTATTTACGAATATCCGTACGGATATGGTGAACCTGATCGAAGGAGCGAAACCCGCCATCGTTTTTGTTATTTGTGAAATGCGGAAAAAAGCTCGTGCTGGCTCTACATCATTATTTGCACGTTTTTTGAGATTCGGCCATGCGGCTATTATTCTACTCACCGTGCAATGCCGTTGAGAGAAGCCTCTACAAACTGGTTAGAATTTTTTTATCTCAATGATCGCTTGCGAAGTGATATGTTTTAATGAATTTTCTGAGGAGCTGATGGAAAACGAGGAAAAAAAATATTCCGTCTAGTTTTTCGAAGAAAACAAATAAAAATTTATAGCATAGGATTAAAAAAGTTCTTTACCAATTTGTTACGAGTAATGGTAAGGAAAGTAAAATGCGCGTACTAGTGTGGAAAGGGGTGGTAAGGCAGTATTAAATCAAAGACGAAGATGCAGCTAGCTCACGAGCATAGAGAATTATTTAACGATTTTTTGCTATTATTCAAAAAGGGGATCCGAAAAAGAAGAAAGTTGCTCATACTTTTTGAAGACTTTGGCTAATACTTTGAGAGCCCAAAATAACTGCACTTATCCGAACTAGAACGCACTAGAGAAATGACATTGCAAATGTCAAAGAAGAATACATCAATTTGAAATATTGGAATCAATAGAGGATTGACGAACACATTTGTTTATATGAAGTGGGACATAGCGAACTTTTAGGAAATTAGATCACCCCGAAATACGAAGCATTTGGATATGGAGTCACGGAAATGAACCAGAGGCATCATCTCCAAAGAGTTAATTCCGTGAAACCGGTCCTATCGCATGCAGATATAATTCCGAAGAACGAACGTTGAGTGGTGAGATATCGGAATGAGATACGTTCGGTGATAAACTGAAGGTGAATTGATGATACCACACGATCCACGAATAGACAGGAAGTTTGAAATCAGAAATTAGGATGGTTATAATATTACTCAAGAAATCTTCTTGAATATCACAGGAAATTCGATCTGCCCGAAATGAATGAGAATAATGATACGTCGGCGACCTGATGAGCCGGATATGTCAGTTCCCTCGTTTTTTGACTCTAGATTCGCGGTATCGATTATCGGTAGGTTTCTCATTCCTATGCATGTGTTTTTATTTGACGATTTCAATCTTGCATCATTGCGATACAAGAAAAACTCTGAGTGTCAATTTTTCGAAAACGAAACATGAAAAAGTGTACCGAAACTCCGTCGCCGAAAACTGCAAAAAAATGTCAAGTATTTTACAATAATAGAACAAATATTTGCTGCATTTCAACAATGCAAACGGAGGGCCATGCGAAATTCAATTTTCCCACGATGCATGAGATAAAAAAAGCCTGTATATTTTCCCTTTGCGAAAAAAAAAATTTTTTCAAATGAAAAATATTTCCTGAATAATAACGGAAAAAGGGTGATAAAAAGTGTTAAATGAATGTATGAAATCAATATAACTTCGAATAAGAGCAGGCATTTTTTTCTATTTCCTGTATTAATTAATCAGATGTGCAAGTACTGCGTGTAATTGAAAAAAATAAACGAATTTATTTCGCAGTTTATAATCGAACGTGGAAAAAAGTTTGGTCGAGCATTTCTGGACGTGCGGAGATCGACTCTCAATGAGAAGAGTGTTACTAGAAGCCGTGGGACACAGACGATAGTGGCAAATGCAAAAAAAGAGTACACATTGCACAGCCTGCGTACATACATGTATTCAAAGAACAACTTTTGTCGATGCAAAAATATACATGCAACCATCGAACTAGAATATGTAAATTCATTGAAATTTCTCTGCTCCGAGCATCCCTCTCGTATTCGTCGTCGTTTTCCGCACACACACTCTTCGTTGAGCATATAGAGTATGCTCTCTCTCTCGAGCCCAACATTTTCGAGAGAAAAACCATTTGTGGGTCTCCGATAAATAAACGATAGCCTGGGCCAGTCGTGTAAATTTATATTGGCTTCGTTGTGATGCGATCCCATCGCTGAACTCGAGAATTCCGTTCAAATGATTCAGATATATATATTTTTTCCATATCTTCCCTACAACAGTTCTTTTTTTTCGGGCGAACGCGAAAATATCGATTTATTTTTGTATTTCACTCTCGACGACCAATCATGATTTATTTGCGTTGCATCGACCAGTTCGAGTTTCAGTGGGTGTAGAAATTAATAAAATAAATCAAAGAAAAAAACCGAATTGCTACGTTTTTTGTCATAATATCGGCACACAGAAGATGCATACGCAAAACTATATTTTATCAATCAATCGGTGTGTTTGTGTATTTATGTATAAAGATTTAACCTCATCTCATATAAAAGTGCGCCCGTGTGCATGTCCGTGGCCAACTCTTCTGTGTTGTCACAGGCAAAATCGACTCATCGCTTCGCCAATGGAAATCACGATCTCTGTTTTTTTCTTTCTGCTTTCATTATTCAAATTGAATGCATTGCTGAATCGTTTGACTTGATCTACACACAGCTGAAAGCTCAGCTGAAGGAAATAATATCAACCGATCGAATTTCTTACCCCTTGAACCTCTTTGAACTCCGCCTTCTTCCAAACCTAAACAGAAAGTTCGTTTGAACGACATCATTCGCCGAAACGATGCAGCGAAATTTATTTGAGGAGCATAAATGGCAAATCGACATTAGTGAAAATTTTTCAATTATTCAAACTTTATTTTTTGTGTCTCGTGAATTGTAATCCAGCGAAGTATTTCTATTTCGTTAATTATTCATTCGGTTTAGAGAGCTTATTAAATATATAGTCGAGTACTCAGTGGAATGAAAAAAAAAATATCATTCGTTGTCTACCTTCAGATAATGCAATCCTGCTACATATTGAATGTGCTCTAGAATGCTGCTGTCTGTCGAGTGCATCCAACGAAATTTCAATGAAGTATTTATTTAAATATCGTGACTTCCAAGAGAGCCAGCTTATTTTTCTTCGAATTCTCTTAGCCAGGGACAAAAGTATAAATATTTTATCAGGATGGCGGAGATAGCACGATAAATTCGTGCCATGATGAATATTGCTGGTACCGCGTTTTGCTGCTCACTGTCAAAACCTATATCGTCTCAGGTTTTACCGTCGTATTCTCGACGATGGCGACTAACTGAGGCATTTGGCCGAAGAAATGTGCGCAGGGACGTTTGCTCCTTGGATTCGGAAAAATGAAAGATTTTCTGCCGACGGGTTTTACGTATATATAAATTTATATCAGCTTTGTGCATACATTTCATATCATACGCAACCACTGCACCCGGAACAAGATAAATTACAGTTGGAGAGAAGAGCGAAAGATTTATTTCATTTGCGCGCGACATTTGAACGGATACATTTACATAAATGATGCATTTGCTATAAAAAAACCGATCCTTTTATTACAGATACTTCGACTTTGGAAGAAATTTTGAACTTTATTATTGATGCTCGTAATTATCTCCAAAAAAGGTGCGCATTTGAAATATTTTTACTTAAAAAATGTACATTCGTTGATATAGAGTTGCATTAGTTCCGGCTTCATCGTCAACTTTTTCAACCGATCGTTCGGTTGATTGTTCATTTCATGAAAACCCTCTTTCATGTGCAAATTGCCAAAAAAAAAAATTTTGAACAGGCGAGCTTAGAAAAAATCTACATCGTGGATTCGTGAAAAATCATCTGAGCAACAAATCGGGATGTTATACATTCAAATCGTGAAACGCGTTACCATGGAAATTTAGATCCATCAAAAGACTCTCATCAATCAGTAATGGTCGTGAATATTATGAAAATCGAATGAAAACAAAACAAGCATATGTGAATCTTTTTTGATATTGCGTATGTACGTTATAACCCAGCCCTAATGGTATTTAAGTTCAATGAAATTAATCCGACTCGAAGTTCATATAGTAGGGGATTGGAAATCCGATGCGCGGTAGCCAGGCCGATATTATTTTCACAGTTAGTCAATGGATGTAAGTTGAGTGGAATCGTTTTGCTAGACAGCCATTGAAATATAACGACTCTTTTCAAAGTACTCCAATTATTGAATCAGCTTCCAAACACCGTGAGTATATACGGCTTTCAACGAAAATGAATGCAGATCAGAAATAAGTTAATATTTCGCTTTTGTTTTATTATACAATGCTCGATGCTACAGATTTTCCATTGCAAATTCAAGAGACTTGAAATAATTGGACATGAAAGTTACTCCTTATTTTTAGTCCTTTAGGATCTTTAAAGGATTTATTTGTAGAAAAATATCGTTTCTCATTCATTTATTTTCATGTTTTCTACGTGAGTAAAAAAAGTTAACTCAATCTTAATAACGAAGGTAAAGAAAAATCATTTTATTCGTGTCAAAGCCAAAAATAATGACAACATTTGAACGATTTCTTTTTGGAACTCACACTCCAAAAATTACTGATTTTGATCAATAATTATTCTCAACAATTATCACATTTGTAAATATTAGTTATTTTTATAAATAACTGATTTTACTTATAGAAAGATTCCATGATCACCGCATTTCTTTTCAGTAATCTACCAACCAAGTATATCTAAATGCCTGATATGAACTGTCTCATACCTCGAAAAGATGGTAAAGAAATCGATAGAAATTGGAAGAGTGTCACAACCAGAAAATTTTCCGTAACTCTACTGATGTGAGGTTCGACAGAACCATAAACTGATGAATTTATTATCAACTATTTCTGTTTCTTGGTTACTGTAAGATTGGATAATGAGTTATAATGTACTTCTGTCACGTCAGAGAAAAGTTTTTTTCGTCAGCGAATCACTTTTTTTTTTAGAATCTTATATTGCTTCATACCGAGTTGATGCATTCGAGTTTCTGGAGTTTTTCGGTTCCTGTGTGCATATATATATGCTGCAACGCGCGTACATTGCTGCGGGCGATCAAGAGAGGTGAAACGATGTCAGCGGAATGCACAAAGGGAGGGACTACGTGATTTTATCGCAAAACCTATGGAACAAAGGACGGATAGGGCTACATTAAAGCCTACAATTTCAGCGATCGTTTTGATGGTAGACCACCGAACTGGCGAGTAACGTCACGTTCGAAAACTATGTTCAGGGTCTATTTTGAATATAACAGTGTACACTTCAATGTAGTCGATATTCAGCTGTGTTGGTATCGGATGTCCATCATCCCTTAGGTACATACATTGCGAACGGAATTCCCTATTATCGGCTTATCGATTCCACAATTGTAACAGTATGCAAAGGGTCGACTGAGGTCACCTAAACACGCCCTGTGGTTACCTTCCATGAAGCGAAAAATTCTGAAGGCTCTGGATGCAAATAACGAGGAGCATGAGACTTCAAAATCTAATTACAGTTCAGAGATATAATTGGAGGTACGAAAAAATCGAAACAATTTTGAATTGTATTATGCGTCTCCTCTTTCAGATTAGCAGTCAGAGTACCCACTCGAATGCTCTCAGTGCCACAATGTTTAGAATAATAAATAAAAAAATTTAGTCCATTAGATACATGCCTAAGGTTGACCTTCGGGTGTTTGGCTCGCGATTTTTATTCTTTTTCTTTGTACTCAAAGAAGGCCACATTGTTTTTGAAACACGTGGAAATTTTTTTATTAAAAATGGGGAAACGAGGACATCGCACAGAAGATAGGAGGGAAATTTTGTTCCTTTCTTCGAGAACGAAATTCCGTTCATTTCGTCAAGAACACAATTTTTTTCATCTCGTCAACTGATTTATTTAAGCGTCTTTATCATCGGCGTCTTTTCGATCTTTCAAGAATCAATAAAAATATTTAATGTTGTTTCTATCAAAACAGAGCCTATGAAAAGTCTCAAGTTTTCTATCATAATTTTTACGAATGCGTCTGAAGAGAGAAAAAATTACGTGCCTTATTTAGAGCTTCAAGCAGCATTTTTGGCTTGAAATTTTTCGGTGGCGGTCAGAGAAACTATGAAAACATTACTTCGAATTGATAATGCCACAGCTATTGCATACATGAAGCGTATGGGAGGAGTCCAATTAAAAAATCTAATAAGTAAAATTACGAAAAATTTTTGGAAGTGGTGCGAAACTCGAAATTTCTTTATTTTTGCATCGACCATTTCCTCAAAAGACAATAAAAACACAGATACTGAGTTACGAAGATTAGAACTCGAGACGGAGTTCCGTTTACCTCGGAAAGCTTCTAATCGATTGAAAAATCTTTCGGAAATACGGAGGTAGTTCTCCTCGCCAGCCGAAGTAATGCAAAATGCCAAAAATACATATCTTGGAGAAAAAACTTGCTGGGCTTATTTGCCATCGACGTATTTACTTTAGATTGAGACAGCTGGTTCTTTTATGCTTCCCCAACTTTTGCAATCATATTCGAGATTTCAAGGAAAATTCAAAGTGATGGCGCAACAGAAATTTTAGTAGATCCAAATTGGCCTTCACAAGCTTGGTTCTCTAGGTGTATGGCAATGTTCGAATCATCTTCAATCATGTTCGAGCCAAATAACAAATTACTTTCGTCCTCAAACAGAGAACCTTATCCAATTTGATCCCACCTTTCCCTCGTGGATGAGAAATCATCACGCAAGCTTTCTCTCAAAGGGACTTGACTCCAGGAGCTATCAAAATAAGCATTGCTTCACTGCCTGAAACATCTCTACGTCAATATGATTCGGTTCTGAAAAAATGGTAGAAAATCTGCCATCTTACTTTCGTGTTTGTGGAAAAATTTTTAGACCTTTTAATATTTCTTACGAGTGAAGTGCATAATGGAGCTTCTTATGGCATCGTCAATTCGCTCAGATCCGGTACAGCCTTAATTCTAGGATCAGATCTGAAAAAAAATCTGAGCATAAAAATATTCTGCAAAGTTGTCGCAAAGTCTCGCCCACCATGTTATAAATACGACAGTACGTTAGACCCAAAAGGGGTGTTTTTCGTCTAAAAGTGGTTTCCGAATAAAAAGATTTCACTGCAGGGATTATCAAGTAAAGTGGTCACGCTTCTGACCTTGACGATAGATCGTAGGATTCAAAATTTATCCGCTATCAACGTTGCGAACATTGACAAAAGCGGAGATCAAATCGAAGTGAAAATTATTGCTCAACTAAAAACATTGAACCTGAGACGAAGTCAACTAAGTCTTATGCTTCCTTCCTTCCGTGCAGACTCTTTGATCAATGTAGCATTGGAGTTTCGAAGAAGCTCATTCCTGAGCTTACCCCATTCAACCCGGTTGGTAATCGTACGGCAGAACTTTAAGAGAATAAAGATCGTGAGCCAAATACCTGGAGGTGTTAAACGTATATAAACATATGGAATCGACTAAAATTTTTTGGTTATCATTATAAACATTGTGGCATTGAGAGCATTGGAGCAGGTACTACGACCATTGGTCTTTCGGAGGAGGCGCTTCATACACAATTATAATAGAACTTCACTTGGGTAAGTTCGTTTAATCGTTCAATTGACGAACACTTTGATTTGCACATGTCCTGAACTCGCTACTTTCATTTCTGTCTTTCCAAAACAATATTCGGCAGAAACTTTATTTTCTGCTAATTTTTATCAGCGACGATATTTGCTCGCGACAATTAATTTTCTCGTTACCAAAAAATCTTCACTAATTTTTCTCATGAGAAATTTTTTCTTCTCACTTTATTTTTGTGTCAACAATAAAATATACTGTTTCATTGCCGTTATTAAAAACGTCGATTCGCAGTCCTGTGCTTTGATTCCATGGAAAAGTATAAAAAACGAGAGCGAAATAGAAATACGGGGAATGTAAGAGAGAGAGAGAGAGGGACGAAAAATGGAAGGCAGCAGGAGAGTGAGAAAGGACGAAAGAATGAGAGAGTAAAGTGATGCAAAAGGAGAGAGAAAGAGCTAGACGACTGCTCGAGAGTGCTTCACCGTGATATTTCAGAAACCTCGCTCGCGAGTTTGCAATATAACCGGAAAATGCAATATTCGAATGCTAGCACGCTGACTCCACGCGGCAATATTATACACAAATGAGAAACGCTGGCAAGTAGCATGGAGAGAATAATCATAATGATAATAAAAGCGTCGAAAATGTTCTGATATGGGGCGAAAATAACGTCTATGTGTTATACATACACACAAACACTATTAAACTTGATACAGTGCTTTAATAACCAATATCTTAATTGCATTTTCGCGCCTTTTTGTCGCCAAGGAAAAGACTTAAATGCCCTCCCTCAGAACCTACATATCAAATAAAATGAACGGTCACTACATAAGAAAAGGCTCTGACTGAGTAGCCTAATTATTACGTGTTCCATTCTCAATATCAAGCTGTTTCCATCCGCTGAAACAGTTGTAAAGTTTATAGTATAATAAAATGATTCCTGCGCGCACTGTTTCAGACTATAAATGTGCAAAGAAGAAAGTTGGAATAGAAATTCGGCAGTGCTTTTCGTAATTACGGTTGAAAAACTTTCGGGATTATTAATAATTCATTAGAGCTATTCAAAAAAGCATTGAAACGTGTGTATAAATAAACGTCAGTTAATGTTCGACTCTTTTTTTTCAGCATTGGGTCGATTCTTCCTCCATTTCACAGGAATGCAGAGGTCGAGGCAGAGGCGGGTTGGGAATGCTCATTATGAAATTAAATTAGCGGACGTTTTGATGGGGCAAACTGCAAGTATATAGAAGCCGGTGAACAACATTTTGCGAATTGAAGAGAGATCGGACAATGAAGCCGTATGTAATCGTCGAAAGGGAGTAAGGGAGAGAATAAGGGTAAAATAAAAGAAGCAGGAGAGGGGCCAGAAATACAAAAGAGAAATCCGACCACCAGTGTCACGTTATAAAAGTCCCTTAACGAGCTACGCCAATTAAAGAAAAGTCATCATTATGCCCCCGAGGTTTTCCAACCACCATCAGGAGTACTCTAGACGTTTTCTAAAGCTCGCTCAACCATACCCTCATATTCTCTCTCACTCACCCCCTCCACCAAGTCTCCGTTTTCTCCCTTCTCTTCAGCCCTGTTCTTCTGGCACCCGTTCCCTTATCGTTCTCCTTCTTTTCCCAGGAAAGTTCTCATTTGCTCGAAATGACCGAGACCGGGGGCTTTTGCTACGAGCTTCGTGGCAGAAAGGACCATGTATATACAGCGTATAGGCAGCCAAAAGAAAGCTACTGTAAACGCGCTGCTTTCAACGTGCTCGAGCGCGTATAATTGCGACACTTTAACGTAATTGCTCGGGCTATATATCTCCAATACTAACTTCTCTTACTACGTCCGTGAAACCCTACTGGAAACCGGTGTCAATTGTAACAAACATTTCTATAAATCAACGTCACGCCTTCAATTGTTCCTTAAAACTATTGGTTTCATTACTCTCCCAATATAATCTCAAATAAAAGTTTTTAAGTTCTTACACTTATTGTAAACGACCCTTCATTGTTTTCTTCTTATTGAACGAGTCAGAGAAACTATTCCAGTCGTTTTATCGTCCCGAAACATAATTTCCTGTCTAATTAGCAACGAACTTTTCTTTGTCTCATTGATCCTTTTATTGCCTGAGATTGAACAATTTTTTTTCCATTGAAAAGTGTATTATTATTGTGATTCAGCTTTGGTAATTTCTTCTGCCGACAAACCAGAACTATGCAGTTTGCTTTTGATGAAACAATCATCCACAGCAGCTTAATTAACAAATTTTCGTCCTTTAAACAGTTGCATTTATCGAAAGTCTTTCAACATCATCTAACCAGACTTTATTTGTCTTAACGGTAAAAGATCGTTGGCAACAGAAAACATTGGAACAATGTGTGATATAGTTCTTGCTATAGATACAGCTGTTTTTCTCTTCTTTTTTTTATCCGTGAAACTTTGGGCTGCGACCTCGTGTCACGTCTTTCTCAGAGCGACGAGAAAGTTGGACAAAGCGAGGAAGAATAGCAAAGGGATGGCAAGCAAGAAATACAGAAAAACGTTAGGGACGGGGGCAGGCAGTAGATGCTGGTTTTCATCGCGTTACCAGAAAGAGGGAAAGCTCTGCTGGCACACGAGAGATTGTGCCTATATAGCTTTTATTCTTCGCACCCCCGCGTCTCGACCCTTTGATCCCCAGAGATCGCGCGCGCTACATTGCTCTCGCTCCAGGCTATTATATCGTGACCTGACGATAACGCCTGGGTAAAAAACGAGTCAAAGGAAACCCCCTGGCTTAGGCGACGCGTCAAACCTTCTGAGACAAACTATATTTTTTTTTTTAATTTTTTTTTCTTCTTGAAGCAAAGAAAAAATTGGTTATAATTAATTTCAAACGAAACAACCCCTTGGAAAATGAACCCGGGTACTGGGGTAGTTAATGTGATTCGAATAAAAGTATTCTCTTTTCTTGAATTTCTTCGTTACAAGAAACGGGATGAAGTACGAGCTACGACGACGACGAAAGCATCCTCATCCGAGCCGAATAATCCCGAGAGAAAAAAGGAACTTTTTTAGTCTCTCATTCGCGCTGGAACTCAAGCTTCGTCAGGCTCTGAACATCAGGTCTCTTGCGTCTTGTAACACGACGAAAGTTCGCTTCCTGAACACCCTCTCCGCATTTTTCGCGGCGTAAACTCAAAACGCCGAAAATGGAAAAAGCAACCTTGGTCTTTCTTATCGAAGCGAATTTATTCGAGTATACGACATCTCAAGTCTTGTTACCCGGGAAAGCAAATATTCTAGAAAAACAAATGTAAAAAAATAATATCATCTCAGCTGGGCAAAGAGGGATTATCAACGACATCACAGAAGTGTAGATTGCGAGGAGAATACGAGCCATTTTCAAAGTGTGGTATATAATTTGTGGGCTGTACTTCCAGGGATAACTTTTCAGTAATCTTTCCACCTGAGATAATATTACAGTTTGGTAATGTCGGAGACTGTACTTTTTTAGCCCGATTTTATTCTATCTTCACGCTCGTTTTTTTTCATCCCTTCTTGGCTGGGAGATAAAAAGCGTCGGGGAAAGAGGTGGAAGGAGGCGAGGCGAGAGAGAGAGAGAAAAAGGGGAAGGGAGAAAGCCAAATAAAAAGCAGGATACCTCGTCATCTCTCAGAATGGTTGTCGCGGGGATAACGATTTCGTGAAGAGAACAATGGAGGACCGAAAGAATTGTTCACAAAAATGGAACAAGCTACACGAACGTACGAAGGTTGTCATCATCCACTTGGCGTTCTTACCGCCTTTTGAGATGGCGGAAGACGAAAGACTTTCTTTCATCGCCTACCACGTATTATAGCCCAAGGATATTTATGAATTGAGGACAGGAAATCTGCGGAAAATCCTGCTAGATTGGCGAGCCTTCTCATGGTTTTAGGCCGCTATCTTTCAACGCGTTGCCATATTCCCTTTTCTCTCTTTCCTGCCTGTATGACGATGACGAGGAGAAAGAAAGTGGTGGAGGACAGAGAAAAATGGAACGATATATTTTCTATCAGAGTCTGCCACATCCAAAATCTGATAATCCTTATTGAATCCAGTGGACCGAGGGTTGATAAAGAGAACTCCATTTCTATTTCTGTCTCTTTCTCTTTATTGACGATTTCGACGAAGCCAAAATGTTTTATCCGCAAATTCCAGCCGAGTGGTGTTTTTCTTCTTCATGTGTGCTGCGCATTCAAAACTATTTCGTCACAATACCTCCAAGGCACACTTTCGTATGCAAATAAATAGTCCGAGAAGTTATTTCTGAACAAGAGTGTCAATTACTGTTGAGCAAAGTCGTTGCATTTCAATTATGCGAATCCTGCAATCTCGATTCACAATAACGAAAGTCCAGTGATTTAGTAGGAAATAATTGGGATAGTTTATGACTGCAAATCATCAGTCTTCGCTCGTCCTTTTGTGCTCGCATTTTTTGAAGCTGTTAACTTTCGAGTTCATTTTGTATTTACAAATCAATAAGTGACAATTAAACAAATAATTGTTAGATAATTAGAGATAATTAAAGATCATTTTTAAAAATGACTCTTATCAGACCAGAGCTTAAAGTGTAGGCTTAGAATACTTGAAGAGCAGCGATATATCGTTAGATTAAGGAATCCCTGTTCCAAGTTTCGAATTCCTTCACGGTATAAAAATGCCCTTTCGTACGTGCATTGCACATACAAGTATTACCACTTATGGCTTTCAAAGTAATTACATTCCTGTCAGCGCCACCGAATGATCAATTGCTGTGAATGTTTCCCTGACAACGAGCATAGCTCAGGGAATACGTTTGGGCATTTCACGGAGTCTGTAGCATCCCAAAGGTATGTTACAATTTGTCCGTTGCGCACCGAAACCAAAACATTTGCAATTAACACGGGTCCTTTGTGCTCTCGACATATGTGCAATTTTGATTCTCTAACTTTATTGGTTTATTACCGATTCAAAATACAATAACAGGATACCAAATATTTTGTAAAAAATATTAATTGAAGCAGATCAACTGTTGGAAGCAACCGGCACAGCGATCATTCGAGCCTTGAAAAAAATGCCTCAGCCATTAAAAATATTTTGTATTCACAGTTCGTAAAGATTTTTTAAGTTTTCTATTCCATATGTCTTATTCATGTTCATTTTAAAGCTCGCATATGTCTGCATGCTTGATTTATTCAAAAATGTATGAAATCACGTGACAAAAGGAATAATGCAGAAAGAAGGCGAACATGGAAAAACACGAAAATTGGACTCAAGACTTTGGACGTGTCACCTATTCAGATGAAGTGTTAAATACAATTTCGTGCGTGTATATACGGAGATGCGATTTTATTTACGGATAGTTTTACACGTGTATGCATAAATGCATAAAAATGTATTAACATGTAGCACTATGTGTATATTCATGTATACACATATAGAGTTTGTGTCAGGCCAGCAAAGCGAATAATCTTGAAGCTTTCTTTCACGGCCGAGAGGTGTTTTGCGTTAGTTAATGGATTTTAGAGTACCCGGCAACGAGAAAAAGAAAATGAGAGGGAAAGAGAAAGAAGGCGAAAGCACATCTCGCACGGGAGATTCTGCGCGAAGCTCTGTGAATTTTTACGATCCAACAGTAGAGTAAGCGCGCCCCGTAGAGCTTTACCAGATATCGGGAGCGATTCTCGCACGATCGTAAAAGTAGCACGACGACGAAAGCTTATTCATTCGCAGAATGCTCGCGCCTGCTTCGACGTTCGTATGTATATAAATGGTTGTGAAAAACTGACGATGTAGAATTTTGAATCGTAATCTTGTCGTATAAAAAGAACAGGCGCACGAAGCGTACTATTACGAATAATTTTACATCTGGTACAAGCCGATTTTTTATCTTTATTGAAAATATTCCGTGTGGGTACATAATTCGATGCAAGACTAGTAATGATTTCTCTCGCTTTCTATCGATGATGAGAAAACTAATAGGACATATTTCTGTCGTTTTTCTGCTGGAAAGAAATGAAAAGAATGAGATAGGCTAATAGTTTTAATCAATTCGAACTTTTCAATCCCAGAGAACCCGGACAATCGACGGTTTATTCGGACCAAAAATTGAATTTCATTTCGGTTTCATCTTGCATATTTCGCTTGTCCAGTAAGTGAGAAAGCCGTAGGGGATGTATCCACACGAGAGCAAGAAAGTGCGATGGGATTAGGCATTGAGGGTTCGCCACGGTCATTCAGGATGAGCTCGTCGAGCCGTTACGAGAATAACGTCAATCGTTTGGGGCGCCACCATTCCGTGTTACGATTGACGTCGCAACACGCTCGGCGTTTCATTAATTTCACGGGGACCAAAACACGGAAAGCGACGGTAGGGCAAAGTACATCCGCGTCTCTTGAGCCCTTGGGAACGTCTCTCCCTTCCACAAAATGCTCTGTGTATTAGGGGCGCTTACACGAGCATCAGGACAGGACTAATTAACGCGGAAGCACCAGAACCTTCAGTGGCGAATACATCGCGGATCTGTCACTTAGGTAAATATACATTGGGGATATTCTAACGCAAAAATAGACGACGAATACACCATGACATTGTTTGAGACCAAATTTACCGGACCTCGATGACATTATTGTTGGTCGAATGGGGAATGGTTTCTCTATATTGAGTCAGGTAAATCGAGGAAACTGGAGGACGATATTTGAACTGTCTGATCAGTACTGATCTAATCCGAACTTGCTCAAGCAAAAAGGTTTCTCGTTCGCAATTCATGACACTACTAAAAGATTGTAGTTGCTTAAACCCGGTATTCGCAATTCCATTCGAAGTTTTAATTGTTTCTCTTTTAGTGCTCCGGATTTTCGTTGAGGCTGTTCGATTGTAATGTTGTTCATTTTTTTCGCATGTTTTGAGTCCCGAAATGCTCGATCTAAACACGAGAACACTATTTTTAGTTTTTTTTTCCTGATTTGCGGTAGGACGAACACAAAAACAGAATTGTTGCGCTGATTTTTGAATCGAGATGGGAAATGATAAAAAATCAAATGCGATTTCGAGATTCGTGGATTACATCTCTTCACATTATACAATCCCGTTGATGCAACAGGTTCCGAAGAAAACACGAACCGAAGCAAAAACGTCATTGCATCGTTGCTCGAAATGATCGAAGCACACGTTTCTTTTCCTCACCCTCAGAATATTCACTGACAAAGCACTGGTTTTCCTTTTTATTGGAAATTGAGTGAAATTTGTGCATGCAGCACCGTCTTATTGAACACCCTTGATTTGGCCGAAGTGCTGTGCAGTTTTAGCGTTCACGAATACTTTAGCACGGATAATAACCTGAATAAACGTTCTACTCCCCATAACCCGTAGCGTTATCGAATGCCTGATATCGACAAGACTCACCTCATTAAAAGCGTTGCATGCTGTTTTTTACTTGTTGGAGTAACTTCGGCACCCGCCGCTTCATATCGAGCCAGCAAAAACTCACGTCAGTAGATGGGAAATAGAATTTTGCATCGATAATCAGGAGATGTGGCGGAGAATATATTTGGGACACGTCTTCTCACGGTATTCTTTGTATCATCAACAATCCTTGTAAGAGAAGTAAAAACTCTCTCAGGAAAGTATCGATCTTTTTCTCGAGAAAGGCTCGACAGAGAAAATAGAAAGTACATGATACTGAAGCGAACGAAACGAGACTAAAAGAAAGAATGAAGTAGGAAGTGGAACGGGTCAATGAAAGAAGGATCTTGGAGCTACGACAATACGATTATGCCAGTCATTTTGTCTTGGAAGTCTCGAGGGAGAAGCGATAATCTTGATTCTACGCGAGTTGGGAACGATAACTACGTCGGCTCCCCGAGCCCTTTCTTCGAGACCTCCTTATCAAATTTGACCGGGGCTTGGTTCTCTCGTCTCGTGCCTCTTTCACCCCTCTTCTACAGAGCATTTCAATCCCAATTTTATTTTGTTACAAGCTCTCGATTTTCTCTCCGTTACAGCATTATCAGTGAAGTAAAAATGATATTCGAACGGACGTCATTGAGCCTTGGCGAGATGGACAATGCTTTTCTGGCAGTGATAATACGACCCATGAAATTGTCTGTACGAATGAAACTCATGATGATTCTGGTCCACTGCATGGAATGCATTCACATTGCGATCCCAATCAAGCTTACGGAATTCGATGAATTTTTTCTGGCGAGCAAATATGCTTTGACAAGAATTAATATCAATTTTCCATGAAACACGTGAGGACCCTAAAGCCATTGTCGGAAATTCATTGTCCGAAGACAAAAATTAATTTGTCAAACGGTGGCATTCCATGGCAAATTAAATGCCTCCATATAAATGGTGAACACTAGAAATCGTTGGTTCGAAAAGCCCTATACGTACATATGAGACGTTCTGCGCCAAATCGGACAGTTTGAAAAATTTTTATTTTTCATTTCCTCAATTTTTCGATATATTTAAGCACCTCTTGACAGATCGAAAGAGTCTTTCTGTCCAATTTCAAGTTTTTTTTTGTTAATTCTTCAAAGTATATCGAATTAGAAATAAACACTTATTTGGTTTTTTGTTCATAATTTTCTTAATAATGGTGCAAATTGAAAGTTATATTATTTGATAAAAAAGTAGGGAAAAAAATAGTGGAAATGTTTTTGATCAAGATTTTGCAGTTTGAAATTTCAAATGGTGTTTTTTGATAAAAAAATAAAATTCCTCTCAAAATCATTATAAGTATGGATTTTCGTCACCATATACTATTTTTTTTAACTTATTTGCTATTTCAATACTTTTTAATTGTTATTACGTATATAAAATCGATCAGAAAGCGTTAAATTGATTTATGGATTAATATAACCAATGTTTCCATTTAGTTACGTGTTCTTTGAAAAATTGTTTTAAAATTATATTGTCAATGCTGCCTTTTGTTGTAAAGTATTTTTTTAAATTTGGATTTTTATGAATTTCACGCACAAATATAACCAAAATAGTTCTAATTTCATAAACTTTGAAATCTTCTGGAGGCTAGTTTCGATTGCTTCTTCACAACATAATTTTCCAATTTCAGTGGCCTGCAACATGTATGAAATCAAGATTCAGCCTCCATGATTTTAGTATTTTAGTTCCAAATAAAAATATATATAAAACTCACTGATTTCATGTTTACTTCTTGATTTAAACACTTATTGACAATGAAAAACTATTGAAATTAATTGAAATTGAATAACAAGAAGTATATTATGGGAAAAATCGGTTTTTATAATGATTTATAGAGAAAAACAAAAAAATAGTCATTTTGTGGAGGACCAACGATCGGACCAGTTATAAAAGTTGTTAAACGAATAGTAGTTTGAAATGGAAAAATTTCAAAAAAATTGAAGGACACTCGCTCGTGTACAGAATCACGTTTTTAAATTTCAATATTATAAATCTTAAAAACATTTTGATTTTTTAAATATTTTTTTTCTGTAAAAACTATTCAAAAATAAGGATTTATATATGGAAATCTTCAGTTTGGGTCATTAGTAAACGGTTGACTGGTAAGCTTTTTTTTCAATTTGGGTGCCAAAACTGGTACGAGCCAATAAATTACCGAAATACACGAAAAGTCGTTTCTAGGAGTTTTTGAGGTTGCTGATTTCATTCCCAAACCTTTTTTCACTCAGCTACCCTCAAAAGAGGTGAAAATGAGGGGTGGAGGTGAAAATTTCAGATTTTTCAATGGCATGTTTATGTTATATTACATGAAAATTCCAAGTTTTTAAGGACACTAGACTCTTTAATTTAAATAAAACAAAATTTGCTACCGGGGGGAAAAAAGGGTATATGCCATTTTTCATAAAAACTCTACGCTTTTTATGACATTAGACTTTTTTTTTTGGAAAAAAAAATCCGTGATTCCCAAGGGGATGAAAAAATAGGATTCAGATTGAAATTTTGTTTTCTTAATGGTAAGGATTTGTGCTATGTTTTGTAGAAACTCTACGTATTTAGGACACTGGACGTTTTTGTTCAGAGAAAAAAAACAATTCCCTGTTCTCTTTAGTCAGTTGATCGGTATTATATTATATACAAATTCAAATAACTTCATGAATTGTCGATCGATTTTGACAAAATATAAGCTATATATGGTGTCATATATTATCATTTTTGAGAAACCGGATACATATATTTTCAACTATTTCCAGTTTTCACCACCGTGGTTAGCTGGTAAATATTTCACGATCTCAGAGTGTACTCTATCTAATATAAAATTCCGATACCCCATTAGCTCCGATACAAAGAATGTAATCGATTTTTTTCTCTTCAAAAAGAGTCTTCTAAACAATTGTATTTGTAATATAGTATAAAAACGTGCGGTTGATAAAATGGAAAATTGCATATTGAACTCCCATTTTTTTAGTCTATTTTATTTCTAGTCAATAGTGTCCAAAGAACTTGGAGTTTTTAAGATATTCAGCCTACAAACTTCCTGTTAAGAAATCTAAAAATTTCACCCTCAACTCTCGATTTTCACCCTTTAGAACCATAGGAAGGTGAAAATTAAGTTCAGAAATGGAATCAGCGATTCAAAAACAGTTGTGTACCAATTTTTGTCGAAATCAGTTGAAAATGTACATACACGATACAATACCACGTAGACAACGGGTTAAGAAAACTTTGAACAGAAAACCAAAAACGAGTGATTTAATTGGAAATTCGATATTCTTTGATGGAGTAATAAAAAACTTTGAAATCGAAGGGAAAGGCTCTTTCGAGAATTATTGAAATACATAAAAAAATTAAGGAAATCAAAAATAAGAATTCGTCAAACTGTCCGATTTGACGAGGAACGCCCCATATACGTGTGGTCCGAAAATCACTCGGAGAAAAGCTTACGATGTTCCCTACGGGGTATGTCCAAAAGTGCTACGAAATGTCTCCGAGGAGTTAGCTTTATCCACGTCACTCTGGGTCGTCCAATATTGCTCAGTGTCCACATAGTGTAAATCGAAAATCTACAAACTCTCACAGTTCACACATACAGAGACGTACAGAATCGCAGAATTGTTTAGACAGCTTCATTGTTCGATATGTACATACCAGAATGGAGAGGATTCACGAGAGGAATTGACAGTCTTACGGGGTGCGAAGTTTTCCTCTGGTTTATGTCCTGTCTACATATAAAGCCGCAGAGCAATTTCCGTTGTAACTCACGGTCATAGAGCTCCGAGAATGGTCCCTACTCGACCAATTCGTATAAGACGACAACGACGACGATAGATAAAAAAGAGATACATCCAGGATAATATCGTTTGGATTTCTTACACTACAATTCCAGGATTATTGAATTAGGGTCGTTCGATTGCGTTCGCTCGTAAAGGAATTGGAAGTTATTTCCAGGACTCCATCTGAGAACCGAACGATCTTCGTAGACTGTTTTCACCACTGAGGATTCGGTATACTTTCGTGTCAGTTTTCAATAGTCATGCTCGTAATTTTCGTCATTCCAGTGACGGTTATAAAATAATGATTGAAAATCAATGTTTAGGTAAACACGTTTTATTGCACTTTTTCTTCATTGCAATATTTAAAAATTATTTTCCACAGAGGAGAACGACTGGGTGACGAAGAGAAGGGGCAACGAGGGGGGGGTCTCGGAAATCGTTGAGTATCCAAAGTTGGAGGGTCGTTGGTCTTCGTTTGGTTGAGTTACTGATAGGAGGTATTTCTCGACGCTAACAGTGAAGTGTGAAACTTTTCGTTTGACAAGTAACGATCGTACACATATAGAAATATAAAATAATGAAATGAAAAGGCGCAAGAAACAAGAAGATACGAGAAAAAGTGATGTATACATCGAAGTCTTCTTTTTCTTTAACAGTGGGATAACTGTTTGCATTTGGAGGGAATACTGAGAGTGGATATTCGAAACCACTGTTCCGAACACCAGAGCGAAAGCAACGATGGTGAAACTCGCATCGTGGGGGTTATACCGACGACGTCACCGGCTTATACATTCGCAATATGGGATTTTTGCATCGGAGCTCGTGTAGCTCGCGCGCCGGTGCGAACACTTCATTGCAAGCATTTCATTTTCCTGTGTGAGCACCCCCGAGAGAGAGAAAGAAATAGTGGAAAAGGAAAGATAGGAAGAAAGAGAAAGAGGACCCTCACGTTGAACGACACCCTGTAAGGCCGTAAAACCGTCTCTCACCGTCTCTCACAGGGAACCGTTCGCACGGTCTCTCATTCTCTCAACTCTCATCTTTCATCTCTCTCTCTATACTCAGGCTTTTACTCCTTTTCTAGCTCTCTCTCTCTCTTTCTGTCAATCTCTATTCGTTACATAGCCAAAGCTTTCACCTTTGATACTCTTCAGACCTTACACATATATACATACCGTCATATCGACATTTCGGGGAACGCCTCGGTCACAATTGTTCTCTCTCCCTTTCCTTCTCTTTTTCTTTTCGATCTCTCTTTTATCCAGACTATTCTCTCGTACATTTTCTATCGGGATTACGTTATACAGCTCATACAGTAACTCTGCATATTCTACCGTCCCAGCGGATGGGTGGTATGCATACGTGTTTTCCGTTTCGCCCTTTCTACAAGAGAAAAAGATAGGAAGAAATTGTGCTTCGAGCCTTTGTGCACCCCAAGAAATAATACATCGAACACTCGTACGAAGAGATTCATCGAGATTGTTAAACAGGGATATATGTAAAAAAAAAACGGAGGAGGACGGAAATAAAACATGCAGACGCTGTTGGGATCTGATCAGAATATTGAGGCGCGAATTCCTTTCATTTTCATGTATATATTTGAAAACGACACTACGGGGTGAACAAGAAGTGCGAGAAAACGCTGTATAAAAGATTCAGGATCGCCAGGCTTGTCGTTGTCGCGTCGCAAAAATTTTCAGGCTTCGATGCCTTAAAAGAGACATCACACAAAAGCACGGGATCGCGGAAGACGCCAATTCGTACACTCCCATGCCCTTTTACACGCGTCGAGGCACACACCTTTCACAAATTCAAGCTCTTTTCGTTGAATAATGGAGATTTTTACTCGGGCTTTTCTTCTTTTCTCTTTCCCTCACTCCCTCTTTTCCTGCCTTATACCCCTCTTATATTTTATTTTTATACATTTACAAAATTGGCCGCACTACAGGGACCTGAAACGGCTCGCTTACTCCCGCATTCCTAGTGTTCATGCTGTTCATCATCTTTTTTCCAGATTCATGTTTACGTATATACGGTTATATTTTAATATTCATTCTGTCCCTATGGAAGGATAAGTATGTTTTTGCTGTTTTTATCCAATTAGTTAGTACAATCCACGAGGAATTCATCCGTGTAATTAATAGTCTAATTCCTTTGTAATTTAATATAAAAATCATAATAAAAAGTAAAAAAATGAAAAAAATAAAATAAATTAAATAAACAAAAACATTTGTTTGTATTAAATTTATTTGTGAGTTTTTATGCATCTGGAAATTTGCTGCTGTTTTATTATTGTCTCGATAAGGCGTCACTGGTCGATAATGATTTAGCTTATATCTTCCGAGAGTCGGGAAGAAAAAAGTTTACAGAGTCTAGTTTCTTTATTGCAGTGAAGAAAAGCGTGTGACTGAAATGACAGATGAAAAATATGTATCAATTTATAGGAAAGATTACATACAAGAAAGCATAACTTTTCTTGTGCTCCATCGTTTCTCACCGGCTGAAGCGTCATATTTCGTACTTTTTTTACTCCATTCGAGCACTTTTTCATGTTCGATCACCGTCACTAGGGATGTTTTCAAAAGTCTGACATGGAAATGATTTCTGTAGAGCTAGAAGTTTCATACTGTTGGATGCACCTTATAGGTGTTCATACATTTTATTGGATACGCATGGAAAAGCATCGGTATGTGTAGAGCAAAATGACGTGATATTGGTGGATGAGAAACTTTGTAAAAATCCACATATAGATGGCAAAATGTGACACAAGATTCAAGGATTAACACTCACATCTGATAAGCATATTGAGTGGAGGTTTAACATGACTCCCAGGACTTTCTGAATTCTAATCGTATTTTGTTGCTGTTAACTCAAAGCCATAACGGATTTTATCAGTTCGACTGATCCAGCGGAACGAATTTTTTAGCACAAAAAGTCCCACTGGATGGTACACACGAGACAGCCTGAGTTGCTCGAACTTTTCGTGCGTGATATTTGCAACTCGAGCAATGTGGCCAGATGCCGTAACTTATCGGAATCAAAATTCGCTGGTCGAACTTATTCTAACAATAAGCATGCACAGTACGTTCTACAATGTACGAACGCTCCTATAATCCCAGAAGTGAATATCTGTCAGCGACGATAGAAAATATAAGAGGAAATGAGGTGCAAACTATTTACGCTAACATGTCGAACCGAAGAACAATGCGGGCAAGGCGATGGTTTTGAACTCCCATACTTTTCTCCGGTCCAACACGCCATCCTCGTACTTGACATGTGTGATCTATTTGCACGTTAAGGGGAATAGAGGACCCGTTATCGAAAATAGTTATGCAATATGAACGACATTCGCATCGAAACTAACGAATGGCTTTTGTGAATTTCCTTTTGCCGGTCCCAGTGGAATGAATTGTACGCTGCGAGATCAGAAAGCGTTCCAGTATTCATTGCCAGTACATGCGTTTACACGGTGGATCTGTATGCAGGATTCAGAGTAACTTACATAGTGAACGTCGAAATGAAGCCGAAATATAGTAATACGCAAACTTTACTTGATAAATAATCTAAAAAAATATATCCTGTAAAAATGAAATATTCCAAATGAATCCCATACGTATTTAATGACTGAATCGAACTATATATCAATTTTTTTATATATTTATTACAAACAGATCCTAATGCGATTGCATGGCACAAAGAAAGAAGAATGGCTTCTTTCCAATCTTACGAAGAGGGTGATCGCGACTGGTCCGTGAATCAAGCATATATATACATTCCCGTTATGAGTACTCCGGGCATTGTGTAGAGTATGGTATTGTGAATCAGTATTACATAGCATCACGATCCTCTATGGCGGTTCTCTGGTGTGTACCAACACGGTGTAAAGAGGCATTTGGTATGCTTGACGTGGCATCGGTTTTGTCAACATTGAAACGTGCAGCGTGGACAGAAAGAGAGGGGGAGATATAGAGAGAGAGAGATAAAAAGCAAGAGGGAGAAATCCATTGGGAACTCTCTCGGATTTCCACGGATAATATAGGTTGGTTTGGGCGGTGAGAGCTTGAGTGAACGTGACGTATATAATACCTAACAGATATTGCATGAGCGTTATCTATATGCATGTATAAACCCAATACTCAATTCCATTTATAACGGTATAAAGTATACATATGGAAAGAATTAAAGACAGCGCTCTATGAGCGCAATATAACTGTAGATCTAATGCAACACGTCCTGTTTCGCTTTTGCGGTTACTTTTTGAAACTGCCTGCATTTCATGAGGTACGGAGAAGAGCATAGAAAGAGTAGGGCGAGAGAGATAGTGAGGGTGCTGAAGTGAGCCAAAGAAGATTGAAGAAGTACCAGTTCTCGTATCTCCGTCTCTTTATCACGTTTGCACACGTATACTGACACAAAAAAAGCACTGAAGTACACGTATACAGATAAGTGTATATGAACATATTTTCAGTAAAATATGTGCTTCGTGGAAGTATTGAATTGGTTGAAAGCGTAATATACAGAGGCTTGAGTGAATGAATATGTCGATGAATGCTCCGAGTCTAGAGCTTTTTCTTGTTATATACGGATTGCTTTACTCCCCCTCGGAGATGAGCAGTATTCAAATTTTTCTCTTCAATTTTTTCCTGTAATCGCATCTCGGATTATAAGAACAAAAAATCCTCAACCATTTCTTGAGATGCGCGAGAAAAACTGAAAAACAACTTATCTCCTTCCTTTGGGATGACATGAAAGTAAGAAGAGGGAAACTTTCAGACGGGGGAAAACATTTTTCTTATCCAACCTAGAAAACCATTGTCCTTGGCTCTTCAATGCTCTTCAACCCACCGTCAACGGAGACGGGAAAATGCTGGCAAACACATCGACAGTATGTCGACAGAAAAAGGATCCGAATGCCAAGGATTCAATCGTATTTCTTGACCCTCCTGCGATTCCCTGCAAGGTCTCTCTCTTTCTTTCTCTCTCTCTCTCTCTCTCTCTCTCTCTCTCTCTCTCTCTCTCTCTCTCTCTCTCACTCTTGCTAAATCGCTTTTCTTGCATTCAAACATAATTGTACACATCCTTTATGTTGTGATAGGGATTAAAAATTCCAGGTAGGGGGAACGGCCTGTCGATCGCGATTGCTATCAAATGCTTTGATTTCTACATACCGATAATGAAAATATGATTTTTTAATATATATCTTTGATCAATTAATTTTAAACTTTTATCACGACCGAAGATCATTTCGATTGATGATAAACAAGCTCTAAAGGTATCGAAGACTTTTCAACCTTATCCGATGAAAAATCTTTTGAATCTGAAGAGAGATTGAAAGGTGTCATATACATGGTACGAATAGATTCAGCTACTACTTCCTATTCGCTGGTTAATTATTCCTTCAATGTGTCAACTCGAGCAGAAAGTTACGTTACTGGTACGAGTAATTGCTAAACTCCGCACTGTTCTCCTATATTTAAACATCGTTTGATTCTCTTTGACGAAGTTCGATATCATAGCCTCCCACTCCAATGACTCTTCGTTCCACGCATTATAACTCGAGTGTTTAACGAGCTTTGAGCCTGATGCAGTCTCCTCTATTATGAACATAGTTGAGTTGTGATAATAAACAGCTCCACACCCACGAGTGCGTGAAAATTCTGTGTTGAACCTAATCCAAAAGTATCGTTAATGAAAATATCGAAGCATCAGATTCATTAAGATGATATTAATATTCAGTAGCATCTCACTTAATAAATTATATCGGCAAAATGAAAAATGATCGCGTGCTCAATTTGTGGCCGGTTTTTGAAGTCAAACCGCTTCGAGTGAGACCGCAATACTGGATTGGACCTGACTGCTTTACTCGTTCAGGAGCATGAGCTTGAATCATAGAACGGCCAGCAGTTTTTTCGGGTTCTCATTTGGAGCTCACTAGTAACTGAGCGATTAATACCTGTGGAATTCTTCATGGTTTCCTTTAAACTTTAGTGAATGTCAAATCTCTGTGCATTAGAACAGAGTGACCGTGGGCAGAACTCTTGCTGGGTTTCCCAGCAGCGAACAAACGAGTGAGGTGAGGTCAAAATGAAGTCACAGTTATTGAACTAGATCGTCCAAGTATGTAAAAACAATAAAGATGAATGAAATACTCGTGCATGAAAGCACCTTCCCTTAAGGAAGCATCGTTCTCACGCAGGAACTTTTCTGAACGTCGGGAAGTCACATGTTTTCCATCAATATTGAATGATCAAAGAGCTTGTCAGAAAGTATAGACTCCTGGGTATTTTCTCGTTCACGGTTGGCAGTTTTCGTAACACAAACACAGACATTCTTGATGCGTACTTCTGTTGATCTTCGGCAAAGTTGTCGCGGCAAACTCCTGACAGAAACAGAGGTTGGATATCTGTAGATGAGTGTAGGTCTGCACATATGTAGGTGAGGGTGTTGGTAACAACATGGTACGAGCGATACGATGCATGGATGCTCAGGTTCCTAGGCTTGCTCCTAATATACGCGGTGTACTGGTGTATATTATTCGTGGTATCTACTGGTGATGTGTGAGACTGAGAAAGGGGTTGAGTCTGGCGACGGCACAGTTTCCAATTAATTCCTGTAATTAATGATGCCACAGATTCCTAGTGGGTTGAACGCCCGAGCAGCGAAGAGGGAAGATGGGGGCGGGGAGGGACATGAGGAAGAGATAGGCAGATCCATATATAGATCACATATAGTTCGTTGTACGCTATATGAATTTACACTGGAAGCAGGTAGACATAGAAATTCCGTATGCATATATGTATATATTCTCTCATGGCCGCAAGCTTTCCAACGGGAAATCAGTCGGTCGAGGTCACAACGAGAATTAATTAACGGCTAACAGCTTCGCGGATTGACACTTATGCAAATCGGTGAGTTACGTATCTACATAATATATATGTTTTCCTTCGCACAAACCCATCCGCCTCGTGTATCTATACATATGTATATAGTTGTATGCTAAGGAAAAGGATGCATCAGACCGAATATTGCGCAGATGTGCGAACGAGCCCAAGATATCTGTCTGGCACTAATCTATTCACTAGCACTAGCTGCTACGATAAAGCTGGTAGGTATATGAATCAACAGCAGATATGGATATATGTTGCTCCTATCTCCTATGCTTCGTTAAGATTTAGTTAATCGGAATTCTCGTGGGTATTTTATAAATCATCATATCCTAATGAAATCTCAGCTTGGATGCGATGCACCTTTGGTGACAGCGGGTAAAGTTTTCAGAGTCATATTAGAATTATCAAACGGCTTCATTTTTCAACCATCTCTTGCGGTTACAGGGTCATAACTCATCCAGTTTCCAGGGCAGTCAAATCAACTTTGATGTGCAAATACGTCCAATGGACTTGAGGAGCCTGTTCTTCTACGTATATCCAGTTGATTCAAAATAGTCCGTTGGATTAATGCATTCAACAAATGACTACGTGATTATTTTTCCTATCTGACCATGATTATTACGTGGGTATTTTATAAATAGTTGTGATTGATCTTTAGATAATTAATTAATTAAATATATTGGACAGCTTACTTACAAACGCTTATTAAATCGTGATGAGGAGGTTTTCATTTTTCTTCATTACTGCTCTTGTTCAATTATCTGACTGTTGATGTGGAATGGAGTTTTGCGTATGAAGCTGATGACCGTACGTGGCCAAGTGTAATTTCCCTTGGGACATGGACGATCGTCCTTTAAATGGTCATTGTCCGTTCGTCAATGCAGACGAGTCGTCGTTTCCTCTTATCCTTTTTATGATACGCACATGCTTATATATACATGTATGTAGATGTATGTTCTGACCACGTTTACGAGTGCGTCCTTGGTTAGTGTGTAAACTAATGGGGAACACCCCAGTGTATACCCTCGTAAATCTACACGGAGACAAGAGACAGACGTATCAATTTGTCAACGTTCTCACGCAGTTACACCCACGCATGTGTTAGTATTTGCAGTTACGTCAAATATTATAGCTGTAGCGGAAATCCTTGATACTAACGCTACTAGGAGAAACAGAGAAATGACCCGAGCACGACTCATAAGAGTGATATACTCATGAAAAATAAACAAAGTAAAAAACATGGAAAGAAGGTTCGAGAGAACAAGAGAGAGAGAAATTATTGCATGGAAAGGACAGTGGGTATGTGATTAATCTTTTGTTGTTTTTTTTCTTTTTTAATTGGAACGAGGATTGCACGATCATTTTAACACGTATCAATTACATTTTCCATTGATTTTTTGAATCGGTTTAACACGCGTAAACGGATTTTATAAAATGATGAAATATTGGTTGAATGATTTTGCTCTCAGTTGATAGATTAACTGAAGAACGACAGGGTTTCAGTAGTACACCGAGCGATTCTCCATCATGTCATTTGCTCCTAATATATAAATACACCGTTGACGGCCATACAACGGCGGAGTGTATCTATATTTTAGTGGCAAATGACACGATGGAGAATCGCCCCGTGTCCTTCTGAAACCCTGTCCTGAAGAACAATCACGATAAAAAAATTCTCTTCGTTTTCTTGATAATGTTACCTGTCATTTCTCTTTCAAATCTGGCGGAAGCCCAGAGAAAAGAAAAAGTATGTGAATAAAGTGTAGGGGTCTGAAATGATGTAAAAATTCCAACATCTGTTCACTTTGAAATGTCGAGACAACTTAAGAGATCTTACGTATTTTTTCCATTCTGCTTCGAAGAGTACTTTTTCCTTCGCCTTTTTGTAGTATGTATATACGCGAATATACTCCGCTATGCGGACTCTTGATAACGCGGACCCTTATGGGAGTCATAGCCGCAGAAGCAGCTGGCAAACTCTCTCACCCTGCTTACCCCTATGGACATATACGCTGTATACTACTCGCCATTTTATTTACCTTTTTCCCCTCTATATTTTTTGCGACCGTTAAATATTTCTAGATCCTCATAATCTTCCAATAAACCCACGGAATTTTCATAATGCCGCTTACTTTTTATGATATGACGATACATACTCGTTTATGAATGGAATATGACGATCTAGATGGGCATATTGATCACCAACAGAAGTTGAAGTTTTTTATATAGAGCTGCTTCTGATGGACCAAAATTATGACTTGGAAGTCCAATGGAGGAGACGCAGGTGTGAGACCAAATGAAAGACAAGTGGGAAAGTAGAATTTCGGTACCGTGGAGACTTTTTCAACATCCTGTAAACCCCCAGGTTTATATGTAATAGAAAGAATGGATGGGCTAGTCGACTTCGGGTATCATACCCGATGTGTTTTCCGCACACTTTCTCGTACAGCGGAAAATCAAAGATCTGTAAAAGTTTGGATGAAAAAGTTGGATGCTGGACCACGTCCGTGGATGCCAGTCTCTCCGAACGAACTGAAATACGAAGAGATAAGCGCATTTTTTTCTTGATCTATCTCTCTCTTTTCCTTTTCCTTGAAGTAAAAGTTTCTCTTGGCCCATGAGAAGTCACGGAGTTAGAAAACACTCTGGTGGGCTGGGCTAGCAGGATTCCAGTTCAGAAAAAAACATTCTCGCTTTTTTTATTTTTGTTCTTTCACCTTTATCGCAGCCGGAAGTAGAAATAAAATAGAACGCGTCCGATATCCCCGATAATCAATCAGTACTTTTCCCCTCCAGTTTATTACATACACATTTGCCGTACGTACATAGGTGGGATTCTTGACGAGTTTTCGTCGAAATGAAATAGCGAGCATGTTAGCTTGTCGGAAAAATATATTGGGAAACCTTAGCAATTAAACGAAGACCTGGAAACGTTAACTGGGTTTTATTTCACGCTTGAGCTCTTTTTTTCGATCAGCCGATTGTTTCGAAAAAAAAAGGAATGCCGTATCGGTTCTAATTACGAAGGAGAAATGATTTATATTTTCGTAACAGCTCCAACCAATATAAACTGTATACGAAGAAACAACGCTTAATATAACGATTAGTGTTCAGTTAGTGGGGTAGTTTTTATGTATCCCATATTTATGATTAATCGTATCAATACGTATATGTATACATTCATATAAAAACAGAAATGTGGACATAAATATTTATACGAGTATAAAAACTCGAGAGCGTGAATATTAAATGTGACAGAATTGTGAAAAGGTTCATAAATAAACATTGTTGAAGTGGCAAATTGTGGGTGATGTGGGCAAAGTTTTCCCATTTTTAAAAGTACCGGGAAATCCATACAAAACCGACACTTGACTCGCTCGTAAATTGCACAGGAAGAAAAAGTTTAAAAAGAATGAGCAAAGAGGGAGAAAGAGAGCGGTAGCGGGAGTACAGCGTTGTTTGATGACAGGGTCGTGATTTTGAAGTGTGTCCACGTCGACATCGCCTTAATCGCCGATCGACCAATCACTAGACTTACTGAGCTCTCGTTCAGGATCAGTACTTGCACGTAGAAAATCAAACAAAAGCGGAGATGGGTTTTTGTCATTCTCTTCGACGAATAAAACCATAAGGATTTAATTTACTTCTATTTCACTCTTTTGTTTCATCTCTGATTGATCAGTGTTGTATTCGTGAAATCGATAGGGGAGGCAAAGAATGCGCAAGTGATAAAAGTGATGTAGTTTTTTCTTGAATTTATTCCTTTTTTGTAAGGTGTATTCGATACAATCTTCCGTTTGCTTCCTCCTTTGGACAAAATTAATAAAACAACACGGAGAGAAACGATCCTGTCATAACAGTAAAAGATTTTTTGTTAACCGGTTGACTGGTGAGCTTTTTTCCAGTTTTTGTGCCAAAACTGGTACGAGCCAATATGTTACCGAAAATCACAATAATTTATTTCTGAGGGTTTTCGAGGTTGCTGATTCCATTTTCATGTGATAAAGCATGAAATTTTCGCAGTGAAAAATTAACAAATTTCACCCTGAACCCTTATTTTTCACATTTTTGGGGGTAGCGAATTTTGTTTGATTGCGATGAAAGAGTCCAGTGTGCTAAAAAATTAAAAATTTTCATGTCATATAGCATGAAAATCCATTGAAAAAACGAAAAATTTCATTCTCAACCTTCAATTTTCCCCATTTCCAAGGGTAGTGAGGTGAAAATTAAGTTCAAAAATCGACTCAGCGATCCAAAAAACCATTGTATACCAATTTTTGTCCAAATCAGTTGAAAATTGAAAAAGTTATTTCAATATGTACACTAGGGTGTGTCGAAAAAAATCGATATTTTTTTTTTTTGGGCTCCACAAGCATTTTTCTTCTTATTATGCCAAACGATGAAGCTAGCCGAAAGGACAGGCCGAAATAAAATTATTTCGGCCGGCCCACCGCATACTTCAATTTTCCATAAGAATAACACGTGAAAAAAAAACTTCGGTGAACATTGTTCCATATCATGTTAAAAAAAAAAATGCACCGATATTCTACTTACGTATTTTTATAGAGAATTGAATTCCCTACAAAAAAAGTCGTTAGAGTCATTGGCCTAGAATCAACCGTTCAATGGCTACAGCAGTTTGAAGTTTCTAACGTCACCTAGCAAAATTTCGCATGTATCATTTCTTATTTTCGAGGTGTGTTTAAATTGGGCTAAAGCCTATGTTTTTTATATTTAAAAAAAATTAAGACTGAAGCAGTTCGGCATTACGCCAACGAGTGCGCTTACAGCGCTCAAACGGTTCGATTATACGCCAACATGTAATTATAATAAGTTAATCAATTCAATTGTAAGCACGGGAAATAAATTGAACTGTTTTCTCTCTCTCTCTCTCTTTTCCTATGTATATTTGTATCTGTGCATTTGGTTTGGTTAGTTAATTGAATTTCATAATTTATTCAAACAAATAGTGGAAAGGCAAACAATTTATGTCGTTAGTTCAAACAAATGAGAACAGTATGTACCCAATATTTTTGCCTAGATAACGATCCTAGAAGCTATTTTTGAAAAATTATACTTAAAAATAGTTTTCAGTCCAATTTACACAGTACCATTAAAAGGAGCGACCTCGAAAATAGGGAATGATACATGCGAAATCTGGCTAGGTGACGTTAGAAACTTCAAACTGCTGTAATCGTTGAACGATTGGGTCTAGGCCAATGACTCTAAGGACTTTTTTTTGTAGGGAATTCAATTTTCTACAAAAATACATCAGTAGAATATCTGTGCAATTTTTTTTACAGATGATATGGAACAATGTTCACCGAAGTTTTTTTTTCACGTGTTATTCTTATGGAAAATTGAAGTATGCTGTGGGCCGGCCGAAATAATTTTATTTCGGGCTGTCCTTTCGGCTAGCTTCATTGTTTGGCATAATAAGAAGAAAAATGCTTGTGGAGCCCGAAAAAAAAAATATCGATTTTTTTCGACACACCCTAATGTACACATATGATACAAAACCAGAATGGGCCCGACTTTTTTTTGTACATATATGATCCAATACCAGTCAACCGGTTAATTACATTGTAGTAGCACTAACAAAATTTTTCTTTCTGTGAAAAAAAAATTAGTCGCTATTGAGTGACCATGAAAATCGGCTAAAAGTTTATTATTCCACTTGGAAATTGTGGTTTTTAATTAAAATTATTACATAAGTTAAGGAGCCCTCGCAGTTGTGCTGAGAAAAATTTATATCGTCACAAGGCAGATTATCATTAGTTTTGAAAATCTCTATCACAGAGACACGTGAAGAATGATCAAGAATTTTCGAAGACACCCATTCCTGTGGTGTATGGAAGGAGAATGAAACATTGGAAAATGCTTGTAATTTATCATATTTCTTTCAAACGCGACAAATTAAACATATAAGTTGCGAGTTCTCAACAGTAGAACTATAACTCGCTGCTTCACTGAATACAATAAAATTTCTTTCAATTTTTCAATATTTTTCGATTCTTTCCACGAATGTTGTCAGATGAATAATATAGCGTGAAAAAATCTTTAATCTCATGGTCCTGGTTGTTATTTTGTTGATTCGATCGCAGCGTTGTCAATCAAAATAAAAGTGCGATTCCATAGAAAGTTTATCCAAAGCTCTATAGAATTGCGATGATCTGAAGCGAGGAATAAATACACAATCGAATTATTAAACGATTATACGAACTTTTTTGTAAGTGAAGTTCTATCATAATTGTATGAAGCGCCTCTTCCGAAGAGATCAAACATGTAGTACCCTTAGGAAGTACCGATGTCACCAGTCGGATGGATCAGTCGGTATATGCAGATTGAAATTTCGAAAGTTAATTTCTGCCGCACCATTCAACCGATTGTGTTGAAATTTGAACTGTGAATACAGTATTATGCTACAATTGGGCTGACATGAGAGTTTTTTGAAATTTTGATTTTTTTTGCATTTCGTATTACCATCTGAGTAATTGTAAAATAACTCAGTAAATATCCATCGAATCGCAATTTGGCGAATGTCAGCCCAACGTCAATAAAAAAAAACACACAGTTTGAGTTTTATTGCATCCAAATCGATCATGAAATAAAGGAGAAAGAAGTTTTTAAAAACTTATTGAAAAAAATTATCGACATTAGTTTATCGAAATGTGCGCGACCATCAAGTTTCTGAAAAGACAAACGAAGAAGCATAAGAAAAAGTGACGTTTAGTATACGTCATGGATTTGGCAGAAAGTTTTCTTGTGCAGTGTAGTGCTGTGGAAAAAGTGTAATGCTGAAGAATAAAGGACAAAATATACAGAGGAACGTGCTCGATGTCGAAAGGTACATCGGTGGACACGTCAAAGCCCCTGGACTCGCCGCGAGCGTGGGGATATTGAAATTTTGGAGAAGATAGAACGAAAGAGAGCAAAAATAACTGGAGAAAAAAACAGCGATCAAAGATGCGAAATTTTCAATAATAGGGTATTACACCTTTTTTTGAAAACTGTTTTAAAATAATCCTGTGATCGTAATAAACCAGTAGAATTTTTATTTCAATTTTATAAGACCGAAAACTGTCTTGAAAACTATTTTTTATTTATGATTTTCAATTTTCGCGCGGAAACGCTAGCCGCCATGTTTTTTCGGTTTGTGACGTCATTCCGTTAGTAAACAATACAATTGCGAAAGACCAAGTAATAAGATTTTTAAAAATAATGAGTTATAGTGGTATATCATTGGTGTCTCGTGCCTGAATGCAATAATACAAGTGTAAAAATGCCACAAAAATTGTGGATTCATCGGCACCATCAACATATTTATCATTGGTAGATTTGTACTATCTGCTTTCACAAAACCGTTTTCCATAATGCGATTTTAATCAAATGAACGATAAAAGTCCACAAACGTGCATAATAACTTGTAAAATTTCAAAATAACACAGAGCGCACAATAAGAATCTAGATTGTTTACTATCGGAGTGACGTCACGTTGGAATCCAATATGGCGGATGGCGTTTTCGACATTTGAAAAACAGTTGAAAAAAGACGATTTTTAAAATTGAATTATAAAATTTACATTGCATTTTTATGAATAAATATTGACGTTTCTCGTTTACTTTTTACGAAATCTATCATAATCATGCATTTTTATATATTTTTTTACATGGTGTAAAATACCCTATTCTGGTAAATTTTCTTTTTTTTCAATTTGACTGTTTATCTATGTCTACCGCTTTTTCAAGTGAGAACCCGGCAGTCTTCGTTGCTGGAGAGTTCAATCCATCCATAAAAAAAACTTGAAAAAAAATTTTTTTTTTTTAATTGTTAAAAAAAAATATTTTATAAAATAAAATACAGAACAATTCGAAAAAAATTTCACAAATCTTGAAAAAACATTATCTTTAAAAAAAAACTAATCCGTATCTATTTTTTTAAAGTGTCAAAAGAATCAAATAACAAGTAAAAAATGAAAAACCGAAAAATTGCGCTTGAAATCATCTTGGAAACCGATGCCTCATTCTTCTTTTTTGATTCGAACAGCTAAATCAATTAAAAAAAATTCCATCTAATTTACGTGCAGCATTAAAATTTATTATATCAATTTGAGGCTAAGTATTTTCTAATAAATTGTTACCATTTGAGTTACGTGCAGCACTAAAATTTATGATATCAATCGAAGGACAAGTAATTTATGAATAACTCCAAATTTTAACATTATGGAATTGTTCTAAGAAGCTTTTAAATCCAAAAAAATCACATGCAAGCTAGTCATTTCTTACTCTATGGTGGCAGAGACTTATAAGAAAATCGATTCTTTTCAGACTTTTAGGAGCTTCTGATATTATTCACAATATTCGACGTCGATTGGATCGATACAAATTATGTTTAAATATGAGTTAAAAGTACTTGTCCGACTTTATTTATATTATTCACTAACTATGCGAACGTTTGTTACATTTGTCCCGCACTTCGTAACGCCAAACCCCGGCCGGTTCATTACCACACAGCTATTGGCGATCCACACTACCGATGGCGGCGCTCGTGTCCCTCGGAAAAATGGCGCTATTGGAGTGCAATTTTGACAGTTGTGCATGATTTAGCATTGGAAACATGGACCAGTCGTATTTAAAACTTCGACAAATTTATGAATACGTACATTTTTGCTGATAACTGCTTCAAAAACCACTTAACGACATTAATATTACGTGACAGGTCGTCTGCTTTGCACTCCAACAGCAGTTCAAGAAAAATCCGCGAGGCGTCGCATGCTTAGTGTAGATCGCCAATCGAAGGGAACTCGTATATATAACCTACATTATTAATATACATATTATATATCACGCAACTCACGATATATTTACACTGGACAATAAAGATTATCTCAGTTGATACTTATTTCCAATCGAACAAAATAATGAAATCATGAAAAGTTTCGTTGACATATGCATCGCGCATTTTTTTATATTCTTTTTCACACACAGATCACAGACTACATTTACGCGGCCGCTTTTATACCGGTTTAGTATACTACAAGTTTCAACAAAATAAATACTAATATGCACAACGTTAGATGACGAAAATTATTTTTCTTGCTCCCCTAGCCGAAAGTACGCACTTTCCGGCCGCATTTCAGGCCGGGAAGAGCATTTTTCATGGCCGGCTAACTCAGCTAACTTCAGTGCGCTCTGACGATATTTTTGCGGCCGGTGATCCTTTAACATTTCGATATATGAATGTGAAGCCTGTATTCGTTGCCATGATTTTGTTTATTCGTTGCCAAGCATCATGATTATTTGCTTCAAGCGGGCGCGTATAGCGTAGCTTTTATCAATCATGTTATGCGCTATACTGCCATGAACCCGGACGAATAACATACATTTGTTCGTTAAGATGCGAAAACAGAAAATAATGTAACCGGACTAATAAAATGAATATGGTCGTCCGGAATAATGTTGTATTTTCAGATTCCAGGTTCATAGGAAAGTATATATTCATATAAATTGTCAAGTATAGCGGGAAATATTCATATATAGAAATTGTTAACTATCATGGGACTTTAAATCAGACATGTATCAACGAATTATTTATTTGTACTAATAACATTGTTGTATCATTGTGTGATATTTTGTGTGTGTTTTTTTTACTTTTTGTTTATGTTTTTAATGCCCGCCCCGACCAGCAAAACCTCGGCTTCGCCTCGGTCCTGCAAAAGTCGGGCGGGCCCCCCCCCCCCCCCCCCCCCTCGCGATTACTAGAAATTATTGAACGTACTTTCGGCTACGGGATCAAGAAAAATAGTATACAACCCACGGCCCAAATGTTAAATGCCCTGGTATGTGCGACATGAAGGCCTCGGCTTCGCCTCGGCCTTCATATAGCACATGCCAGGAAATCCAACTTTCGGGCCTAGGGTCGTAATATACTATTTAGTTATTCCGCACGCACTTCATAACATCATAACCCCAAACGTCAACATGACGTGAAACTTCGGCTGGTGATGATTTTCGAGCTCTCGAGCTCCTTAGCTTTCCGCCAATTTTCCTTGCTATTTTTATTGAATGTCATTGGCCCAGAAATTTTCTCACCTTTCATTGGTTGCAACAAAATTTCTCTCACCGGGGATTGGTGATCATGGGTGCCAAGGAGCCTATGTTTGTAGCGGTTGGAGTACGCGTATACAGATACGTCAAATTTTGAATGTGTTAGTAACATTTGCATAATCAGGAGCCTGTGCAAAGTTTTTTCTCAGAAATTACAACATCGATCTTGCTGATTTTGGGCTCATCCGACACAGAACTTCTTAATTAGCTGAAAGTTCAATTTTCAAAGCCGTACATAACTCATGAGTTTCGCAATTAAAGAAAATCACATGCCAATTTTACCCCCACCACCACGAATCGTTTTATTCAGAGAAAGTATAGTCTCGGCGAGAGCCTCAGGCCAGCAGACGACAAGGCTGTCAATGTACTTGTCCCGAGACTCTACCGAGTCTCTTGATTTCCATTGAGCTAAACAACGATGAAAATTACTGGAAATTTACGGAACGAAAATCGTTCCTTCGTATAAACAATTTAAATTGTTTATTCTATTTTACCGCTTTTTTAAGCGAGCAGCAGTTTTTACTGCTCATCCATCTGGTTCTTCGTTGAAACCTGATGGAAGCATCGCGCCGCGACACCTGTCGGTAGTCTGCGCAGTAGCTCGTTTCGAATTCTGCAGTACCGACAGAGGAGGGGAGGGTGCGGAAACGTATATCATTGTTTCCAAGTGATCCATCACCTTTCACGTTGTTTTGTTGCCTTAGCAACCCGTTCCTTGTAACATATTTTAAAGTGTTGCCGTAACTATTGGGAAACCTTCAAATATTATTGTATAAATCTGAATCTGGGTGATCTTATTGGGAGGGAGTTATCTCTTCGGAAGAGGTGCTTCATACAATCACGACAGCAGAACTTCCCTTACAAGAAAGTTCGTTTAATCGTTTAATTGTATGTATAGTGGAGAGCAAGCTCGAGCTATCCAATATGGTACCACAACAATTCCTCGACATTTTTCAAATTTGATTTTCTCCATCACTCGTAAAATAATTGAAAATAATGGAAAAAATATAGAAGAAATAACTTTTCCATTGAAGTGTAAATGCGTCGACGACAGCAATAGAATCTGGGTCTCTGAACCAAGACATATGTTCATAACATTTTGCATTCGATCTTGGGGCAAACGAATCGATGTCTGGTTGTCCAAATCTAGTTATAATCTCCTTGAACGTCTTATGTGTTATTGCATATTCTGTTTCAGGTTCCAAACGTCTTGATTCAAAATCTGCTTCTATATTCTCCTCAGATTTTATATATGATCCGAGGATCCAAATATGTTTCTTTTCACCCAAATCTCTTCAGCTGGGCTGGGTTAAAGTTCCGAACTGTGAGAAATCAGAAAGCTGAAAAGTCCGAAAATCTCGCTAGTGCGATATATCTATAATATCGAGTCCCAGCTAGATTTTCGGAATTTTGAACCTTCCGATTTCTTACAGTTTGGAATTTCAATCCCACCTCTCTTCAGCTAATTTGCTTAAACCTCGAAGTTAAATGTCACTATTTTCACGAATGTGTTTAAGCATTCAAGATTGAGAATGGGCCGATGAGAACTATCCGGTTTTGATAGCAAGAAAATGTTTGATAAAAATTGATCTTCCACTGGTTTGCATTTTTTATCAGCTTGTTTTTGTATAAGTTCACTAATCTGTTTTTGAATCAATGCTTTTTCCTCGCTAGACCACTGAGGTCTGATTGGTGGAACTGGTTGTGCTACTATACCTGTGAACGGTATTTTACACCTATCCATTCATCCTAAAATTGTTGTATCAGTCGTAAACTGTTGCTGCCATTGCTTCTTGGACTCTCTTAGTCTTCCTGGTATTACACTTACATCTATCGTCGTCTGTGTCGATCTGTTTGATGATTCCTCGATGAATCGCGGTTCCGATAATACGATCCCTTGTCTTGGGTCTTGTTGATTGGTTTTTGCTCGTTCATCCTTGCATATCATCTTATAACGATAACTTCGGGTCGGGTTTCTGAAGTTTTTTAAATTTTTGTTCATTTGATGTTTTGTGGTTTTTGATATTTGTTTCAACCTTGGGCAGATCGTTGAAGCGCTGTTGATGCTTTTACTTTTTCTTCGAGATCTTTCTTGAATAACCATTCATTCGTAATTGCGTCCTTTAGGGTCTCTCGAATCGAGGGACTTATATTTTTCAAGATCAAACTCTTACGAATCTCCGTTTCATCGCGTTGAAGATATGCGAGAAG
Organism: Venturia canescens; assembly: GCF_019457755.1. NCBI lineage: Eukaryota > Metazoa > Arthropoda > Insecta > Hymenoptera > Ichneumonidae > Venturia > Venturia canescens. The sequence continues at coordinate 21,466,140 of NC_057422.1, read as the reverse complement.
ATCGGCCGTGCTATTTTTTCCGTTCCGTCCTAATTTTTTCTGCGTTTCCACAATTCGTTCATCTTTTTTAACAATATTAACTTCCAAAGAAACTTTAACCTTCAAATTTAATTTGGGAGGGTCAATAATATCGCAATTTTGGTGGTGGATATTTTTTCAAAATTTCAGATCTTTCTTCATCTGGGAGTCCTTTTTTAATAACATCTTCCAATCAATTGGCCAAACTATTATGAATAGGCGGCGCTAATGTTCTCTCTTGGATAAGACGTTTCCCAATGAAACCAAGAACCTCTGGTTCTAAAACGATGTCATTTAGTTGTGTCTCTGCATCTTCTTCTCTATTCGTCGATAAGTTTTTTCTTCAGTATTTTCTGTTTTATCATCTGCATCTTCTTCAGATCTAATCGAATTTCTGTCAGATATATCGCCCCCGTCTGACGATTTCGACGAACGCTTGTCTGTAACGCTTTTTTCGCCGCTAAAATTGTCAAAGTCTCTCGAACAATACCGCTTTCTTCCTACATAATAAAAAATGAAAACTATTCAACAACTTTCATTATTCCTCAGATTAACTCTTATTTTGAATCTCATATGTTATCATTTGTTTCGACATATGAATTAATTTTTTTATAATCTCTGTCGGTTGTACCGACGAGAGATGTGTATACCATTATTTTAAAGTCACAGATCACTCTTCACTCTTCGTCGGCTGGAACGACACGAGAGGTATTATTTGAATAAAATTCTTCTTATATTTTTTATACAGCCTGATTCTTACTGTCGGTTGGATCGACGAAAGAGTTTGTATTAATTGTGTGATATCAAATGCCAAATCTACGTACGATCACTTGGCATTTTTCTCCGCCGGTTGGACCGACATGAGAATTATCATTCATACAATATCTTCCTTATGTTTTCAATACAGGTTCTCCGCCGGTTGGACTGACGGGAGAGTTTTCATATACCAAAATTGTTGTATAATCACTCGAAATCTTATCTTCATTTAGACATGCGAAATATCGATTCGCTTAATCTATTTCTTTCTACTTGCCACGATTGTGTGAACGTTTGTATCTACTTTTTTCTCTCAACTTCTTATTCAATCGTTCCATTAACTTTTTCAACTCTTCTGTCTTCATTGATGAATCTTCTCAATCTTTCGAGTATTTTCGTTTTCCCATATTATGGATTTTCTGTTTATTCGCTCATGGCTTAATTGGCACAATGAAGAAGCGAATGACACAAGGTACGGGCTGCTAAAGCAACCAAACAGCGTGAAAAAGTTTTATATAGATTTTAAAATATGTAATGACACCGGTAAATCCTAGGGGTGCTACATCTTTGACCTCGAGGAAGAGGCGCGTAATTCACGCACACATTTTTCTAAAATATTGGGTAAAAATTCCACAGATCAAGAGCTAGTGAATATTCATAACTTCTTGGTTTAGGATTACGAACAAAGCATATTCCATAAGCTTCACAGCAGTAGCAAAGAGCACGATAATACGTCATAGAAATTTTGTTCAATATTTACACGAGAGTTAGCATAGTTTTCCGATAGTTCGAAATATTGTGATGAAAATAACAACGTCTTAGAACAAGGGAAGGGGAAAAATCAACGATACGGAATAGATAGATGATAGCTAAATACAATTGGAGTTTTGATGGATGTACATGGCCGTTGAACTTTTTACGAAATAAAACGTAACTATATCTTGCAGAGAAATTTTATAGATCGTAAACTAAACTGAATTCTACTTAGGCAATGGTATGTATTCAGTAAGTTTGTTAGTGTAAAGAGTACGAAGCCAAAAATGAAATTCGACCCTTATCTCATACCACCAACTGTTCGCTAGTCGACGTTCCGCATTCAGGATTTGCACTGAATAAGAAACTTCAACTGAAATATCGTATTACAATAAGCAAGAATGATTGGGATTAATTTCATTCTACTGATCATTGAAGCCATATAATTCAATTCAATTCAAAGTTTTGTTTGAATGTCAAACGAGACAATAGAAATGGGTATAGGAAATCACAGTTTCTCGCAGCTAACAAATGGCAAAATCAATCTCATTCACGGATTACCATAAATTATTTTTGCTGTCATTGAATTGTGAATAAGTAAATGTGAGCAAGTGGAACGTGTGAAGTTCTCATCCGACTAAAGAATATCCCATAGGATCCTTTTGAATCTATAGCATTTCCATAAATTAAAACTAACTTCAATTACCAAATAAAAATACTGACAAAACTATATTTCTTCAATTCATTTGTTGACTGCTATCGATTGGTATCATTGGACACGATATTGAAATCTCGCATAGTCGTAGTACCTTAGAATCTCTTTGCGCAAGTGGAACGAGTCAAGGTCTCATCCGGCGAGGATGAATTGCTACGGAATTTCTGCACGTTTCCAAGCGCTCTATCGTTTGCCAGGGCTCAGAGTTCACGCAGAAAACGTGGGTTGGGCTTCGAGCATGAACATTGTTGCAAACTCAATATCATTTCATTAGATAATTTTACTGAGATTTCGAACTCTGAGTTATTCTCCCTTCGATATATTTTTATGCTTGGATGGTTTGAATTTGCATGAAAAATAGTTTGTATGAGTTCGGAGTCTTCTACACGTACAGAGCTTTAATTAAATTGGCAGAATGTCAAATGCCATGTAACGTAAACTCCTTGAACTCGGTACTGCGACATTCTTCTCTCGGAAAAAGATGGAATGAAGTGGAAGACGAGAATTTTTGTAGATGAGTCAAACGAAATTGTCTGATATGCAATAAGATATAACGACTGTAACGCTGGGATATCCGAGATGAAGCAGGCGGAAGGGCAGTGAGGAAGGGTTGCGGTACATCCGCAGGGTGCCGGTATCACTAAGTACGATGTTGGTCCTGCGTTCTATACAGCAGTATGAAAGTTTTCGGAGCGTGATAAATTCCAAGTCAGGGAAGCGCGACATGCGGTCGTGGTTGTGGATGAAAAGTTCGAGGTGGTTCGCAGGGGTAGATTTTATAGGGAGTTATGTGGAAGAGAAACTTTATATCAACTGTTGAAATACGAAAGGGCGTAATCTGCATAATTGCGCAAACACAATAGAAGGCATTCTCGCTGGGATTGGTCACGTATGGCAGAACGAAATGCTGGAAGGAAAAAATTTCTGCAGCTAATATATTCCTGGGATGAAATGAACTATGGTTTTCCTCGCGCGCATACTTTACTACTTCAGAATCGTATAGTATACTACCATTAATGCAATGAATTAATCCTTTTATTTCGAAAAGGGAATCTGTGTTTGACGTGACTACAATTATTCCGGTAGCAGTGGTGATTCGCTGGTGAGTTTCTGACTGCTTTCTTTTCTCGGTAAAGTTCAGTTTTCAAGAAAAAGTTTCGGAGGACTCTAACCTGCATGATTCTAATCAAAATGACCTTTGTAACGATCTTTCCTATAAATGTATATTTCGAGCTCGTTCTTTTTGATCTGCACACAAAATAAATTCATTGGAATTCTATAAAATCTAGACATCGAGCGATCAAATATGGAGAAGAGGATGAAAAATGGAAAGTTCCGACGTAAATGCGGAGGTGAATCAATTGTAGAGGAGCCCAAATGGCAAACTCGTCGGAATATTCTCCGGCACCAAGAACAGCAAGCGAAAGAGAGAGAGAGAGAGAGAGAGAGAGAGAGAGAGAGAGAGTCCCATCAACACAATCTCTTGCTTCTCGTACTATAATAATATACGGCTGTGTATCTACGTCGGTGATAAATCAAACGGTTTATATGGAGCAGTGCACTGGTATACACAACTACGTATACACAAACGATACTAAGGGAAGAGTTGTAGCTATGGTGCCAGGAGGAGCTTCAAAATGAAGCAGAAACGGGGATGAAGCTAAGCGAAAGGACCTTTCATGCCGACAACACAACACACAAATTCGTGGTCCATACATATTCAGTTCCGTTCAGCTGCTTAACGTTTCGGTCTGTATGCAAATGATGGCGACGTACGTGTAGAGAGAAAGAGCAGTAGGGAGAGTGAGAGAAAGAGAGAGAGAGAGAGAGAGCGAGAGAGGGTGAGAGAGAGAGAGAGAGAGAGAGAGCGCGAAGACGGGAGGGAGTAGTTCCTTTCTCATGGCGTTGGCACGCGTTGCATCCTCTCTCCGTTGACCTAACGTATACGTCATACCGAATCCATCTCTGCTATCCTTACGCATCCGCATTAACGCATCCGAGGGATGAGTTTATAGTAACTACGCTTTAGTGCATCCCTTCAATGCATGGGCTTATCTCATATTCGTATACATGTTTGCACCATACATTTCATACTGAAGCCTAAACAATGACTATGAAGACAATTATAACATTCATTTTAACATATCCTATCACATACGAATAATATCTTCCATGATGCTGGACTCGAACTCGTCGAGTAGCAGGGAAATTATCTATTATTTTTCTTGTGCTCCGTTCATTTTGCGTTCGATGCATTGTCTTTTTTTTACAGTTAAAAAAACAGAAAAGCGGAGACTACCGAGGACACAATATTTTTTTCAATTTCGCAATCAGTTGCCTCTCTATACCAAAGTATTTTGAAGAGTTAAATAAGAAACGCCGCAAGTCTTGTTTTTATCGTTGGTAAACTATTTTTCTTATACTATGACCGAAAGAGCGTCCCCAGATTCTACAAGAAAAAATTCCGTATAGAATCCACTGGCGAAAGGTCGTTCCGATATCTAATTAATATATTCGGATTTTTTTTTTATTTTTCTAGATTCTGAAATATAAAAAGCACATTCAAAGTTTTTGTGAAATGTCGCACAACGTACGTACTTTATTGATGTCTCATCTTACCTATTCAGTCTAATGGTGTTCTGAGTCTGGCGTACCATCAATGCTCGTTCCCAGAAGTGTACAGCCTCAGGTAGTACCGTATTCTAAAAACATAAGATGGAAACGGAAGGTGAATACAAGTAAGTGAAGTAGTGTGTATGTGCTTAGTGAGTAGCGAACGAGCTACATTTATATGAGTCAGAGACAAGATATGACGTTAGTACGAAAAGCTCTCAACAGGGTTGTAATTGATGGTATTTAAGGAGTTTCGGTACAGAAGTTTAAATATTAAGAAATTGATCAAATTTGGTGATAATGTTCTTCAACATCAAGTGCGAAAAAACAAATTTTTTCAAAATTTTCTTCTACCTAGTTATCGAGTAATTACGCATTAAAGCAGATTTCTTATGCCCGGAATGGATACCTATATATATTGAAACGAAACAAATGTCTACCAGCCGTTTCGCGGGTTCGGAGATGCCGACTTTTAATTCTTATTTGTTGTGCTGGCCGTCTGATCTGGGGTTATTGACCGGCTCAGCTGTGTGGATCTTCGGACAGGCAGATAAGAAGGAGAGAGAGAGATAGGAATACAACCTCAGGAGCGCGTCGGCTGCCGTGTTTACATACGGCGCGTACTGTCGTACTTTTTCATCATCGGTTAGGATGAGGATTCGATGTTTTGGTAGTCTGGAGGTGGGGACTTGGGAATTCCCTTGATTGTGTGATAGTCAGGCGCTGTGCTGAGAGACACGACAATAAAGGAATTCTTCGAACGATTTATGTGTCAAAGGATAATCGAACGCAATGTCGAGAGACTTTTAACACATAATTCGGTTTTTCTGATCTATCGGGTGGCTCACGAATGGCGTTGGGATCATACTTGATTTAGTGTGTTTTGAAATGATGAAGTGGGTGCTGCGTTTAGAATGGTATGGGCTATACCGAGGACTTAGTCTACTAATGAGGTATGGGCTGTACCGAGACTTATAAACTACGTGGCATGGGCTTTGCCGAGAACTTATATCTAAGAGTGGCCTGGGCTGTGCCAAGGAGTTTAGATGTCTATGGCAAGTGATAGTCGGATGCTATGCCGAGAGACACTTGTCACGGAGATCTTAGGGTGATTTCGTTCCCGAGTGATAGTCGAACGCTGTGCTGAGAGACACTCGTTTCCGAGATCGAGGAGAATATCGTGATAGCTGGACGCTGTGCCAGGAGACACGATATTCGAGGTAGGATGGGCTTTCCTAAGGAAGCGTGATAGCTGGACGCTATGCCAGGAGACACGCCGAGAGTGTATTATAGGATTGGAGTTTTTGGATCAAATGATAGGTAATTGGCCACGGAGGTGTCGCCTTATATAGTGTCCACTCCGTGGTGCGGCGGGGCACGCGGCGCGGGGTTTCCCTCGCCGTGGTGGGGCGTCGGACTCGACTGTTCTTACGCACACGGGCGCTTGCCGTGTGCGTGTAACGTGTATCGTTACAATATATATATGGAAACGCTATGCTTATACACGTGAACTTTAGTGATCAATTACTCGATAACTGTGTAGAAGAAAAATCTTAAAAAAATTGTATTGTCAAATTTGGCACTAAAGAATATGTTCACCAAATTTTATAAAATTCTGAACTTTTTGAAATTTTTAATGTTTTTAGCATGGTTTAGCATGGCAACATTGTATTGCCCGTACCGAAACTTCTTAATCCCCTTATAAAAAGTTTGAAGTAACGACATATCTCGAAAGTTATTGTTGTCGTTTTATTCGTTCTGTGATTGGTCGGTTTGGTTATACACCGTGTTTCGAGTCTCACTGTTGGTTCGACCGTTGCAATCCTGCTGTCATTTTGACAGTTGCGTGAATACGTGTGCGGTTATGTTCCAATCAGAATAACGCTTGTTTAATATGCATGAGAGTAGTATAATACATTTAAAAAAATGAATATAACATAAAAGACATGGCTGTTCAATCTCTACTTTTTTTTTAGCTCGAAATGAGAAATGATTTTTCGTTTAAATACACTTCCCCTTGAAATGGAATATCATGCTTCTGCGTATCAGTTTCGCATAATAATAGATTTATCCTAGATCCTAGGACAATTCTGTAGATACACAGATTTCACAGGGAATTGAATTGTGAATCGTTACTATGGAGCATGAGAAAAACTATACATAAAGTGCAAGACGAGATCGCATTGTCCGAAATTTCGTGGTCCGGGTTGGTTTTTATCAAATTTAAGTGATTACGTTGACGGTTCTTATTAGTTGTCGAGACCCAGGTGGACTTTGTCATAATTTTTAATGTCCACGTCGATGACTGCAAGAGTTTCGTTGTCAAGGGCAAACTCTTCATCGTTTTCGATGTCCAGGATAAGGTTTCCATAGTTTTTTCTGTCTAGATCGACGTTTCCACAGTTTACGGTTTCTAGGTTGACGGTTCCATAGTTTTCGATGTCTAGGTATATTTCTCTATGTGTTTTAATATCTACGTCGACGGCTCCATAGCTTTCGATGCCTATAGGTATATTTTTTCATAGTTTTCGCTATCTAGATTGACAGCTCCATAGCTTTCGATGTCTAGGTATATTTCTCAACGGTTTCATAGTTTTCGATGTCTAGGTGTATTTCTCCATATTTTTTGATGCCTACGTATATTCCTCCAAAGTTTTCGATGTCTAGGTCGACAACTCCATAGTTTCAGATATTTAGTTGTTTTCCATGGTTTTCGTGGTTTAGGTTGACGGCTCCATAGTTTTCGATGTCTAGGTATATTCTTCCATGGTTTCCGATATCCAGGTATATTCCTCCACAGTTTTCGATGCCTAGGTATATTCCTCCAAGGTTTTCGATGTCTAGTTCGACAACTACATAGTTTCCGATATCTAGGTATATTTCTCCATGGTTTCCGATGTCCAGGTATATTTCTTCACAGTTTTCGATGTCTAGGTACGTTTTCATACAGTTTTTGATGTCTAGGTATATTTCTCCATGGTTTTCGATGTCTAGGTCGACGGCCCCATATTTTTTGATTTATAGACATTAGGGTGTGTCAACAAAAAAAATTGTTTTTTTGTCTTCAAAGAACATCCTTCAATTGTTCCAGTATCATAAAATATGACGCCTGAGCAAATTTCAGCCCTTTAAATTATTTTTTAGAAGTCCCTCATCGCGATTCTCTCTATTTCCCATGTAAATAACCCGGGGAGCACATCACTGGCGACTTTGGAATTTTGCAACCTGCAGACTGGTCAATGTCGGATGATTTCCAAAACAGGTTTTTGTAGGAAATCGAACGCCCTATAAAAAAGATCTGTTATCATTTCGTGATAAATATTCTCTTTCGACAGTTATTCACTGTCAAAGTTGAACCAATAGTATATTTTTAACTTTTGCTACTTTTCCAGCGAAGCTGTTAGATTCATCAGAATACATTGCAAGAACTTTTTTAAAAATCACGTCATTCTCATCGAAATTATCTCAAAAAAATTCAGATTGTTAGAAATTAATCATTTTCTGCCTTCCGAACTCATTGTTTGAAGGCGAATGGCTATTTTCATTGAATTCATCGTTATGTAAATAGTTTATTATTTGGAAATACTTTGTAATGTTTACTATGGATGGAGATTCTAAAAGACGTTAGAATTTTTTAAATTTTCTTTCAAATAATTTTTTTCATTATTAAAAAAATCGCCTGGAGCTACATCGTAAATGTAGGTCCTATGTTATCGGCGGAACGGAAAGACTTATTGCTCACTTCACTCCACTTAATTTTACGCGTTCGCTTCCATTGACTTTGCTTTGTTCTGGTTTATTAGAAAAAAAATTAAAGAAGGATTTGAGTGAGTTTGTATCTAAAGATTCGCTGACAATTTTCAAAACTTTTTATGTACCCCACGACTTAAGATATAAAGAGAATGTGGAATTTTTTTACAAATCTGAGGGTGGTGAACGGTGTTGCAGAGTGTAGTATTTCGTCAATAGAACAATATTGTTTAATGGATAAGATTGTTCAAGAACACCACCAACGTTTCCCAGATTGTTAAAAAAAAATCTGAAATCATAATTCTTTTTTTCATATGGCGTTTATTATGTTTATTCATTTCTAGGCTTGCAGATTTTCAATAATGCATGCTGTCAAGATGCCCACTCGATGAAAAAAGCCATTCCCCTCCAAACAATGAGTTCGGAATACAGTAAATTATTAATTTATGACAATCTGAATTTTTTTATGAGATAATTTTTGTAAGAATGACGTGATCGTCAAAAAAGTTCCTGTAACGTATCATGATAAATCTACCAGTTTCGCAGAAAAAGTGGCAAGAGACCTTTTTTATGGAGTACTCGATTTTCTACAAAAACCTGTTGTGGGAATTATCTTACATTGACCCGTCCGCGAGTTGTAAAATTCAAAAGTCGCCAGTGATGTGCTCCCCCCCCCCCCCCCCCCCGGGTTATTCAAATGGGAAACAGAGAATCGCGATGAGCAACCTCTAAAAAATATTTTAAAGAGTTGAAATTAGGGCAGGCATCGTATTTTATGATACTGGAAATTGAAAGATGTTCTTTGAAGAGAAAAAATTTTTTTTTTCGACAATACGGTAGGAAAGAAGAACGTGGGACGTTATTTCTAGAAATTCCTGCCAATGACAAATAAAAGGTGAAAAAGTGCAAAAATCATTAACTCATTGAAAGGCACACCTTTCTATTGAAATTTTTTAAAAAATGATAGGCAATCTAACGCTTTTTGGAATCGTTAATTACGTTTCTTGTATCAGGATTGAAAAATTTAAGACGGCGGACGTAATATGAAGACTGTTAGATCAAGTTCGAATTTTGGAAAATTTGAAGAATTTTTTTGAAAATTCGAACGTGCGGAAAAAACTAAAAAAAAATGATGGTACTAAATATCAAGAACAGGTAAAACAAACTTTAAGTACTTGGAAACTCCTTTTAAGAACAGCCGAATTTGTTTTGAAAAAAAAACAAGTATTTTGTATTTAAATTATTTTTTCTCATAAGTATCTCATAATATATGAGCCCTCAAGAATCTATAAAGTACTTACAAGTATAAATGTATTGCAAAATACATTTCTAGATGACGCTTAATGAGAATAATGGGCTATTAACATCATTTTTTGAAGTTATCGAAAAAATGGTACACAGGATCTGAATTTTAACCTCGGATTTGGTAGTTAAAGTTTGGTAGTTAAAAATACGTAGGAAAAGTATTACGGTATCCGCCGCACGTCCAACTTTTTATGACGCTGAAGTTTGCAACGTTGGAGTCCAACGAAATGATAAAAAAAACTCTCCAATAATTCTAGTAATTCTCCAATTTCGTTCGCTGTCGAATTTGCAATTTGTAGTTTTTCAACCTGCACCGATACTTGGTGAAATAAACAAATTGGCGAATTACAAATGTTTTTGTTCCTTCATTTCGTTGGACTCGAACGTTGCAAACTTCAGCGTCGTAACTTTTTTATTTTGTGTACCTGTGTAATTAATTAGTTTAATAACATATCCGTAATATTGAATGAAAGGCAGAATTTTATAATAGAAAAATTTCATCTTCTTTGAATCACAAAAAAGGGACAAACAGCTTACATATAGAAAAATATTAGATATTGGGGTGATAAAAAAAAAATAATTTTTATTTTCGATCGAAACCAAGCTCATAAGTTTTGTTTAAGTATCAAAATAGACCAGCTAAAACATGAGTCCTTAATATTAATATTAAGTTAGTGCGCATCGCTTTTGTCGATTTCCTATAAGATACCAAAAAGTTCTTGGCATATTTTTGTAGAGAATTGAACGCTCTACAAAAGAAGACCGATATCACTTTTCAATAAATCAACTCGGTCAACGATTATCCAAGGACAAAGACAAAATTCAAGGTCAATATATTTTTTTCTTCAAAAAACTCAGATTTTTGAGTTCAAAGATGAGCCTGCAATGGACTGAAACTATGTTTGGAAGCTCCAAAAATTCAAAAAAAAACACACCTATCGATAGTGTGATCTGGAAAAGCCAGACTTTTGCCAAACCGTAGCCGAGTATCAGCCACACCGTGGACCCAAAGACTTGACATACAGTAGTCACTTAGGAGTCAGAGGGGAGCCAAGGTGTAATTTTTTACTCGGGTAGACATCGAAAATTGTGGAGCTGTCGACCTAGCATCGAAAACAGTAGAAGAATATGTCTAGAAATTTAAAAATATGGAGCCATCCTTCTGTACTCGTGTTTATTCTTATTGAACTGCTCCTAAATAGGTTGGCTTCAAGACGCTGTCGCAATAAAAGAAGCGCTGCAGCGCTACCAGAAAACCGCTCGCGCGCTTCAGCGCGCGGGATGCACCCTAGTGGAACGTAAATAAGTCAAATGGACTGCTAGCACGAAGAACTAAGGAAATTTTCTGCGTGATTAACTAGTAAGGTAAAAATCTTGGAACTCTGAAAATCACGGTTTTACTGAGTAGTTTCGATCGTTACTCGTCATTGATGAGCTACTAATGTACAAGCAAATTAAACCGTGTTCATCGACCGGAATAACTCGTATAAACGGTCGTCCAAACTTGCAATAAAATTGATGTTATTTCCCGGATTTCTACAACAGAAACATTTTATGGGAAGCATTTATGAAAACCACCCTGCGAAAACTCCATTCTAGAATTCCAGCTTTCCCTCATGTCCATAGTAGTTCGTTCGGTATCCCACATTACCACAAAAATCTCATTAGCCTTCACATTATCCGATCGGAAAATGGTTGCAGACTTTTCACCTCAAAATGTTGCAATTGAACCGGCCTCTATTATTTCTCCTAGTTGTCTGTTTGCTGGACCAGTGGAATTTGCGCGATGAACCAATTTAGAAGAGAATTCACGAGAGAGAATAATGTACATCAAAACTCGTAATTTCCTCAGGCGACGCAGAAAAATGAATACATTTTATTGAACCTTTTTTAATTTGTAAGAAAAAGAATTTAAGATATAACTTGAAGAAAGATTGGATTATGTAATATTAAGGAACAAAAAAGATGTTAAAAGAAAGTTCAGATAAGTACGTGAACTGTTTAAACAGTATAAAGTAAACGTTAAACCGTATAAACTGAAGTTTCGACTTCGCAATAGTCAATAAATAAATAAAAACCTACTCATTGATAGCCATATTTGATTCCTTTTTATAAAGTAAGGCTGTGACACGTAAATTAGCTATTCATTGTCATCGCTTTCCTGCGCCTTTGATTGGTTCTTGAAACAAGACCATTGTGGGGCTCAATTTATTCGGAAAAAACAACGTTCATCCGTTCCGTCAAAATGACAGCTTGGAATTCAAACGATTTTTGACATTTTGTCGATATCGTTTTGCTCGACTCAATTTCCCGAAAATTCTTCGAATTTTGTTAAATGGTGATTGTTTGATTTAATATATAGTTATTAATGAGTTGAATTATTAAATGTAAATGAATCCTGGTAAAAATATTAATTATATTAAAATTTATCGACAGTACAATACATTATAGCCCATCATGAGAAATCCAATGAATTTTTTAAACAACAAGAAACGGAACGAATAATTAGAAATCCTGATAATAAAACAATGGCCACGTGGAAAAAATTTGATTAAAATAAAATAGCAGACCAAGGACTGAGTGTTTGCCGAATCGCGATCATTACCGATCCGGACGTTACAAGAATTCAGCAAAAGTTAGCTGAGAACTTCGACTAATTTTTTTAATTCAATTTTTATCGTATAAAATTCGCTTTTTTATCGGTATTTTTTATTTTTTATTCTGATTCTTTCTGTATAGAAGCAAAACTATATTCGAAATTAATTGGGAGACTTTTTATCCCATAAAGGATAAAATAATTTTTACATTTTATCGGCAACAATTTTTTCAATTGTTGAACCAGATGAAAATATTTGACGAAGAGAGCAGGAAAGTAAATAAAAATGGCAATGTTAATTTTACACATAAATAAAAGCTATTATAACGACGATTTTTGTAACCACAAGGGTGTACTTTTGTCTCGATATAATTTAAGGCAACTTATTTTTTTCCCCTCGATGGAGAAAGTCCAACGACCCGTGGATGGTATTCATGAAAATAGCGGAAAGCTATATACGAGATTCGTGTGTGCAGTGTGCTGCCTCTATAGTTTGCAGTGGTGCATGCGCCTCGTGTCATTGTTTCGTGACGAAAACAGGGCGAAGGAACAATAGTCAGGTGCAAGTGCGTGCATATACGCGAGAATCGCAATGTATATGAGCGGCGTTTTCTATGCACTCGGGAGAGCAGAAAGAGAAAATAGTCAAAAGATTAGGGGCGTGAGTCGAGGAGGTCTGTTTCGAAAGTTGAAGAGAAGAGTCGCAAAATAATAAAAGCCAGAAATAATAATAGCGAAAAACCCCTTTATGTACGCGTGTATTATGTATGAGATATTCTGCATATCTGGGGCTATTAAAAAAATGCATTTCACAAAAAAGAAATGGAGGTTGCAAAGACGTCACATTGCATGAATATCAAGAATTCTCAAAAAAAAGTAATCGCATTTCTAGTCTTGAAATTATAGGAAAAATAAAAAAAAAAATATATTCCATTTAGAATTATCTTAAAAATTTGTTTTCAAATGAAAAAGAAAAATAGCCGAGCGAAAAATTCGTCATTATCTTGTTCTAAAATAGTTTCAGATTCCATCGATATATAATGCGAGTTTCGCGCAGCGAGCCACAATTAATGTTCATTTCCCGGGGCGCCAGATCAGTCTGGAGCTGTTTATAATTTTCCTTTGACACTATTTATCATGGAGATACACTGGAAATGCCGAATATAAGTCTCACTCAAAAGCAAATTTCCGTACGGCTCCGTACATAACGTCTGATGTAATAAAAGCAGGAGAAGTCAAAGACTTGTGCTCGTGTTCCAGTACCTTTTCATTTCTCGGCTTATTATATTATTCGACCTTGTGCACGGTCTGAAGAATGTTTATTACTTCAAAAAGAATAAAGAGTTTTTTTTTTAAATATGGAATTAAAAAGAAATGTTTACTTTGTATGTGCAAAGGAAAGGAAAAAGTTGTCGGGGAGGATAAAATACGGGAAAAAAGTGTTATCCTCAAATATTTTTTCAGATAAGATACGCTGACAAGGAAATGAGATTTGCTTATTTTCCGAGACAGTGACCGACGAATGCACGCAAGAGCAAATAAAACGACTGGTATTACTCCCAGCTGCCGTGGAAACAAATGACTTTAATTCCTTGCCCTTTCAAGGTGGGGAAAACAGCTTTGAAACAAAGCGGAGCGGACGTCTCGTTAATAACCATGCAGCTAATACGCGAGTCCCGTAGGATAATTAAAATAGCCCCTCTGCGCGTAACGATCTCGGCTGTCGGACGTTTTTCACTCTTCACCATCGCACAGATTTTTTTATTTCTCCATCGTTTTTTATAGCGCATAGATTCTCCGAAACGATCTTTTTGTTCGAATACTTTCATATGCTCGCTCCAAATATCATTTAAATGAAATGAACCGTCTCCACGCAGATTTATGGTGTTCAAAAATAACTCTTGACTGCCGGACTGCTTTTCAAGTCTAAGCGTCGCAGAAACAATTTTTGCGATAAGACATGTAATTAGGCCTCCTTTTTGCACTTTATGTTTTTTTTTTGCATCAATCACGGTTCCGGCAAGCTGTGAAAGATGAATTTATGAGTTTGTTTACATTGACTTTGAAATTCTAGCTGGATGCATTCGCATTCGAAAAAAATGAACAAATAATATTTTTACTCGCTATTCAACTCGTTTTTAGTGTCAAATTTCACCGAAGCGTTTGTGAATTCGGAAAATAATATTACAGTGCTCGAATTAATATGATATGAGACCTGCTGAGATTCATCTCTCAAAGTTGAATTACACTTCGATTGAATACGAATCGGTCATTAATATAATATTTACTTATGTCGTAAAAAATCATTCCTATGAAAGGCATTGTGAGAACAAAAGTTGCTGAATTTCATAAAATAATGACGAATGGAAATCTGGAAAGTTCACAGAACAGAGTTCATTTTCTGATTTCGTTGAAAAAACATTGTTTGTTTCTGTCGTTATCACATCCGAAAACCAATCGATGATGCCGATTTTTGAATGAGACAGTCGAGTCAAATTTTAATGAAGTTTTGAATATTTCTTCCAAGGAAAGGGCGAAAGAAATGGAAAATCGAAAGGCACGTGAGCGCGTATATGAATCAGAGGATGCTCTTAGCGATATTTCGTAACAAATCGTACGAACAAAATGAAACTTTCCACAGTACACTGGTACAGCTGTATGAGCATGAAGTATTTTTCTTTTATGATAGTTTTCTGGAATGTTTGTTCATCGAGAGTATTGAGTATTCCTAAAGATATCTCGAGAAAAGTAAAAAAATAAAATTAAAATTAAAAAAAACGTTGGTAAGTAACCGAGAAAAAAGGGGGTGGGGACAAAGATAAATATATCTTTGAGAGTAGATTGAATATCATCTCAAATGGATTACTTAAACTTCATCAATATGAAGTAATAGAGTAACAAATAGAGAAAAGTTAAAGGTATAGTTAATAACAGGTAAAAACATGTGATCGATAAATGACAGGGCATTGAGAGAATATGTATATCTGCGGAATCATTCATGTGCAGTCATCCGAGCGTTTTGGTATCGAGAGTAGATGCGTTTAACCACGTTTGTATCTGGCTGTGTATGCATTTATATGTATATGTGGGATTGTGCAGCTTTAGGATGGCGAGCGATGCGTGCCGCTGAGTATAACGCACGGCCTCTCCTATCGGGGTTGAATGTTTAGAGGCATTTTGTGCGCCGTTACGCTCGATTTCCGCGATGAATAAATCGATGCATGGCGATTCACGGGTCTAGAATTCTATCGCATCAACTCTTTCGTATGCTCTCCCGATTTTCCAACTATCTCTCTTTTTCCCTCATATGGGTGTTAAGAGAGAATGTAGGTGTGTGGTGCGTGTATGTGCGCGCGCGCATATCGTGCGTACGTGCCAAAGAGAAAGAGAGTGAGAGAGAGAGAAAATAGATTAAACAAGAGCTTTTTTTTATATACAACGCAGACCTGACGAGCGTTAAGTTTGAAGAGAACGGTAGCAGGATTCCTTGTGCGAGCCCGACCGAATATTTTGGTCCATCTTCTAACTCTCCCCAGTTTTATTCGTTCGAAAACTGTTTTTAAAGCTCTCAGAAGCGAGAGGGAGAGAGAGAAGGATGAAAAAAGAATAAGAGAAAAAGTGAGAAAGAGAGAGAGGTTAATAGTACATATATTGCGAATGTATGCAGCCATCGGGCAACGTCGAATAAAAAGAACGAATTGTGACAACATGACGGTTATTGTTGACACGGACTAAAATTCCCTCGACCCGCATGTTCGTATATGTGGGAGAAAAATGCTTCGCAAAAAATTCTCCCGATCCTCTTTATCAAGCTGAACGCGTTTCTCGCTAATCCGGTTTGTGCATCGACCATTTTTCCACTGTACGAGCAGCGATAATGACATTTCGTTAAAAATGAAGGGCCCCGAGGAGCGAAGATTGCAAGAACTTGATGCTTGTTCGAGTCAATACATCTATCATAAATAAACGAAGAAGAACGAACGAAAAAAAGTTGAAATCGTCGTACTGCTTGAGGGACTTTTTTTCGACACCGACATCAATGAATCGGTTTTGCATTCTGGTCATCCTTAGAAAATAGTTTTTTTTTTGGTTTTTTGATGCGGTGCTTACACTGACAATCGGTTAAAATCCAACCGTCTGTATCGGACGCAATTCAAAAAACGAAGGATACGAACTCACTTGAGAGAATACCGTTTCTATAATTTCAACTAGAGCAGTCATTCATTATCAGAAATAGAAAGAAAGAGATGATAATGATTTGTTCATGTGTCAAAATCGTCTTCCTGCTCTTTTCTTGTCGTTGATGCTGTCAATGTATCATTGAGTTGGTCATATCATATACCTATACAAGGGTCGGGTTCCATCGGCTTCCTTGAATCCGGATTAAGCTTCAAAGGGATTAAACATAAAGTCCGTTCCAAAAATGTTGCCTAAATTTAACGGTCGTGATCTGTCCATGAACCAGCAAAGTTCATCCGAAAAACTCCAGCTATTTTCGAGTCAATCCACCAGGCAACATCGCCAATTTTTACATGCGTAGTAGTTTGGATGTTGCGATAAACCAGTGTACGACGGTATATTAGAGAAAAAAAGTGTAGCCGCCTACGGTCAAAAAAATCACGCAGAGCAAAATTTAGCCGCGAATATTACTCGGCAGACTTAGTAGTAAGAATCCAAGAGAACGCGATAGCGCGGAGCCTTGATTTTGCCGAAGGTAAGAATAAGAAAAGTTGGGAGAAAAGAGAGTGCAGAGTGCTTCATGTTGAAACTCAATAGATCCACTTTTCGCTACTGCCTCGAAAATAGAGAAACAAAAAAGGACGACCAGATTGTGGCAAACTCACAAGTTTTGGGAAATCCAGGTTGATCGTTGAAACTTTGAAGAAGTATAAAAAATTTGAGAGGAAAGTATTTCACTAAAAAACTGCCCGAAAAAAGATCTAAATGATATCAGACAGGTCTATAAATATATTATACTCTAAAAATGAGTTTTTAACATTGTTCTCCCACATCGTTCCATTGGAAACCCTCTCAATCTATTTTATTCATTGATCCAGTAGTGTTTAAAATGTGGATCTGCTATACGGTATGGTGGCTTCCATTCTGCTTTATTCGATTTCCAAATAAAAAAAAGAAAGCACTCTATTAATCAGAAATTTTCTATATTCATTTATTATTCAATTTAGTAGAATAGATGAAATATAAAGTAAAGAGAAAAGTTTTCAGACCGTATTTACTTTTAAAACATCGAAGTCGTTCATCTTTCTGTCTTTTTTAGAAATTGGGCTCAATTTAATTTCCATCTGTCTCATTATCTACCACCTTAAATTTTTTTTCTGAATAAAATACATTTTTTTTCAAAATTCAAACTCAGTGCTATACGTATTCTTATTGCGTATCGTATTATTTAGTAACAATCTTTCCTCTTTATTTCTCCCTCACCAGCATAAACACGCGTGGGCACGCCCGCTCGAATTAATTTTCTTTCTGGAGGGCATGTATTTCAGGAATTCTCCGCTCTGAGTTCGCCGTCCGTTCATCTCTTTATTACAGGGGTTCTGCATCCTCGTTAGACAATCATCGCTCTTCTCTTCCTCCCCCCCCCCCCCCCCCCCCCCCAATTCACTGTTTTCTCTATTTTCCTTCGTTCTCCGTTATTGTTCCATAATTTTCATCGAAGCATACCCAGGGGCTCAGCAAAATAGCAAAAACATCAACGAACATAATTCGGCTTTCACTCTGACAAGAGCAACAGAACGCAACGGCCAACCGTACGACCTGAAAGCATCATCAGAAAGCCTTCTCGTACGTTTATCACGAGGTACTACGGTACCGAGTCTCCTCTTCCCATCGTTACAAACCTTGTATTATTTATAGACTATTTAGTACGCAGCCCCTCGTGGGCTAATCAGGACGGAATATTAACCTAATTTGAAACCTTTGCGAAAATTTTGGTATACTTCTTACTTCCTTGTGGGACATGGAAATATTCCAGTTTATTTGATAAAGCTACATTGTGCGGTTGCGAAAAACATATGTTTTTTTTTTTTTTTTTAAATTTTACATTATTGTGCCAATCTAGAGTCGTGGCAGCGACTCTGAGACAAGTACATTTATGTTATGACGAGTTGCTGCCAGAGAGTCTTTACAGGAGTGATAGCGTTTCCAATTGTTTTATTTATTTCTTTCGAAACGGAAAACGCGTTATTGTTAAATAAATGAATTGGATAGTGAATGCCCCTACGAATTTTGCCGATCTAATTGCATCCAATCGTGTCGCGGAAATTGAAATATCTGTGGTGTGATTCATTTCATATTATTAAGCAGTACTCGATCTACTGTTAACAACAAATACTTCGCAATTATATATATGAGGAAACTATGGAAAAAAAGAAATTGATAATTGGTGAATAAATATAAAACGTTCGAGAAGAATAATATTGAGCTGAAAAATTTGTGTTTCGTTAAATTGTGGTACAGTAAAAATTGAATTCCGCATAATGAAGGTGAAGTAAAGATTTTTTTTATACAGCAAATAGTACGTATGCCTTTATTTCTCCAGTCGAGGACGAACGTCCGTTCAAATATTCGCATTAAATGCAAATGTCCCTCTACTCCTTTAACGTACACGGATATTTAAATTTCAGATGCAATTAGATTCATTTACACGGCCGGGTCGACCGACAATTATTCTCGCCGGTCTATGTACAGAAAGAAAAGGGTACCGAGGGGTGTGCTTCAGTCACACGACGAAGGGGAAATTTTATTTATTTATTCTTCTTTATTTCGAGAATGAATCGCACAGCGGCTCATGCGTCAATGCGTGCCCGACCTCGTTACGAGGTTCTGCTCGCAAAGAAACTAAGAGGGCAATCTCGTGAATGACCGTGCTGTAGCTAACTACTTCTCTCGCTACTGCTAATTCTTTTCGTGTCTTTATGGTCACTTTTCTCGACTTCGAGACGGCTCGTTCAATTGATGAGTTTGCTTAAGCATTTACGATCTCGTTAACCGCCTCTTTTTATTAATCGACACTCACGTATCAAATCAGCTCTCTTCTTTCTTTGTATACGTTCAGGACGCTATGGTGAATGTTTTCATTTCGGATTCCCGTTTTTATGCATTTTTTTCTCCTACAATATACCGAGATTTTCCAGAAGAGCTTTTAATTTCTCGAACACTCGCAATTTTACCATCCTTATTTTGAAACCATGCAGCGACCGTTCATTATTCACGAAATTCTCAGTTATTTAAATCGAGTAACCTACAAATTGAATTTGGACATCCTGAATTTCAATTCTCGGACATTTCATATTCTACTCTCTGCTGCTCTATTCCAAGAGATTACGAATTCATTTTCGAAAAATTGGTGCCGATGGCCATCAAAAATTTACTTAAATTTGCATATTAATAGTTTGGTAAAAAGTGTCGGGCTGTACCTATAATAATAAAATGATTTAATCTGAAGGATTTCAGTTTCATTAATTTTACACACTCACAGTGAAGTTTGTGCTTGAATAATTCACAGATTGAAATAATCCGCGAACAATCAGCCTTCACGGTGCCTGTCCATGTGAGAGCAAATTCTAAAAGTTGCTCTCGAGAGTACTCTCACGACTGAGAGTAACATACCTGCAGTTACTCACGGCAGCGTGTCCAGTGCCGAGCACTACTCTCGAGAGCGAATTTACTCTCACGTGAACAGGTACCTTAAGCGTATGGATCAGTCGACTAACCATACTTGAAATTTCGATTTCGAAATTTGCAGCTATCTCTCTCGCACTTACGGTTGCGATGTACCGCCTGATCCATCCTCTATTAAGCAAAGCTGTGGGATACCACTTTGTGCAAAAATATTTATATGATTATAACTGATAAGACCATGGCTTTTTCTGATCTTATAAGAAATGAAACAAGAAAAGACGAACGAATAGCTCTCCGAATCTATCTCAAATTCACATCGCAAATTGTTAATCGACTGTGTTCTATTCATTATAAATACCGGGAATTTACAGACGAGCTGTTCTTAATTGAGGTTATAATTATTCATGATGAGATTTGAAAGAATGCAAGCAATTCATCGATCTGTAAGATTGGAAAAAAACAAGCAACAAAGGCTTCCATAAAACCACCGATAAACAAATATCAAATTATTTGGGTCATGTAGGGGAAAGCAGGGCAAAGCGGAACGGGTGGGTTAAGCGGAACACTTCCCCGAAAATTTAGAAAATTTTTTCTCCATTGGAAATCTACAAAATTTCGTTATTCGGCTGAAAACATGCTTCAAAAACTGAAAATTGGAGGAAAAAAATTTTTTTTTTGAAAATTATTTTTTTTTAATCAATCAATTGACTTATCAGCTCAAGATAAGCCGTGACATAGTTATTATCATTGAAAATATGGATATTTCCAACATGTATGATATTTATACAACTCAATCTCATTTATACGATAGCTTCATGTTACTTTTATTTTTTAAGGATACACACGTGAGAGTGAGAAAAATCACAACTCTTTTGCTTTTTTGGTAATACCATGGAAAATGGATATAATGTGTATTCAATAAAACAATAGCAGTTATTCCTCCTAGCGATACGGTGAACTCGCCGGGGAAAATGCTGTTCTAGTTTTCGAATAAGCTGATCCCATTTCGATTTCCATCGAAGAATTCAGTCGTGGATTCTGACTCAAATTTTAATCTGAATCATTTTAGTCATAAGATTTTTTTTCACATTTCAGATGTAAATTAGTGTAAGGAGAACAGTGCGTTTGTTCTTCTCCCATTGATCAATTTCATTTCATAAATTTCAACCAAGTTCTGTTGAAATAGAACGTCAAGAAACGAAGAACTTTTAACAATATTCAAAATAAGTAAAAAAAAAAAAAAAAATAGGGCAAAGCGGATACAAACATTTTTTCGCACAAAGAAAAGACCACTTTTGCCCCATTTTTTTCATAAAATTAAAATTTCATTTTACTTCACCACACATCTGAGAAAATTAATCAAAATCGTCAAAAGAGTCTTTTTTTTTGAAGGGGAGTCCCCTTCGCCCCATAATTTTTTTTTTATAGGATATAAGAAATAAGTGTGAAAAATCAATTTTTTTTTAATACAGCAATAGTTGACAGAACGTATGTAAACCGATACTAGCTTAACTGCTTATGGTGTCCTCTTGCCCCACGTTCTTTTAAGAGTACCATGAAGTTATCATAAATAAGATAAAATTGTATAAATATCACATATCTTGGAAATATCCATATTTTTAATGATCATAACTATTTCACGGCTTATTTTGAGCTGATACGTCAATTTATTGATAGAAAAAAAATCAATTGTCAAAAAAAATTTTTTTTTCCTTCAATTTTGAGTTTTTGAAGCATGTTTTCAGCCGAATAACGAAATTTTGCAGATTTCTAATGGAGAAAAAAATGTTCTAAATTTTTGGGGGAGTATTCCGCTTTGCCCGCCTGTTCCGCTTTGTCCTACTTTCCCCTATATGATAAATCTGTACGGGTATGCAATTCTATTATGACATGAGAATAACTAAAATCGATTGTAGAATCAAGAAATAATCCTTGAATATGGGGAAGCTTCTCATGAAACTGCCAGCTATGAATTGGCATGTAAGATTTTGCAAAATTCGTTGGCAGGCTTGAAGACTCAATGAGCGCGATCGTGAAAACTGAATATTCTGTCATTAGACTTTGACGATGGTTTGATTACGCTTAGGAAAGAAAACGTATTTTATCAAGTTCAACGAAGGGGTGTCGTCAATGCAAGCTCTAGCTTTTTCCCACGACAACAGCAACGGCAGCTCGAAAGTGCCAAATAAAACACGATCGAAGTGAATCTGGGAACGAGAATTATTTACTTCCCAATAATTCAGGTTTCACAGATCATGCTCAGATTTGGTTATCATACGAGGTTTATGACTACGACAAATCGAGAATGGTTATTGTCTTCGTCGTGATTACTCATGAGGAATATTAAGCATTAAAAAAATTTTAGAATCATTATAAAAAAAAAATTGTATTCATTTGTTTAATCAAAAATATAGGAAATGTAAAAACAGAATTGGTATAAAGATATGAAGTAGAGGGCACGTGGAAAAGAATTTTCGTGAAAAAAATGTGAAAAGGTAATTCCAGTAATTGCAAGCAATTGTTGAAAATCCCAATGGGATCCTAGCAGTACGATCTCACTTGGGCGTTTGTCATATGCGTTTATTACGTAAAACTAGAGAGAACATTTCTGTGGATGGCAGTCCAATTAATTCCGACATGCGAACGCGTCCAGTTTCCTCTCGATTTAATCCCTTTCGGTATACGGATCCGCACATAAATAAATATATATCGTCGCGTGTGTTCGTACTTGTCTCAATTTTTTCCAACGTTCGCTCTACTTCACTATATGTTCTTTAGGATCTGCAGGGCTTGGAACAGGAATAAATTGATCAATCGATCGTAAAGAAGAATATACAGTATGGATGTGCACTGAGTCGAGCTCCGGAAGCTTTCTTGTGTAGTTTGCTTGTTATCGTAGGACTCTTTGTTTGTCGTTAAACAGTTTCTTATCGTCATCGCCATGGAACAAAGTTTCCTTAAAGGACGTGTTTTTGCTTTCCCCTTCTTGACTTCTATTTAAGCTCGTGAACGAAGTAAAATAGAAGTGAATAACAGTTGCGGAAATAAAAAAAATAACATGAAACTAAAGCGAAAATACAATAAATACGTGCGGAAGAAAATACCACAGAAATACACGAGGCCAACGATAAATTGGTCCAAACGAGACCCATAGGAATAGAAGAATAAATGTAACGGAGTGATAATGGAAGCTCATTCTTACGTCGATACGAGAACGAGGCGTTGGAAATAACGGATCCCGTCAGGACCACACGAGAGAAGGATCCATATTCGTGCGGAGAGTATGGAGGTACCGATAAATGGGTTATATCGACGTGCATTGTTCAAGAAATGTATATATGCCAGTAGTTGACAGCTTTGCGGTAAAACACATGACATAAATAGACATATACGTATATACATATGGCTGTTTCTCAATGATGAAGTACTCGTATTTCTCACCGCAGTTCACGGTTCTATCAGCCTACGACAATCCTGCTTCCTATGCATGGAATGTAGCATCTTTCAAGACGAGTTAAACGCATTATTGGAGTAAGCTCGCACGACCATGCAAAATTTCTGAAATATTTCAGGGCGAAACGGGCGAAAAATTAAAAGGAAAACTATTTCTATTCATTTTGGATTCTCAAACACGTCGTCAGATTTTCCAAGCCGTTTTCTGCGGAAAAGAACACTCAAATGTTCATCGAGATTTCGATTTTGTGAGTGATGAAAAAAAATTTCAAATGTTCAACGACCTATTGACTTTCCCGGACCAGCGCTTCTACTCTATCAAAGTTCATAATGAAAGTTCCAAGTTGGAGGAACAGAAAATTCATAGGATAGTCCATTCTGTCAAAATTCAATACGCCATACTTCCACAAGGATAATTGGGGAATCTTCGTTGGTACTCGGGGGGTTAATCAATCGCGGTACACATGGATGCGGATGAATTGTCCAGCGTACACTTCACAACGAATAATAAACGAGAAAAGCATCCATCTCGATTCAGTACGGCTCGTCTACATGGCGCACATATTCGTAGGGGAGAAAAGCTGCGAGATAGTATATAGAGGAAGATCCGCTTATGCGAGGATAAAGTAATTGCTGGAGGCGTAACGCGTGTGTGTCCCGAGGACGCGGATTCTCAGGGAAGCAAATGAGTTCTGGGAGAGAAGCGTCAGAAGCCCTCGGTTGAGGGCTGCTTAATTGCGCGAAATTGCGAGGAACGCGAATGAAAAGAGGAAGGGGGATGGCTTCGAGGGCGATGAAACACCTCGTACATGACTTCCTATGTTGAAAAAGAGGGAGGGAGATAGAAAAGAGGAAAGGAGGTAGGCAGTGCGAGAAAGTGAAAAAGAGAAAGAGAAAGAAAGAGAAGAAGTTAGATGCCGAGGAGAGGAGACAGATGGATAAAAACATCTGTGTTGGGAAACGGTAAGAGAGAAAGAGCAAGGATTGGTCTGAGTATGTGCTGTGCATGCACGAGCGCTTAAATATGCTCGGAGGTAAAGCCTCTACATTTACGTTAGCACTGCCAGCGCTGGCACTACTTCTGGAAATGTGGACGAGCTCTCTACTCTTGAATGAGGGCTGATATATAGACAGCCAGGAGAAAAGCGTATGATGAGCATCTCTTCTCCGTGGCATGCATGCAGCTTTTCCCAGGCGCTAACCACCCTGCTATCTGCGGATATCACATTCAGACACATTGGTATGTACACGCATACGCGGGTATCATATTGAAACACATTCCTTGGGGATATAGGAATATAGTCGAACGAGCCGGCAAGCTGAAGCGATAATTCGAGCGAGGAGAATCGAGAGAGTGCGCCAAGACAAGAGAGGGTTTTGCGTGGGATCCGAGTCTGACACTACGCGATAAGGCTAGAATCGCTTGGGACCCTTTCAAGAAGATGTGCCATTAATTTTATAATTTGATCACAATCCGAATAACCCGTTATCGAAGTCCTTGAAAATACTTTTCACTTTATTTCTATAATAGACAATTCATCGCTGCACTGATATATCATCGTGTAAAGGGGTTGTTTCGAGATACGCACGAAGATAGTGTATTACACAACAGCGACAGAAAGTTTGAAATTCCTGCAGTGCTCGTCATAATGTACGAGGCGTAGTCGAAGGCAGGTATCGAACATATGATAAGAATAAAAATAGATATAGTCTAAAAACATAAAAAGTTATAAATAGCAAAGAGATAGATTATACAAGCCCACGAAAAAAAAAAAATGTTTTGCGCCATTGAAACTTGATACTCAGGAATTTTCGGGGTCGCTGATGACGAATCCAGTGTCAGATTTTCAACATTCAAAATTGGTGATTATTCGATCCGTCATTTTGAATTTTCGAAATTTTGAAAATCAGCAACCCCGAAAATCCCTTAATACAAAATGCGGCAAAGATTGCGTTACTGTAAGAAAATCGAAGAAACTGCAAGGGTCAAGTGATGATTTGGTTGGGAAATTAGAAGAGCTCAAAATTAATAGGATTATGAGTTTTTAAAATAATTTGATTGACAATGTGAAGTTTCAATTGATTTAAAAGTGTTTTTTAGAATTGAAAAAAAATTTGACATGTAGGACCAAAACGGCTTACGGATACGGTTCGGAGGGCTAAAATGCATAAGAATATCTCAATTGTATCAATGGCGTAGAAAATTTAATTCTACATTCCCATAAAATGCGCAGTTTTCATATGCATTACATGGATTTTTGTCAACAGATTAATTAATTGAGAAAGATTTTGATATTTGTTCCCTCGTATCATGACGAGTTGTCGTTTTATTAACTTTATTTTGATTTCGCGGTAGTTTGTTCTCTGATTTTCTCAAAAAAACTGTAATCAGTGGTTTTATTAAAAAATGTTCATCACTTTCTTCGATTGGATTTTAGGTTGGCGACAGTCGCGTCAAACGTATCGGGGTATACAAAAAAATGTTCGCTTTCGCTATAACAAATGTCGCGAGTTTACACAACATTATAAAGAAAAAGTATTCCGTCACCCTAAATCTGATTTTTTTAAATATAATTGTTTCAAAAAATATGTAATTATCTTGATTTTCTGGTAACGCCAATAAATATTCAAAAGCAGGCAAATTTATACAGTTAACCGCATTCGTGATTCAATAAAGGGGAATTAATTGTTAGTACTTTATTCAAGAGTACTCCATGAGGAATACCGCGCAATTAACCCGCAAACGGTAGATACATTATGCGTTCCGTTGAACACGGTGGGGATTGTATGGTTGAAAATTGTTGCATTTCGCTCTCAAGAAGCACGAGATTACTAGCGAGCACTGAATAAGATACAGGTAACAGGGGTGCATCATAAAATTCGCGTCGAAAGTGTGGGGAAGAATTTAGTTGTGTAGTGTGAGAGAGGTAGAAAATCATGATGAGTGAGACAGAGCTTTGTGGTAGTACAAGATTTACTATGACCGAGGGGATATACAAATATACATATATATGTAGGTACAGGTTGTTCTCAAAGTTTTGCCAAAAAATCAGATTATTGTAACGGTTTTTCGAACGAAATATTATTTTCATTAGTAATGATTCCAACGTATGCAGATCTACGCACGCCCTTTTATTCAGATTGCTTCATTCCTATTCCAAGTGGACTACAAGGACCGATTGACTACTCCACATTCGTATAAATCTCGCTGTGTATGTGTCGCGTAAAAGGAGCAAGATTTCTCTTAAACTTTTTACAACTTGACCGATTGTCATCTTCCGGACACTATGTAGTACAGAGATTCGAAGTCATAAGAACGAAAACACGTAAAAGTTTCGACATGACTAGAGATTGTTAGGGTGTATAGTTACAACGAACTAACAACACCGTTTTTAAATTAAAAATACAAAAATAAATAAATTTATTTTAATTTAATTTAATTTAATTTAAATTTATTTTAATTTTAAATAATTTATTTATTTTTGTATTGAATCGACTAAACGCCTACTAGAGTAGAGTTCTGTCTTCTTGCGGACTTCCAGTAGTCATTGCTTAGCCCGTATACGGCACGTGGTGTATACATGTGTGCATGTACCTTGTAGGTCAGCCTATAAGATCAGGCTCGAGATATAGCTCGGTGAAAATCTATTATGTAAGCGTTTCTGCAAAGTGCCCCTCTACATTCAAAGAGGGTGAATGCATGTTCTTCGACCGACAAGCGTCATTGGTAAATTACACCCACGCACAGATTGAAGCCCGGGAGCTAGAGCCGAATTGAATAGTGT
This sequence comes from Venturia canescens, assembly GCF_019457755.1. NCBI lineage: Eukaryota > Metazoa > Arthropoda > Insecta > Hymenoptera > Ichneumonidae > Venturia > Venturia canescens. The sequence continues at coordinate 21,438,752 of NC_057422.1, read as the reverse complement.
TATATACGAAATTCGAGCACCTGGTGACTTCGGAAGTTCTAAGCTAGATGTTCAGATCCAGTCGCTACACGGCATTATACAAAACAATGTCCTTGGTCACTACTCGATGAATAGGCTTCGATACTGCCATTAATTATTGAGCTCTGAACTGTAGGGAATATATTTTACACTGTTTCTAGTTTTTAGAAATGTATTGTTTCCGAAATTCTAAAAGTAGTATTCAAGCTGGAAATGTTGGTGTTAAGTTATAGTTAAGTTAGTGAATCTTGAAGTATCTATTAGAAAATTATAATTTTGTGTTATGTCACTTTTTCACAATGGTTTGTAGTTTAAATTGATCAGAACCATCGTTGAAGACAATGTGTGTGGAAAGATTGCCATAATCGCATAAAGAATGAAACATATTTCCTTCTTTGCAACTTTAGAGACAAGAATAGTAATAAGCTTTCTTTGCCCGAAACTCTAAAAGTGACAGAAAGTATGCCGAGGACAAAGAGGCGGTGTAAGTTGATGTGGGGCTCTCACTACTTCTCACTTCCTCTGAAACGACCTTTCTGCAATGGAGCTTATTTAACATAGGCTCCAAGTCAACTTGTTGTGCATACCTTTGTTACCCCCAACATACTAAACGTTTCAATGAACGACGTCGATAATGGAAACTTTTCCGGTCGTTCTTTAAACGTATGAGCACGTCGTATATCCAGCCTCTTTTTATTGACGTTGTTATTGTATGACATATTCATTTATCTCTTGAAGAGGTATTATAAAACAATAACTAAGCAGAACAAATACGAGAGTCCGGCAGACAAACCCACGTTTGATCAGATCGAGCAGTTTTTGAAAGTGCTACTTTGAGCAAGCCAATCTTTTCACTGTAAATCTACAAATTTTCACAGAGATATAAATCTTTCAAGGCAGTTTTGGGCACATCCAAGACTGAACCGAGAGTATATAGAAGGGCTGAAGACATGGTGGAAGCTATTTGTACCCATCACAAATTGTAGTGGCTTCATTATGGAAAAAACCCAAACCATTACGAAATATAGGTTTATAAAGATATTTATAATGATAACTGCAATATCAGAAAAATTTGAACAATTTCGAACATCCTGAGCAGTATTAATTTCATCTATTTTGTGTAAGAAGTTGATAATGTCAACAATTTTAATCCTAAATATGACAAGGTACATTTCCAAATTAATAGGAGCTCGATAAGTCCGGATAGAAACAATACTAGGGTACATAGCGCATATTTCAAATTCTCAGAAACTGGTCGAGGTACTGCATTCGATTTTATGAAGTTCGACTTTGAATATCTGAAGAAGCCGAGCGTTCTCGAGTCATCTTACGGCTTCGTCGAGAAACCGCGGCGTGAAATACTTGCGTATAGTTCTAGTATTGTACACCACTAAATTAGCTTTTCAATAGAATGAACAATTTACGTCTGATGGAGGCTTGTGTATGCTTAGAGTTTCATATTAATTTGATGCTACCTACACTGAACGACTAGGATCTCCTATTTATTGTAAGCTATTTTAAAAGATATCGCGATGGCGTTTCGTGACTCATCGCGTTTTCATAGCATTCTGGGATTGATTGGCGTTGCCAAATACGTACTGTTCAAATACTAGTGAGCGTTCATCGGAGAACGCCTCAGTACACTTGAGGGATAGCTGAAGGATTCCACCCTCTTCAATTTACCCTCCTGCTTTCCCTTCGTGTTTCAACTCTGGCAATGGCTTCCATCTCACCATCTAAACACCTACAACAGTTATATCGCATCCCCTCCCTTTATCCTGATTCCAGATTATCATACGCCCGACCTATTATGCAGAGTTAATGATGGCTCTGGATTTCGGGTAGATATATACTCTGATTGAAACACGGCCGGTAATTTCCGGTTATTTGGCGAATACTGTTCAACGCAATTTCTAGTGTGTTATGCTTACTGAGTACTAGTCCGTAATCGCGATGGTAAATTAAAAAGCTTAAGAGCAAATATGAACAGAGTAGAGTTTAGTGGAATACAAAATTAAGTACAGAGTTATGGATGGAATTAGAAAAATCTTATTTTCCAATGAGCTTTATTATTGATTGCCTGTCTAGTAGAGATGAATAAAAAGTGGAGCAGCAAGCTACCTTCATTAGATTCCAAATGCCATATTAGAGAGGAATTAGGAATAATTAAGCTACTCGTGACACAACGTCCCTAACGGTTGCGTAGTTTCAAGATATGTCGTGTGATTTTCACGAACTATGCTACGAAGAAGCAGAAGTAATTTACTTACGTTGATAAGCTCGAATTTCTCGGCGTCCAAACTGAAACAAAAGAAAACATCTAGGTTTAGATTTATCTTTGTCTGGTTCCTTCGACAATTAATTGGCTTAATATCAATAATGAATCTTCAGTAATGCTTTCAATCTTCTAATTAATCCGACCGTCTTATTGGTTGTTCGTTATTCGGCGTCTAGAGCCCAAGTTTTTTCAGGATGAAAATACTTGCAACTTTAATTCAATGATAGACTTGGAATTTGAAAGGACGATGAATGAAAAGGTGATATTTACCTCTGTGCTCATGTGATTCATATGAGAACTCGCAGAAAGAACAAATTCCTGCTCGAGTTTCCGGCTTTTCATTGAAATTTAATGTTTGCCCGAAATTAGTTTCAACATTTAGGTGATACTAATTTGTTAATTAGAGGAGGGAAGGCAAAGAATATTTAATTCGCTACACGCTTTTTGAGATTTAAGTTCTAGTTTTCATAACCAACAGATGCAAATCCGCACGTAGCGAAATCGAGCCTGGCTGCTTTTTGTCTCACTCAGAAACTATTTTCCTCGACGTACGCTCATATTCCGGCGAGTCCAAAACATTTAGAATGACCGCACAGTGTTCGTCCAGCCTCTAGAAACTATATGGTTGTAGATCCACGGCCAATTCTGAAAGTTGGTGGTTAGCAGAGCTCTCTCACGATCCCGAGGCGTGTCTCCACAGGGCAAACTAATTTACCAACTAATTTTCGAAATAGGTATTCTGAATAGGTAAGGAAGGTAGGTTTGGTGATAGTCACGAAATTACTTTCACTCGGTGACACTATATCGTGTGCCTCTGGTGGTTATATGATGTATGCATGTACGTAATGGGATGTACTGAAAGGGTTCTTCTGTACATGCTGTACATGATGTGCAAAAGGTTTGAACTTCTTTTCCTTACCTTCCGTAAATTTCTACAGACATACACAGCGATAAGCAACATCGGAAGGTTGAAAAAAAAATAAAAAAAAAAATAATTTGGAAGCTTGCAGAATTTTAGGTAGAGTCATGTTCCTAAAGTAGTTATACAGCAGGGTAATGGATATTACTTTAGATCACGACGACAACGAAAGAATGAATTTATGTGAAGACAGCTTTAGAGAAAATGAGTACTAGTTTGTAAAATAATCAAGGCAATTAAGGATCATATTAATCTCTTTTCACGCAGAGTCAGACAGTGAATGTGATGATCCGAAAACCTGTGGGTTTTCGCCGCAAATTCTTGCTCATCAACGTGGAAAAATCGCCACTTATTCATCCCGGCGAGATGAAAAAACCCTCCCTCATAAATTCCCACCTGTTTCTCAGCTATTGCACATTCCCGGGACTTCAATTATAATAATTCATCTGCCGCGAAATGAAGCCATCCATACCTAACTCAGGGCAAACTCCGGACGAGGATGAGAAAGTTTAGTTTAACCGAGATACCCCGCTTCGTTGGGTTATGAGCTAACCTACAGGTATAATATTATATTCGTTCCAACAATATCTAAATGCAGGTAGATTTTGCAACGATACGCCATATTAGAGACAAATCTTATATTTGTAGCCAGTACGATCTACGAGCTCGAGTGAAAGATGGTTCACGGTACGATACGTTTTCGATTTCACGTGATTCTACCATTTTTTCATTTGTATGCTTCTCTCATCAATATTTGAAGAGGGAGGACTAATCCAGGTTGACCGAGGAAAGAAGTCGATGTTTTGCCGAAATAGTATGAACCAACATGGATGGAAGACGATAATAAAGAAAAATGGAAAAGCAGGTGATTGCGAAAAGATTAAAAGCTAATAAGATGGAACATAATTGAAGTATGACAAGTAACCGTCGACCACGATTGATTGTTTTGGCTAACTCTTTCTTTTAAAAAATGATTTGGGTCATTACTCAAAATACTCCGGTCCTGATTCTATTAGTGCCCAAATCGGATAGATCTTTTTCCGTACTACCTAAGCATGCTTTTGTGACACAGATCCAGCATTGCTTGATTCGTGAGTTACCGCTTCAATTTTCATTAGCTCGGTCGCAAGGCTGTGACTAGTGAACGGGTATGGTATGATTGGTCGACGTAACGAGGCGTTCGTTTCTATCCCGTAGATCCTCCAGATTTCATCGACCTTACTCAAACGAGCATATACCATTGTGGCAACGCTCTGGTCTTGAATTTTCGCGTAACGAGGGTAAAGAAGATTACCGCAGTCGCGCTCGTTACAAACGGTATTCCCCCCTGACTGTAATTTTCACTTTCCTCGGTTCTATGATTGCTGCGTTGGAGGTCCCACCTTCTGTACGCCTGCATGGTAACGCTTCTTGTCATAATCAACCCTCTGGTGTCTCTTTTCTCAGTGTATAATTCGGCTTGATTTCATCACCTCGGGAAGTAGAGGGAATAACCGCTGAGGCTTTCTCTCCCATAATTTGCCGGAGTATGTATGTACATAAGAACCAAACTTTGTGAAATAATCTTATTTGGGATGATTGATTCGCTAATGAAAGCAAATCAATCTCCCGTTTGGGTACATTTTAGTCATCCAGGTGCGATTCAAAACATGCAGTCACGCACGGCTCGCCATAAATAATCTAAGAACCCACTATGCAAAAACCTTTTGTATAACGATACCATAGCTTTATGCATCGTAATGAATTTTTGTAAAAAGCTTTGATAAAATCGTTGTGAAATTAAAGTTTTCGCTGCTCCCATAGTGTCTGGTAAACATTTTTGATTCGGTGCCCGTAGTCCATTCGGTCAATGTCCAAATCATTTATCTGAACAATAGCCATAGAAATGAAGTATCGAGAACAGCGTTATTGAAGCGTAGTTGAACTTACGCATATACATGTATAACGAATTTGCATACATTTCTGTAAATGCGTTTGAGGCCAGCCTCAAATTGGAAGGAAAGCATAATCGTGAAGAGTTAGAGAAACATCGTACAGCGATGGGCTTAACGAGTGTTGTTCTTGCTGTTCTTGCTGGAACATTTGAATTATTGCGTGTACGTGTACCAACGGACGAAGGTCGTAACGTATAGACATGCATGTGGTGAAACACAATGTGCGTTGCTCCGTGAATTTTGCTACTGCCGTTACAAAGCATCGAGAGTTCCACGGTTAGAGAAATGTCGAGAATTAAAATCGGTTTACCCTCCGTGTTGTGTCTCCACACCCATCCCTTGTGGAGACTATGCCTTTCCTCTTCGTAGTACACAGTACTGACCAGCAGTTTAGCCTCAGGCTCTTGAATATGGCGATGCCAAGACCAGAAGCTATGGAGACTACGTAGAAGCCCGTGAATATCCTCGGATAGAAATTTTCACAGTTGTTACACCGCGACTAACTGTGGCCTTGGTCGGAGCGTACACATTTATCATAAATATTGCTTGCAGTGTTTTCACTTTATCGTCGAGCGTTAATTCTTTCCTCCACTATTTTTACGTGGGAATTCCATTTCAATGAAAATATTGATTTCTTCGAGATCAACTTATGGTACGACTTATATTTTTTCTTTACTCAATTACCATGCACGATTGAATGACCTGTTACAAAATTTCAAGAACGCACAGAAAAGTTACTTTCATTTAATGGATTTAATGGAACAATATTCGAAAAATCTTTGATTTAAATCTTTCAGCAAGAAGCGATGGTTCTGTTAATTTAATACATTTGGTTTCAAACTGCGGAATCCATGTACGATGTGTGTAGACTATTCATCCGATCTCAAAAACTTCCACTAATTTGTTTTTGATACAAAGCTAAATTTTTTTCAGGATTTTTACGAAACAATTACGTTTTTTCTACCATCGTAAGAGCTCAAGGTTTGCATGGAGAAATGGAAGGTCGCTCGTTATTGTTGCAGCTATGATTCATCCATTACCTGCTGCGAGTTTTTTTTTTCTTATGTATCCGCTCCAGGTACAGCAATGTTTTTGGATCACACTCATCTCAACTGCGATCATCGTTTAAACTTCCCGCTTTTCTGGTTTTTTTTTACGCGAGTGCAGGTATTTTGTTTCCTCTCTCCTGTAGCTCTACGTTCGCTATTTTATTTAAACTGACATTCCGACGGGAATTTTATATTCCCGCAATTGTCGTATTATATCGGAGCTCATTTGCGAGGGACGTTCAAGACCTGTGCCGGTTCTAGCCGATACCATAGCACATATTCCATATCTAAAAAACTGTAGCGTAAATCCGGAAATGCCAGCTCGGCAGCCGCGTATACTCGACATTTTCATTTCGCACTGGCGAGCAATTTGCAGTTTTCCTCGACGGTGATTAAGATGCTTAATCTGTGCCCGAGAGCGGTTGCATACCTCTCCGACTTCATCCACTTTCCACTGCGCTCCAACTGAACTCTCACATTGCATTTTCCGTATAACCTCTGAATATATATATGTGAATGTAGTACTTCGCGCTGATGTTTAAAAATCCTACTGTGGTGGAATAGGAAAAAAGCCGAAAAAGGTTGGAGGCAAAACAAAGTGCGAAGACACACGCGTTTCCGAAAAAAGGTAAAAAGGTTTAGAAATGCTCAGGAAAATAGGCATGAAGCAATTTTACGTTTGTGCACGTATGAACCTATCCCATGTATTGTGGTTAAAAAGTGATTACTCTTATTCTATTAATAGGAATGATTTTTATCGTTGGGTAAACCTTAAAGAAGATAAGTTGAGAAAACTCATATGTTTAAAGATGCAACAGCATCTTGACGTCAAGTGTTAAAAACAAAATTTCCAACCAGCCAAAGCAAAATGTGCAATGTATCTTATTCGAGATATAATTTAACTATACGCATCGCCACTTTGAAATTTCGTGATGTGGTTATGAATGCAAATGTTCAATCGCCAAAATTTGTTGACATTTAATGGTCTTATATTTGCCCTAACAATAATATAGATTTAGTTGCTCTCTGGTGAGTGTTTCAGTGTTCAACAGTTTTTAAATAAATATATTAATAATTTTGTATATACCCAAACAATAAATACGGTACCAGTTGATCCTTGGTCAGTGGTCAACCGCTCTCCGTTGAAAGCCGATAACGATTCTAATATATTCATGATAGCAAAGAAAGATGATAGAATGTCGAAATAGATAGGGCGGTTCATAGTCGTATCGCTACCTAAAGACTCGTTTCTCGATTTGCCAGTGGCGTGTGAAAGCTCGCGTTATACCGATTAGGCGAAACTCTAATTTACTACGGTTAGTAACGTTCTGCAGTCTCTGTAGCAGGAGGTAAAGGAATAAGTTAAAATCAGAGCAGGCTGCGAACCAGCCGCCGACTACCTCCACTGCAAGCCGCCACCCCATTCACACACATACGCGTGCGCGTATAGTATTCCGCGGAATATGGAGGCGCCAGATAAATTCCAGTAGCAATTAGCGACAGTCCACGATAAAACCCATAACCCCGGACTCCAACTCAACGTTCGCCCATTGGACAATGTTGGTCCATACCGTACCATAATATCTAAAGTACCAGTCTACATCCTGATTTGTTATATTTATAATGCCTGAATATAAAAAGGTTCATATGGAATTGGTTTATACGCTTCGAAGAGATTGTGGAAAATCACGAATATAATTTTCAGCGTTGATAAAGTAACTGATCATATTTGCGGTAGCTCTAATTGCTCAATGAAAAGACTCGTTAAATATATCAGTGTCAAACAATCTGGTGAAGTTGAAACGTTCTGGAACATGCTCTACGCTTTGAAAATTTGAAAAGTATAAATCTGGCAATTCGGTCACGTGTTCTTTGCCTTTTTGTTTCGAAGAATATATAAATTTATATTATACATCTTTTTTACGAAGTTGCCGTGAATCTATCCTGTTATGGTTGAAAGTAGATGTTGCAAGTTTAATCAAGCAACTCCGCGACTTTCCAAATATCCCCTTCCGGTCTGTGAGGATGAAGAAGTTAACTCATTTCATTACGAAATTCCATTAAGTCTTGATGGCAAGTTCGGCTTTGAATAATATGCACTCCGCTCACCTACGTTAAGTTATATTCCGGGTTTTCCAATCTACCGAATTCTCAGAAATAAGTGAATAAGAAAAAACTCACTTATTCCCGTTCGCAACTGCTCTTGAATATTCTCGTAAAGAATCGTTCATTGAATCAGCTATTTTCTATACATAACGCAATATTTATTCTGCGTGAAAAAAATCTGTTAATTTGAAAGTTCCTTATTTTTTCATTTCAATTCAACATACTACATTCATATAATTCAAGACTCATAAATCTACATCGAGAAAAAAATCGTTCTTACAACTAAATGTCTTTGGTTGATATTTTTGTTGCTTGATCTAACATCCACTTGCGATGAATAAGGTTCATTTATTCAAATCACTAAATTTTTGTTTATATGAATTAACTAAACGAGTAAAACCAAATCATTTGGTTGAAGAACTCGAACCATTTCTTTATTTCTACTTAATTCACATACATTTTTATGATATATTTATTTAAATATCAAGTAGTGAACTATCTAAACGGTTTTGTTGAGAATGATAAATATTTTGTAAATCGAATCATACTGGTCAGTTCAATATAATCCAAAATTCGTTGAAATGTATTAATACTTTAGCCAACGTGATTTGTGGAAAATAGCAAATAATTGTAATAGTCGAATTTTTTCTTCGTACAGCTTAACAAAATCTTATCGATGACGAACCAAATCAATAATCTATACAAATGTCTACCTCAAAAGAAAGTTCAGTATATTTTATTAATAATCTAATTAAACGGATTTGCTTATTCCTTGACTAATCAACTAAATTTCTGCTTGGTCAAATCGTTGATTTTCTTACTTCAATTGTTGGTACGAAATAGTATATTATACTACAAGGATAGAAAGTTTGAAATTCCTGCACTGCGCGTCATAATGCCCGAAGCGAAGCCGAGGGCATTTGAGGCGCAGTTCAGGGCTTTCAAACGCCTGCCCGTGTGGTGTATACTATTTTTCTTTACAGCCGGTCGAAAGTACGTTTCTTCCGAAATATTCATCTATTGATAGATGTTTTGATGCCTGCCCCGACATTTGTGGCACGAGCGAAGCGAATGCCAGCTGGTCGGGGGCAGGCATCAATACAAAAAACAGCAAATATAATTAAATAAAAAGTTCAAACTTATGCCATTTTTATATTTTAGGTTATAAATAACGGAACAAGTCTAAATAATCGAACGATACAATTATTATAGTTTAAAGAAGGCTATGTCTAGTCGTCTGGAAATCGTATGAATAAAGTTATGTTATCAAAACAGCGCTAAACTGCTACAAGTCCGGATGGTCCGGACTACGGAATACGAAAGTACACATGACAAAAGTTCTCAGCAGCAATATATAATCCGGACGAATAGGCTAATGCTAAATATACGGTAACCGGATGATCAGACAATGCGTTTAAAGAAGTGTGTACTTTCGTAATGTGTCACTACTTTTGTTAAATTTATTCTACGTATTTTCATTTTTCGCTACATGCAGTTAATAATTTCTTTATGAATATTTCCCGCTACTATACTTGTTAATTTATATGAATATTTGTTTTCCTATGCATCTGAAAATAGACCATTGTTTCGGACATTTCATCAATTCGATTACATTATTTTTTGTCGTCGCATCGATTTCATCTGGAAGAATAAATGCATATTATTCGTCCGGACATGTAGCAGTTTAGCGCTGTTTTGGTAACATAACCTTATTCATACGGTTTCCAGACGACTAGACACGGTCTTTCTCAAAAACTGTGTAGGCAATATCGATTTAAACGTCAAACGTCAAAAAAATCACGTCAATAAAACTATGTCAAACCTTTCGGAATGCAGACAAAATTGTTTGCTCCCGCTGAGACAAATGACGCGCGTGCAGTTTTGACATTGCAGAAATGTTGTACTTTCGGTACTAAAATTGGTGCAAAAACTGCGTACTTTCGACCGAGGTGTAAAGAATAAGTATATTACACACCTAGGGAGGGAAAGTAGACTACTTCAAACCGTGGGTAGAATTGTCACCCGAGCCGAAGGCGAGGGTGATAAGCACGCGGTTTGAGGTGGTCTAATTTCACTCTCGTGGAGTGTACACTATTTTTCACCACACATGCACCGAAAATTCAACCTTCCGATTTCGGAAAGTTGAACTTTCGGCGCATGTTTGGTGGAAAAACTTTTTTTCTTGCTCCCCTAGCCGAAAGTACGCACTTTCTGGCCGTATTTCAGGCCGGGAAGAGCATTTTTCGTGGCTGGCTGACTCGGCTAACTTCAGTGCGCTCTGACGATATTTTTGCGGCCGGTGATCCTTTCTTAAAAAAAGACATTTCGATATATGAATGTGAAGCCTGTATTCGTTGCCAAGCATCATTATTTGATTCAAGCGGGCGCGTATAGCGTAGCTTTCATCATTCATGTTATGCGTTATACTGCCATGAACCCGGACGAATAACATACATTTGTTCGTCCAGATACAAAAACAGAAAATAATGTAACCGGACTAATAAAATTAAATGGTCGTTCGGAATAATGTTGTATTTCCAGATTCCAGGTTCATAGGAAAGCACATATTCATATAAATTGTCAAAAATAGCGGGAAATATTCATATATAGAGATTGTTAACTATCATGGGACTTTGACTTTAAATCAGACATTTATCAACGAATTATTTATTTGTACTAATAATATTGTTGTATCATTGTGTGATATTTTGTGTTTTTTTACTTTTTGTTAATGTTTTTAATGCCCCCCCCCCCCCCCCTCACGATTGCTAGTAATTATTGAACGTACTTTCGGCTACGGGATCAAGAAAAATAGTATACAACCTACGGCCCAAATGTTGTATGCCAGGAAATCCAACTTTCGGGCCTAGGGTCGTAATATACTATTTGTATGTATTCCTAGTATTTAGATGCATTAACCGAGCGTTATTGATAAAATCCAACAAATGTATCGATAAAAGCCTACAAATGTGTATCGCATAAATGAATTCAAAATCTTGTTTCGTAATCACAAAACAAAATTCCTGTTAGAACAGGAATTTGTTACTTTAATTTATTGATAATACTTTGAAAAGGTCATTTACATCATTTTTAAATCCGAAAAAGCCCAAGTGAAAAATTAAACAGATAATTAGTCCATATGAATTTTCTAGCATGGATAAAAGTTCCATTAATTTGTCAATGATTTAGTTCAAAATGTCAATTATTTTTGTAACTATACTAAACAGAATTTTTATTGGAATAAATAATTATTTTTTTCAGCTTAATTAATATACTGTAACGGCATAGCCTAGTACGAATTCTAGTGTGGCAGAAATTAACCAAAAGGCTACGGATGGAGCATTTTCGCGCCAGCGGAGCACCACCCGTACGTCTTCATAGACGTGCATAGACGATTGAAAGTCTTATGACTTTCAATCTTTCCATTTTCCTTCTCATTATTCCTACTAAAATTGTACAAAACTAAAGTAATAATGAAGTAATATAAATAATAAAATGTCAAAGTATTCCACTTCGCCCTTTTGACATGTTTACAAAACGTCTATCGTAGAATTAATCTTTAGACAGTCGGGATTTCAGGGTTGAAATCGCCCTTGAAGAGTGCGCATCAACTAAATACGAAGCGGATATCAGAGGGTGGTCCATATATTGGTTTTTCGGTCCTTTAGAAAAGAAAACTATGAGACTTTTGAATGGGACATTCCTGATTTGATCTTGAAAATGCATGACTAGTTCGACTAATAGCACGTTTAGGTTGGATAACAGGATCCTTTTTTATAATAAATATTGAAACGTTTCGATATTCAGAAGATGTTCAATTTCCCAAATATCAGAACTTAGGATTTTTTAGATCTTCTTCTCTCACGTAGGAGAGGTGTCAGTGTGCAGATTCGTGCACTGACCGGCGCATTTTGCCAGGAGCGGGTAAATCCTTCAGATTTTCCCATCTTGCAATCCGAGGAACTTGGCTCGAACTCGACCTTCAAGAATGGATACTGTCGTCCGGTATAGGAGCACCCAGCGCTCAACATTGTTTTATCACTACGCGATCGGGCATAGCCTCGCTAAAGTGTACTGTGATAAGCAATCTTCTCGTATATCGAGGAATAATATGCTCCATTATTACTTTGTTTGTGTACAATTTTGGTAGGAATAAGGAAGAAGAAGAAGAAAAGGTTGTGAGCCTTATTGTCGTACGGGCGGTGCTTCACTGACGCGAGAGCGCTCCGTCCGTAGCCCTCTGAAAGCCTCATGTGAAACCAGAAATCGTGCCAGGTGGTAAGGCTGTCTTGTTACAATATATATTTTGTCATTTTTATTTTATCTTTAGATAAGGACTATAGATTTTTGGTTGACAAAGACACAACTTATTCAATATAGTACAATTATCTTCGTAGCACCACAAATATTAACCACACATAGATTCTCAAATAAATTTAAGGTTCATTATTTCGAGCTATTAGTTATTATCCTTATTGGAACAATTATACATTCACACGAATCAGTCAAAAACTCCGCTAGCGACCATGTGGATTTAAGATATGGACGAAAGAACACTATATCCGTGTGTCAATGGATACACACTTCGAAGTTATGATCATGGATTTTATAGATTCATCGAATCGTAGAGAGATGAGTAGGGCAACGTTTGTCAAGCGCGTACACAACCTCTCTCAACTAGTTTGTTACATACAGAACGTTGTATTAGCAATGAGTAGGTGCACCGCGCCTCTGAACACACACACACGCGCGCGCGCTCTTTGAGAGAGAACGCGAGAGAGAGAGAGACAGAGAGAGAGACAGAGAGAGAGAAGAACACACGTGGAAGCTTAGCCATGAGTTATGGCTTTAGAGAAACGCAGGAGAACCCGGATGGTTGCCCGTGGTTAATTATACGGTGGGATTAGCTTGACTCGCTCTACCACAAACCCACCTCTATAATTTTCTCGAGGCTTCGAATTCGAGTGAAAAGCTGGTAGCCGATTGCTGTACTTTAAATGCCCTTCATTCGTTGTCCCACACCCTTGTCCGCCATCACCTACGACACTCAGTCCGATTGGTGGCTATAGTTGAATAAACACTTTACAAGATGGGCGCAGCTTCAGGCCTATTGACTTAGTCTTCGTTTAACATGTATATTCAGACTAAAATACCTCATAATCTAAATACCCCGGAATTATGTTGGCACACCAATTTCTAGGACAATAGTCGCGTTTAATCGTCTTGGGTGTGGAGCGACTGCTCCCTTGCATGGTAATCGTAAGTTAGACGAGACTGTAAAGGGCTAGATGATCATCATTCGCTTTGGTCGAAGCGGTTAAGAAACTTTCTGGTTAGTCTCTCTGAGAATTTCCAAATCTTCGATTGCGACCATAACAAAAGGCTGCAGGAACAGGTTCAATGCATTTGTCTTCTGACATAGGAAATTGGTTATCTTTGAAAATAAGCACTCCACAAAGTGATTGATGATTTAAGTTCCTGTAAACTGTAACGCATGAATCTACTATGAATAAACCGTAAAGTCATGGGAACTGCGTTCTATTAAAAAAAAAATTGTCTCCTTGAAACATGTCGTATGTAACAACAATCTCTTGGAGCCCTTCAATCTCTCTCGATGAGTAATCTTCGTGTCACAACCAGCAGTTCATGAAATTGGACCATTCAAGCTCGGGGTTGTGCTGCCGATCGAGCTTTGATGCGACTCCGATTGACAGTTTAGAATTGGTAATGAATGCTTTGAAGAAGCTGTAGAAACACGGTGATGCAAATTCCAGAATTGCGCAGTCATCGTGTCACATAACGGTGATGCTTCACATTGAACATGAGGACCTGTTTCAGAGCTTCAAAGGAGTTATGATTTATTGGATATTACGATACGTGTGGCTTGAGTAGTCGATTATTGCACGACTATTGCTAAAAACGCCGTGCATTGATAGACAACTTAAGTCACGAGTATCGTATACTATTTATAGCAGTGTGACACAAACCCACCTCGGATGTGTGGCGGGAGAGAGTGGGCAAATCCCTCCCGAGGAATGAAATTACTACTTTAAAAGTGTTTGGGTTAAAAGTGTTAAAAGTTGAGACTTTTCGAGAAAAACATCATTAACATTTACATTATACTGTTTTGCAAAAACCGCCATTTTGCAAAAAATGAGTGGGAAAAAAGTGTTTATAATCAGTGTTCTGGAAAGGTCCGACCTTAAGAACACTATTGCTGGCAATAACATGGTAGCAAAAATAACGAAAATCGATTTGAAGGAAAAAAAACATTAAAAATTCTTGACTTTTCAATTAAAAACACAAAAATAATAAAGATTTCGAGTTAATTTTATAAAATAAATGCCAGATTCTGAAAGAGCACCCTCGAAAATCTTCAACACCAGATTTTGAAGAATTTTTCTTTTGTTCCTCAGTTAAAACTGTGTACTTAAAATTGCGTGTCCAAAATTGTCATTTTACGCATTAATGAGTTAGTATGATGATGCTATATGACGTTTTAAGGGTAGGAGTTTTGGAAATTTTTTCCATGTAGCAACATGCTTGTAAAGTAATTTCTGAAAATTGCAAGATTTTCTAAACGTATTGAGGCCCACAGTAAAATCGTGATCACAAACGCAGAAAAACTCCATGTATTTTAAAAGGAAAACTTCAACCCCCATAGTTGAGGGTTAAGCATTTTTTTTTTAATCTGAAAAAATGACAGCATTACTTTTTATGTATTTCGAACCGATTTAAGGGGAGGAAAGGGTCAAATAAATTTTTACCCCAAATAACGACCACCCTAATGCTGATGTATATAATTTTTTAGATTTACTGGGCAACAAATTTAGCGTAACAGTTTTATGTCATTTCTTTTATAGTTTTCGGGACTATTTCACCATTTTCGTTAAGTTCACTCTCCCAACTGATCATTTTTGAATAAATGTTATAATCCACAAATCACAAACTCTAGATTAGCGTTTCGTCAAAATATTTGTTGTCACTTTTTGTGCAGCACGAAATGGTTTTTAGACGAAATGCTAGCCTATCCCCCTTATTTCATCTGTCTGTTGTGTATTTTAAAGTTTTGAAAAGAACATTTTAATGTATTTTTTCTTGTTTGCTGTCCATCTGTGAAATAGTCGTTTCATTTTTGCATAGTGTAAAAAAGGGCTATTTTAATCATGGAAACGCGTGCGTACAGTGCGGGTTTAGGTCACACTGTGCTATAAAATATCTTATTAGGTATGCTTCCCATACGAAAATAGTGAGAGGCCATGAGAAGATCCTCTAATGGCATATTCGGTCTCTATAGCGGGTAAACGATTGAGCGTAATCATACATTTTCTGGCCCAAGCTGTGAAGCATTAAGACATCGAATCAATTGAAACTGTACACGTTCACTACAATTATTATAAACTTGAATGCAATCAGATGGGTATGCAGAACTGTCATTTTGAGAATAGAGAAATGCGAGTGTTGAGAACCGAATCGAATTAGTTCCGCTGAGACAACAATATTAGAATTCTCTGAATGTATATTTTTTTGAATAAAATTTAGGGTTGCTGTTTGATGTTATGCTTTGGGTGTTCAACACAGTGTACATAAAGAGCGTATTATGCTATTGGGTATAGACGCTGAAACAATGACTGCTACAATGACGCTGAAATTGTATTTCGAGCCTCTTCCGATAGATCACGTTGTAGTTCCCTCTGTCATCACCAAAATCTCCACACATTTCATAGCTAACTAAGAGATTTTTTCTCTTAGCAACGTTATGTTTGGGCTGTTACCCCAACAACTGGTTGTTATTTAATTTCATTCTTCTTTCGTGTGCCGAAAGAACCACACGCTAATAAAAAATTCGGTAAAAATGAGTGATACCAGCGATAATTCAAGAGGAAATGATAAAGAGAAACGATTAGAAGAAAGAATCAGGAATTTAGAAAGATTGATTTCCGCCAAAAGACATCGGAAAAAGAAAAGGAGTAAGTGAATAATTTCTTTTTGTTTATTTAGATACGTCGATTCATCGTTGCCATTCGTCCGTGTTTATTCCCGAGTCCTTCGTGTAGGCTCTAACCTACACGAAGATGAGATATTCTTCAGATTTTGGAAGAATTCGTTTTCTCAGACATTCTAAGGCTCTAACCTAGAAAGTGTTTGGCTCAATGGACTCGTATGCTTGAAAGACTCTAACCTTAAAAGCGTTATTGATATTTCAATTCACTCTAGTAGGCTCGAGGTCGTACGTTAACGTACGAGGGAGATGAGCTACATTACAGCGATTTCGTCATTACAGGACGACGTTGCGTATCCGTGTCATCGGAGGAGAGAGGACGACGAGTGAAAAGTTGATACGATGCAGATTTTCCATCAGATACCTCGATTGTTGAGGTTACAGGAGATGATGCGCAGCGTCTCTGTGATGATTCTCAGAATCTCAGCAGACAACAGGAACCTATAGACGAGTCACAAAGGGAAAAACAGAATACCGAAGAATCGGTGATCGAACCAGAAGTGCTCGAAATTATGGGAAAACGTTTTGATGAAGATCGGGCTTTGGAT
The DNA here is from genome assembly GCF_019457755.1 of Venturia canescens. Classification (NCBI taxonomy): domain Eukaryota; kingdom Metazoa; phylum Arthropoda; class Insecta; order Hymenoptera; family Ichneumonidae; genus Venturia; species Venturia canescens. Next base: position 21,421,898 of record NC_057422.1, on the reverse strand, counting down.
GAGGACATAGCGAAAGAGATGGTAATTCGATGGGAAGAAATACTGAAGAAGGGACTGCCTGCAGAGGAAAAAGAAAAAATTCTTAAAAAGTATCCACCCCCAAAAAATGCTATCTGCATTGATCCTCCTTTAATAAATCTGGAGGTGAAAGCCGCTGTGTCCGAAGCGATTGTGAAGAGAGATGAGAGGATACGTGCGAAACAAGTGAAAATTGCTGCGTGTTTAGCAGGAGTGGGAAAAATTTTCCAGTCAATTCTCATTGGAAAGCAAGAAAGACTCGCTTCATTGAGTGCTTGAGTGATGTGGGTAGACTTCTCACAGATATTCAGCACGACGAATCGTCGGTTAGAAGAAGTCTTATTTTGGCAAATTTAAATACGTCTTTAAAGGATGTTTTGGTTTCATTGTCATCTGATGTTTTTCTTTTCGGAAGAGATTTAGAAGATAAATTAAAAACAGCAAAGGCATTAGAAAATGCATCAAAGGATTTAAAAATAGTAAAAGTAACACCTGCAAATTCAAGAAACTCAAAAAACGGGAAAATCCCGCTCCGCCGACCAGCGGGAAAGTATTATCAGCGATCGGCAGAATCGAGCGGAAAGAAGATACCGTTCGTAGCGAAGAACAACATGTCGAGGCAAAGAGACAGTCGTCGAAGGGACGATTGGAGCAACAAGACGGACAACCGTTCTTATCGAAAGCGCCAGAAAGTGAGGTGTGAGAAGGATTGCTGGTAATTTAAAGAATTTTAAAAAGGAGTGGCAAAAAATTACATCCGATAATAGGATTTTAAGTTGGGTCGGAGGTTACAAGATTCCTTTCTTGAAAAGCCCTCAACAAAATTTTTCTTCAAACCAATGCTCTTTTTCAAATAACGAGAAATTAATTTTAAATGAATTGATTCAGAAATTGATTCAGAAAGGAGTTATTGAAAGATGTAAAGCAGTTTCTGGTCAATTTGTGTCTAAGATTTTTGCAGTCGCAAAAAAGGACGGAAGTCATCGTCTAGTCCTTAACCTTAAAAAATTAAATATGTTCGTTCACACTAAACATTTCAAGTTGGAAGATCGGAGAACTGCTGTAAGTTTAATGAAGAAAGATTGTTTTGTAGCAACCATAGATCTAAAGGATGCATATTATGCTACTCCTGTTGAAGTGAGCGATAGAAAATTCTTAAGATTTTGTTTTGAAGGCGAACTTTTTGAGTTTACGTGTCTTCCTTTTGGACTAGCTTCGGCACCGTACGTTTTTACGAAAATTTTAAAACCTTTAGCATCATTCTTACGCATCAGAGGTTATACTTCGACAATTTATCTAGATGATTTTTTGATTTTTGGACAATCGTTCGTGGCATGTGAAGAGAACGTCAGGGTGACAATGGATTTAATCGAAAAATTAGGCTTTACTGTTAATCGTGAAAAGTCTCAACTGGTTCCTGCAAAACGTTGTAAATATTTGGGGTTTTGCTTTGATTCAGAATATATGATTTTGGAATTGCCGGAGGATAAGAAACGGAAAGTAAAAAAAATGATAATAAAATTCCAACGAGCCAGGAAGTGTAAAATTCGAGACTTTGCACGATTTATAGGTACAATAGTAGCCTGTTGTCCAGCAGTTCCTTACGGTTTTGTTCACACCAAAATGTTCGAAAGGGTTCGATATTTAGCTCTTTTAAGGAATAAAGGCTGTTTTGAGAGTGAGATGATTATTCCGGAAGAACTTCAGATAGAATTTGAGTGGTGGAGAAATGCAATACGAAAACCTCGAATGTCAATTAAAGCCCCGAAATTTCGACTTGAGATTCAGAGTGATGCTTCAACGTCTGGTTGGGGAGCAGTATGTGGTGATAAAAAGGTTCATGGTTTTTGGACTTCGCAAGAAAAAGAATCTCATATAAATCTTTTAGAATTAACTGCAGCCTTTTTTGCGATTAAATGTTTCGCTGATCATATGCGAAACTGTGACATTTTATTAAGAATAGACAATACAACGGCGATAGCTTATATTAATCGAATGGGAGGTACGCACATTGCGAACTTAAGGACACTAGCGAGATTCATTTGGGAGTGGTGCGAAAAAAGAATGATATTCTTAACCGCATCATACATTAGTTCGAAAGATAATGCAAAGGCAGATTTGGAGTCGAGACCTTTGGAGGAAGAAACGGAATACGAATTGGCGGATTGGGCGTTTAAAGAAATTGTTAAAAAATTTGGTTTTCCGGATATAGATTTGTTTGCATCTCGAGTAAATACTAAATGCCAAAAATATTTTTCGTGGACCCGTGATCCAGAATGCATCGCTGTCGATGCATTTACAGTTGCCTGGGATAAATTTGATTTGTGTTACGCTTTTCCGCCAACCGCTATAATTCCTGGAGTCTTAAGAAAAATTGAAGAAGAGGAAATAATAGTCATTGTTGTGGTCCCAAAGTGGCCAGCCCAACCATGGTACCCCCGATTCCAGTCACTGTTAATAGAGGATTCTATAACATTCAATCCGTGCAGAAATCTGGTTACATCCAGCAGCAAGGAACCTCATCCTTTGTGGAAGAACCTTTTCCTGGAAGTAGGAAAATTATCAAGAGGGCATTCCAAATAAGACAAGTTCCGGAAGAAGCTTTAGATATCATGACAGCATCACTTCGTTCTTCATCGATAAGACAATATGGAAATGAGTTAAAAAAATGGTGGAAATTTTGTGAACTGCGCGAAATCAATCCGTATAATGCGTCAGTCGAGAGCGTAATATCTATTCTTACAGAAGAGTTTAATGCTTCTTATGGAACTCTTAATTCTTTACGTTCGGCGATTTCTTTGATAGTGGGTCTTCATGTAGGTGCAGATCTGTGTATTAAGCGTTTTTTCAAAGGCGTTTCGGAACTTCGACCAGCAAAACCAAAATATGATTATACATGGGATCCAAAAACTGTTTTAGTATATAAGTTCTTTAGATGAAAATGAAAATTTATCATTGGACATTTTGGGAGAAAAACTCGTAACACTTCTTGCGTTAGTTGCTGGTCATCGAGTTCAGACCTTTTCGTTGATAAAGCGGAAATTTATTGAAAAGTATAAGGATGAAGTATTAATTCGTATCGTAGACAAAATAAAGACGTCAGGAATTAATAAATCTCAGCCTTTGTTAAGATTACCGCGATATCGGGCTGATGAGAAGATATGCGTCGTAAATGCGTTGGAAGTATACATAGATCGGACAAGGAAATTAAAAAATGACTGTGAAAATCTTTTTATTTCAAGAAAAAAGCCACATAGTGAAATTTCATCGCAAACGCTCGTTAAATGGATAAAAAATATGTTGGGCAAGAGTGGCATCGATATGAATATTTTTTCGGCGCATAGTATGCGTCATGCATCATCTTCCGCTGCAAAAAGAAAAGGTGTCAGTATTGATAATATTAAAAAAGCAGCCGGATGGACGGAAACATCAAAGACATTTGCAAGGTTTTATGATTTACCTATTATTCCGAATAGTACAAGTTTCGCGGAGGCTGTTATAAGAGATTAGTTTATGTTTCATTGCAATATTTAAAAAAAAAAAGAAAAATATGTTACATAATGGAATTATGTTACAACAATTCATAAATACATGAATTTTCTCATTTTGTTTTATGTCTATTTAGTTGCCACACTTCGCTGTAAACATCTACAACGTGATCTGTCGGAAGAGGCTCGAAATACAATTAATCGATCAAACGAACTTACCTGTAAGGAAGTTCGATCGTAATTGTATGAGATGCCTCTTCCGATAGATCAGAACCCACCCTGTAATTCAGTTGAAAGATACGTGTTTACCCTGGTCACCGAAAAAATGACTACCCTAAATTGTGGCAATACTTTAAAATAATGAAATTAAATAACCACCAGTTTTTGGGGTAACAGCCCAAACATAACGTTGCTAAGAGAAAAAATCTCTTAGTTAGCTATGAAATGTGTGGAGATTTTGGTCATGACAGAGGGAACTACAACGTGATCTATCGGAAGAGGCATCTCATACAATTACGATCGAACTTCCTTACAGGTAAGTTCGTTTGATCGTTTAATTATCAACGTTGAAGTCGAACGAAATGAATGAAAAACAATTTTTTTTGTAATTCTCCAATGTTTTATTTCGTGAATCATTTGTGTAAGTTAAAAAACTACGAATTGCGAATTAGGGAAGGAACGAAATTGGAGAATTACAAATTGTTTTTTTCCTTCATTTCGTTCGACTTCAACGTTGTAAACTTTAGCGTCAATGGCACGAGAGCACCAATGTACCAAAGCAGGTTGCTTTAAACCTTTGCTATACTTGGGAGGTGGGAGCTTCCTGTAAACGTATAAAATCGTGTCTCATTTACACACAGAAATTCTACGAACAAAAGAGCCTTTTATTTCTTTTACACGAGCCAGAAAAACTTTTTGTAGACACATGAGAATCGAGTACTCACTTCAATTACTTCTAGCACGTAGGAAGTTGGACTATTGCAGTCAAAAAAACAGAACATTGATGGAAGATATACTAGTTTTCTTGCCGTGATCGTTTTACTTTTATAGTGTCGATTCGATCCTTTCCCGTGTAATCTCAACGCCCCATATCCGATATATGTTATTGCATTACGATGATTGATATGGTCAGTGGCCACTCATAACGAACGCTCCAAATAGATCGTTCTTTCGAATGGAATTACGAAACGATTCTCAAGAAATCGAAAACTTACGATTACTGGGATGTTGCAAAGCATTGAATCTCGTGTACTCTGAAAATGTACTACCTTCGTAAGCTGAATAACAGATGCATTCTAAAGAAAGGAGATTTTTACGAAAGTCAAGATTGCTACCCAGGCCACGCACTGGCGGTGCCATCGTTGGGATAAGGAAACATCCGGTCTGCTTTCGCATTCGAAAGCTTTCGTTTTGTAAAGTGTTGAACGAGTTTTTTTCCATCGAGAACAGCAAACGGTGCAGCATCGAAACGAACCAAGTTAACGCGAAGGTGAAGGACTAAAGTGAGGACTCGTGGAAAAGATATGGGTGGCGCATGACTCCGCGTAATGTCGCACTTTCCTTACACAACGACCACGACGAAGACGCGCCTTATCTCGTTTAGTATTCCGGCTTTGCGAATTCATTCGCCAATAACGATATACTTGGTTTCTCGCCAGACTCCACCACTTTTCCACGCGGTTTGCGACCTACGATATATTTGTACACAGGGACTCGATTCGATTCGCATTTCTGATGGTGCCAAAAAAATTTGAGTTCAAACGTGAGGTCATTTCAGAATTTAGACAGCCGAAGTAATACGATAATATTCTGTAGACCACGAAATTTCAGAAAAATGGACCAAATATATTATTAAATTTTTATATTTGCTTCACCAAATTACAGCTGAGCGGCTCAGCTACGAAGACATCGTCAGTTTCAGAGTCTGAGCACCGATCAATGTTTCAATCGTTCTAATGAGTCTTCGGAATTCTACCGAAGTTATCTTTAGAGTTTAATAATTGTAATTATTTACCTTTTTGTAAATTGTAAATAATTACCTTTTTCTCAATAAACTTGTGGGGATATACATTATATATACATAGATTACTAGACTGTATTGGAAAATTATGTTTTCGATTTTTTTCACAGTAACCAAAAAAATTTGAATCTGTGCCAGAAGTAGCAACTTTTTGTAACTCGGCGTCCTTTAAATACCTCTGAAAAGTTTTTACCAGGATTGAATTTACTACTTCACTTCAAAAAGTTATCGAAGCATGTATTTTGAGCAAATTTATATTTCGGATACTCCTTCGTAGCATCTAGAAAACAGGTTCACAACTACTTTTGTCATTATTAATGAAAATTATATTCAGTAGTTATCGAGCAACAGGGTGGTTCAGGAATCTTTTGAAGATCCTTGAAGTTCCCATATCAAATGCCTGATTTCATTGAAAAGTGTCTTCAAAGGATTCTCAAAGTTCTTATTGTAAATACAACGGACAGCAATTTTCTACAAACATTTCACACAACGCTTGTCATGTGAGTATAATTTTAAGGTAATCATCGTAGTCTTATCATATCGTACTACAATTCCTTCATCATGAATTCAAATCTTTTACAATACTAATGTGAAACTTACGAACGGAAATTTTAGATTTAAAAACCTATAGTTACTCCTCACAAGCGAGGCTTTCTTCTTTCAAACGAAAAGATTTCGAATCCGAAAGTGCTTATGAGGCATTCATAAAATTCGATGGCGGTCATGGTCCCGGTTCCATGTTCCTCTTACTCTGCACTCATGAAACCCTCCCTGATAAACGATTATTCCTGATGGAAAATGCTGGTGAGCCAAGGGCGTTCTCTAACCATCGTCGTAACCTCTGATCATTTAACGATCTTTCAATAACACTGCAGACCTCACGACGCACTCAAGATTTCGCTAAAAAAAGGAATTTATCCGCTCACACTGGTTACTATATAGCTGGAACTTTTGCAACAATTATTTAAAAAATTTTCATAATTGCTCAGGGAATATAAAATACTTGCGAAAGTGATAAAGATTACGCAATCCAAACCACAAGAAATCATCAGGTTGAAATCGTAGCTAATGTTTTCATAAGATTGAAGATATAAATAACAGGTGAATACAAATATTTTGTTACATAAATTGAATAATTTTTAACTTTATTTCAAGACAATAACTGACTGTGCTCCCGGGCTATTTGGCTGAATACTGGTAATCCTTCAGATACTTTAATTCATTTATCAGTCGGAACTTAGAAAGAATTTTATTCTAGGTAAAGAGTGCACCAGAGAGGGACTACGAATAAAATTCCATTTGAAAAGATTCTATAAGATATTATGGAAGAGAAAAAGATGGAAGTACAGAGGAGAATGAAAGAAAAGATAGAGAGAGAGAGAAGGAATTCGCAGGTAAGAATGGTTTCACGCGGTTCCGGATAGCGCATACTAGAAACTACGCGCAAACATTGTGAACGGGTATGCGAGAGGTGATTCTTCTTTTTCAGGATTTATTACCCCTCGCTCAACGGAATTTTATTCGCGCCTCCACGGATACATGCAAAAGCACTGCTGGGTTTCTCCATGCCTGCGCAGTAGTTAGTCGTGGTAAGGGTCTTAAAACTGAAGGTAGCAACCGGAGTGTGGATATCTGAGACAGAAGGTAGAGTTTCGAAAAAAGGCAGAAGGAACGAACCCATCTGTGAGAGTATCGATCTTGTTTCGTTCCTATACCAGAACGGAGGTAAGAACAATATAAAAGAAAGGGGAAACATAGAAGAGCTTGAAGGAAAGATGCACGACTCGGGTTCATTTCCACTTCTGGTTGCTAAAATTGCTGGAAGACGGAATAGATTCAGCAACAAGGGAGAAACGAATGGACCCGAATAAAGTATCGATGTAGTTTCATAGTTTTCAGCGAGTGTTTTCTGTTTATCTGTGTTCTCCGAAACTCACATTCTTATACATATATATTGTGACGATATTCGTCACCATTCTCTAGAAGGCGAGAAAACAGGGGAAACAGCTTGACGCATTAAGAATTTGGGTACAGTCACCCACAAAAAATTGGCTTCATTCAAAATACAGACATTTTGACAATACGATGCAAGTAAGTGAAAGTTGTGGTAGCTTCCTTCACGACACGGAGCAGTAGGACTCTGCCGTAATGTAACAATAAATGTACGTTGAGAATCCATTCGTCGTGACGTCCAATCGTTAAATTGCTCTCCATTGGAAATTTGTGAGGACAGATTTGATCTCGGTTGGTCACATTGAAAATTCAAAATTAAGCAAACTGTATAAAGCTATAGCTTGATTTATATCGACTGTTAGAATTATAACAAAATACAAGCACCGATTGCTCCTCTTTGAACCTAACGGTAATCCATTTGCTAACAACAACCGTAAGCATACCGCGATTCACAGAATTTCTCAAAATTATCAGTCTATATTTTCTGAGTTAGTTGATTAGTGATAAAAATCCCTTTACAATTTTCAAAAATCGATTTTTTTCATATTTCGAAAGTATGATATCTAAAGAATATTCTGACAGAAGGAAAAAACGGAATATTGAATATTTGCGGAGTTAGTGGAGAGCGCAGAGAAAATTCGTATTTCGGAACGAAGTACCACTACCAAAATACTATTGAAAGCTTTAAGGGGGAGGGGGGGGGGGGGGGGGGGGGTAAGGTCAAATCATACGAAAAAAGCCATGTTTTTGTGAATTTTTTACTGACGACACAGTAAAAATATCTTTACTTAACCAGTGGTACATTGAAGTTTGATATTTGGAGAATATCTTCTCAAATTTTCCGAAAAAAATATTAAAAAATACGGCAATGGCAGCAATTTTTCGGACGTATCTTCGAAAAAAGTAGGTTTGCGGTGCCCCTCGTAACTCGCCGCTGGATCATCCGAAATCAAAAAATTAAAATTCATTCGTTAGATAATAGTTTTCCCCAAGTAACGCTGGGAGGGTTTTTCGAATTTCGAATTTGTCAATTTTTCCGACCACTTTGAAGGGAAAATCACAATTTTTTGAGAAAAAATCGGCTAATTTCTTATTGCAAAATGAAAATTATTAACAAAAAAAAACTCTCCAGCGTTACCTGGGGAAAACTATTATCTAACGAATGAATTTTAATTCTTTGATTTCAGATGATCCAGCGGCGAGTTACGAGGGGCACCGACTTTGAAAACGTGAGTTGTGGGAAAAACGCTTTAAGGTTTTAAACACTAGATATTATGCATTCAATTTCAAAAATGAAAAGAAAATTAAATACCTTACCCCCCCCCCCCCCCCCTTAAAGCGACGATTTGGCAATTGGCTCCACAACATTCGCATTCTGTATTGAAAATTGTTAAAATTTCGGCGTACATTGCTGTTGGGATATCCGATGATGGCTTTTCCTCCATCTTAAGAATTATTAATGCGTTAGAAATAATCGCAAAAAAAAGAAGCTCGTATAGCCCGGTAACACCAGCAAACCAATCGAAAGAAAAAAAATAATAAAAAATATGTCAACGTATAATATTCTCCGAAATGATATAGTTAATTAATTATTGAAGAAACAAATTTTGAAAATTTTCGAAAACAATTGGAAACGCTATCGCTCCGGTAAAGAGTCTCTGGCAGCAACTCGTCATATCTTATAAGTGTACTTGTCTCAGAGTCGCTGCCGCGACTCTAGATAGAAGAAAATCAGTTGCTGGAAGAAATTGAAAGACTGCTATATGCGCCTAAAATCGCTGATTGATCAGCAAATCACTACAATTGATCATCTGTGAGCTCTCTGCTTTCGAAGATTTGAATCTTCGCAGTCAGAGATAAAATTCTCTAGGTTCCCAGATTTTAGCTGAAATGTTAACATCGAGGAGAGGGAATCGCCCTCTCATCACGCAGCGATCTCGCGCTCTCAGTCTCTTATCACTCTGGGACGTCAACGAGGCTGAACATTTTTCGGGAATTGCGCAGATTACACAACGAAATCGACTAACCAGTCTTCTATAACTCTCAATTTGGATATCGACGACCCGAGCATCAAAACTCACCTCGGTTTCCGGGCAAGAGCCATCGAGGTATCCCTTCGAATTTCGAGATAAGTCAAATCTATACTTGTAAAACAAAATATTGTGGGCTCTAATAATTATCAAAGACAAAAGAAAAATGGAAATGTATGGTTTGACGGACGCGAGAGCCGATATCTAAGTGTATGTGTATGTGAGCGTGAGTGATGAGTGGGTCAGAAGAATGTCAGTGAATTTCAAATGATGACTCGAAATATGATATATGTGTATATTACTGTATATATAGATTTATATGAACAAAAACAGAGAGAAGGATGCGATCGGGATTTCGAATTTTATAACTCTTTGAATAGTCAAATTTACAAACTTCCAACGCGAATATCTGGAAACTATGTTGTCAAATGACGCTGAAGTTTCCAACGTTGGAGTCCAACGAAATGATCGAAAAAAACTCTCCAATAATTCCAGTGATTCTCCTATTTTGTTCCCTGCCAAATTTCCGATTCGTAGTTTTTCAAACTGCACCAACGATTCGTGAAATAAAAAATTGGTGAATTACAAACGTTTTTTTCGTTCATTTCGTTGGACTCCAACGTTGGAAACTTCAGCGGCGTTGTTGTCAAAAACTGCTCGTAGCTCAAAAAGTTATCGACCGATTTGGACGAAATTTTGAGAGGTTATTTTTAGTAATATTATTGAAAGGATATACCTAAATTGTGAAAGGTAACGTGTATTTAAATAAATAATTTTGGTTAAAAATTCGAAAATTGGAGTAAAAAGCCTCCTTAATTTTCAATTTTACACTTTTTTATAATTTTCTAGATATATCCATCCATTTAACGTGTCATGCAGAAATTGAATGACACTTTTTGAATATTTTTCAGAACAAGAGAAAAAGAGTGACAACTGCAGCATTTTTCGATGTCGCGCAAAAAAAACCTCAATAACGCACGACGCTGAAGTTTGCAATGTTGGAGTCCAACGAAATGAACGAAAAAAGCATTTATAATTCACCAATTTTTTATTTCACAAAGTATCGGTGCAGGTTGAAAACTATACGAATTGCAAATTCAGCGGGCAACGAAATTGGAGAATTACTAGAATTATTGAAGGATTTTTTTTACATTATATTGTTGGACTCCAACGTTGCAAACTTTAGCGTCATTTACCAACAAAATAGCAGCGTCACAAACGTCGCTGTTTTGTTGGTCAAACGGAGAAAGTTTTTTTTTTCTCAACTCGACGGTTATAATAAACCCATGTCCAGATTTGAAAATGATCCGATTATTTCATCCTCTTTAGAAAAATCTCGAAAAATGCATAGGTTTTACGTTTCTGAAGGGATTTCTTTTTTAAAGAATTTTTAGAAAGAAATCTGTATTGTCTTTATTCTAATATGAATCTGAGGTAATTGACAAGTGACAAAAGAGTTCTTCCTATATTTCTCAAACCGAATAAAGTCTATTTCGAATGAAGAGTATATTTTCATGAGAACTGGTATAAAGAAGGATGCTTCGTAGAAAGAGAACATGAAAACACGTGAAATATCGTTTCCGTCGTCGTAGAGTGCGCGCGAAATCGTTTTACATTGTTCGTGATTCCCTCACGATGATAATAATACTAATACGTTACCGCATCGCAGGCCAAGTCCTTTCGCAAGCCATGTTTTTCCCGCGACCTGCTTTGATCCTTGCCTTGCACGATCTCTACATAAATACTGAGTCTTTCAAAATTGATGATGTTTGAGCGTATGAATTTTTTTTTTATACTTAGCGTTCAGTAGCTATACCATGGCTCTTGATATTCGAGGCATTGTCAAGTTTTAAGAAAGAAGATCTGAGAAAATCAATCTTTATTTTTGCGATGTCGATCCTACAGATATACTAACCTTAAAGAGACAAATTGGAAATGGGTCCAAATGCCGGACTGGTAATTTATGAACTGGAATGAAACGAGCAAAGAATCGTCGTCTGTATTTAACCTCTCTCGTTTCATATATAAAGACAGAGCGCTTTATCTCTCAGCTTCATTTCTGCTTATATATAGAACCGTCCTGATTTGTCGACAGGAAATCGAGATTTCACCGATAATTACTTGCATCGACGAACGATTTTCGTTGACCGTGAGGGGTAAGGCGAGAGAAATAGAGAAAGGATGATATATTGCGAGACTAAAGGAAAATGAGCATAAGAGAAAAAAAAGTTCCAGAGATTGCTGGTAGGGAAAAAGGAGTCTGCTTGTTCAATTTCGTAGTCTCGTGATATTTTCGATATCGTTTCAATCGGTAGCTGGTCCATAAAATTCCTCCCTTCAGATCTCCTTCCTTGCTTTCATTTTCTCGTTAATGTATTCTCAAGCAAGCGAGGAAGCTGTTGATGATCTTTTTTTTATGAAAGGTACATAGAATGTATGTATTTTTCATTCGAAAAAGCCTCGTTCTCTGGTTATCTGCAGCCCTATATTCATCATTTAAGATCTTCGGTTGATATCGTATGGCGATATTTCTCTTCACGTATAGATGAGGTCGAGGTATTTTTAGATTTTCGCTTCATCGCGACTGTTGGCATCGATTTTCAATACTGTACTACAAACCACGTAAAAACGATTGGAAATAGATGGTAGCCAGACATTAGAAAGCATACACGAACTGACTGTCAAACAAACTCGTCTGCTGCAGACGAACATGAAACAATCAGCGGAAAAACGCACAAGTTCTCTTCGTAACGACGCCTGTGGGCCATGTACAATATGCCATTGCAGAGGCATCACCAGACTGTTACTCACGATACGGGTATTTCCAATGCCACTGCTTCAGATGAAACGTTGAGAGTTGGTAAACTCGCTGCGAGGCATACATTCTTGATCCCCCCCTTTCCTCACTCTCACTCTCTCTCTCTCCTCGGTCTTTCGCTTTCATTCTCTTCCACGCTTGGCTCTACCTCGATCGGTGCGTATCTCTACATGAATGTACGCTTGTATATAGCTAACTTTGTTTATCGACGTATAAGCGAATGATCAAGAGCAGAAGCAACCTATGAAGTATTGATGAAAACCCTACATGGATGCAGCAGGTATATACGTACTACACATTTAACGCATTGAGTTTAAACGGTTCTCTCAATTCCAAAACGCTCAAACAGGGTGTATATAGAGCAGGATCATCAAACGATAAAGGATCGACATAAGGCGATATTGATAGTATCCTGCCAGTCAGTGCTCGAGGGCTCCTGTACCAACGGTTACTACACCGCTCCGAGATCAACTCGATATAACTATGAGAAAATGACGCCCTTTGCTCACTCACGAATCTCTGATTCAAACCCTATTCAAAGCACAAATCGTGCAGGAGAGAAAGAAATTATCAGTGGCATTAAAGAAACCTGGCGATTTAACTATTCTCAACTTGTCTGAATTGTTTTATTCGTATATGCTAAACAGTACTTTTGTTGGAAGAAGTGAATTGACTTATTTACTACATATGGGACGTTGGAAGATAGAATATCTATCCTGCATACAAAGATACTAGTAAGCATTTTTCTCGAGTATTTTCTCCCCACAGCAAAAATTGTAAAACGAATACCAATGGAAAATGTTGTATTCATTTTCTTTAAAATTTTCAAAAGTCCTCCGTGAAAATGAATACATGATCGTATGACTGATAAACTTATATTATGGTTTCTACCGTATCACCCGAAAGGTAAATTTTTGGAATCCAAAAAATGTCGCATTATCAAATAATTCCTTTTACGTGACAAACTTCGTGCGAGGATTCGAGAATATGTAAAACGATTTTATTTTTTCGAGACTTGTTCGTACCCTAATTTCATTACTTACAAAATCTGTACAAAACTCACTTCCACGGAACGTCGATCACATAGTTTTACGTGGTTTTGTATAAAAATTTAATGCATTCGCTCCTTGTTTCGTAGACAATATTATACAATGACGAGGATGTATATATACGTATAAAATCTTCGCATCGGCCCAATATTTCAAATGCAAGTATCGCGTCGTAGATTTCTACTGAATGTGCGACATGCATTTTGCACTCGCTAGCGTAGATACACTCGCATATTTTTCTTTGGCAACTGATGGCCACTGAAAAATTCTATGCATTCTGGAGAGCGTTTTCTCTCATGCAGTTTTGTACCATAACAAAAAAACACATGCAGGATATAACCGGACGATGGATACTCGAGTTCCCATCCTTATACGTGTAATGCAAAATTCAACAACGAATGGGATAAAATTTTTCTACCGTCGGAATACATGTCGGAGAACAACGTACGCGAGTTAAACATCGAGAGGAAATTCTCCTGCCACCGCAATCGCAGTTTTCCTCGACAGAGAAGATATGTGAATATTTAAATAATAGACGAAAGCACTGAAACTAACAAAAGTTTGAAGCTGTTGTGATATGTCGAATTTATATATTCAAATGTACCGCGTTGCGAGGATCCATTTGCGGACTGTGAGGGGAGATCACGCGCTTTCGAGCGAGTGATCTCGTCGGTCAACGAAAATTATTAATCTGTGAGTAGTTAATCGAAGAAGACGTGTGCCGGTGATCTGAGACTCTGGAATACAATTCTCCGTCTATACACATCGACAGCCCGACCCGGCATACAGGAGAACTCCAGATAAGTACTCATTATCTTTCGGCACACGCAGATCAACATTTATATTTTAAATAAAATACATGTATCGAACAGTCTAGCTCCAAAATTTAATAAATAAATCATCTACCGATTGACTTCAATAAATAACGCACGGTCTATTCATTAATAAAAAAAACTCTACACAATGTTTTCCGATTTCGTCTTTGGCTTAATGGTTCTGTGCTGAATCTGCAAATCATTAAGCTCACGAAGTTTATGATTTTATTAATAATAATAACGTTCCTTCACGCATCTGCTACAACATTATTCATTCCTTTCTGATATTTCGCTTATCGTGGTACTCCCTTTCACCCGAGACGGATATAATATGTAATAGTCAAGAGAGTTATGCCCTGCACGTGCAACAGGTTTCTTTACGCTGCTTCACAGCAGCCAATATACGATCGGAAGAGTCGAAGTTTTACCACAGATTGTATACTGCGACTCGTCATTGCTGGCTCTTCTTTTCAGCGTCCACAACGAGAACGACAAGCGACACCGACGCAATTACCGCTCAGGTGCGGTTGGCTCTGAGTTATGTATTTTTTTCCGATTGCAGACTTATAAATTCCATGCATGGAGACAAAGAAAGAAAATTGATAGAATTTCAGTAGTTTCATAGGACCGAAGATTTTCCCTCAATTCCCCAAAGTTGCTTTAATTTTAGTTGTATCCCGTACGACAAACTGTCAGAGCAACCCTATTTTATATCGGGGTCTCACAGGCCCTCGACGTGGATGCCCTATAATGAGTTACCATAGCACTGCCAGATTAGAACCTGAACAGGTAATGTCAGGGACGCCGTGTTTATTTAAAATACAGCTGACTTATGGCCATCCGTTAAGGACCTAAAATGCTTGGTTTGGTAAAAGGAGATAATAACACTGTAATCAAGCCCGCACCATGTTGAGCGAAAGCATCAGAGCCTAAACTATAAAAATGTGATACTTTCGAGGCAGCCGTTCAAGGGCCTAGTTGAGCTTCACTCGGGTTACCCTAAATTGAGCGAACTCAAAATAATCAAAATATCGAATCTACTCGTGATGAAGGCCGAGTAGTATCGTAGCCTTGGCATGGATAAGGCAACAACTAAATTCTTATTGATATTAAAAATAAAAAATTTTCAATTGGCGTTTGTTTAAAAATCGTACACACATCAAATTCTAGTATTTTTTTCATATTGATTCCTTCCAACAATTATCCTTTAATGGATGGTAATAATTATTATTCATTAACCTCTAGAGGACCGGAAAACTGATATATCGGCTCGCCCTGTCATATCAAATTTGTATATAGTTGATACGTGATACCAGACACTTTCCAAGGGCGATTTTAACTCTCAAATCCCGGCCATCTAAAGGTTAATAACAATTATTCATGAAATATTATTATTATTAATGTATAATAACTATCATAATCATTCATTGAAGCATAATTTTTGAAAGATATTTTACGCGTATACTTGGCTGCGATTGCACAGCACTGTTTCTGCTTAGAGTACTTGCAGCTGCCAAAAATCGTTGGAATCAATATTCATGTGTTAGCACAAAAAGTTTTGTACGTTGGAGATGGGTGTTAATTGATTGACGGGAACCGTACAATGACCTCCCCATGTCGAACTGTTGGACGAACTAAAACGTTGCTACTCTTTAATTAGTGACAACGCCGCAGCAACGACGGCCAAATCAATTTGTGCTGATGTAACGGAATGTCATTTGTTTGCACAATCAACCAAATTTGCCGATACGGCCGATCGTTGGTATACCAGATTTCATCCAGTTAACAAACTTGATCACTGTAACGAACCTCATACATACTTCCCGATCGACAAGAATTTTCGGGATAAGTTATAAAAAAAATGTTCTGTCTTTTTGCAAAAGGTTTTTTAAATAATCGACGCATATCAAAACAAAATAGTGCACAACCCAAAAACAGTGATGTCATTGTTTGCGTGAATTTTCTTGAACAGCGCTTAGTTATGTGTGAAAAATTTGGAGAAGTTTCACTGTTTGGTAATCGAGACACTCGTTGTTGAAAATGACAGGTTAAACATGAGCTCTTATGGAAGCTTTCAAAAAATTGCGAACTTCAACAATAAATGTGTCAATTTCGAGACAATGAATCATCGGCATATTTTACCAAAAATTTAATATACCGTCTTAAGCGCTTTCTGTTTAAAAAATTTTATTTGCAAAAAAATAATTTTTCCATAAGATACACTTGAATCTCCTTAAATATAAAAAGTGGTAACGGTACAAATATGAAGCGTGCGTTAATAGTATATTACACTACAAGGGCAGAAAGTTTGATATTCCTGCACTGCGCGTGTGGTGTATACTATTTTTCTTCACAGCCGGTCGAAAGTACGTTTCTTCCGAAATATGCATCTATCGATAGAAGAAAAACAAGATTAGCAAAGATAATTTATATGAATATTTGCATTCCTATGAACCTGAAAATAGATTATTACGAGAACCAATCGGAATCGCGGAAAGGCGATGACAATAAACAGCTAATTCACGCGTTACAACCTTACTTTATGAAAAGGGATTCCGAACGACTATATTCATTTTATCAGTCCGGTCACTTTATTTTTGGCCTTCGCATTGATTTTATCTGGAAGGATAAATGTATGTTATTCGTTCGGATTTGTAGCAGTATAGTGCTGTTTGAATAATAGTGCTTGGAAATAATATGACATTTCCATAATATATTTCCGAATGAATAATATAACCTTATTCGTACGGTTTGCAGATGACTAGACACAACCTTTCAAAAAACACGTAGGCAATATCGATTCAAACGTCAAACGTCAAAAGTCAAAAAAATAATTACGTCAACCCTTTCGGAATGCAGAAAAAAGTCTTTGCACCCGCTGAGACAAATGAAGCGCGTGCAGTTTTGACAGCGCAGAAATGTTATACTTTCGACACTGAAATCGGTGCCGAAAGTACGTACTTTCGACCGACTGTGACCGGCATGACATATTTTCATGAAGTTTTTGCAAGTAAATGGATTGAAAGTATATCGACGACGATTTGTTTCAACGTTTACTCGACTCATATATATGTGTATCGCACTAACATTGAGCTCCGTGTAAAAAAGTTCTGGAAGAAGAGAGTGCGATGAGTTTTTAATTAAACACCGTCATTGCCAGCGACGTTTTATTCGTTTTATCAAGAATTTGAATACTCGACGATGTGGCAGGAATTCACTTTGCACAGCACAAGTTTGGTCTCAACATGAGTATTGTAATATGAACCCGACTTTTCTGAAGCCGTTTATGGCATAAATTATAATAGAACACAGCGGGTTGGACGAAGTCGAAAACCAACTTTCTTGTTAAAGAGGAGCTTCATCGTGGCAATGATTGCCGGAGAAAAGTTAGAGTTCTCCTGTTTGAGTTTTTTCTGTTAGAGTTTTTTCGCGGGGGAAAGAGCTTCGAACCGTCGACACAATGGTGGAGGGTTTCCCACATGTAAGTATAAGTTTGGTCATGACTGATTTTACTCAAATTCCACCCACAGGACGAAATCTTGGTACCGATTCCCTCAGATTCGACGCTCTGAAATTATTGATTTATACAATCTACTTTTATTGTGAATGCAACATGCAATCTATTGCAATAATCTTGAACTATGCCGAAGAGGAATGAAATCGAAATTGCTATGCAGTAAATAAAAAATCTTTTTCTTCATACCTCGGTCGAAAGTACGCACTTTCGGCCCTGATTTCAGGGCCGAAAGTTCAACATTCCTGCATTGGTAAAAAAAAAACACGCTCGCTGTGACAGCGGGAGCAAAAATTTTTCTCTGCACACCTTAGTCGAAAGATAACATTTCTGTGCTGTCAAAACTGCATGCGCTTCATTTGTCTCGGCGGGAGCAAAAACTTTTTTCTGCATTCCGAAAGGTTTGACGTAATTATTTTTTTTACTTTTGACGTTTGACGTTTGAACAGATATTGCTTACGTGTTTTTTGAAAGGTTGTGTCTAGTCATCTGCAAACCGTACGAATAAGATTATGTTATTCATTCGGAAATATGTTATGGAAATGCCATATTATTTCCAAGCACTATTATCAAAACAGTACAAATCCGAACGAATAACATACATTTATCCTTCCAGATAAAATCAATGTGAAAGCCAAAAATAAAGTGACCAGGCTGATAAAATGAATATAGTCGTTCGGAATAATGATTTATTTTCAGCTTCATAGGAATGCAAATATTCATATTAATTATCTTTGCTAATATCTTGTTTTTTTGATGCCTGCCCCCCCGACCAGCAGCACTCGCTTCGCTCGTGCAGCAAATGTCGGGGGCAGGCATCAAAACATCTTCTATCGATAGTTGCGTATTTCGGAAGAAACGTACTTTCGACCGGCTATGAAGAAAAATAGTATACACCATACGGGCAGAAGTTTGATAGCCCTGAACTGCGCGTCACAATGCCCGAGGCTTCGCCTCGGGCATTGTGACGCGCAGTGCAGGAATATCAAACTTTCTGCCCTTGTGGTGTAATATACTATTGGTTGAAAAATTTTCGCACTTGTATTCAATTTGAACCGTTACTAAGTTCTATTATATCATTAAAATCCTGTAGATTTGTGTAACAAATCCAGCCTTCATCGATAATGACTTTTTCGGAGAAGCACAGCCCTTCATTTCTACATAGAAAACGATTGATGTAGAACACCTGAGCGTGACATTCATTCCAGCCGTTTTTGGTGTATACTGACCATGGAAGTTGTAATTCTTCGTAAATATTTAAGAAATAAGATGCGGGTAGTACTCACGTACGAAAAGTGATGTGACTGTAAAGCACGGACGTAAGAACATTCACGTATATACATATAAGTGAGATAGTTCGATGGAAAATCGTACATAGTTTCGACGGGTTGATTTACAATTGTTCTGCGGAGATCCCAATGTCCCGGAGGAAGTATACGTGGTGTGCGCGAACGGTATCATTGGGGGAGTATACGAAGACGATTGCCCGTATGGTATGTCGAGGCGGCGGAGGCCTTCGAACCCATAAACTTCTCGCTACTGAAAGTTTATAGACGTTATACGTGGATTTATAACGATCAACGGATTGCTGTGGGAGAAAGAGGGACTTAGATTTTTACAGACGATTACTGTTTCTCTCTTTGCCTATCCTTCTTCTCTATACTTATATTTACTATGAATGCACTTGCAAAGCCTTTTACGTATACGTGTATTCGTATGGATGGGGACATGAACGACGACTGGAGATATAGTAGATCTAGATGTAATCTGTTTATATCGTGCGCTCTAGAGATCATTGAGATGTTTTTATGTTCACCGTTTTTTATACACTCTATGTAGAAGGGTGGTTCGTGAGGATAATAGCCTCCCGAACACACTTTTTTTTACGAAATTCCGGTCCGAGATGCAAAGAATGATTAATTTGCAAGATTTCGAAAGAGAAAGTAGTTTTGGCCAATTTTGACACCGGTATATCTGGTTGGAAAAACCGCAATATTTGTTTATAAATTATAACCAATAATTCAGTTGATGGACGATAGGAAAAACGGAGGAGAACTGATGATTATTGAGTTTTTCATTGATCAAGTGTAGGAGATGAAAGACGATCAACACTTTTCACTCAGGGACTTTGCGATATCTGTAGACCGTAAATTGTCGGCATGACATTCGCGTACCGTCTTCGCATCCGTGTGTATATCGAAACGTTATATGATGCTCATGGCCGGCATTGCAGTAAGTGAAATAAAATACTGTAAAATTGGATTCCATTCTCGATTTCTTTGGAATAAGTGGATAACACGGAAGACCAAATGTCCGATTGAGGAGATCGATTGAGCACTATGAAACTGAATTCCAGTGATATTGTCTGGCATCTCTCTTTTTAACATGGTCAAGCGGAGAGTACGGACGGGCACCATCTGCTACATGGCTCTTTCATGCATTGTTGAAATCCAATGGTATAGCGAGCAGCTTGGATGGAATTGGATCGTGCTAGAACTCACTCAGGTGAAAATGATAAAAAAAGAATTGTTTGAGTAAAGAAAGGGAGAAAAGATAACCATTTGGAAAGTCGTTTTGTACGAAGCGGCTTTGAGATAAATTGGAATTTTGTATTTCAGAGGAAAGAGGTGAGAATCTGCGGTGAGTTAGAGCCACAAATGTCGAGACCCTTTCGTATATCATAGAGCTGCGATACATCCGGTTGCAGAGTTGTAGGCTCCAGACGCTTTAATTCTACAGAGTGCATCATTTGCATCGTGGTTGGGACGAGATCGTGAAACGTAGCGGTAGCAATATGTCGCTGGTGGGTAGGTCTCGTTGGGCACAGAAAGCGAAATAGCATAGAGTGCGCATGAGGGAGGCGAGAGCGGAAGGCACAAGGAGAGAAAGAGATCTGTCAAGGGTTGCTTTTTTTACCATGGTCAGGTTACGCTTCGAGGTCACGGTGGACAGTGTGAGAGAGTCGAAAAGAGAGAAGCATCAAATGGGTACCGGCTGGAATTCCGTGATGGATGGCTCGCATATTTTAAAACGGTTGGAGGTTGGGCTCTGGCTAGCCCATCTCGTTGGTTTCAATTCCCTTTTCCTTCGCCCCGGTATCCCTTTTTCTATCTGTTTGTCAGGCTGGTTGGGTTGGCAGTTGCATCCTCGACTCAGTCGCGTTCACATATATACTCGTCTCGACCTTCTCTCCTCGTTTCTTTCCTTTCGTTCTCCACAGCTAGACCTATATATTCCAGATGCACGCTCTATGACTCCAAAGAGGATGTTTCATCTTAAAAAATTGACGCAGTGGCGAAGGTTCTCCAACTTTCTGTATATAAGTCGAGCTACTTTCTTTTCGTAATCCGCATCCACATAGAAAATGGAAAATTAAAATACTTTTACGACGACATGCACGCCGAGTGCTTTTGCAATTCTGAGATGTTTCCTATCCGTTTTGCGTACCGGGGAAAAACCACGACAGAGAATTTAAATAATTGTTGCTAAATTAAATGCTAGAAAGTGATGGCTAATCGGAAAAATGTTTGTCGGCAAGGAACTTTCAAGAGATTCGATGTTTACATTCACAAACACAGGTTCTATGATTTTGGTTACAGAAGTGAATACTGTTTTTAAAATAAATGCTAAACCATAAACTTCCCCTAGGAAAAACGGTTGAGATAAGTACATTGATGGTGGCTCGTTTGTTGATAATTCCATCTATAAAAAAAAACTTAAAAATAATTTTTTTTTAATTGTAAAAAAAAATTATTTCATAAAAAAAATACAGAACAATTCGAAAAAAATTTCACAAATCTTGAAAAAACATTATATTTAAAATAAAACTAATCTGTATGTGTTTTTTAAGTTGTCAAAAGAATCAAATAACAAGTAAAAAATAAAAAAACCGAAAAATCGCGCTTGAAATCATTTTGGAAACCGATGCCTTATTCTTTTTATTTGATTCGAATAGCTAAATCAATTGAAAAAAATCCATCTAAATTGGATCTAATAGGGGAAGTTTATGGTTTGATATCATGTCTTTTTTTTCAAAAGTTTCTTATTTATGTTCAGATGACTATAGGATCTTAGTTTAAATTTCTATGAATTATTTATGATTTTCGGCTTATAACGTTGGTTTTCACGAAAAAAGACCTATTTTTCGTCAAAATTGTACTGGAAATATTTCGTCACAGGTTTATCCTTAGACTTTGCCGATTTTTTTCCTTGTACTTTAATATGTTATGATTATTGGGAACCCAAGAGCACGGTGGAAAGCAGGTTGCGATCCGAGTTATGATTTTCGGCTTATAACGTTGGTTTCCACGAAAAAGACCTATTTTTTGTCAAAATTGTACTGAAAATATTTTGATAGAGGTTTGTTCTCGGACTTCGGTGATTTTTCCCCTTGTCTTATAATATGTTTTGTCCATTAGGAAGTCCAGAGCATGGAGCAATGCGTGTTGCGGGCCGAGGTATGATTTTCGGCTTATAACGTTAGAAAAAAGAAAGGAAAAGAGGAAAGATAGATCAAATTCAAAACACAACAAATCCAACAGAATTGGCCATTTTTAAAAGTCGCTTTTGCATTCGGAATCTACACATTTTGGTGTTATCCAAAACGTGTCCTCGATGAAATACATTTCCAAAGTTTGCAAGTCTCCGCTGAGATTCAATTATCTACAGTTTGATAGTTGCCGAAAAAAACCACCCGGAAACATTTATTATGTCAGAACTCAAAGAAGCAAAAAAAACTGAGGGTACTTAATTCAACAGAGCAACGAAATTCAAAGACGTTTAAGGTACCTGCATTGGTTTTGGAGAAAAACAATTTCAGGAGAATTTAGAAATTAATTTACAAATTTAAAAACTCAGAATAGAATAGAAAAAGAAAAATTTAGGAATTTAGAAAAGCTGAAGACTTTTGTGATTAAGTTTCCAGATTACGTGCTACAGTTGGAGTAAATAATTTGAATGATTGGCACACATGCTGCAATACAGAAATATGAAAGATTAATAGTATTATACATTATTACACTAGGACGAAAAAGTTTTTCGTACGCGTGTTATACGAAATTTTATATTACGAGGTGCGGAAATGGGGGTTTTGTGTACGCGAAGCGTATCTTAAGCCCGTGCAAAGTTTTTTCTCAGAAATTACGACACCGATCATGCTGATTTTGGGCTCATTCGACAGAGAACTTCTTAATTAGCTGAAGTTCAATTTTCAAAGCCGTACATAACTCATGAGCTTCGCAATTAAAGAAAATCACATGCCAATTTTACCCCCACTACCGCGAACCGTTTTATTCAGAGAAAGTATAGTCTCGGCGAGAGCCTCAAGCCACCAGAAGACAGGGCTGTCAATGTACTTGTCCCGAGACTCTACCGAGTCTCTTGATTAATAAATACTCGATTTGTATGAATGTACTTAGAAACACCAAATCATGAAGCAGTTATTTAAAAAATGACTGAAGATGGGACTTCTCGGCTCTTTTGACGATAATCAACTTTTTATATAAAGTTAACGAGGTGATGCATAAAATTGTAGTATTGCTACAACTTTTTGAATCGTGGCTAGTTGGTTCAGGATGACATTGCACATGACTCACGACATGTGGCAGAATATAAATCAAATGATGACGCAAAGTTTGCTCTAAAGAGTCACACTGATAGTTTTGATAACCAATCGATAGTAAAAAACAATAGTAAACGTGAATCACCTTTACAACATATTTTGAATAAGGGAAAATTTTATGAAAACAAGAATGAGTGAATGAAAAATATAGTGTTGTCACATACAGAATTTACTCTTCTTAATCAACTTCAACATTTCCAATAATGTTGGGCTTCATTTTATTATAAAAAAACAACGGTAGATCATTAAACTCGATGATGTGTTATTGGGATGCAAGATTTCAACATACAGAACGTTGATATCATTATCACTAGCGCTTTCCTGTATGGCTAGACTCAACTGTCTACCCTTTGACGGCCTTGGATCAAAGAAAAACATTCAGAAGATTGTATCTGTATATATTACAACTTGTGGAAAACACTCAGCTGATTTTCGAGCCGGGACGAAAAACTCGACCATAAAAAAGCCGAGTACACTAAAATAGAATTGCGACAGCCTCATTCTTCCGCCAGCTTGATGCAGAATAATTTGAATCATTTTTCGTCTTCCACTTTGTTCTCTTTTGCTTACTCCCCCCCCCCCCCATCTTTCCTTTTTTATTACTTTCTTTTCACTGTCACTAGAAATAGGTTTTCCTGCTTGTGCGTTTCTCCTTCTCACCTCTCTTTCTCCCTTTTCCTCTTCGTCTCTGCCCCCTTCCTTTTTTTTCTTGCATTAAACAGTGAGCACAAGAATCGGGGTGCTTTTATCGTCGAAAGCTTGCACGAACAATAAAGCTTCTGCTCCACATTTAGTTTTCTCATCTTCTCGTACATCCTGTCGTAGCATTAGCACGTGGATGCCTCGTTCGTCAGTAATGGGCCCGACAACACGACTGCGGTGTTCGACGAAAACGTCAGTCGCTTGTAACGATGCGTACTATACAAAGCTGAGTCTACACGAAGCAAGGTAGAGAGAAATATGAAAAAGTGTTCCCATGCCTGTACATTGAAGAGCCGGCCATCCCACGCATTTATACTACCAAAGAATTTTCAATGGTCTCTCCTGAGTTTCCACATTTCTAAGTAGTTTATCGCTATTCATCAATGATAAATGGATGCATTCTTCTCGAAACCGATTGATCGTTTTATTCTCACTTATTTAATAAAACATTAAACTATTTTACCAGACGGATTATTTATATAGTTCGGAACATGATTAAATATTCGTGAATCCGCGTATGAGCAGAATTTTTATTTTTAACATACTTTGATTTATATGCACGAACGAATAACTCGTGGAAGCTTACAGAGTGGTGTGGAGATCCCTATTTTAATAATCCTTCTCGTTGAATCTACGAATGTAATCCAACGAACTAATTTCGGCCTTCAACTCAACGCATTAGTTCATACCATTTTCAAATTATTTAGAGATCCGATTAAAGCATGTACATGTAGTATCTATAACAAGCGCAACGTGGAATGAGTGTTCATTTTCCTCCTATTGATGTTCCACATTCGTGTTCAATTTCGTATTGTAGTTTTCATACAAATATATCGTGTCTGCGTATTACCCCAAATCGGATTTCATGCATTCAGAGAATTCTTCATTAGAAATCACAAACGTGTGCTCGAATTTCATTCTATGGATATGAATTACTCTCCCATTCAAATACCAATGTACTTTTAATTTCGTTGCTACCAATGGGATTCACAGTATTTTTTTCCTTGAACAACCAGCCTACTATTCTTGCTTCTAAAAATAAGAAAATGGAAAAATCGTTCAATCGGAACTTCAGCAGTTCTTCTTTTTTATACACGATCTCTGATGATTCCCTGTGAAATAGCAAATCGAAATGAACCATTCTCATTAACTAGGGTTATCCTGTGCATGGCAAGTACACTAAAAGAGGAGAGCTACACTAGAAAACATTGGCTCTCGTTTCTTTCTCACGCCCTTTCTTTTTAGAGAATTCTGCGATGCTGTTAATAGTATACCTATAATATCGAACGATATTTACACGGACGGTGAGGTCTTCGTGCTGATGCGAATATTCGTGCAAACACGACGGAGAATCGATCCCAGCACCCGCACCGGACAAATATTAGAGTGGCTTCAATTTAGGAATGATGTATAAGCACGAATGCGTGAGTTATTACGATAATCGCACGTACATATTCTGAGCTAGCCACCGTAGATCAATACGACATATATTACGTAAGGGTAGCTATATAAAAATATATGTAGATGTGGCGATGTCAAAATCAACTGTTTGAATTAAAATTAATATGCTATTTTAATTAGTCCGATATCAACGGGCTTAATTTCAAAGAAATGTCAACGTTGTTGACATTTCTTCCTGTCGTAACGTTTGAAATTGTAGAAACGGATCATAGTGAGCCACATTTTTCGATAACGCTTATCAAAGCTAATTATTAAGTCATATTTTTCGATGGTAGCAAAAAGACAGTAATCGAGATGCCACAAAGCGAATGAAGTACGTGCCTTTCAAATTAATACAATTCCTTCAATATCGCGTTTCATTCGAGAAAGACAATAATGATAGTCCCTTACGAATAGCAATGGGTTTCTGCCGATTCAGTTTTTCAGATTCGCATATCTCATCTTCGATATCGAGTCTCCTACTCTCAGGGGATAATTAAGATTCATCACGACAAGCGAGAAGGCATTGAACGATCGTCAGCGGAGCGAAAAGGATCGTGGAGTAGAAGCGAGAATTTCAAGAGGTGGGGAATCGCACGAGAAAGCGACCTATTTCGCCTACCAAAGACTTTAATCAGCAAGGATTGGCCGTGGGAGAGAGACGGAACTCCGTCTCCGGAGACCATCCAGACAGACCGGGAAACGAGCTTTCAAACGTTCAGTTAAACTTTATTCTTAAGTTTTCTGGTGCGACGGGAACGAGACAAGAAGTAGGGGAGTGTGGGGCGAAACGGATCAGCCACGTAAAGAACGGCAGAACACCAGAACCCTACCCTCTGAAAAGGGGGAATTTTCTTTTCGAGGGGAAACAATTTTATCATTTCGAATGAAATGGTTAAATTCTGCATTTCCGTGAGAGCAACATTTTTTCCGGGGTGGTGGAGGGAGGGGGAGGGCACTTGCTCCGTTTTCCCCCATATGCTAGAATAGGGGAAATGTGCGCTACCTACGCAATCAAATTTGACAGCGTTTTTACATTTACAAATGAGTCATTAAGTTTTCAAAACATCGTTTTTCTAATGTCATCCTGATGCAATGTTTTGCATTTTTCAGAAACTTTGCTGTAAACTGTTTAATTTGCACCCCATCAGAACGACCTCATTCGAAAGCTGATAAAATTGATTGAAAATTACTGTCCTGTCGTTCCTAAATCGGCCATTGAGCGCCAAACATCAGATTGGAATCATGGGTTATGTTTCGATTGGACGTAACTGTATAACATTTAATAAATATTTTTTTGAGAAAAGAAAAAAGACTGAAAGTGTCGAACTTAAAAAAATAGATGGTTTAAAAAACAAACGGAAATGTTTCATCGAATTCGACTTCTAAAAGTATATTTGTATTTTTCTCTTGAAAAGTGCTTTTGGAAATAAAATTTTTTAATTAAATACATCCACATAGATGAATTTTTGAAAAAGTTCAAGCTATTTACAAAAAAAGCGCTTTTTTCGAAAAATTTATAACTTTTTTTGGGTTGGGTAGAAAAATTTGAAATAAGTCTGTAGATATATCTTTAAAGGGGCGAACAAAAATTAACAAGATTCAGCTGAATCAAAAGAGATCGGGATTCATTGGCCAAAAAACTTGACTCCCCGCCGATAGAGGATGATATTTATAACACGATGAAAAATTTAATAACTATCGCAGCTAAGTATCTAGAAAGTCATTTACCCGTCTTCGAAAGTGGAACAAATAGAAAAATGAAGAACATCGTTTTGGATTAATGATAGAAAGATTTGTCAGTTTAAACACTTCGGCGACGTTCCCTCTTTTAAAGCACTATCTATCTTAGCAGACAATGGGAGAAAACAGTTTTGGCTTGGTGCTAGAATACGCATATTAATCATAATAATACAATTTTTCTTTACACCTCGGTCGAAAGTACGTATTTCCGGCACCGATTTCAGAACCGAAAGTCTAAGATTTGTGCACTGACAAAACTGCATGCGCGTCATTTGTCACAGCGGGAGCAAACATTTTTTTCGAACGATTTTACGTAATTATTTTTTTGATGTTTAACGTTTAAATCGATATTGCCTAAATGTCATATTATTTCCAAGCACTATTATCAAAA
The DNA here is from genome assembly GCF_019457755.1 of Venturia canescens. NCBI lineage: Eukaryota > Metazoa > Arthropoda > Insecta > Hymenoptera > Ichneumonidae > Venturia > Venturia canescens. The sequence continues at coordinate 21,394,297 of NC_057422.1, read as the reverse complement.
TGGCACTATGCTGCTACAAATTCGGACGAATAACATACGTTTATCCTTCCAGATGAAATCAATACGAAGGCAAAAAATAATTGGACCGGATTGATAAAATTATGAATATAGTCGTTCGGAATAATGATCTATTTTGAGATTCATAGAAATGCAAGTATTCATCTTTGCTAATCTTATGTGTTGTTAAGTTTAAATTGATATTTTCTTGTATGTGAAGACTTTGAAAGAAGTAATATTATGGATTTCAACACTTGAAAATAGCAACGGAAAAATAAAGGATAAATTCGTGTATTAACGTTGTCGTATCTCGAGAAAAACTTGAATAAGAAAACTCATGGATAATATAGATTATGATCATGATTAACGAGGTAACTACCGCAATTAGAGGAACGCGAACATATACGTGATACGACATTTTACAAAGTAAAATGAAAGAACGTAATGCGACTTGGATTCATTTAATCCAGGAGAATGAGAAGATCTATATTTGTTTTCGAGTACAAAATGCTTGATGTTTGAGATCATAAGGCCTTTACCCATACAGTGAAATGAAAGGCACATACACGTTCACACACATACCTTTACATACACACCTATCTACTCTAATTCGCGCCCATACGCTAGTTCGAAGAAAATCAATGAGAGATAAAACAAAAATCTAAATTCTCCCAATGTTCGTCGTCATAATGAATTCGTCGGCAATTATAAAAATATGCGAGTATACGTATCGTTGATCGAAGTTCGACAATCCCCTTTTGCCCCAGGCCTGGATACGATGTGGAATCAGATGTATATTTGCCACAATGCAGAAGACGGAGGATCGGAACAGAGTCAATGCATTCGGAGTTGTGTGTAAAACGGAGATGTCCCGTTTATTACTCGGCGTTTTGTTGAACGATCCACCCGATATGTGTAAATTGATTATGGATCACCGACGATGTGAATTTATTATCGACTAGTGCACGGGGCGAAGTGATCGCTTCTCTCGTTTTCGAAATCTCCTTCTCGATCCGCAAACACCTATTCGTAATGTCACGTGAGATTCGTCATGGAGTGGGGGGTTTCTTCTAAAATTTCTCCTCATTGCAGTGTTGATGCATTTTTCGATGAAACGTACTTTCGACCGGCTGTAAAGAAAAATAGTATACACCACACGGGCAGACGTTTGAAAGCCCTGAACTGCGCCTCGAGCATTGGGACGCGCAATGCAGGAATTTCGAACTTTCTGCCCCCTTGTAGTGTAATATACTATTGACTGAGAAAATGATAGAAAAATTTGAACATTCTAGTAGAAAATATGGATAAGAAATTAAAGAAAGTAAGCAGATTAAAAGTATACATACATTACTCTCAAAGAGTTCATAGACTTATAAGGAAATATATCGACATCGACATTTTCATCACTTTCGAAGTGTATCTCATTATATGTACAATGGATACAAGTCAACAACAAAATTTACGATAAGGCATTAGATGCTCTAAAGTTAAATCAATTTCCTAACTATGTACATCCGCTTCCGCTTGTCATCCCGTTCTCTCTTCTCTTTCATTCCTCGTCCTGGAATCTCTCATATTTCATCTTTGTCCCTCTGTCTATTCGCTCATCGCTCGACTGTATGACGCGATGATGTTGTAGGAAGCGCTTTCAAGCTAATACTATATACATTCTATGTACATGGCTGGTGACCCTCCCGCCCCACAGAGTCTCGGTTCACCGGGCGTTAATTGTTTGAAGCCTGGATAAATAAATATACTTGCAAGCGTGTATATACGATGAATCGTCTGTGTATACGCTTATACCAAGCTTTTAATAGACTGATGTATATACACATGAATTTGTTTTGTCGTCGAAATGAGGGTGACTAGAGTGAATAGAAAACAAGATAGAGTCGCTGGGTGAACATGTTAAATCCTGTATCTTGCGAGAATGCGGAAAAACAAATTCTCCAAGTTTTATCCGTCAATTTCCGAGAGATCAGTAGGACTGTTTGCTCATTTGAGTAATTCGATATTTGTTTTCAAGTTTCGTAACGTATAGTTACGGGTCGAGTGATGAATATTGTTGTGTACGGTTAAATGCTATTGTCATCGATCAATGAAAATATCGGATAGAAAAGTCTCTTGGGCAAAAATTCGGGTAAACGCAACGAACAGGGAGGACACGGCGTGTTCGCACCGATAGGGAAATCTCCAGTTATGACAAATATAATGCGCACTAGGGAAAAGGGGGTTTATCGTGAGATAAGCGAAAAATTGTATCGGACGAACGGTTGGAAAAATTACATACAAACCGGATCGGTAACGGCGCGATGTGTATAATGCGAATGGGATGAAAGTTAAATCGTGCGAAACGGGACAAAATCGGGCTGAAAGCCAACGTATTCCGGTTTCACAGTTCGAAACTCTACACGCGTACCCCGCATCCATATACCTGATATCTATCAACACCCGAAAGTATCGTCAGCCTATATATGCACCGTTTGACAGTATAGGGTGTTTCAAAAGTCTCAATTCAAAAGCGTATAGCAGTTAAATTGCAAAATCATGAAGAGACTGATCAGGAGCCATATCATTCCAAGATTCACTCCCCTCCTCTCAAACTCTGCTAATTATCTTTTATCGGTATAATAGGAAAGAACAAATGATAGAGAAAATTGTTCGGCCGGATTCTACATTTTAATTATAAATGAAACTACACTTTCGGACCAGCCTTTAGTCTCTTTACAAATCTCTATGTTTTTGAACAATTTAGTCGCATTTATATTATAAATATTTCCATATATTCCTGCATGAACTCTGTTTATATGCGTACATTTATAGATCTGATGTGATTTCGATAGTGCGGTACGGCTAGCGACAACGTGCCCACTTCGCCAGCCAATCACCCGTTCCATCCTCTCTTCCCTCTTTTTCTCTCTCATTCGTTTCTCTCTCTTCCTCTATTATCATGAATTCCGAATAGTCCTCCGTTCCCGGTGCACATCTTTCGAACTTTGATACCGTTTTCGTTCGTTCGTGTTTTGCGATTTTGCGGTTCCGCGCGTACCGCCTGGCACTGGGCCATATAAATAGCGAGAGAAAAGGGAAGAACACACGTTGGTATGCCCATGATGAGCGAGCGAGAGGTCTTTCTCATAGTGCCGTTTGCGATAAACAACCCTCTCGTGCAACATAGACTATGAGCTTTCTCCCTCTTGAAACCCCCGAGGGCAACTCGATCGATCGTAGAGCGTTGGCCGAGCTACAGTGAATGTGAAATCCAAGAATTTTTCATGTAAATTGTAAAATCGAGAGAACATCGGGGAATTCGCTATTAGAGGCCGTGGCTTTTAAACTCATTACCACTCACGGATTCAATCGTTTTTTCCTACACAAATTCAAGTACAAGTCAAATGTTGTTTTGTTATAAAAAGCCTTTTGGCGATTTAGTTAAGCTCGATATTACAGCATATTTCGAAACATTGACCCAGTGATTAAGTTATAAAGACATACATATGGAAACTCTGGTAGACAACCAAGTGAATTGGTAATATCCTCGTGTGCTATTTTTTCCTGACTCGAATCGCACGCGAATCAAACACGAAGGGTCAACTACGCGAACCTACACGCAGTCTAATGGACATTTACAACAGCTATCGCATCTGCAAGTGGCGCTCTGGTGTGCACTACTCTGATAAAGCCAAAACGATTCATAATTGCGCTCTGTACCGCCATACGCGTTTGTGGCATGGAAAATAAAGGTCCACATGGGTATGGTTACATGTATTAGATGTAATTTTGAATGGTTGAATCAGTATGGCTATATGCCAAGGAATTTTCCATGATATTTCAATTGCCGACCTCTCGTACATTCGTGACTGTTTTTTTCATGTCGTTCTTTACGAGAAATAACAGGATTCCAGAATTAATTTATCCAGATATTTCTCAACGGCTATTTGATAACGGAACGAGAAAGTATCAAGAATCTTTTGACTCGTTGGCTAGATTAAAAATCTACACATGTATGCACTGAAGATGTTTGAGAAGATTTTTAGGATTTAGTCTTTTTGCACTGATCACAGACATCTTGACAATCCATTCGCAAACGGGAAGTTTCATAAATATAAACATATTAGTTATAGGAATGAAAATGATGGAATTGTGTTTATTGCATACCTTCCGTGACCCTTTTATTTACAGGAAAAAATCCGAAAAAATCTTTTCTTGTTTCTCTCAGGTGCATATGTCCATAGTGGATATAGGAGAATTATTCCGCGAGTTTCGCTTTTGCAGGCACATATTTTCCAGGCAAGTCGTAAATAAAGCGTCAAACTACGCTTTATTTACAAATTGGCTGACGGAGCCGTAGTGAAGCCGTTGGTCGACGCGTTTATATTTTATCGCGAGTATTTGTACGGTCAATGGTTGAAAGGTGTAGAACTCGGGGAGAGGTTAGGGTGGGTTTGATTGAATATGAGGCAAATTGCGATGGGGAGAGCTGCGCAGCAGCTTGATCGTCTTTCTGTAGCTGCAATAAAAAAGGGTTTACGGCATTTTGGGCGTTGTGGTACGTTAATTGCACGTCCGGCATAGTTGAAAATCTAATCAATAAATTTAAGGTCGTAGAATAATATATCAGCGTACATCGATGCATTGGCATCCGATTCGCGGTCAAGTTATCGTTTTGAAGTGGGACTAAGAATGGAGAAATGCAGTTAAAAGTATTTTTATAGTAAAGTAAAGGAACGAAAAATAAAAAATATAAACACTTTAGTAATTCGAAAAGAATATACGGATCTGCAGCTACAAAAGGCCTTTGTTTCTTTGTAAACGTGAGAGTCTGACGAGAGGGTGTGTCCGCGAAGATGGATAACCTTCTCTCTTGTTACCTTTGAAGCATTATCCGTAATTGCTACCCCTACACACCCAGTTTCGCGATCGAAGTGATAAAACCAAAATATATTTGAACGCAATTACAATTGCAGACAGACAACTGTACATTTTTTGGTTGCGCGATTGATTGATAACATAGATAATTCCTTTGCCTCTTGAAAGCTTAATTTTCTCGCATTATGTCTATACGGATTAATTCTCAATTGATATTATCGCTATGTTCAAATTTCCGGCTGGTGAATATCAACTAGGAACAAAATGGAGATTGTTTATAAATGAGGAATTCGAAATAAATCGTTTACAGATAAGTGACATGAGGATTATAACTATGACAATGAACGTCTGCATTCTAAAAACAGAATAATTGCATTGCTAAATTTTTACAGACGAAAATAAAAATGTGTATCTAGATTCCACACGACGTCAGTCGATATTGAAATACGCCCATTTCATTGTTAAATTCAGGTATGAGCGGTGAATTCATGGAGAAAATAATATTTGCTTATGCCATAGGGACGGAAGAGGCAAGCAGACATGTTATTTCCATGTTTGTTCCTGGTGCACGAAACTTCCGTAACGTGCGTAAATGGACCAGGTACATTTATTCCTATATGTATTATTTGCTAAAACCCTTTTGTTCGACCCTCCATAATAGCATATATACGTGTATGAGGGCCGATGTGTACATATAAATTTCCCTGTATCTATGCGCACTGTAATACGTTAACGTTTTTCATTCGTTTCTGACACCGGCTACAGCAACGTCAATAGTCGAGCTAACAGAGGGCTCCATCCATCGGGCTATATTCCTCCTTCCACACGTTGTTGATGGATCAATCGGTTGGACAGTCGCAATGTGCAGAATCGCTTCTTTTGTAGATCTCGTCTGACTCGCTTAACCGGAAAAATGCGTTCGTTTTTGTCGTCGCGGCTGACCGCACATCGCTACCGATTCTACAGCGTGAGTACTGCATCTGGCACAGTTTCGTTCTCTCTCTCTCTCTCCCTCTCTCTCTCTCTCTCTCTCTCTCTCTCTCTCTTCCTCTTTTTCTCTCTCATTCGATAAACATTCATCTATAGCAATATGTGTTATTTTACTGAACACGGGTATACAACACGGAAATTCGATCGATGTCGACCAGTTTTGCAACCCCCCATCCGAATCGCAACCAGGAAGTCCAGCACACTGCTTTTTATCCCTGTTATAACCCACGCTTCGAGTCTGACATCATCCCACTGTCATGATTCAGGTTTTAATACATTGTTCAACCGCGATAGTATAGTGAGCTTCTGCACTCGAACATCAATCAAGTGAAAAACTATGGTCGATAGTCTTCGCGGGTAAATGGGGGCTGATCTTCTGTATCATGATTTTTGTGAAAACACGTTTCGATTATACGGGAAGTACTGTAAATATTCGTGTGAATGACAAACGGATTCGATATCTTCATTAAAATTTAAGTTAGCTTGTTATGTCCAGAAGGGAAAAGCAAGATTTAAATTAATCCGCTGCCACCGACCTGCACTGGTGTGCAAGATTTTAAATATTTCATACGAACCAACTTTAGATGACTAATTGAAAAGCAATTAGTCTTAAGGAATTTAAGATGGGAAAAAAATGAAATTTTTTGGAAGTATGATTTATTCGAAAAAATATGAGATTTATTATCGGAAAATATGAAAGAGAAATTATAAAATAATGAAATCGGAAATTTATGCCTGCGGTCCCGTACGGGCCCCAAAAGAGGTGAGAGAATCGCTCAAATGAATAAGATATATAGTAACAAAATAAGAAATACAATTTAGAATTTATTTAACGAGTAAAAGAAAGAAAGTTTGGAGGGTTATGTACGACTTACACACGTTGGTTTTCTGCGGAGACAATTCTCTCTGACGGTTTCACACTTTCAACAATGACCACGCTACAAACAACGTGCGGTTCTCACACATACGCACAAATCAAAGAATAACAAAATAAAAAATAACTAATAGAAGAATAACGAATCAAGAATAACCAATAACAATAAAGAAATTGTAATAATAAGAACGTTCTTGCGTTAGGGGTCGTGCTGCTCAGTCGCGTTTGTTAATGAAAAACAGACTGACGGTTCTCTATGCGGTTAACCGAAGCATTATTGGGATTTACTACCCCGCCGCGAGCTTGCTAAATTACGGAATTATCCCGTGGGGACGACCGAGTGTCACTCAAGCCCAAATGGAACTAATGTACAAAAATCCTCGCCACGGCAACGAGAACTCGAAAGCGATCATCGTGAAGGGGTTTTCAGTGCATCTCGGCACTTTAGTCGTTACCAAGGGTATCCACGGGCCACCTTGGAGGCCGCGATCAGGTGATGCCGAATCAGCGGATTCCAAGGGGTTTCTCCGAAATGATCCAGCTAAATGTGGGACGTGATAAGCTCAAGCACGACAATGATCTAAAGATGCAGCAGCGCCTTTACGCCAAGTATTAAAAAGAAGAATTTTGTAGGCAGAGCGAGTCAAGACGGGCCGTATATCTTCACTTGAGTATATATGTATTTCAGAATTGTAGAAACAAAAGGGAATCTACAGTTCGATGAAAAAATGTACCGATATCTCAATCAAATAATAAATCCAAAAAGTGGTTTGAATTCTCAATAATTTTTTCAAACATCTGATTTTTTTGTTAGTACCCATTAGTTTACTTTACAGTGTAGCATTGTAGATCTATACATCACCAGAAAGTTCAATCTTTGAGCTTCAGCTCGTACATGGAAAGAAGGTACACACATTCTCGTCTACCGGTCAAATTTTCCTGTGCCACGCATTTTATCATTTCAAGGAAGCATAGTAGCTTTCGAATATTTGTTGACGAGAAGAGTGCATGCTTTCGTGTAGAATAGCCAGCAACGAGAGTCGGGCTCGAACTCGGCCCTTATTTCCGGATCACATACGATTCTGTTTGCAATAACAAAAGTATACATACACAGTATAACTTCCAATACATCCGCCATGTTCTTTTTTGCTCCCCCACATCGGGTATCACGAAGCGAAACTCTTTTTTCTGACTCTGTAAAAGTTCGAGATACGTGGTTAAATCAATGAATCGCCTACTATCGTTTTTTAGTTTCCAATGAAAGGAACGGATTTTCCAACATCCGAATCAATAAAGCCCTTGCGGAATACAGTTCAACTATATACAAGCTCATATGAAAGAGCAAAATTCATTCATTTTTAATTACCATGTGCAGCAGTGGGTTGCTCGCCACGGGCAGTGAAAAAAATTCACTTCAATGCTCCAGCGGATATATAGCTGTATCCTTTCGGATATGGTTACGCAATTGATTAACTCCGGGAAATTCAATCGTTGTGAATGGTAATATAAAAAATAAAAATTATTTTTTATTTTCGTAGAAACAATTTTTCCACGATTTCCCTTCGCCAGAGCGTTGTTTAACCTCGAAAAATCCTTGATGGCGCCGGTTTCGTGTCAATACATCAAGCATTTTGGTATGAACAGAATACGCGATTGCCTAACGTGAACCGGTTATCGCTCAGAGAAACCAGAAACCACGACTCAACGATTTGGATCAGTAACGTACGACGTCTAGAATGGAAAAAATAGTTCGTGGCGATCGTCATAACAGTGTAAAACGTGTAAAGAATTCTATGGGAATGCAGTAATCTTATATTGGTCAGTCAATGAATATATTCGCGTCAACGAACAAATGAAACGTAAAGGAAAACCAGGAAAAAACATACGTAGGAAGAGCATTGGCGACTACTAAAGTTCTGTGAACATCGTGTATGTTGGCAACGAGTCTTGGTCACGCAACTTTTTTCCGGATTCCTCATGGGACACCGAGAGACTATCGATTGACAGTATGTGCGCTGCAAAAATGCAAGATCCATAGAGAATAAAGACTCGGACGAGCATAATGGGATCGATACTCGTTCGACTTTTCTGTTCACGAATGCGTGACCCGCGTTTGTTTCAGTGGAACACGATATCCAACTATTCGGACTGAATTTAATAACTCTCTTTCCAGTAAACGTCAATTTCTGAGGAGTAATAGGTTGGAAACAAAAGTTTCAAAGTACGGAACTGACTCATTCGAGGAAAATTCAATTTGCAAAAATATATATTTCCATGTCAAATCATTGTACAAATATGATTCTTATTGGAATCGAAACCACCAGAGACGTCGAGAGTTGAAATCATTGGGTATAAAATAATACTGTTGCGTGAAGATCTGGTGTTGGTGGGAAAATAAATGACGCAATGCCAGTTGGTGTAAAATGTATAAAAGGATGGTTCTTTATTTGATATATAGATGATAAAAAACATAATGAAGAAATGTCCCGACAATTAATAATTAGCCCGGTGTGATATGACCAGTGAGAAATGACCCAGTCGTCGTCGTCGAACACACGTGCGACGTGAAAAGAGGCCCAAAAAATATTTGTAATCCCGCGGTAAAGAATCCCGAAAAGTATATCAATCTGAGGTAGAAACTGTCCCGAATCGATTGAATACAATATTTATTCCGAAAACCCGTAATTTTCCGTTGATATGTGCCAAAAGAGAATTTCGATGACGAAGAGTAGGTCAGAACACTGAACGACCGGATCAAGACTAATCAATTAACGAGAGTGATCGATGAGCCCGCACTTCGCGCGTGCGTCGTGCGTTATCTCGATCCCGTGAGAACAATCGATGTATGATAATGAGGTCCCGAAATTTATGTACCCCGGGAACTAGCGACGTCAGTAGCGGAACGTGAACCCGATTGCAGATCATGTTCTCGCCAAAGCCTCGCCAATTCCTGAATGAGAAGTCGATAAACGACTTAATAATTGTCACATCTTGCGTCATCTGTGGATGTAACTCGATCAGATAGAAGACTCGGATGACGAGGAAATTAAAAAATCATCATACGATGAATAAAAGAAATACAGATGAGCTGCAGCTCATTAATAAAAATCGAAAATTTAAGAAAAGGAGACAAAGGGAGACGGTTTCAGTGTGTTAACCGAGATTCTGTTCAAGGATTCGTTACGTCAGTTTGACGGTGGATAAATAGAATGATAAACGAGCAGGAGTGGCAGTGTGGAACTTCTTCAAGAAGTGGAAAAAGCAAGCATAGAACAAGCAAGATGAAGAGAGAGAGAGAGAGAGAGAGAGAGAGAGAGAGAGAGAGAGAGAGAGATGAAATTGAGATTGAGTCATCTCACTTGTCAAGGCCGCACTGCACGCTGAGATCTTCTACTCCAACTTCTACGAACTTGAAATTCGTTGTTACTTCCTTCCTTACTTACTTTCGATCGTAAAAACGTAAGGAAGGAACTGTGAGTGTTCGTATTACTCGTTCAAGGTTTGAAGGTTCTAACAGTATTTCTCTAATGACAGGTGACGTTACTTCGAGTTTTGCAAAAAGGTCTTGTGCTTCTGTGTAGACACTTATCTTTGCTTCCTTGGAGATCAAGAGCTCTCTTAACTCGGGGTAAAAAATAGGGCACGGCGGTTAAAAATTATGCTGGTAAATACGAGAATAATCGTAGAATGGAGGACGTGTTACAGGCCGTTCAATGTTAGTGAGAAGCTGGAGTGAAGTTAGTGAACTCGACTAAACCCGGGCTCACTCGGAAACTCACTCGCTTAGAAAGTGAAGTAACTAAGCTTGGGGAAGCCACTGAGAAACTAGTTGACCTATATTGTTATATAACGTTAGCACTGCATGCTGAAAGAGGTGGAACGATTATTGCACTTTTCGTCACTTGTACAGATGTTAGTCAATGAATGAATGACGAACCTATTCAGCCACTGGGTTTCAACGATTCTTTTTGTTTCCTTTCACATATGCGTGGTAAAAAGAACATTCTAGTCATCCTCGACGTAAAATTCAATTTTTCGTGGAGCTTTCTCGGTTTTGTTTTAATATTTACCGATCAATTTATACGCTGTTACATCGAAAGTCGATAACCAATGGGCCACCTTTTCGCTTCATCGGTAAAGGGAATAATGCGAGGTGAATATAAATTGCGTATTTTACGCTGGAAAACTTTGTCGTAAAAACGTTCATAGTAATCTGTATTAACGTATTCGTCAGAAAGAGGAGGTTGTGCAATAGTAGTAAAAGAGAGGAACTTGGGTGAAGAGAGAAATAGAGATGGGTAGAAACAATATAGTCGCTTCGTTAATGGTGACTGGGGTAAGAAAATAATCTCACTTGAACTTATGGAGCCAGCTATCACCATCTTGAAGTCTAAAAGTTCCTCTTCAGCTAAAATGTTTCCTTTTGCAAGCCTGTGTCTTTACGATTCAATTATATTTAACTGCTGAGCATCGAAATGCGTTTCCAATATCATTTAGCAGTGTTTCTGACATTTTCCAGAGTAACACATTTCTTTGAATTTCCAACCTGAAGTTAAACTTAAAAGGAAGTTCCTAAATTAGTTCGTTCGTTCATATGGTTTTGGTTGCCTCCCCAACATAAACAATAATTTATCAACAGTTTCGGCCTTGAAAGACTAAAAGTAGAAACTTCATTTATGGAGTTGCATTCTCATTGGAATGGCGTGCTTTTCTGGACCATTTTACTTTTTCTCGTTGTTGCGTACACTGGGCGCTTTTTCTCATTTTCCGCTCATTATGGAATAAAGACAGAAAGGGCGGCTGAGAGGCAACCGGTGCCCGTTAAATTATAGTTATATTTATTTAATGACTTTTTTGTTTTCTTCTACATACGCGCATTTGACCCCAACGAACCCTTGCCCATTCTCCACCCCTCTTTTAGAGTTTGCGCAAGTCATGAGTTCACTAAATAAATAGGATTTAGAGCTCTCCTTCCTGTGAACGCGACAACCGAGGTTGACAGTTTCATTTCGTTGTCCGGGCTACCGGAAAATTTCTTCATGACATTTTTTCAAGCTGAGCCATATTACAGAGTAATGAACCCTATTACTCTTAATGACTCAAGGCTAACCTTGAGATAAACATGGTTATCGAATAGCGTGGCTTTCAAAACCAGCCCAGCAGAGCGCTGATCAAATTTGTCTGAGACCCTTTAGAATATTACCGTAAAAGACCCTTCACGTAAAAAATAATAGTATTTCGCAGAATATCTTGTAGAAATATTAAAACACTACAAAAGGTGCCATAGCCTTTATTACCAATTGCAACGTCTCGAACCGATACCTTGTTTGAGTATCAATAACGCATTCTAGTTCGAGACTTGTTGACTCTGAAAACAGAACTTATATTTTTGTAAGTCCAAATTATATTCACTCGCTTTTATCTCTAACTTACATCAGCGTAACGGTAAAATTTATCCAAATAGACAACATCGTAGGCATAGTGCAGTTAATTACCAAATCAAATTTCGTACTGTGAAACGTGTGTGTCTACTTATGAGGAGCCCGATGCGCAGTATGCCGAATCCGTGTGTGAGAGACCAGTGGCTTACGGTTACAGAAGGCTGGATCTAAATTTCTCGTTGAACTACGGAAGAGCTTGTATTAGTTTCGAGACCGAGGCAGATATAGCAGAAGACGAACTGGATATGCACACGCAAATACAGAGCATTAGCACAGAGCAAGCGTATACCATACTCGAAACTATACGAAATCTATGTGTAATGCGGTGTGCTACTGAGGTTAACCAGGTAAAGATGAAACTGGGACAGTGGAGGAGATGAAAGTTCACTTGATTTGCATGGAAAATGAGGCTGGAAACAGTACAATACTTGTTCGAGATATTTGAAAGATCGTTTTGAACCTGCTAAAATTACATCAGAACTCTGTGATCCTGAGAACAGTGTTTATTGATTTTATTCACCGTTGCATCGTAGCTAAGATCAGTCATACCGGTTGATTGAATTACAAATACTGTGTGGTATAAAAAATGAAGACTCCGTACTTAGAGTTCGGTTCGACCCACAGAATCAATTTAAGACACAATTTACGGAATATTCTTACAAAGTTTTTGCATAAGTTGTAATACAAAACAGAAGTATTGAAAACATAAAATTTAATGAAAAGGAAACAAAAGAATTGTCGACGCCGGAATGAGCAGTATATCAATGTCAGCCTTCGTCCTTACTTCTCGTGCTTTCGTGGTTATTTATCCATGTATCCTAATGTGTGTTTATTTTATTTTCTTTCTGACATTACTTTGGCCGTTCCATGTCCTTCGTCTGGAACATTACCGCACTTTACCTCCCTATCTTACCTCTTTGTAAACTTCCACAAATGCTCTGGCATCTTCATGCCAGATCGTTACGAATTTATGAACGTACCGAGTATTTACCTTGGTCGAACACCGCCATCCGTCTAGGAATGAACATTGAGAAAAAGCACACCGATGTTAACGTCACTGTTTACCATTCTTAACACAGTACCAGTTAACTAAGTCCACATCACACTCTCATCCATGTATTCCGTCGGCCATTGGGTACAAAACACTCAGGAAGCTTTACGTCTTTTCTGCAACGAGCTTCCATTTCAACACCATGGACTATTAGAAAAGTATTATGGCACAATTCACCGGTGGAACTTTGTTCAAGCAATCTTTACAGTCAACGATCCATTGTTTCTGTTAATTCATTTGAAAGTGGTTATAAATATCTTTAAATGAAGATTCAATGGCAGGTACATCGAGGCAAAAGTTTGATAGAGGAACTTTTCGTAATATATTCACAGATTTTAGTTAATTCGGAATTTGATTTTTTAAATTTTAACCAATCACTTCTCTTTAACTACATAATTTTTCAATAATAGAACAGTTCAGTAGAATTCTATAGAAATGAATATAAGATTTTTAGAGCTTTACGGGTTTTGCACTATTTTTAGTATTCTAACTTGGTACTGTTTGTGTTTCGTTCTGGCTTTCTCTAGTATTGATAAAAATAGCGATGGACAAGTGAATAAGATACTAAACTATTCAGAAGGAATAGCCGTTTAGACTTTTCCTCGAAAACTATTGAGAAAACATTTTGGCTTTTCATGTTCGCATACGCAGTCGCAAATTGAAAGAGTGTATTAGCAGTGGCGGTTTATCAAATTCTCTTGATATGTGATTCCAGTGATCGAATGTGCTTTTCTACGATTCTATCTGATATGTATACACGCGAGCGTATACCCATTTTTAAATTCATTATTATTTGTGGTGGTTTGAATTCAAAATAAATAGTCTTAAAACGTGGAAAATTCTTTAACCTCGGTCGAAAATGCGTACTTTTGGTACCGATTTCAGGGCTAAAAGTGTAACATTTCTGCACTGTCAAAACGGCACGCGCTTCATTTGTCTCAGCGGGAGCAAATATTTTTTTGTGCATTCGGAAAGGTTTGACGTGATTATTTTTTTTACTTTTGACGTGTGACGTTTGAATCGATGTTGCCTATACATTTTTTGAAAGTCTAGTCATCCGGAAACCGTACAAATGTTATTCATCCGCGTACGGTTATGTTATTCATGCGGAAATATGTTATGGAAAATTTCAATAATATTAATAACATAATATAATATTTATTATTTTATATCACATATATGTATATATATATTAATAATATAATAAAATAATATTAATAATATAATAAAATAATATTCATTACTAAATACATTTGTAGCGAGTATTATTTATGTATCTCAATACGAAAATAGCGAAGCTTGGACATTTCCATTGGAAATGTCATATTATGTCCAAGCAGTATTATCAAAACGGCACTATACTGCTGTAAATCCCAAGGAATAATATACGTTCATCCTTTCAGATGAAATGCGAAGGCCAAAAGTAAAGTGACCAGACTGATGAAATGAATAGAGTCGTTCGGAATAATGATCTGTTTTCAAGTTCATAGGAAGGCAAATATTCATAAAAATTATCTTTGCTAATATTGTTTTTTTGATGCGTATTTCGGAAGAAACGAACTTTCAACTGGCGGTAAAAAAAAAAATAGTATACACCACACGGGCAGACGTTTGATAGCCCTCCCAGTGCAAGAATATCAAACTTTCTACCCTTGTAATGTACTATAAGCATACCAAAAAGTACTTTCAGAGTAGTCGATTTTAAAAATTTTAATGTTGAAAAAATTAAACTCAAATCACAAAATCTGTGAATGATTTTCGCTTGTATACATCCTTTCACTACATAGTGTAGAACTTTTGAATCTGTTATTTGGGGTGGGGATCAAATGTTGGAATGACTAAAATTTCGAACAGCTAAAATCTCGAGTTTATAAACTTCGAATGATAATATGGAGACAGGTAGATTCGACTAGAGCTTTGAATGCCGAACATAAATAAAGCAGAAACTACAAGGTTCGAAGCACGTTTATATCGAAAATAGAATGTAACAATCGCCTATAGGACGATGACTAAAATATCGATTTTTCGAAAATTCGACTATCACTCTTTCGATTCATAAATTACTACAGTCAGTGATACTGTGAAAATTTACAATTTTGAAAATATAATAACGAAAGATCAAATATTACTGAGGTTGAAATACTGAAACACCAAAAAGTCGAACAGTCAAAATAGCGAAACGTTAGAAAGTCGATCGATCAAAATAAAGAAATGCAGTGGAGCTCCAAATACACGCGTCTCACTCACTCACTTACTCAGACCGATGATCTCCAATTTTAAACATCGCCATTTTAACTTTCGCCTTTTCGAGCGATCGCTATTCTGCATATCTAAGTTTTATAGACTCGAAAAATTCACTTTCGATTTTTTGCTACTCTATATTCTGGTCTGTCTGTAAAACAATTACTCTCCATTTTGAATTCGAAAATATGAACTTTTGACATTCAGATGGTCTGTTTAAATTGCATTCGAAATGAAAACTTTCGAAATATATATTTTCAAATAAATACGAATTCAAAGAAGAAATTTTTGATTAAACACGCAATCTGCTGAATAGTCGATCGGGAATAAGAATATCGAATTACTTATTTTTCTCCAAACTGATATCACAACTTTAAAAATTTCGAAATATCGACCATTCTACAATTCAGTTATTCGACATATTGAGCCCCACCCGTTATTTGGCCTTATTTTTAACCCGATATATGTATGCTTCAAAGGCGAAGTGCATGTATATTATATGTCCATAAGCGTTAACTCGAGAATGATAGTACATCGTGCCATGAATTCATAGTGTACCGACATCAAGTTTGCTCATGTATTACGAGAACAAGGTTTCGGAACGGTCTATAAGACCTTCGTAAGGGAGCTAAGGAGAGTTATGCAGCGATGTTCGCACAATCGGCCTATCGCTTCAGCGATCTCCCGAGTTAAGCAGCTTTGAGTGAGGCCAATTCTTAGTCTGGAGACGATTTTAGCCATGCGCTTTTTCGATCATCGGTCGCACCGAAGTGTCAGAAAAGGTTCCATCAAGTGGAGTAGGTGCGGGAGTTGGAGTGATTGAATCTCAGCTCCGAATATAAGCCGCAACGTCAAACACGAAAATGTTTGTAAAAATATGCATCCAGAGATATGTATATAAAAATGGTTTAAGACTAGGAATTGGCTCGCATAACAAAGAAATGTTCAGTTAAAGTAAATCGATACCAGGACAAGAGAGTAACGTGAGTATTACAAATAATAGGAGAGCTGGGTAAGGACCAGCGTTTGGAATCCATCTCTGCACTACTGCATGGTCCTCGTTTTCCCTAGTATGTCATTGGATACTGCACCGTATTACTTCCACTTCCCTTACAACCGACTTGTTAACCCTTTGTGCCATGGTAGCACTCTCAGAGTGCCACCTGTTTTAGAACCATTTTTTGAGCAATTTCGGGTGAATTTTTAAATTTTTTTTGGTGTTTCCGCATCAGTCATATATTCATAAATGAGAATTGATGTGCAATAGTTTAAAATCACGAATGATTTTGTTTATGCACATAAACAAACCTTAACAAATCGCAATGGTTCTAGATAAAATTCATTATCTCCGGGTGTTTTCGAAGTACAACGTTTTTTCTTATGTGGGAATAGCTCAAAATTTTGTACTCGGGGGTTTTTGGGATCGCCGATTACGATTCCGCCCTCAAAATTTCAAAATTCAAGATGGCGGATCCAATATGGCGAACTAAAAATGCAAAACCCGGGGGTTTTCAGGGTCGCTGATTACAAATCTTCAATCAAAATTCAAAAATTCAAGATGACGGATCCAATATGGCGGACCCAAAATGCAAAAACCGTTCGATGAAAGCAAAAGTTGGTACTCAGAGGTTTTTGGGATCGCTCATTACAAATCTACACTCATAACATGGGAATTCAACATGCACAAATCGTTTCATCTCTTTGTGACCTCTTTTCTTTGTGAATTTTGTGTTTTGTAACCATTTTGTAAGCAGTTTCGACCGAAATTTTGAACTTTTTTGGTGCTTCAGCATCAGTCATATATTCAAGAATAAGAATTAGTCGCCACTCGGGGGTTCAATATAATTGACGATCTTCTGCACAAAGTTCCGCATTCAGTCAAAACCAGAGACACTAACGAGGACGCGGTGGTTGTTGTCTCCATTTTTTTGTTTTTTTTTTGTTCTCTTTATATTTGTTTTCATTTTCTTTTGTTTTTCTTCATCATATTGGCACCGTTTTGTGAATTTTTATTCGCAATATTGGATCCGAAATTTTTAATTTTTAAATTTTGAGGGTGGAATCGTATTCAACGATCGCGAAAACCCCCGAGTACTAAAATTCAAGCCGATAGGATGAAAAAAAAAATGGGTGACACAAAGGGTTAAGTCATGAATTCTAAAGGAAGTTTTATTTGCGAATGGAGTGATGATAATCTTTACGACTTAAAAATATATTCTAAGAGGATATTATTATTGTCATTGAGTACAGGACATAAATGTGAAATCTTTTTCTATAAATAATTAACAATTCATTCAAATATATTCAACAAAGTGATGAAACAAGCAGTAAGATATTGGCGATTCTTCTTATAACACGCGATAAAAAATCAAAACTACGTATTCAAATCATTTCTTAATCGTACTGAAAAACGTATGAAATCTGTATAAATTATTACGACGTTTTATTTCCATCAAAGAAATGTTATTATCTTCGACATAGAACAAGTGTGAGTTATAAAGTGAAGAGAATATTAGCGGTGAGTGGTGAGAGACACGTAAACCGAAGGATCGTCGTCATACGTATCCACACAGGAGATAGTTACGTCTGAGAGTGCGAAAGACTCGCTGGGTAGTCTCAGCACAGCAGTCAACTACAATAACGGTAACGATAAAACAATCGCGATAACGATAAACCCGGCTAGACGTTCATTGATGGATATGTACATATACAGACATCCACGGATCTGAACAAACATCGACAGATATCCTTCCATCAAATAAACCCAAAGTCGTATGTATTTTATATCTTCCGATTTTCCCGAGTATTCCTCATCGGAGTAGTAAATGTCGATCGCATCTTCAGAAATTTCTTCTTCGTTTTTGTAAAATTCATACATATAAAATGATCTGAGAGATAAAAACATGTATCAATTTTTCAAAACGCGGTATTCATTTTTGGCTCGAAAGTCAACATATGTTACGTATCATATAGCATAATGAATTTGATATGTTTCAGAAATGTAATATAATGTACCGAAGAGACTGCTTATTGTCATTGATTTAAATAATTTATATCGAAAAATATTTCAAAAATTGCAACACCAGAGCCGTTCTCACGAGACTTGTTGAATTTGAGGGGTCCTATAGCATGTAGTGTAACGGTGCAGCAATTTTTGATAAAAAATAAACCAAAAAAACTCAGCACTCATAGCTATTGAAGTGCGTAGGGGATTTTGAAAGCATTAATTTCTATATGACTGGCGAGTATTCGAATGAAGAGATGATCTAGAGAACTCGATTTCATTTATGAAAGCGAGTTCGCTGCCAGAGACTTTGACAGAGTCATCACGTTTGCAATTGTTTTTGAAATTTCTGGCCGAATGGGGTTTTCTACATAACTAAAAATAAAAGACGTTTGAATCAGGTATTGCCACCACATGGCTAAGTTATTGAATGATTCAAAGCTACTATATACCGTGTGATCGTACGAATATTTCATCGGTGACGAGAATAAACTTCTACTATGCCACGCCTTCAAATCTTCCTCCCACCTTCTTCTTGCTCTATTCTCAGTGAAAGTAAACGTGCAACGATTATAGGTAACTCGTTCGAAGACTCGTGTATTCTTGGGCTCGCCGGATCGAAGCAAAAGTCAAGTTGAATAGCATGAGAATTGAACTGTATGTGCCAGAATGTGAATACTCGCACGTGCTTGTGGTTGCTGTTCTTGTTCTCACGCGATTGTATACTCAACGATGGGCAGCGGATATAGAAATACAATCCCGAAAAACCCTCCAATGTTTCATATAGTGAAGACATCGAAAAACGGGTGTCCGGTCAAAAGACCCTGAGACAAGATATCCCGTGCCAAAATATCCCAAGGAAATATATCCTCGGACAAAATATCGTCGGATCAAAATATCCTCGGGTCAAAATATCCTGGTATAAAATATCCTGAGACAAAAAATCTTCGGGTCAAAATATCTTGGTATAAAATATCGTGGGACAAAATATCCAGGAGTCAAAATATCCTAATAACGTAATATCCTCGATTTGGAAATATCCTACACTTGTAAGACCGAATGTCTTGAATATTTTTATCTCTGTTAATCAAGAAAATAATAATTATTATTAACAAAACTATGTTGGAACTTCAACCCTCCTTGAACAAAATATAATCGTTGTGTGTGTGTGTGTGTGTGTGTGTGTGTGCGTGCGTGCGTGCGTGCGTGCGTGCGTGCGTGCGTGCGTGCGTGCGTGCGTGCGTGCGTGCGTGCGTGCGTGCGTGCGTGCGTGCGTGCGTGCGTGCGTGCGTGCGTGCGTGCGTGCGTGCGTGCGTGCGTGCGTGCGTGCGTGCGTGCGTGCGTGCGTGCGTGCGTGCGTGCGTGCGTGCGTGCGTGCGTGCGTGCGTGCGTGCGTGCGTGCGTGCGTGCGTGCGTGCGTGCGTGCGTGCGTGCGTGCGTGCGTGCGTGCGTGCGTGCGTGCGTGCGTGCGTGCGTGCGTGCGTGCGTGCGTGCGTGCGTGCGTGCGTGCGTGCGTGCGTGCGTGCGTGCGTGCGTGCGTGCGTGCGTGCGTGCGTGCGTGCGTGTGTGTGTGTGTGTGTGTGTGTGTGTGTGTGTGTGTGTGTGTGTGTGTGTCGGGATATTTCGTCCTGGGATATTGTGTCCCAGGATATTTTGACCCGGATATTTTGTCCTGGGACCTTTTGTCACGTAACCGAAAAACGTTTCTTTGAGATTAGTATATTTTAGAATTTTATCATTTTTTTTCATAAGATTCATTAAATTTTCTGTATTGATTTGTTATCTTATATCAATTCAACAGAACGTAGATGATGCTGCTAAAGTTTCAATGAAATGTTTAAAAGTTCATCTTTGTGTCATGTTGTTTCACTAATATTACTAATTTATGATTTTCAACGAATCCTTGAATTTATTTGGTTTTCGAAGAATAATACACTGCAATATTAATGTTAGGTTACTGGACAAGATGAATGTTTGGATAACATGAGATGAGCTATTAGATACTGAGGAGAGCAATACCGCGAATACACAGATGTGACCGGCTCAAACTCGCGGCTATTGTGGCTTTTAGTACTTCAGTCAGTGTGTATGAGAAAGAAAGAACGAGAAGGAGTGCAATGAGAAAATAGAGAGAGGGGGAGACAGAAGCAAAGAGAAAGAGTAAATTCGTCCGTTGAATGAAACTCGGGAGAATCTACCGAAGAACGCGACTCCTCTACAACCCCTCAGGGCCTCAGTCCTCAGCACGACTCGTCCGGCCACTACCGGTCACTACAACTGTTCTGCTGCTCGCCGTGTTTCTGCGGTGCTCTTTCCGTTACCGCAGTCGTACTCTATTGTATCCTCTCTTTCCATCTCTCTCTTTCGCTATCGTATCACGAATATGTCTATCGGTCGACCATTGCGGTCGCTTACTACTGCGAAACATTGCCGCCACTTGGTCAATGGACCTACTCTCCATCACGGGATGGTCAATGAAAACTGCTTCAATCTCGGACACCAATATACGTGCGGTTTTGACTGTCTAGTTGTCTCGTAACTGTGATCATTGTTTTTGCATAAAAAAAGTTTATTCGATTCATATGATTCAGCAAGTCATTAACGTGAACATATTTTTTCGGTTACTTATTCTTGTCTTTTTTAAATTGTAGTTATTTCATCAAGTTCGTTACAACGAAAAGCCATTTTGTGTAAGGATCAAAATTATATATTCGTCTTATTTCGTTCAAGCGCACCAGAATTGTGAATGTTTTAAGGACTTCGGTCGAACCACGACAAAACTGCAGAAATAATATGAGCTTTTGACCGCTGGGTGGAATGAATTTATTGAAATTGTTTAACATAATATTTTTATTTTTTAAACTTTAGTGTTATAAAACTCTGGAAAAGATGTGAATTATTATTGTAAGAATTTTTCTTCAAATCAGCGATAAACCACAAGTAGAGTAACAAAAACAAACGATGAGTTGCTGTCTCTCTCCGATGTTGTACTTTTTTCACCCAGATTGTATCTTCTTCTGATGTTGAATTTATATTTTCAAAAGTAAATTGCCTCTATGCAATTGATATTTCAAGGCACTTTGAGCAGCACTGGCTGGGATCGGAAGAAGAGAAGTGCAGCTTTTAAATGACAGTGGAGTTTGTCACATGATTTTTTTCTTTCTAAGTGCATATTTTCCATCTTGAATAAATAGCTTGTGAAAATCTTGGCAAGTTTCCGAACCCTTCGCTTTCGTACTTTTGGATGCCCGACTGAGGGTAATAAATCTAGAGGGGCAATATTGACTCGCAAAATTGACCTACTTTTGCGTCAAGACCTAGAGACCCTGAGAAAGTGGTACAAAACGACGAAAAAGAAAATGGAACACGAGACATTTCGTCCAGAGCTTAAGGACACTCGACAGATCTAAAAGCCGGAGTCTAGTAAACACTCATCCGGTGAATGGATTATGATGAAAAATAAAATTCGCAGCTTCTTTTGAATTCAAACGGTTTTTCATAAATAAATTGACAATATAATCTGAACAATCAGTTTGCAAAAGCACATTGCATAACAGTATGATGACCTTAAAAAAATCCGATTTAGATTTACCATGCAGAATATCAACTTGATGATATGGAAATATAAACGATAAGTTATTGAAGAGCCCGCCATACTGTTAACTGACAAAAATGATTATCAGAGACACCATATATGAAAACGATTTCGCGAATCGATCATTTATAAATTCCGTAATGACAAAAGTTTTAATGAGTTTTACACCGATTAAACAAATTTCTCATTTCAAAGACAGACGGTTTCTCAATTTATCCCATTTTTGGCAGGAAATACTGCGCGTGATCGGAAATAATAATGGCATGTAAGGTAAAAAGGCTTTTCAGAGGGCGAATAAACGATTTACGTCAATGTGTGCAACAAAAACTAAAAAACGATCGGTGTAAATGTTGAGCACTCTTATCCGACAGGGTTGGGGCCCCTGGCGCCTGTTTAATCCCCGGGCAGCTTCATTTTGAGGATAAAGCGATCGTCGAAGTTCGTTCGGAAGTTGAACTATGGGGGAAAATGAGAAAATTTAGAGTAGGATGAGAGCGCAAGAGATAAAGACTCGGAGAGAGAAAGTTGCCGGATGAGAAGGAAGCGAGTATATTGTTTAAAAAAGCAATAGGAAAGTTTCGTTCATTAACCACCAGAATACCGCTGCGGAGAGATGAGGGAGGCATACTTAGAAGCTACGTGAAGAGTAATAGAGATAGAAAGATAGAGGGAGGGCATACATTGAAGTAAAGATGAATGGGGGACGGAGGTGCTTCGAGAACTGTCGGTTGTAATCTCCGACGCTTTAGCCCTTTTTCGACCTCTTCTTGGCGAATCAGCATCACATTACGACTAAATCTTCCAATGGATTAAACGAGAGACGCGGATCAAATATTTTACCGATTGTCGTAACAAACAAGGTTAGTAGAAGGCGCTGCTTCCAGTATGTTGCTTTCATATTTAGTAATAAACTTCTGTTCTCCTGTAGATAATGACTGAATAATTTTTTACCTACATGCACATATTTTGTATCGGGTCGTGGCAAACTCATACTTCACAACAGGGCAAAATTGATCTCCTTCCGCGGCAACCCTGCAATCTCGTATTTTCACCTCTCCATACCTTTCCTGTTATAAACGAAAGGTCATCGCGAGTCATTCATGACATTCAATATGACACGGCAGAGTTTTTCATATCTAACGATGGCTTTGATCATTATCAGTTGATCGGTGTGTTGGTACAGTCATGTCCTTTGGCGAACCATCTGAAATTGAACCGTGTGGTGACAAATACACATATCAAAACAGTTCCATTGCCACAAAGGTGCTGTTCTAGTTCAACGACACTGAACAAAACTCCACAAAGTTTCATATTTACAAAAAGGAATGGAAAAAAAATCAAAATAATATGAAACTAGGTCCTCAATTTTTCCCCTTTGTGAAGAGTGCTGTTTTTTATCTCCGTAAATATTCATGTGAAAGTCGATCTAACACACGTGAGTCAAACGTTAATATAAGCGAGGCGATGCAAGCAAGAGTGAGAGGGAGAGAGAGAAAAAAGTTACGCAGAGCTTTGATACGTCACGGTTCGAAAGAGTCGGCCTGGAAAAACAAAACAAAAAAACGCACGCTTTTTCTATGAATTTCGTTGAATTGCGTAGAGTGTATTCGCAATGGTCGGATGGATATGCACACCGGGTTCGGCAGATAATCGAGGTACGTGTCAGTTTGTGCGTGAATGCAAACTCGTTCATGCGAGTGACACGCCTGCTGGAATTAATTACTGGAGGGCTTCAGCTTCTCGACTCTACTCAACTCTGCTGTGCTTCTCTCGGTGATGTATTTCAAGCAGGAGTAAAAATTTTGACATTCAAAAAACAATCAATAAAATAATAATATCCAAAATACACGCCCATACATCTTTTGGACGTACGAAATAGTGCTGACCATTTCCAGGTGTTTTGCGTAACAACGCAATCAATAAATTGTTCCTGGGTTGGATGGAAATCACGTAGAATGCATGATGTAGTATGTGAGAAGCGCTTTACGGTGAGCTTATTTCTGAGAAATTACAGCAATAACATTGGGATAAAAGTATCGCGTATAGTACGTTATATAAGATACTGCAGCGACTTTGCCATCGACATTCATTCTTCAATACAAATGAATCGCTCGACAGCTTCTGCCTTTTCATGATCTTATAAGTATCCTCCTTTATAGTATATACCGTTTTTCACTACACATGCGCCGAAAGTTCAACTTTCCGAAATCGGAAGGTTGAATTTTCGGTGCATGTGTGGTGAAAAATAGTATACACTCCACGAGAGTGAAATTAGACCACCTCAAACCGCGTGCTTATCACCCTCGCCTTCGGCTCGGATGACAATTCTGCCCGCGATTTGAAGTAGTCTACTTTCCCCCCCTAGGTATGTAATATACTATTCTTTCACTGAGATCGTGCAATGCAAATGCTGTCGAAATGGATAGAGCAGGAATGACCTTCACTTTAATCTTCCGAGTCCTCTTTTTGACTAGTTGTATTGGTTGGGAGACATGCGCCAATATTGTCGAAATATTGCAGGCGCGTAAAAAGTGAAATCTATCTTCGCGCACATCCGCATACGTATAGGAAATACGTTAAAGCATGCATATCTAGAAAGGCTTATTACTCGTGATGCAAAGTTTGCAAAAACTTCGTCATCACATTCGACTTGTTTGTTGAATTGTAATATGCACAATTTTTCAATCCAAAGATCGAACGGTTTTTAATTTAAAAAATTACGATTCACCATCTTTTTCAAACATTTGTTTGATAAAGTGTATCAAAGATCTAAGATCTTGTTTACCCATGGCACTAAAGGATCAAGGGTGCTGAAAATATAACCTGTTCGCTCATAGCCCCAGTGGTTCGTAATGTATCTCTCCAGCACACAGCGTGTAGGAGATTCGACGTTGAAAGTTGTAAGATTCGTTGGTGGGGGGGTGGAGAGAGTTACTCAGCCCATCGTCCTGTCGCCGCTTCGTTCTAGAGTTGAGAGGGTGCCAAAAGTTTGGCCGAAAGGACTACGCGAAGGCATTTAGCAAGTGCCGAACTTAGGAGTGGGCGCGCTTGCCCGAATGAAATTCGACAAGAGCTCGCCTCCAACGACGACGGTGACGACGTCGTCGTCGTTGTCGTCGTTAAGACAGGACTGTTCTACCCAAGCAACACTAAACCCTCTCACAAAAGCTGGCTATGGCTAATTGGCTTCCGAATTAATTAGAGACCCGACGAATTGAAGAGCGAATTATATTACGAAAACGCAATGCGCTACTCGGAGGGTCTTCAACAATATATACGTATATAATATGGTGAGCCAATGAAGCACCTTCGGTTGAAACAGGTCAACGTCAGTGAAATCTGGGATAAAACTGGTAGAAACGATATCGAACTATGAGGTTTCTCTCTCAAAACTATACAGGATAGTAGTGAAAGGGTGATTTTACACAAAACATTTATCAATTTTGTATCGTTGAAGAACAATATAATATTGTTATTTTTTTATGAGCAACTAAATTTATAAAATATATTCTCCGCATTTTCCTCATAAACAGTTTTCGAGTTTACAAAAGATCTGCCAGCTTAGTCGAAAGTTGCAATATATGAGTATATTCGGTTGCAAAAAAAGAGAAGAGAGAAAGAGAAATTCATTGCTATGAAACGACAGGGACCTGAATACAGTTAAAAATATTTTCTTTGAGGTAGATTGAAATCTTCTGAACATCCCGTGGTCGGCTCTACAAACCCAAGTAAAATCCATCTGCTTCATTTTACGGACAACAAATCCGGTATAAATTGCGTTCAGTGTCCACGAGTTAGTGAGCGGCTGCCAAAAACCGGTCACAGAATTTAGCGTTCCGTGGATAGTCCTCGCGAGTTTAAACGTGGACAATGTAGATGAAAGAAAATGGGACAAAAAAGACAGACGAGAGAAAAGTCGAGACAGTGATGAAGATGAAAAAAGAGCATCGAATGGACGTGTAATTTCTCTCTGGTTGTTGGCCACGAAGTTGTGCCCAGAGAGTAACAAGTCTTCTTGCTTCCTGTTGAAAAGCCTCGTGAGAGATGAGAACGCAGGGGCACTCACTACAAAACGAGAAACACATAGACGTACAAAAGTGTACCTATACGTTTACTATTAATATACATATACGTTAGGCAGTTCTGGCCAAGGCATACGCCCCGCGTCGTCCTTTGAAAATGCCCGAGGGAAGAAACGACGTGGAGGAGAAGGCAGAAGAGGAGGAGGAGGAGGAGGAGGGAGTTTCACGCGACAAACAAACTGGCGTTGGTCGCTTTCTGCTCTCTCGGCAACATGAGAGAAGAAAATTTGGCAGGAACCACAACGCGCGGCTGGGGTTTCATGCTGTTCGTATAAATTTATATAGATATATAAACATGTATGTGTATGTACGCAAGCGATATTTCTTTCTTGCTTTCTTTGTCAGAACTCGAGTCCTATGGTCACAGCACTCATCCTTGTCGTTGTGGAGGAGACGCGGAAGGAGTTCGAGACGAATGGCGGTTAGGAAGCTGCACTATATTCGTCGCACGATCCATGGGTATATATCCGATCTTACGAAAGAGGAAGACCGAGGGAGTTTTCGCCTGAGGGGCTGCCGAGCTTTTTCGCCAATGTCTCCGGTATTCTCGCGTGCACGAACCAAGCCACACATCACAACTGCAGAAGCAGCCTTCAAGAGTTTCTATCTATATAAGACGATATATAAACACTCTGTTTCTCGGCCAACCGCCAAAAACGTTAACGGTGGAAACTTTTGCACAAGACCCATGACAGCTCAAAGTCAACAAAACGGTCAAGCTCGGAGCTACATACCACCATGAAGGTTGTGGCAATGTCTGCAGAGTCCCCAAGTTTTCAACCACATCCTGTGTCCAGCATGGATGCTCTTACCACAGAATCGAGCCACTGGAATTCTCTCTTCACTTCCGGCAAATGTCACAAAATTGTCTAATGCCGTTATGCAATATACTCCCGTTAGTACGTCGAGCAATTTGGGAATTGCCTAGGAAGCATGAATCACACAAAAAGCTTGCTCAATGTTCGTACAGTGAATCTGCAGCGTATAAAGGCTTTGTGCATTGTGTAAACTTGCCTCGACGATTATCGTGTGGAAATAATCGTTATGACCTTACGGGCTTCAGCGTCATGTATATTCGAGCTAGAAACTATTCAAAAAGCCTGTCACTGATACAATGGAATGTTAATGTATAACCCGCTAGAAATAATAATGAATCCATGGTGGCCACGATTCATGATATCGCATTATTTCCCCCCAGCGTCCCTTCATTACCCAATTATTTTGAATGGTGCTATCGTTGCATATCGTGACTATCCCAGCTTAATAGAGGTACGTGGACTGAATGAAAACTTGTCCTTGTTGAATGTTATGCAATCATTATTATGCTACTTTTCATTTCGTTGTATAGAATCTCAGTGAGAGGTAACATATATACCATATGGTGATGTACATAAATTATGCGAGCGATGGCTCGAGGTCATTCTTTCTACTGTACATGTCCATGGGAAAAAGTGACATCGACCTCAATCGCGAATGTACAATAAGTAGAATAGTGAATGTCTTCGGCGACGAATCTTCGGTATTATCATGAAAAAACATAAAATAGGTGTGACAAACTCACCGGTAGACGCTCTCGTCGTACGACAGCAGAATCCTCAGCGGTTGACTGATGCTTCGTTTTTTCATCACGTGTGCTGGCTCAATATGAACGCCGTGGACGACCTGAATGGAATAATAAGAGAAGCAATTTGTTAAAAGCGTATTCTCACAGTTTGAAGAAATGAAAATGTGATCATTTTTTTATGCCCTAGATTAAAGTCTTGACCGTGTGTCATTATGAAAAGAATGTGCGGTGATTTATATCTATAAGGTTGATGTAATAATCAGTTTGATTTAAATATTGATACAGATTGTAATAATCACTGATATTTTGAAGTAACTTATAATTCAAAATGAATTTCTTAATGTTAATTTTTATGAAATCCGAGCCCAAAATGACGAAACACAAAGGCTGACCGAGCTTCACGAAAAGGCGTTTTTCCAACATTGCCGGAAGAAGCAAATCTTGAGAAAAGCCTCGTTTTATTTTTCTTATTGTTTCCCCCGTATCGCTCGCTTTACATTATATTCTGGTAACGTGAAAAAAGCGCTAGTAAAAAACCCCCCTTTGTACCGCGCTATGCTTTCCGCCCACAAAAGCTTTCTTTCATCCTGCACATCTTCTATTACGTAGCAAGGAGGCTTGTCTCCTCCAGGAGATATATATTTCCTCTCAGGTAGGATTTCTCGGACGGAAAACAAATGACGTGCCATTTTTTAGCGTAATCTCAAACATTTTTCATTTCGCTTCACCATTTTGTATGTTTTTGATTGCCGTAATGTATGAATTGACACCGTAATATAAATATCAAATTCATTTCACTCTCAGTCAGTATCTCCAACGTTGACCGTGTGGTAACACTATCGGGACAGAATCATTGAGTACATTCATTTCTTTAATATGAAAAATTACGCGGCGAAGGTTGTTGGGTGACACGCAGTGAGATGAAGATATCGTTGGGACAATCCTTGTTGCAACCGTTCAATATTATGAAAATAAAAATGCTCGCGTTTTGACTGATAAAGTCAGTTATTATATTGAAATGCTTCTTTGATTTTATTGGTCTGTCATTAATTTTTGAACGGTGTCGTAGTTGAAGATCCGAAGCACGTTTCGTTGTTGTAATTACTTTGAATAAGCAAAGTTATTTGACCCTCATCTTGCGTCCAATCTCTTCGGTTATCCAATTAAATCTGGGTATCTCTATAGTCGCAATGGATTATTTCCGTTTTAGTGCTTAACCGTTAGGTGAATTAGGGTTGACACAGAGCAACTAAGGAAAGCGAAACGTAGAGGGATAAACATCAAGGAAGAGCGTGTCGAGAGAGCGAGCGAGAGGGAGAGCGATACGGAGGTTAAGGAGCTGGCCATAGGAATAGCTCGGAGCGCATACAAGAGAGAACCACGGAGATACTCTCAACTATTCTCTCTTGTGAGTTTGCCAACCGATTATATACAAGTCTCGAGTGCAATTTCGTGCTTTGCGGTAATCGGACGTTTCGCGGACAGAACCATGGAATGAAATAGAAGGAGGGAAGTGCGGGAAAGTGGAGTAAGAGATAACTCATCTAGGTAACCAAGCTCGCAACGCTACTGTAAGGAGTGAGGGATGATGTTTAAGAGCCTAACTCGCAAACGACAAAGAAACAAAATAAAGGGGATGGTAATAACGGACAAGAACAGATAACCGGGTGCTTAGCGATGTTGCTGGTGGTGATGGTGCTAGTGATGGCGAACTTCGTGGAAAGTTCAATTCCAAAGCGGACGAGAACGCATGGAAGGCTTTTGCTGGCAAAGTTTCGAGTGTCGGCGGGCGGCGGACAAGCTTTTGCCTCACAGCCACGAGCTTACACCACGGCTCTTTCCTTAGGAGCTTGGCTTTCTCTCTCATTCTTTCTATTATTTTCTGCACTTTTAGTTCTCTCCTTGAACGTGGATGAAGGTAAAAGGTGCGAGAAAGATGATAAAAGATCTTCTCGGACGTTTGTGCGCCGGGCGAATTATTGTAATGGTATTCAGGCTTGTTCTTTGCCAAAAGAGGCTATATTCATAGTGAAAAAGAGGGAAAAGTAAGAAAAGGAGAGAGGGAGAAATGGAGAAAGCAAAAGATTTTACAGAGGGAGTTTACCACTTCTCGCGCACGGCTGTCAGGCAACAGATAAGAAACGCTATGCATTGAGTTTAAAGGTATACTTTTTGTAAAGCGAGAATAAAAAAACGAGGGCAACTCTAAAAGTCAAAAGATAAGCTACGACAGATATAGGTAAGGGCGATTTTTCGAGTTTTATCGCGATGTCAAGAAGTCGACCAGAGTTCTCGTAAATTGTAAAAAACTAACCACTTGAATAGGGAAACATAAATTTAAGCTGAGATTTAAAACATTGTCTTGATAAAAAATTGCGGTAATCGTGCGAATTCAATTCTACATAAATTAATAGAGCGCAAAATCTTTCGGTTTACAATATGTCCCGATGAAAATTTATAGGTTATATTAACGAAGCGGGAAGGCGAATATACAGTAATACAAGAACGCCTTCCTCGCGGCTGCTGTTTAACCCCCACCGCTCGACCACTATCGCGCGCTCGGCAGTTTTTGCGCCTGATTTTAACCTATTTTTCAACATTTCGATGAAAAACGAGGATTGACGTTTCGTAGCTGAAAAATTCTCCTTTAAAAATCGATTTGATAAATTGAAATTGGATAACTTCCAGAGCATCCAATTATAAAAAACTAAAAACTAACAAAGTAATAACTAAAAACCTAATTATCCGACAGCGTTTGAATTTTACACAGAAAATATCTATCAGTACCTACCATCGGCCAAGAAAAAGATTCAACTTCAAAAATAGCACCCAAACGGAATCGGATCGTTCCGTTCCAGGGCTCATTTTCTTCACAATTTTATTTGCTACATTTCGTCTCTCGGTTGCTTTTCCATAGGTCCATTGAATTTTATTTTATAAGCGAAAAACCTAAAAAAGTTCGTTTTTTCAATTATTCGTTAAAAAAATAAAAATAAATTTACAAATCTCATGTGTAAAACGATTCAATGAGGATCAGCGGTGCACTCTGCATCCGATGGCACTCGCGGTTAGCGGATAGTACTTTTTTCAAAATCTGATGATTTTAGAGTTTAGTTTCCTGGCCGTTTCCACCGACTCGTCACCGCGAGGAAAAAAATACTGCATTCAGTGTACCTATGAGCCATCGTATATGAGAGCTGATGCATTTTTATGACCCATTCTAAATTTTCTTATGGAATATTATTCGAAACATCAAATACCGTGCAGCTAACTTGTTCCATTGAGGGCAACGTTACAAGGCGTTCAAAATAATACCTATCAATGTATACATGTTGAAACGAAAGTGAAGAACGGGGAACTAAAAGTATTGAAATCCTACTGAATAAGAAAACTCTTGGTACTGTCCCTCCGCAAGCCCTTGTGACCCCAAATCGAGACAGCCTCGGGGAATGTAAAGCCGCGGGTATGAGGTGTGTAAAAGGTTTTCTTCTTTCTTTGTTTTTCTTTTTCTTTCTGTGTCTTTTTTGGGAACATCTTCGATTTCCCACGAGATCATCGAAGGGAACGACAGAGAAAAAGACGGAAGAAAAGCAGAGATAAAACGGTATAAATATAAAGATATCTGGCTATATATATAAATATACACACGAAGTAAAGGAATTTTGCAGTAAACTCACGGTATATAGAGAAAGCGATTGCGCGAAGACGAAAGATTGCCTCGGAGTTTTTGCAGGCAGAGAAAACTTGAAACTTGGGAAGAAGATCGGTCGTTATTACAAATAAAAGAGAAAAGGAACTCGGAAAGTCTTTGGGGATAGAAAGTGGAAAAAGCTTCGAGCCAGAGGGCAGGATCAAAATAATCGAATGAATACGATCGAAGGACCGACATGATCCCGGCAAGTTTTAATCCGCTCTAGATTTCAACTTTCGCCTCAATGGCAAACTTCCTACTACGG
This sequence comes from Venturia canescens, assembly GCF_019457755.1. Classification (NCBI taxonomy): domain Eukaryota; kingdom Metazoa; phylum Arthropoda; class Insecta; order Hymenoptera; family Ichneumonidae; genus Venturia; species Venturia canescens. The sequence goes on along the minus strand of NC_057422.1, from coordinate 21,362,633 downwards.
GAGAAAAATAAAACGAAATGAAGGGAGAGCGGGGACGGAATAGTACATGCACCATCTACACATAGAGAAGAAACTGCATTTCTCTTACGAAGAGATCTACGTTCATAATGCGGCGTTGAAACAGGGAAAGCGCGGAAAGATCCTTACCGGAATTATCCGGTAAAGCAGTATTCTGCTCGTGAGCTTCAAACACCAATCCTCCTCAGAGTCGAATAGTCTATATATTCTAGTAAGTCATCATCATACAGTTTCAAAGAGGGATGATATGATACTCATTGGAGTGAAGGACGAAATTCATTAAGATTTACCTAAAGTGGATCCAAGTCAGCAATGTCCAAAATGGAAAAATATGAGAAAGTCGACTTATTGATCTTATCTATACATGATTGTTCACTAAAGGAGTTCATTCGGGAGGGAGGTAGTATTCCATAGATTCGTAATGAGGTCAGCTCATTAATTGAGGTGTTTTTGAAAATGGAACATGAAAGATCATAACACAGGTCTTAGGAAGAGTTGATGATGAAATAAGTGGGCACGTGCATACAGAGCTTTGCTGGGTATACAACGAACGCCAGAGGCTCGAATCTAGTCAAGTTACGCGGGCGCGGGCTTTACCATAACTTATGAACCACTTTGTGTGCATTTAACGGTAGCCTCTTAATTATCAAACTTTGGATTAAACCTAATTTCAACCCTCATCGTCCACAGTAGGCTGGATACTCTCCAACTGCGCTGGTAACTGTATCCATCTCTATCTCCCTCATTTTCGGTCTCCACCTCTTTTACTATTACTGTCCAAGCATATCTCGTCCTGGTGTATTATCTCACAGCTCACGTGGTTCCAAATAACGATTTCCGTCACATGCCTTAACAAGGTATTCCAATCTCTCTCAAGTTTGAGTTTCAACTACTAATTAACTGATTTATCAGATCGTCTGGCCCCGCTTCGATATGAAACTATTGAGAATAACTTTTAATCGAAAATATTGCTAGTGTGTTGGTTCATATAGTTCATTCCCTGATACTACGTAATAACAGGAAGTGTCAAATTCAGGGACGTCGTGCAGCTTAATTGCTATTTACTGATAATAATGAAAGAGTTCAAATGACGTGCTGTGTTCCCACTATTTGAATGATACCTACAAAAACCGCTGCTTCTCCCGAAATTTACGTTTTCTCTGGGCTACCGGCGAAAATTAAAAGTACGAAAAGCTCTCTTGATGTAGGACCGTCGACCGCAACGGATTGATCCACGAAAAATCCATCGTACGAAATTCTTTTCCATCGACCACGTGAAATTAAATTGGGTGGAGATTATCAATGCCGGCGCAATCAGGACTAGCCATCCTGATATCCCGACGAATCCCCCATTGGAAAGAGAGCCATACGATCACTCCAGGTAATTTTAGTAAATACCAAAAAGAACAATTTAAATGATATTTATTTATATCTAACCGTTATACGTGTGTCGAGGGGAATAAATGTGTGTGGTCCTTGTGCAAATGTGAAATAATATTGTATTTGTAAGATCAGATGTGATAAATCCAAAATTCTTTATTTTTTCATTCAATTTCAAACGAATTACAATATTTTCTTAAACGACTTCTTTCTCAGAGGTTTGCAAACAAACTGTAATTATAAAACGTGTCGATTAATCTCGACACGTTATTATTTCGATAATTTATTTGCGTTATTTCATAAAAAAATTTCAAGTTTTTACAAAAATTACGATTTATGTTTTTACATCTTTAGTAATACACAAATGGTATTTGCATTTGGTTCGTACTATGAGTGTGACGCAAGTTATCGACAAATTTCCTTTCGTCTGACGTTAATGATTTCCATTTAACCCAGCTGCATAGATCATCCAGTGCAAGTTTTGGCTTTATGGAAAATATTTAATCAAGTAATGAGAAAACCAGCGAAATGGTTGTTCCAAACTCATTATGATTTTTTTCTAATATCATGCAAATAATTATGTGAATAAATGTTGTGTGTATTTGATGCATGAAAGACACATACATAGAGTCCCATGCTAGAAGAGAACACTGAGTTAGTGAGAAAGAAAACGAAACCAGTAACAGAACGGAAAATTAGAAAAGGTGCACGCGGTCGGATACAGAAGGATGTTGGTGGTGCGGAGACCGAGCGACCGACAGTCCAATTTTATTTCTGACTTCGTTACGGGAACACAGAGAGCAGAAGTAACGGCGGTAAGAGTAATGGTCAAGTCCGCGGTGGTAGCGGCGACCGATAACGGACGACAATAGGGAGTAGGGGTTGAGAACGGTTGGACGAAAGAGAGGTTACGCCCATCCGCTTCCGTAATTCACTTTTGGACAAATGTCCACCTGCTTGTTGGTGTAGAAGGTTCAACCATACACATATAGAAATGGAACATAAAAGCCACGCATCCGAAGCTTCAAGAACCTGAGTGGAAGACTTCCTGCTCAACCGGTTGTACACTTTACTTTCCACTTGGGTGCAAACATGTATGTATTCCACGTGGCCGGTAAACGATCATAACGCATGTAAGCTTTGTTAAATTTCTGGCAAAGAAGGTCGATTACGTAAAATATATTGAAAAAACGTGATTATGATTGCGATTTCACGATAACGTGGTTGTCTTTCGATTATTTATAGAAGTCCTCCTTATACATTCTGTAATGTTTCGTCATCGATTGCTGAAAATGGAAAAATAAAGGGAAAAAAATAAAATAAATAATGCGCAAAATTTAAAAGCAAAACATTAACAAATATTGGCTTCATTTGACGAATACTGTTTTTATTAAATGTCGGAGAGAAAAACAATATAAATAACTAGATCTTAATCGTGGCAATACTACGGGGCGATAGTAGATATACAACACGGGTTCTGGATACTTTTTTGCTGAGTCATTGTCACGATGACGTCATCATTTCGAATGTTCTAAAACGACGACATCATCATTTCGAATGTTCTACAACGACGACATCATCATTTCGAATATTCTGGAACGATGACGTCATCCCATATGTTCTAGAATGATGACGTCATTTCAAAATGTTCTATGAGACGCCCTTTCCTGTTTTATCGATTGAAAATCTCGGAAAAATGTTGGAACCGCAGATGTCGCAATTCCTGATAATAATACATTCCAAGAATTTTCAAACTGATTGATGATATCATCTCGATATGTTCTATAAGACGCCCTTTCCTGTTTTACCGACTGAAAATTTCGGAAAAATATTGGAACCGTAGATGTCGCAATTAATTGGGAGCTGCTCCTGATAATAATAATACATTCTAAGAATTTTCAAGTCGTTGTGACAGTGTTACGTTACCAAAAAGCTGAAGAGTCAAAGGCTCCCCATGACGTTAGCAAAAATGTCGATCATCACACCCCTCTAAAATTTGTACACTAAAAATCATTTTTCTTCGTGTTTCATTTTCAAACATAGTATACTAATTTCTAGTAGATTTGATTGAAATTATAATTTTTCATTCTTTGACCAATTCTAAGATATTTTTGTACTTACATAATTTGAGCTAAGCTCAATAGTTTCCGAAAAAAAATTAGCTTATGTTTTTATTATAAATGAAATAAATTGAACAAAATGACATGCCAATTTTACCCCCACCACCGCGAATCGTTTTATTCAGAAAAAATATAGTCTCTGCGAGCTCGGGCCAGCAAATGACAGGACTGTCAATGTACTTGTCCCTCTCTTGATCTATGAGACGTCCTGTTCTCTTTCCTGCAAAAATAAGCTAATTTTTTTCTCGGAAACTACTGAATTTAGCACAAATTATCTAGGAACAAGAATATCTTAGAATTAGTCAAAGAATACCCTCAAATTTTTTAAGAAAAAATCAAAATTATCTATTTTAATTTTTTTGATATTTTGGAAAACCAAAATTCATCTCAAAAGATTTAAAAAAAATTTGAAGATATTCTTTGAACAATTCTAAGATATTTTTGTACCTACATAATTTCTACCTACATCAAAGTTTCCGAGAAAAAATTAGCTTATATTTTTGTAGTATATTTACGTTCTTACCGCCATATTGTAAAAAGGAGTGATTCAATGATAACATGAAAATTCCCTGTTAAACTTCAATTATCGCGATCACCCCTGATCATGATTACAGTACGAGTTCTTTGCGGTAACATTGCAAAAAAAATACTAAAAAGTTTTTTTTCAAAAATGTTCACGTTTGAATCGGCCATATTTTTTTTCTTTGTGTCTAATCGGAATGTTAAGCCAGTATCCTGAAAGAGCATAAAATTCTACGTCGATATATCTGAAAACAACATTTTTTCAACGCCGATAACGTAAAAAATAATCGCGTTGAAAATTTGATAAAAAATCAGGACGCTTGGGTGTTAATGGGTTAAGAAAGAAAATAACTCATCTTCATCTTTCAAATATGACATACTATGGTTCAGTCATGAGCCGCGCTATAAAACAACATATTCGTGATAGTTCGAGCATGCTTGTAACATGATGCTCTGCGGAGTCAGCCACGTGAAGAAAAAATAAGTATTTACATTATTCTGAGTGACCGAGTGACGTAAATACGTAGCAATGCGTATAATCCAATTTGCTCTATGATCCAAAAAAAAATTTGGAATTATTGCCTGCTTATTCAAGTTTACGTATAGACTGAACAAACATTTTTCGTAGTGGAGCGTCTTCTCTCCTATAACCCGATCTTCTTTTGCGTGGTCCAATGACACGAGACTCACGACATACGCATTACGTTATTATTAAGACTAATTTTCTATTATAATGTTTTTTGTAAAGTACCTTTTATAACAAATGTTTTGCATATATAATTTGTAAATAGAAATGATATTGAAAAAAAATATACAGAAATGCATTTGAATTTCAAATGATTATTTATTGAATATTCTTATAGATACATACTTATATAGAAACTTCTAGAGCCATCTATCGTTGAAAAAAGGTTTTATTATAAGAAAATAACGTTTTTTCCATTAAAACAATTTTTGATCGTGAACACTAGTGTAAATCAATAACTTTTTTGAAAACAATATGCATTCTTTATTAAAATGATTTTTTACTTTGAATATTATATTATTTTGAATTTATTTATTTGAATGTTCTTGATACTCCTATAGAAGCATACGAAGAAATATATAAAATTATTCGAATAATTTGATCTAAAGTAATCTACCATTTTACCTGATTTCAAGGAAACATTTTGTAGAGAAGAAGTCTGTATATCTGTATTAAAAACCAATTCAATGCTATACTTAATTTTTTGAAAGAATTTAAAGAGAATTTGTGAAAGTCGCATTTGTATCTTTCTCGAATCACCAAACATAAACATTTAAGACCATATAAATAATAACAATAATAAACAATTTTGTGATCATTCAAAAGGTATCAGAACATTTATGTCTATGCACGCACTTGATGTTAAGAGGGATTAAAAAAGTGAAGTCTAGGAAAATTATATCATTACAATTTTTAATATGAATTTTTAAGATCATGAAATCGTCGACTAGTTCAGTAGTTGTTGTGGTTAACGTGCCGAGACAGTGGATAACAGCGTGTTCGAGGGCTGAGCTGAAAAGTATCCTCCGGCGAACGCTTCGATCCTACATCGCGGGAGGTAATGATATGACACTCACAATCGCTGGGATAGAGACACAGCTGTTTAGGTGCAACTACGGTGAATATTGGTTTTTGCCGTATGGCCCCATCGATGACGACGAGGACAAGGACAATTTGGACAAGGACAAGGATAACGACGACGACGACGTAATCGTACTTAATTAATCATGGTAAGTAATCACATTTGTTGTTCTATTAACGCTTTGTCTACAAACGTTTTTTGCACACATCCTACCTGTAAACGTGGATCGTTGGCGTTTCATCCATTATTTCTCGAAAATTAAATTTTTTCATCATTTTTTTATTTAATAAAGCTGTCAAAGAGTCAAAGCTCTTCTTGCTCAGATACCAACGATCTAGGTTTACAGACGAAGTTTTAAGAATTATAATTTCAATAAATTTTTCTATAAATTAATATATATTTGTGTTTTTTCTGGTCAGCATTATCAACTGCGCATGGTTTCATCGTGACGATGGTTCGTACCACAATTATCATTATAATCATGATCATGATTATGATGATGATCATCATCATCCCATCATCATCATCGTCATATTCACAGGATCATCGAGAGCGAGCATATGGATTTTTTATAATGCATATTATTTTGGTTTCATGTAAGAAAAAAACTGCTTTTTCATTTTTATAAAAAATAATTATATGCATTGTGCCTTATTCATAACCTATTGGATTTATGACTCAATAAATAAACAACAGTGTAATGAGTAAATTCGTCTATGAATGTTACGAAGTATTTTCTCTCGTCTATTGTAGGAAATTGCGCGTCTCAGCGCACAGAAGCTTCTCTTCTGCATTCTCTGTAACAACACTTTATTTCTCGAATAAACGGACGATCTATAATTTCTTGTGTTTTCTTTATTTCGCGCTGACTTGCCTCACATTCTGACTCAGAAAATAATCATAACTAAAATATATCTAATTTCGTGTCCATGTGAGAAGAAGACGGGTGACTGAAGAAATCAAGTCGTACTCGTGTAGTCTTCGTTCTCCACGCACACCAGCATGGGATATTCGGCACATCGATCGACAGTTCAACATTTTCTTATCTTATTCCTCATACTCGATCTCATATTTTCAAAGCCCAATTTTCTATTAAACAAAATTCAGTAACCGTATTTTTCTCACCGTATACCGGTCCGACACTTCACTTTTTAGTCAGATTGCTCGTTCAAATAAAAACCGAAGAAGTTAATTTGAGTGCTGGACGTCGCTTGGTAAATGTTTTGATTCCTCAAACCTTTTTAAGTTTCTGATGCGTCCCGTAGAAATGGATATTCCGAATTACCGATAAACACTTGGCCTCAAATTGACATTGTGCTTTTTTTCAATTGTCGTATTAAAATCATTTTCAATAAGGTTCATGATTGTTGGTTGCCACACCGTGGATACATCGATCTGTAAATGTTGTGCGCCACATGTGTGTTTCTATTAATATTTCTGAATGAGCAGTAGATTTTCTGAACAACTGTGAAAAGCCATTTTTTCACCGTTTTTTTTCGATTTACTATCAAGAATTTTATTTGTATTTTATATATTCGTATGACCAATCTAACTAAAAAGTGATGGGCCGAACAAGTAATTTTAGCATATATTTAAACATCATTTGTACCGATACGAAATCGACGTCGAATATTGTGAATACCAGGGGATCCTGATTTTTTTTGGATTTGAACGCTTCTCAGAACAATTTCATATTATGAAAAATTGTGAATTATATACTAATAAAATACTCATTCTCCGATTGATATTATAAATTTTAGTGCTACACATAACTCAGATGGTAACTTTTTTGATTAACAACTAGAACTTTCTCAAGTTCCGGATGCTTCCCATAGGAATAAATTTCTTACGTTCTATTTGAACTTTTTTTTCCTTTACAATATATTTACGGATTTGTATTTTTTTTAATATAATGATTTTTCATGATTTGTGAAAGCTTTTCTTAATTGTTTTGTCGAAATTATTTACAGTTGGTTTCGTAATTTTTTTTATATACCATTATGTTTAAAATTTTTTTCATTCGTCATCCGATGTACTCGTCACTTTTACATTTATTTGACAACGTTTTGTTCCTTTGAATCAAACGTTTTTCATACATTACCAAGATTTAGAAGATTCATTTTTTTTAATCCTTACATTTGGAATGGTTATTTTTTTTTATAACCTTCAGTAATGAATTGCCCATTTGAAGCAAGTTTCGAGAGAATAGATCGAACAACTTCTTATAAATCATCGTGCATTTGTGTTTTTAACTACACGAGTGTCACATGGGGTTTCACTGAGACTACTGTCCAGGTGGCATAAAACAAATGTACTTGTCTCCAATTTTTCAACAGCATTCGTGATGTTACTTTTTTCCCTTTTACCGCACTGAATTTTGCTCAATAACAGCAAAATTCATATGCGCCCACCAATTATATGAGGCGTTGCGAGTATAAACATGAAAATTAACCAGTGGCACATAGTAAAATTTCAAGCAATTTGTCCAGTCCAATTCATTCACCAATTTTTAACATTTCGCCAAAGACACGAGAGACATTCAGATATCGATACATCGTTCGGTGTAAGAATGTCGCAGACCTAAATTTTGCCTGTTGTACATAGTAAAATTTGAGAGAACTGCTTTCGGCATCAAAATTACTGTGCACTTTGGTGAAATGTAATAGAATGGCGATATAGAACAGCGATGCTACAAAACACAGCAAAATTTTCTAGCACATCCATCCGAAATATTCGTATAAAAGTCTCTCCGTGTGTGCCGGACAATGTTAACTCTGCAATGGGTTCGGAATCTCGACGCCAACGAACGCGTTCGATGATTTTCTCGAGTTGGAGACGATTCCTTCTCGAGACAACGTTGGACGTTAATGATTAATTCTGTGACTTGTTCCGATAACTCTTCATCGATGCCTCTGGGAGTTTTCGGAAAGGGACTTATTATGTGGGAAGGAATTTCTTGGCGCAGGGCTCGACGGGGACCCTCGCTCAGAGAAAAGCGGAATTGCAGTCCAGTGAATTTTACGTATGCTGATGACGGCGAGCGCCAAAAAGGCCGAAGAACACTTACGGCTAATAACAGCAATAATAAAAACTAAATGGCGGCAAATTGTACAAAATAGACGACGCTGAAGTTTGCAACGTTGGAGTCCAACGAAATGAAGGAAAAAAAACATTTACAATTCACCAATTTGTTTATTTCACGAAGTATCGGTGCAGCTTGAATAACTACAAATTGCAAATTCGACAGGGAACGAAATTGGAGAATTACTAAAATTATTGGAGAGTTTTTTTTATCATTTCGTTGGACTCCAACGTTGCAAACTTCAGCGTCACCAAAATAGTGCTGTGCGCAAAAATATGGAGAATATGGCGATTTTGAGGCTGTGAAAGATGAGTGAGTGGTACGGTAGGTTCTACCCCAACGCGGAGCGTTGCGGCTTTGCCACAACGTTACAAATCATATTTTATTCCTTTCTTAGCCATCACAAACTCATGATCATAATCGACAATATAAATGAAACTTATCCAGTTCCATTGCCCGATTTATCTCAATAAATAATAACAAAGAGAATCATAGCGAATCCCATAAGCAATTTGAGCTATTAGACACACGTGCATATGCGAGTGAGTCTAATTTAAACCTTTTGTTTGAAACGTTAATCATCCTATCCATATCCTGATTCTTGTACATATTGGTACTGTAGAAGGCTGTTCTGGGTGGCTTGACGTGCATACGCATAAGAGTAGTTTCCATTATGTATAGGCATATCTTTATCCCGTTTCTAAAGTTCACGGTATGTGCATAAAACGAACACCGCAAGTGAATCCAGAGAATGAATCTCGGTTGCGCCGCAATCCCTCTGTTTATATGTATTTAGTATACGTTTTACTCTCGCAAGGCGGCGTAACACGAGAAGCGCTAATATCCATCCTCGTGAGTTTGTCGTCGCAAATCCAATGGTAATTCATACGCACACATGTATATACCAATTAAGGGTCGCGGTGCTTCGTATATAGAGGCACTGAAATGCCCGAGCAACCCTGTTTCTAGCTGAAGTTTATTCAGGTGTTGGTATCTCGTTCGTCGACTATATTCTGATGCATGCATGTCCTTGTTGAATCTGAATTGCACTCAGTTTTAGTGCAACGTAGAAATAGAATCATTTGAAAAAGTACTAGTTGAGAAAAGGGAATGTTCATCGTACAAATGCAATATGCTACGTGCAAAAACATGATCAGGTCGTAGTGCCGGTGAAGTTTGTCTTTCGAATTCAAAAACACTATCTTCGACCAGTTTCCTGCGCCCTCTTGTGCTCGTATATATCCATTCATCGTCGCACTTTTGCAGCAAGATCGTTCAGGCAGCAAATATATTTGTCAACTGGAAAAATCATTCGTTGGAGAGAAAAAATAACTGTGCGAATGGGGAATGGAAAGAAGAACCGGCAGAGAAGGCGCAACACGGAGTTATAAATCGACAGCTTGGTCCCATTAAACTCCGATAATAAATGCTTTAGCATGGAGTCAAGTTGGATTCAAATAAAAAACGGTCGAATATAAACGAATAACCAAACGAAAAAACGAAAACCGTGTTTTTTTACGATCATTATTTCCAGGTCAGATATGTGTAGGGACGTAATTAGTCTTCTACCCACACAACAGTATAGTTCAACAAAGGGTCCAATTGCAAAAGCTTCCTGGGTAGATTCTCCGTGTCCTATTCACCAATTCCGTTACCATGTTATGGACTCTGTTTCAAACGTCAATGATTTGATATTTCGAAACAGAATTTACGCAAGGTAATTACTGTAGCTGATTGCTGTGATTTATATTTGTTCAAAAGCAAAAACGATTGCACACGTTCTACAGAAGTGTGCAATCTACAGAAGTATATACAATAGCTAATATGTTTGGCTTTATTTTTTCATTATTTCTGACTCTTGGTTTTTGAGGGGTAATAATGAAGGGCACATGCAAAAAAAAAGAAGCAAGATTAAAAGCAATGCAAGATCAACTTAAATAAAGTAACATATTCCGATTGGATGGAATAAATACTCTTTTTTCTGACCCACTAGAAATCCTGAGTAGATCGATTCCTGAGAGTATGATTCGGTATATAGTTATTGAAGTGTAACGAAAAGCAATAGACACTAATCACTTTTATCGGAAAATCACCGGTCTCAGGGGGTTAAAACGACCCTGAAAAAATAGGTATCAAACGAAGTGGTTTTCTAGCTTCGCGTGAAAGCGTCCGGTGCATTCGAACGAGACCGATGTTGAAATATTCCTAACAATGAATCATTGATTTCAGCTCTAGTTACATTCAATTACTATTGAAAACTGAAAAAATCACTCCGTCAGGTGTTTATCTTCGAAAATCGTTTTCACTCATTCAAACCGTTTATTGACCAATAGAAAAACGTGTCTCTCAGTTTTCTATGTAGAGCAATAATAGAGACGAGAAGGTACGATCGGTCCCTTCTCGGCTCACGAGCTGCGCCTCCTCATGAACTCACCAGCAACGAAGAGGGAATGGGCATCAGGTACTGAGTACCGCCGAATTACTCGACTTGATTTTTCCCCTTCTCGCGATGTGACTTAATTAAACAATAGAATAACGAGTTCCTGAGGGACACACGTGACCGAGGACGGTCCGGCTACTCAGCTCAGCTGAGGTACGAAAGGTAGAGGAGGGGAGATCCTTGAGAGAGGGTAGCGATGGTCGCAACACGAATTACAGCACAAACAAAATATAGCCGAAACAATGGGAAATTAAATATTAAATAACATTTTATTCTGTCAGATCAAATTTACAATAATGGACAAAATCGAAGGTGATCAAATTAACAGAGCTGGTGGTGCGGTCGAGATACGAAGAATAATAAAGAGCGCAGGTTCGAATACTAGTATTCGCCCGTTTACAGGCTTCGCCGAGTCCGAGTAGGTAATCGCCGATCACGCGCGCGGTTCGACCGGATTCCGCAGGTAACGAGAGCTAATCGCGAGAGTGTCATAGGCAACATAGGCAAGGTAATTGACACTAGGAAGCCCTAGAGTAATTCGCGAGAGCGTCATAGGCAACATAGGCAAGGTAATTGACGCTAGGTAACCTTAAAATAATTCGCGAGAGCGTCATAGGCAACATAGGCAAGGTAATTAACGCTAGGTAACCCTAAAATAATTCGCGAGTATCACAAGTAATAGCGAAGGAAACTTCGACCAGGCGGAAGGTACGCCGAGATTTCCTCACATCTCGAACCGATACCGTAAATAAAAGCGAGAAATAAATTATAAAATAACGCGGAGAAACTACGTACGAATAAAGTCCCAATGCCATCCACGACACTTTATTCGAGCCGATACGCGGTAACAAAGGACGAAGAAAGGAACGAAATACAATTACTTCAACACGAGGTGTAAGCCACCGTACAAGCCGTAGCGCGAACGTAGGAGCGAGAGAGACACAACGAAAACATTGCGCGACCGAGCGCGCTCGCTAGCGATCTTAGCACGTGCAGGGAGAGAGAGATAGAGCGACTCGAAAAATAATGCGTGGAAATTTCCAACGCGCTATCGGCAAAATCGAAAGAATATTATAACGCCTGTTTTTCACAGTTATTCTATATTTAGGGACCAAACTAATATCGAGTTCGTTCGTCCAATTGAGCCACAAAATCTAAAGGGGTTGGAGAAACGGGAAGTACCGGCCACAATCTTGCTCGGTACCTCAATCCGCGCGTCCCCACTAAATCGCAATAAAACCAACTCTTAATCCGGAACGATGTTCCGAAAAATGCACTAAACGAGAACGGAAGGTTCAACAAGACGAAAGAACTCGTGGAGAGAAAGACGGACTTACCGAGGAACAGCTCGCAACAAAAGGAAAGGCACGAAGAAAGATGGATAGCGCAGCAATTTTGGACGTAGCTCATCAATCGGGTGCTCGGAAGTAGACTAATTTATGCGAGCGAGCTGCTCTCGGCGCCCGGCGCTATCCCCACCGCTCGGGTGTCACATCGCAGCGCTCGGGTGCTAGGCGTGGCCGAAGTGTGGGTCCCGGCTCACGTTTTCGCGGCAATTTTGAAAGTGGAAGCGTGCGCGAAATTGATTCTTCGCCGCTCTTCTTACTGGATGAGTCGCTAATACTCTACATCTTCGTTCTCGCTTCCCCCGCTTACTCGGATCGTGCCTCCCGATTTGACGACCGTGGTCCGGGCATCTTTCCTCTTGGAGATCCGGCGGGCATCTCTGAAAGGGCAGAGGGGAGGCCTCCCTCACGACCCTGGGCGTCCCACAGGATCACGGTGGGCCCACGACACAATCACCAGGCGATACAGCACCTCTCCCCCAGGAAACTCCCCCGGACCCCACTGGACGAGGCGCCGTGTCTCACGGACTGCGATACCCGAATTCACGGTCTAGCGGACGGTGCGTTCACAAATGGCCTATGCCAGCGTGTCCCTTCAGCCGTCCGCGGGCCGAGAGTGATATTTTATGCTCGAAGTTTTGGAAGGGACAATCCTCCTAAGCGAGATCGGGTAGAACGAAGAGCCACCCCACGGCGTATCGAGCGATGTGTGAGTCCGAAGCAATGGAGGTAACACCGAAACTTTCACGCTAAAAGGGGCAGCTGAAATACTTATCAGATTATGACATTACGAGAACTACTCGGGCCAATTCAAATTTTCCTCTCTCTCTCTCTCTCTCAGCACAGGCACGCAGTAGGTAATGAGTCTCGCGCGGTAAATAGCGCTGCGCAGGTAAGGTAGACAATTCTTAATACAAACTTAAAACTACGCAATAAGGAGTTCCCCTTCCGAGCACCACCCTACGAGTCGTAGCGGCATCCACAGGGCCGTAAACCCGGTCCACTGGTCGACACGATTTGTACGAGTGGCGGGTCGAATTGTTACTTCACAATATATACATAAGATGATGATCATAGTCAACCATGATGATCATGGTCTTCACTGCCTCCTTTCGATTTCGGAGACTTATTGGTTTCGGAAGACAATGAACGGCGGAGCAGTCATTGAAAGAATTCAGAAGAGAACCGACGTATCTTTGAAATTGACATTATCTTTCGCGTAGTGTATTTTCCAGAGGTCGGAAAAGAAGAGATCCAAGAAGAGATTGATTGGGCATCCTACACGCAAAATACAGTATCCTGTAAAATTTCGTTATTCTCCGACATATATGTTGCAACGCAATAATTCCCGCCTTGGTGCGGCATGAATCGGGCGCTCAAAACATCGAAAAACATCGCGATCCGACGCTATGTTTTGCCGGAGCAGCGTCAAGCGTTAGGAACTCGATCTAAAATATCGAAAATTCGTCTTTTTGTTTTATTAATTAAAAATTATTGCGACATTTATTGGAAACGTAACTAGAATCAAATTAAACGGAAAATTATAATGAATCGACTAAAAATACTCTCGTAGTCAAATTTCGTGAATAATTTTGAGAAAGGAACGAGATAAAAATGCGCTTTACAAAGCATGCGCAAATCGAATATTTTGGAACAAAATACGCACATGAACATGTTTCGAGCAATTTTAATTCACAAATGTTGACTTTAGTTATAAAGTAAAACTTTTGTTAAAATTTGTGAATAATCAATTACGTCAAATTTCGATCTTTTCGTTATAAAATAAATTCAGAAAGCATAAAAACGGAAATTCGCGCATCTCACGGTCGAGACTATCAAATTGCAACGAGAGAGTTAAAACGTGAGAATGCGGACATTAAGCCAATGAAAAATCGTAAGACAATAAAACATGCGCAGAACGGGATTTGAGATTGAAATTCCGCGGTCGACTCCTCAAACACTAAAAGTCATTACCGAAGAAGGTATAAAAGTCGGTACGCGACTGATTCGAGAGGTGTCCTTCCTCAATTTTCTAACTTGGAACTAATAAGGCTGACCTCAAATACTCTCCCTTATCCTAGCAAAGAGCATAACCTCTTCTAAATTTTCCTTTGAATGCTTGGAATATTGGCGGAAATCGGCGACGTTTGCAGCTCGTAGTCCAGGGTTCATTTTCTAACCTAAAAATTTTCGAATTATTTTTGCACGGGACATTCGAGAGGTTCGGCGACATTCTCGTCACATGGTCCGTGGACAATAAATTACCTAACCTCGCGAATACTCAGGATATTGGTGAAACTCGGCGACGTATCAATTCCGTAGTCCGCATACTTAACATAACCTAACATTTTTTTATCTCTTCGTCTTATTAAAATCAGAAATAATTTTTCTTGTGGATAAAGTAAATTTGTAAGTTTTGCAAATTTTTTCTCGAAAACAAATTCGAATTGTTAAGTTTTTCAAAATTCAAATTCCGCGTTCTCACGATTCTTTCATACCTGTTCCTTTTTATTAAGGTAGTTCGAACCAATGCGTGGTGGCGTTCGGCCAGGTCAGCAAGAGCGTTACACTACAAACTAGAGTAAATCCAGAGAGTTCGACCTTCTTTTGTCAGAACAGAAAATGTCTATCTAAATCAATATAGGCCTGTAGTTTCTATTAGTGAAAATCTATGATATTGAGTAGAGCTATATGAGAGGCGCATATATCAATATGCTATATAGTTTTAAAAAGCTGTACAATCGAGGGTGTTTCCACGGTATAAAAATCTTTACAACAAATATGAAAAACTTTGTGTAAGCGTGTGACCGGGCGCAAGAGAATCGTCGCGCTAGACAGACAGTTCTCAAAACCGAATAGAACCACGACAAAGTGAAACGAACGACGGAAACGTCGACGGGGGAAAAGGAAATGAGAGGGACCCATTTTTACTCCAAACCTTCCTTTCGTACACAGGAATTCTCATGGGAAAGAGACAAGTATGAGCCATATTCGTGGAAACCGAAAAATGTATGAAAGAAGATCGTAAAAAGAAGACTTATTTCTTTCACTCTCGTCCCATACGGACTTTGCGAGACGTGTGGCCACAAATAAGAGATGGAAGGCGACTGCGAAAGGAAAAATTGAAGATCCCGCTGAGAGCTATGAATGGAATGTAGCAGTGAAAAAGCAAATCACAAGATAGCTCCCTATTGGCAGCGACAGCATAAGAGGGCTGTGGATTGGAGTGAAATTCTCCAATCGGACTGCAGATTCGAGTCGACACTAATTACTAGAATCGCGAGAAGAGGATTTGTGTTGAAAGATGCTGGTATTTCGACACTAGGAGGGCAAATCAAAAGGTTCAAAGTCCCTATTTTGTATGCATTATTATGATCATTTATAAGATATGTTTATAATAAGCAAACCGGGAAGGAGGGCAAATCAAAAGGTTCAAAGTCCCTACTTTGTATGCATTATTATGATCATTTATAAGATATGTTTATAATAAGCAAACCGGGAAGGTATGAAGCAAATTTGTTGCATCTGAAACGTCGAATCTTTTCTATGATAAATAAATATAATAATTAAAGAGCTCTAATTAGTTCCACGAATATTTTAATACTGTAAGAAAGGTTGTACGCAATGCTTTTGCGACATTACTAAGAAAACGGAAAACCCAATTTCAAAGGTTGTTCCTTGAAATGTCAATTACCAAACATAAATATATATGTATTTTCTCGAGACTAAAATAACAGTCAATTAAATTTCGTCTGAGAGAAAAGTTTTTGATGAAAAGCAAGAAGTTCTGCCGGCTCAAGGCTCGTTTCGTTAAATATGTTTCCATATTCAGATATAAAATCGTTGAAACTATATACTTCATGAAATGCGCATGGGACGAATTCTATTTCAGTCGTTTTTGTGGGTCATGTTGGAATCAATCGAATGGGATTACCGAGTGAAAAATTCATCGGTGAAAGCAGCAGAAGAGTTATAAACTTAAGAACAAAACAGCCGAAACAAAATAGAAAATGAGATAGGAAGTGAACGAAAGGAAATGCATCGGTAGACGTCCAGCACCGACAATGTCAATATTTTAATACCCCGTCCAATAAAAGCAGGAGCCTCCAACGATCTTAAGACATGTCGAGGTCAGGTACCACGAGGTTGGAACAAACGGAAATTGCAACGTAGACTGAAGATGTAGAATCTACACAGTATTCGGAGTATTTGATTCCACAACATGCTCCCTTGTTGCTTCTGGGGTCTAACCTCTCTGGCTCTC
Source organism: Venturia canescens (assembly GCF_019457755.1). Lineage (NCBI taxonomy): Eukaryota > Metazoa > Arthropoda > Insecta > Hymenoptera > Ichneumonidae > Venturia > Venturia canescens. The sequence continues at coordinate 21,345,854 of NC_057422.1, read as the reverse complement.
TGTCAAGCTCTTTGTTATTGTACTAACGTCAGGGGGGGCAAATAGAATGTTTACTGTGTGTCATGACGCCCGTCTACAATGAATATTAGGAAGGTGCCGGAGGCATTAGGCTATAGGGGTTAAGAACGAAGAGGGAGGGCGAGATATAGAGAGTCGAAGGAAGAGATTGTATCGGTGATATATGAGTATTTCACCTAACTTGACCACCTCAAATATCTCGGTAATTATCGACGCCACAAAATATGTTTCATATAAAAGTTGTACGTTGTAAAAGGGGTCATCAGATGCGATTACTTTTTTCATGTCGGTAGAAGCGCTGACACACAGTGAAGGTCACTTTTTTAAATGAAATGGTACGTTTTTTTCAACCAACTTGTAGAGCATCGCAAACTGGATAAAAACACTGGAGGGTCAAAGTCGTTGAAGGTCATTTCAGATCAGTATCGATGAAAATCGAATTGATACCGGAAATATTTTCAAATTTACTTTTTATTTTAGCAGATGTTCAAAATGTGCACCATTAATCTTGATAAATTTTTGAAGGCGGAGAAGGTGAAGTGACACTACCTGATTCAGGAAAATATTTTTATTATGCGGTCAAAATTTCATCTGGCAGGAATGCGACGATTCGCAGGATATCTATCTGCACACAACTGTTGTGAATGCGTTGAGCTCCTTCCTGCTTCTTCGTAAATTAAAACCATTTCAACTTTTTCTGCAGTACTGTACATAATAGATATCGCACTGGCAGTGATTACCGATATCGTAGCTTGTTGTACTGATACTGATTCTAAAGCGATAATTACCAGCTAAGATTAATGCTTCGAGAATAATGCTTGTAAACATACTTTAGCTGATAGAAAGAGAATATAAATGTCTGTGTACAGGCACCAGGGAAAATTGAACGGTACTCAGTTCCAATGAAATTGAAATTAAATAAAATGTAAATTTGAAAATATTTACGGTATCGATTTGATTTTCGTCGATACTCTTCTTGAATGACTTTGAACGACTTTGACCCCCGAATGTTTTTTATCCAGTTTACGATGCTCTAGAAGATGTTTGAGAAAAAATGTACCATTCCATGCAAAAAAGTGGAGGTGACCTTCACTGTACGTTAGCACCTCCACCGACATGAAAAAAAATAGTTGCATTTGATGACCCCCATTACACCGTACAACTTTTATTTGAAACAATTTTTTGTGGCGTCAATAATTACCGAGATACTTAAGGTGGCCAAGTTAGGTGAAACACTCTGTATAGACGTTATGCTCTCTACGCGCTTGACAGTTTGCGTTAGTCAATATATATGGATCGGCGTCATGACGCCCTGTGCATACAAGAACGACAAAGAGATTGTGGAAGGGGGTAGAAATAGGCGAATCACCAAGCATATACGGACGATCAAAGCGCTGTATTCGCAGCTAAGAGCTTTGTATTCCTGTGTGGCTTTAGTGCAAATATGCAGGCAGTCGTACACAGGGCGTTCGCTGGCTATCCTTCTATCAAGAATACATATAATACAGAATAGGTTTCTTTCTATTCTGAAGCGTTCCACATCTCCCCCCCCCCCCCTCTCTCTCTCTCATAAAACATTGCTTTTATACTAAGCGCACTGGCATAGTATCCTTCTCCAGGCAAATGAACCTTTTCAGCCTCCTTGAGTAAAAAGTCAAAGTAGAGGGGTTGTCGAAAATCTAAGGTTATGAAAAATATCAAATGTACTAATGGAACCTTTCGTTATTCGGAGGTTGGTGAATTTCCCAAAATCCTTTTCTCTGTCATAAAAGAGGTCACAGTGCAGGTTCGTTCGGTAACCAGCGGATTTTGTCAGAAGGGGGAAAGACCTTCGGATTCTCCACCTTGCTATCGAGGAATCTTGTTCGAACTTGACTTTCAAGTACGGATATTCTCGGCCGGAGTGACAGGATCGAGTTCTCAGCATTGCCTTATTGTGAAGCAATCGGTGGAGGCCTCGCAAAAGCATACTTCGATAAGCAATATTTTTCGATTGTCGAGGAATAATATGTTCCATTTTTACGCTGTATCATACAATTTTAGTTGGAATAAGGAATAGGAGAATGGAATGGGAACTCTTATGAGTATATGAATGGTGCTTTAACCATTTATCATATATAAATATTGTTTTTACAACCCTTTATCCGAGAAACTTGAGCCGTGAATTTCGAGGTGAAATGGAATTTTTAATCATTTGTGAACTTGCTGTGTAAATGAAATATAAAAAAATAAATTAATGAAATATGGGAGAGACCATTATCATAAAGTAACAATTTTGAAAAAAAAATGTTATGAATACGTAACTGTCAACTGTTTTGAATTATGCTACAGTATATAGACAATTTTTCACTTGTAAGTAGTCACGATTATATTGATACGGGGATGTTTCGTTTTATCCCAATGATATTCAAGCCTGACACTGATGTATTATCTTGCCTACAAAAACGATTACGCCCCCATCCGCACGCAAGATTTAAGTTGGTCCTTATTTACTCGTACATCACCGTCGGGGATGTTCTCTCGTCTTGGTTGTCTTTGGAATTAAGAGAGATCGCTAGGTTTATCCGACCACCATGGCCAACCGACGAGACGAAGGTTCGGTAGCAGAGGCGTATATACATATACGTTCGCGTTGAGAGTGATTTGCGAGATATCAGAAGACGAAGAACGCCGTGTGCACTCGGATAGTTTAAGCTCATAGTGGCTGAAGCGTGTCTGGGAGAGAGGGCATCGCGGTCGTCGTGCACGCTCTGACCTGCGATATTTCTTCGGTTTTCTATGGGGAGTGAGAAAAGAAGAGAAAGACAGAAAGGTTGGACACATGGCTAGACTGAGAGAGAAATGGCTCGACCAGGATGGGATTCAACCGCTGGTTTCCCTAGGGAACACCGCGAAACTCTGAGTTCTATACTCGAGAAGCCTCTGTGTGATCCTTTTTTCTTTTCCTCTTCTTTCTCATTCTCTCGCAGAATTTAAACACCACCAATTTATGGGGAATTCTACGACGAATTTGGCGCGTCGAACCGCAATTAAGGGGCCTGAAGTTCTATCTAAAGCCTTCTGGTCTTCTCTTACCATTCGGTCGCTTCCTTGCTACGGAAACTTACTTCTTGTTTTCGTAAACTCTTTTCCTCTATCCACATCATTCATTTCGTTGTTATTGGCTCGCTATGTGCATGCTCGTATATCTTCCATACCCATTCTCATTCTTCTCCTGTTAAAACATTATGTGAATGCACCAATATTTCTTTTTCTAATTCCATCTCTCTTCCGAATTTCTATCTAAAGTGGTACACTTCAATCACGAATTCTGATTTATGAATAACATCGTCACACCTGTCTCATAAATGATTGCATGATGTCTAACTGATTCGAGTAGAAAATCTCTAGAGCACAATCTTTTTTATACAATTAATAAATAAATAACCAATATCTTTTCAATATGTTAAGCTACAGAATTCGAAGAGGTCACCCTTGATAAATAAAAAAAACGTGAACTTGCAATGTCCTCTGCACTTGTATAACTATTTTATGGAACTAATTGTGAAAGTTTTGAAGAACAGTTGAAAACACGAAGGCTTTTGTAAACATTTGCTGGGAGCAAGCTCGTCTTCGTTAATGTATCTGTATTAAGTCGCTACCGCGACTGTAAATTCGATTTTGTAAAGATTTCATAATGCGACGATTTTTTAAGAGTCCCTCCTTCTTCCCCAATGCATATTTCAATTATGTCAACGGAGCATCGGATCTACGTTCTCATCACAAAGAAGAAAAATAGCAATAATCGTAATTCGAATCGATTCAGCGGACTTTTATGATCAATGAGAACCAATGCAGTTCGTTACTTGAGATCTCGCATAAGTGACTTTATTCAAGTACGTGCATGTCATACGCATGCATCATTAGACGTGTTGAATTGACGAACATCGTTGCATACAGAACTTCTGAATTCTCTTATGACTGCCATTGCCAGCAACTTTGAAAGCTTCTATAGTCGACAACTTGGAAGCTGATAAGGGACTCGAACGAGGGAATTGTGAAGGTACATACGCACACATATATGTACATGTATAGATAAGTGCATACGACGAGACAAGGAGTGGGCATCCTAAATTGCCTGCACGTACCATTACTTACGTCGACATCTGGGGACTCCCGACGATTCCATCCCCTCGATTTACCACGCGGCCCAGTGAGAGAGGGTGAAAAGTTCGACCTCGAAACTCGCGAACTCTATAGCAGAAATTGTGGTTTGGGTGTGTGGTGAGAGACATTGACGGAATATATTATAGTTCGCTCTCATCGTGACGTATGCTCCTATCTGCCAATTGCACGAAACTAAGAGCAAAGCGAGCCACCATAGCTTCTGACTTCACAATTTCTAGCAGGGACCACCTGTTCTAATAGCTATACTATATAAACGTATGTCTATACAGATATATATATATCGCAGTGGAATGCAGAGGAGGAAATATGCGAAAGGTTTGAAGCCAGGATAAGCCGAGCAAGACCTCAGCAGTTGATCTTTGCCGAGCGGCTCATTAGTTAGTCTGAAACTCTTGAATCCTGTCCATATCTGTGATATCTGCTCTGAAAAGATCACTAAGTATCAACCACTGAAAGTCGTATTGACGCCGCTTTTTCATTTCACCATTTTCGTTTTAACGTTTTACCCTTTGCTCTGAAGTTCACTATCAGCTTCAGTTATTTCTCCTCATAATTATTCCCACTCACCTTTCATCGTGCTTTCATTCTATCGTGCTGTCTTAGTCGTGGCTTATCCCAAAGACGAAAGTCACAGTGGCGTCTCTTACGAATTTCTCTTCACGCTCGAGTTTTTTCCATCCTGTTAGAAGACTTTTCTACAGACTACATAAAATACGCTCTACCTGAAAATACACGTCGGAACTCTTGCTCGTATACTGTTTTCAGCTGTCTCTTATTTCGTTCCTTATCCAAACCTTTCCCTTTGCTCGACGCGTTTTACATCCGAATGCTAAACTTTAATCTACTGGATCTGACGTTTCCGACGAAAAATTGAAAACTACATTCAAGCACCTACACGCCAATGTTGCAGTTTCACTACTGACAGTATTTTTCCATCCCTCTGTTTTTTCTTGCAGCGATTAATGATTTTTCCCACCGGTTTTTCGATGGATATAGGAGAATAGGCCAGCATAAAATTTTTCCTTCAGCATAGACATAATCTTTATGAAGATCTTTCTTGGGAAAATCAAAAGATAGAACAATGGTAATAAAGACTTGATGTTTGTTTCTTTTCTCAAAAAAATCTGCAGGAATTCAAGCTAAAATATACCCATCGAGAGATGAAGCTATTAAAGAATGGTGTTTGTAACTATGAATGAGATTCAAGTATAAATATTCGTAGAAATTTCTATGTGAAGTCGTTGCTATGAAAAACTGAAGCTCGAGAAGGCAGTAATCAAAGTTGCCCTCCGTGTAGCTTATCCGACGGCCAAAAAGCATATATATGTTGGCAGAAAGGAAAGCAGGCTTATCTGTCCTGCAGCTCTTAGATTTTCCCGGAAATTCGTGGAAGACGCAGAGCTCAAGCCGAGTGCACAGGCTCTGAGAGCTTGGCGAAAAGTCGTTATTCAATTTTAACCGCTTTACTTTAAAACGAGATATACCTTGGTGGAAGCTTATCTATGTATATAACTATACACTGACAAGCAATTCTCCTACTTGGGCGCATGAAGTTATTGTTTATGTGACGATAACTGAAGGGAAAAGTTAGAGGAGTGTAAGGGTCGGTATTAGCCCTTAATATTTATCGTAACCAAGTATCTACCTGTAACTGTGCAGTGAAGATATTTACTACGATTTAAATTTTATTTAAAAAATGGCAACGTTACTAATTTTTGAAAAAAAATATTTTTTCATTTTTTTTCGGTCTTCTCCGTCAAAAATAAATCGATCATATCGTCCTAGAGCTCATGTCCATATAATTAAGTTTTTTACAATTTATCTTTAGGGACTATTTACATTGCTCCATTAGTTTTTGTTTCATGAACAAAATTTTAAACAAATTGGGATTTTTAGTACTAAACAGCGGTGGTGTTCTGGTGACATTTTTGTCAAAAAAAACCTTCATTTGCTTGATCTAAATGGTAACGTTTTATCTCAGCTTTAAGGTCGTGTGTTGACTCTCAATTACTTTACAGGTTGAACGTTCGAAGCTTTTATTGTGGCGTAATTGTACTTGGACCATCGAGATGCTGACATATACGCCGAGTAGTGATTCGAAACGACTGAATGATGGTGATTGTCGTATTCCTACATGAAATGCGTCAGTTTCATTAACATTGACATAAAACGGTTCATCAAAGAAGACCGTTATAAGTATACTGATTATCTTCTATCTGCTTATGTGATCAATTGACATTTTTATTCGGACCTATAGAAATCTTATTACCAACATTCCATCACGTAGAATTGAAACGAATATAACTTTACAGATTCTAAAAAAAAGTTCTAAAATATAATCAGAAAGAATAGAGTTCGAAGCTATCCAGTATTTGCTGGTTCATTATTAAACTTCGACGAGAACGTAGCCGGGACATACCAGATGGTGACTCACTCTTGTTTATCTGAATGGACACCATAATAACGAGTCGAACGCAGTGAACTGCTGGCGAGCTTTCGTTCGTGCCAGCGCGTAACAAATGAAATTACAGTTGCTTGTTTCCCCTCATTCTCTCGCTTACTCTTTTTGTCTTTCCATTTCACTAGCAACATGTATTTTTTTTCACTTATTTCGTTAAAAAAGCTCAAGCGACGAAGCAACCTGGGTGAATTTGATAGCGAAGCAGAGCAGGATGCATTCTTTCTTCCGGAAATAGAAAACGCTGAAGAGGGAAAGGGAGATAGATTTTTTTCCATTTTCAGACTCGCACTGGATAAACAACAGTTCACTTCGTCATTTTCGTGACCGAAGATGATTCGTCAAAAAATACTTATAGGCATGAAGCACCACGAATAAACACATACATGGTCATATAGTTTTGTATTCTTGCATTTCAAACAACAATTTATAATGTGCAAAGCAAAAGGATTGCATGTCGGTAAATCCTTAGCAGCAGCAGAGTACATGGAATAATAAAATGAATATCCGTGCACACAGGCTCTACTCAAAAGTAATTGCGATGTCTCAAACGCCCAAAGATTATTGAATGAATTTATATCAGCGTAATTAAAGTACTTATAGAACACACAGGACGCTCATTCGCTTGACCCCAGTAATATGAATCTCATTGACCCAGGGCAGCAAACAAAAACACATGGGAGGGGGATATTTTGATTGACTTTCAACGGTTTGTCGACGACCTAGCTATTCGGACGCCATGAGGTTCGATTATATCGGTACAGAATCCAGTTGCACATCTTCATGGAAAAGAAAGAGATCAAACTGATATTTATTTCTTCTTTAGTAATTTTTAGGTAATAGTATATTACACTACAAGGGCAGAAAGTTTGAAATTCCTGCACTGCGCGTCATAATGCCCGAGGCGAAGCCGAGGGCATTTGAAGCGCAGCTCAGGGCTTTCAAACGTCTGCCCGTGTGGTGTATACTATTTTTCTTTACAGCCGGTCGAAAGTACGTTTCTTCCGAAATGTTCATCTATCGATAGATGTTTTGATGCCTGCCCCGACATTTGCGGCACGAGCGAAGCGAGTGCCAGCTGGTCGGGGGCAGGCATCAATACAAAAAACAGCAAATATTATTAAATAAAAAGTTCAAACTTATGCCATTTTTATATTTTAGGTTATAAATAACGGAACAAGTATAAATAATCGAACGATACAATTATTATAGTTTAAAGAAGACTATGTCTAGTCGTCTGGAAATCGTATGAATAAGGTTATTTTATGAAAACAGCGCTAAACTGCTACAAGTCCGGATGGTCCGGACTACGGATTACGAAAGTACACACGACAAAAGTTCTCAGCAACAATATATAATCCGGACGAATAGGCTAATGCTAAATATACGGTAACCGGACGATCAGACAATGCGTTTAAAGAAAAGTGTGTACTTTCATAATGTGTCACTGCTTTTGTTAAATTTATTCCACGCATTTTCATTTTTCGCTACATGCAGTTAGTAATTTCTCTATGAATATTTCCCGCTACTATACTTGATTTGATTACATTATTTTTTGTCGTCGCATCGATTTCATCTGGAAGAATAAATGCATATTATTCGCCCGGACATGTAGCAGTTTAGCGCTGTTTTGGTAACATAACCTTATTCATACGGTTTCCAGACGACTAGACACGGTCTTTCTCAAAAACTGTGTAGGCAATATCGATTTAAACGTCAAACGTCAAAAAAATCACGTCAATAAAACTATGTCAAACCTTTCGGAATGCAGACAAAATTGTTTGCTCCCGCTGACACAAATGACGCGCGTGCAGTTTTGACAGTGCAGAAATGTTGTACTTTCGGTACTAAAATTGGTGCAAAAACTGCGTACTTTCGACCGAGGTGTAAAGAAAACATTTATTATAACAAGGACTGTGTACACGCTTGCATTACTTTTGCAGAATCAAATTTCTGAAAACTGGCAGTAATAAAAAGCTGTCCGAATCATTAACACGTTATTTTGACGACATTCACTCACTGTGTATTTTAATCGGTAAAACTCGAAAAAAAAAAACATAAATGAAAATAAGGTTTGAGAAATAAAATAAAGCAAACTAGAGATCGGAAATGAAAATGTTGACGTGAAAAAAGTTCAGAAATTTCTCAAACTATCAGTCAAAAGTTTATTCAACAAATATCAGTATGCGTGAGAGCTTGCGAGCTGTTGTGTCGAGCAGAGTTGTCAAGCTTTCAATCTATTTTAATATTTGATGCAAATTCTACTGGGACACGAGTCTCAAAGTCAGAGCATGATGTTTAAGAGATGCGCGGGTTGAGTATTCATGTTATTTTTTGAAGAAATGAAGTCAATGATTCGATCAGTAATTAATAAATAAAAAATTTGAGAAACTCGAAACAACCGATTACTTTTAGTCGATCAAAATGGAGGGAAACAACGCGCTTGATATTAACGAAACAAATTTCCTTTTCAATCGATCGAGATAATCCGGCTTGCATAATAGAAATTCTGTTATACGTGCAAAAAGTTCCTGGGTAATGTGAAAAGATTTAAAAATTTTTCTCAGGGTGAAAAGGAGCGAAATAGGACTCTTCTGTGACGTGGGATATTGTAGAGTCAACACGATCATGAGGATGGAGCACACATTCAACATGAATACAGGTATAGGGAAGTATTCAATGTACATGCACAGATGGATGAAGAGAGATGAAGGCCTGGCAAAATACAAGGAGACTGACACACCCACACAGAAATCCATACATAACGATGCAAAGGCAATGGTCGCCGTCGGGGTACCGGATGCACGCGGGTTCGAGGCCGCAGAAACTATTTTCCGATAACGACCGACACTTGCCTGGCGGGGTACATTTGTTCCGGGCTCGCGCCCTGATTGCGCCCACCAACCCCCGATGCCCTTTTCCGCGATCCATCCTCCATGAACGTGGCAAGCGAATTCATTCTCTCACTCTTTCCCTCTTTTTCTCCTCACCCCGGATCCTGCACGTCCGTATGAGCCCAGGATGCATATTTTACACCGTTGACAGATTTATTGCCGCCACGGTTACCCGGCCGTACCAGCTTCTTCCGTTACATTATTTCTATTTCTCCTCTTCTATCTATCCAGGCCTTTTATTCCTCTCGCATACGCATGCGTATAGACCATGCCTATGACACTGCACGTTCTATCAGATTCAAAAGACACTTGATTTTTTCTTTTCTTGTTTAAATTATTATAATAGATAACTAGTAGAAATCTAAAAACCCAAACAATCACATTTTTTGGTCGCAAAGTGTTTGTGTTTCTTCCAGTTCCTATCGCGGATTTTTAAGCCAAATCTCCGAAAGCAGTAATATATTCCATCTTATTTAGTCATTAAAAGGTCAGAGGACCTCAATTTCTACTGTTTTCCGATAATTTCGATGTCAATATCATGTGCCCTCATAATTATTTCGCATAATCGTTACAAACGCATGTATGCTCGACTGCGAATTATCCTTATTATGGGAAGAGTAATTTAATCCGAACCAACTAGTCAATTGGCAAATTTGTAAACCTCGTGTATTTTTCAAAGGGAAGCAGTATTTAACGGATACTTCGTGATTAAATTGTGAATGTAATTTTGCAAATTTTCAGTTTCCATATACATTCGTGCAATATAAACCAACGACAATACGTCGGCGAGAGGCAGATCGAATGTGTACGATCAGTTTGGATAAAGTGCGGTGGGTGTTCAAACAATGCGTAAGCCAGGAATATTAATAGGCTAATTAATGAAATCGAATGTCAAAAGATCGTTGAAACTTGAAACACGTTTTATATTATTTTACACGAGTCATAGAGAACGAAAGGTAAATACATGCATGTGAAGTTTTACGGCTTTCGATCTATACAAATTATGACGGTGGCCAAATTTTCCATTAGAATACAGCGGTTTTTGACCTCCATTCGTATCCCTGTAGGCTGAGTACCGAAACCAAATAGTGTATAAGACCAGGAATATGATGATTCGTCGTGAAAGGTTTATGAATAGTATAAACGTTGAAATTTTAGGTGTTTTTCATTTCTCTTATAAATTAAAATTGGTTGGATGAGTTTATATAAAATCTTGTACACATCTTCTACATACTCAGAAGTACTGGATTTTTTTTTTTTTTTTTTAATTTCTTTCATGGTATTTTTTGTATAATGGTGTGCTGAAAATAGTTGAAACGGCGTTGACAGCAAATCTCAAAAATGGAACATCTCAGGACAAAAACTGGTCCTGATTATCAAAAATTGGTTACGTCATGTTGAAAACGTACGCTTTCCCTACAAAATGTAATTTGAATCAAGTCGCTGGGATTAAAACTCTTTTCTGTGAACGCCGATTCAAGGAGTGTCATTTTTAACACATTATTGCACAAAAATATATCATTAAAAAAATTAAAAAATGTCCAGTACTTTCGAGTATGTAAAAAATGTGTACAAGCTTTTATGTAAATCCATCTAACCTATTTTTATTTATAAAAGAAACAAAAAACACCTAAAATTCCAACGTTTACACTGTTCATAGCCCTTAAGTATATATTTATTTATACATGTACTGAGACGAAACACTTTATTCGATAGAATATTTTATTTTAACCTTACATGCACATGGCACGCTCGATTGTTGACATCGGCGACCATTTTACATCTGTCAACAAGAGGGTAGTGGCGCTAGTGCAGTGACGCTGATAAAACGGCACTAGTGAAACGTTTATGGCACCGCCTATCGGAATTCAATCGAACTAAAATCTGAATTTCATCATTTATTTTCTTATTTCAATATCAATCAAACAATACAATTCTTGATGAGATTCTAAGTCAAATTTTAAGGTCATATTTTTTAAGCAATTTAATGGAAATTTCAATTTATAAGTATTATAAATAAGATTTATTTTACAATTTCAGGAGGAATCGAAAATTCCCGCGCATGCGCGATGCGAGAACTGGGCGGATTGATAAATCGCAATTCGTACATATAGAATCAGAGCATCATAAACGAATTTATTAGACAAGCAATTTCAGTTGAATAACGATGATCGAAGTCTAAAATTTTATTATCATTATTTCTTTGTTTGAAAGCGTATAAAATAACGCCGAGTACGAAAGCCTCGTCAGGCAGTCTTGTCTCGAAATTCTGTCACATAACTCTGACACATAAGTTATTCTGAAAAACCTGATAATAATCACATGAGACAACAACTTATAAGGTTTCCCGTTCTATAACCTGACCATGACCTTATCATAAACAGGCAAACCCTCACATATTTCTAAGCGGGTTACTTTAAAAAACGATGTAATAGAAAAAATCAAAGGTTCTCCATAATGACACGAAAGAGCCGACAGATTGTTCAATTGAATTCTCGTGGAGATGAGCTCGAAAAATCTATCGAAAAGGATTTTGGAGGGTGACGAAACAAGCGGTGTAAAATTTATCTCGCCATCACCTCAAACAATTACGATGATTGCTCGTGCAATTACTCCGAGAGCGAAAAATTCCAGCACTCGACGAATACTGCGGCGCGTAAGCAAATCCAATTAGCGATAACTATTTAGCACTTGGTGTCGACATTCCCTTGTTGCTTGGATGCCGGGACATAGCGAATTACAGGAAAGCGCCGAATTTGATGGGTTGCGCCGTTGCCACTCGTGGTTTTAACCAAGCTAAATTTTCTATGAAATCTCTCTTCAAATTGATTTCTGCATATTCCCGCACAATTGGCAGATCCATTCGAATTGAAGAGATTATCAGAAAATTTTCAGTGAAGAGGAAAATGGTTCATACCATATTTATAATCCAATAATACAATCGACATGTGAAGTTCTTTCTCCCTCTCTTTTTCTCCCTGCGATTATTTACTATATATATGAAACCAGACATAAATCGTGACTTGATCCACTACATAAATGTGCTCTTTATTTCCTATCAATTGAAGCATTGAATAGCTTTGTGACATTTTGCATGTGGCCGACCACGCCATTTGCTCGGTCTAAAGGCTCTCAGAATTTTCAACTCCATTTCCAGCTTCCTATAATCATGTCATATTGGTCGTTATCATCTCAAGTACCGTATTCGTTTTCCATTAAAAAGAGGCTTATTGTAAAGCGTTTTTATTCAAACAGAAATTTCTGAAAAAAATGCATAGCAGATGGACGCGAAATTATAATATTTTCATTAAATTTAATAATTCGTTGACATTTTCCGTGAAAATTCGGTTCCGAGAAATCATCTACCGGAAATTGTACTGCAGTTGTACTACAAAGAGAAAGTAGGTCGACTCATCATTTCGGCGCTTCCTACATTATTCGATGAAAATTCCACAGTATTTCCATGAAATGGAGAAAAGGAGAGGGAAAATATTTTACCGAGAATTAAAGACTGTTATATAATGAATCCTCTCTCAATTGTTGAGTTTCTGGAATACGTTGGTTCACATATCATCCTCTATACCAACATTTTATGAAAATAGAAGATTCTTTACATCATTACTCTAGATTTTTATACAACATTTAGTGAATTGAAAAAATTACAATGAAAAAAGATCTTTGAAAAGGAGTACCGCGAAAATTTTAATCGCGCACACAATATTACGGACGTTGTTTATTTCGTCCTAATAAAGTTCGATATATCTTCTAGAGAATAAAAAAAAAAATTATGATCAAAAGCTCATCAATGACATTCTCATATGGGGCTTTTATTTTTTCATCCAACCAATTCTCTACGACCACTTCAACTTCACAAGTCAGGGGAAATCGCTCAATCTCGAGTACAGATACACAGCCCGTTTTGACTTGCTTATTTGTCAACATTTTTCTTTTTAATACTTAGCGTCCAGGCGCAGCTGCGTCTAAAGATACACCCATATTTTTTAAATTGTATTTCGTTTCGAAATATCGATATTTTAGTGCAATAACTGGACACGTTGACTAAAAACATTCACCAATCGATGAATTTGATAGCCTTCTTCAATGGCGATTCTCCTTCAAACAATAATGAGTTCGGAAAACAGTAAATTATTAATTTATGACAATCTGAATTTTTTCATGAAATAATTTCTATGAAAGTGACGTGATCTTCGAAAAAGTTTCTGCAATGTATTATGATAAATCTAACAGTTTCGCTGAAAAAGTGGCAAAAATTACAAATTTACTATGAATTCAATTTTGATAGTGAATTACGGTTGAAAGAGCAGATTTATCACAAAATGACAAGACCTTTTTTATAGAGCATTTGATTTCCTACAAAAACCTGTTTTGGGAATCGTCCTACATTGACCCGCCCGTAGTTACAAAATTTAAAAGTCGCCAGTGATGTGTTCCCCGGGTTATTTAAATGGGAAATAGAGAATCACGAATAGGAACTTCTAAAAAATATTTTAAAGAGCTGAAATTTGAACAGGCATCATATTTTATGATACTGGAACTATTGAAGGATGTTTTTTGAAGGAAAAAGAAAAAAAAATTTTTGCCACACACTAATTCTGATATTGAGTTGAGTATTCTTATAACTATCATTTCTGTACGAGATTGTAAATGGAATAAAATATGTTCCTGAGAGCTGATCCTAATGATAAATAAGACACTTAGAAGCTCTCCGGAAACATCGCAGAGTGGACGCTCTCCAAGAAAGGAGGATTCGAAGAGTAAGGAGCGAGCTTCCGAGTGTTGGCCAAGTTTGAGAGTCTCAGAGTCTCGTAGTTCGATAATCGAATACGAGTTTTTCGAGTCCCAGAAGTCACGACATGAGGCTCCCTCGGGAGTTGGCCAAAGAGGTTGGTATCTACAGGACAGTTTCTTTTTTTTCTACCTCATACTATTTTTCTCTATCAGATACGTGCAAGTAGACACATGTATCACTATGGAGAACCTGAAGTTACCACTCTAGCTGCTAGGGAGAACCTCCCCGAGGATGATCCAAAATTACTTCGAACCGAGATAGAAGTTCATCTCGTGTCAATGCTCGAGTGGAGTCAGCAACCATTGAGAATGTCAAGAGGTTTGAAAAGTGATTGGACTCGCAAAGTTCATCCCAAAAAATTCTATTGCTCGAGGACGCTGATAGGTTAACACTTTAATTGAATGAAAAAAGAAATTGATTATTCCAACGATTGGTATTTGATTTTTATTCTATTCATCCATCTAGAAATGATTCCAATTGCGTTATTGGGTCAGACTTCTCTTCAGGATGTTCAATTTGAAGTTATCAATCGTATAAAAGGCACAATTTCGCGTGGCATAACCGACAATACGAATTTCGATACAAAAAAAGATAAATTTCATGAATCGTACTGTTTTCATCGGTATTTCGGGGTATTGCGAGCAAATCTTTCAAACTTTTTTTCAAGGTGTCTGACCCGATATCCGAACACTAAAAATTGAAGATCTATGAGTTAGAGTGATAAAATATGTTATCAATAACAGGTAAGCTCGTTCCATTCACGAGGAAAATATTGTAGAAGGACACTAACTCCGCCTACTGAAAACATATATACGTGTGTATGGGATTTTCACAGAGAGGCAATGATATATTCCGGGGACCGTGTTGTTGCCCACGTGCCGACATGCGAACGAATGTCTAGCCGTCATTTCAAGTTTGAATTATACACGACCTGTAATGTCGAACGGACTTGTTTCTCTATCGCTTTTTTCAATCTATCGTCTCTCTGTTTCTCTCTCACTCTCTCTTTCTTTTTTTTATGTCCTCCTCTCTTCGAACATCCCTGTGCTTTTGATACTGCTTCGTGCTCCCCTAACGGATACTGCAATATTCATGATAAATGAGGGTACACACCCGGTACCTGAGCACAGCATTTCTATTGCACACATATGTATACATCGTACGTACACAATATGAAAAACAAAGTGCCCTAAGCTTCGCAATATGATAGGTAAAACGATGTAGGTTACGCTCTTTTGTTTGGCAACACACGATATTCACAGGTATCTGGGCTGTTTGAAGTGTAATTTTGATGACATATCCAGTCGTGCATACTATCTGCAGCGTCCCCATCGATAGCAATTTGTACTAGGAAAAACGGATAGATCAAAATATTCAGACATCAAACTTTCATACATGGATAAAATTTTTCTGAAAATTTCACTCCATGGCACCTACAAAGTCTCAGTTGTTTAATCGAGGTCTCCACAGGAATGCAACTCGATCTTATGGAGGATAACACACACGTATGACAACTCGCTGCACCCGCACAACATTTGTCTTAATACAATTAATTGATTGCTTTGAAAATATGGTTATATATGGTTAAGCTTTCTAATGTTTTTATTTCAACTTGAGACAAAATTAGAGTAAATTCATTAAGTGCAATTCAAAGTCATAGATAATGCCATAAACGTGAAAGAGAAATACGGGAAACTGGAATATTCGAGGAATATTTCAAAAACTCACTGCTCACTAACCAGCTAAAACCTAATAAAACCATTCTAAAAATTTTGAGTATTGTTCGGGTATAGAAATGAGGGTTCCATGACTGTAAATCACACGACAAAAAAACACCGACAAAATATCACCGACGAAAAATCACACGACAAAATATCACACCGACAAGAAATCACACTACAAAATATCACACCGACAAATTATCACACGGACAGTATATCACCACTAAATTATTAAAGGTTTCAATTAAATTATTTTGGGTTTCAAACAAACCCAACCGGACAAACACATACAACCCTGCGCAAACAAACATATATACATCCCTACACAAACAATCCCAAACAAACAAACACATATATTCCTACATAAACTAATAGAAACAAATAAACACATACATCCTACACAAACAAACCCAAACAGACAAACGCATACATCCCTACACAAACAAACCAAAGCAGACAAACACATACACCCCTTCCCAAATAAACCCAAACAGACAAACACATACATCTCTATACACAAACAAATCTAAACAGACAATCACATACATCACCACACAAACAAACATTAATCTTCGATTAATTCGTGATATATTCGTCATTTGCCTCTATATACTATGTTGATGGGATATTTTGTCAGTTATTTTTGGTCTTGTGAGATTTTGTGTGCGTGATCTTTTGACATACATCCCCGCACAAATAATCCCAAACAGACAAATACATACATCCCTACACAAACAATCCCAAACAGACAAACACATACATACCTATACAAAAACAAACTTAAACAGACAATCACATACATCACCACACAAACAAATATTAAGCTTCGATTAATTCGTGATATATTCGTGATTTGCCTCCATATACTATATCGATGCGATATTTTGTCACATTTGTGGCCTTGTGAGATTTTGTATGCGTGATCTTTTGACGTGTGATATTTTGTGTGCGTGATCTTTTGACGTGTGATATTTTGTTGTGGTGATATATTGTCCGTGATATTTTTTCGTGTGATATTTTGACTGTGATATTTAGACGTGCTACCGAAATGAGGTACCTTTCCTGAAAATTTAAAGCCATCTCATTCAGGCAGAAAAAATTCTCAGCTGTTTGAAAACAGCGATTTTTCAGAAATCAAGTAGCTTTGAGAGGCCGTGTATAAAAAGGAACGTGGTAATATAGGTATAAATATTCGTGTATGCGGTGATAGAATATATCTAGACGAAAAATTGAAGCCGTATTAAAGCCGTCTACTTGAAAAATTATTGCTGCGGCAGCGTTTCAAAAGTCCAGAGAATTTTGGAAAAATAGAAAGTTAAGAAAAGCGTGCTAATTCAACCAGATTTTCGTTTGTAGTGAAAAACTTTTTTTTTGTTAAAAAGTGGAAGGTTAAAGAAGAAAAATGTTGCTTCATAAGAGTCTTTAAACCCCATATAGTTTGCATGAAAAAAAAAAACATAAAAATGGCTAAAAAAATGACTTTTTAAGAATTTCAAAAAATTCTACAGCCGGCAAAATTTCATGAATTGACTTCAAATTTAGGGGATTATGGCTTCTTTAATAATCTAATTTTTGGAAAAAATCAGCACCCCAACGCTGACACCTAAGCGTGCAGGCTGCGGTCGAAAGGTAATGGATCTGCTCATATATATTTGAGAATGCTCAGTCCTGCATTAACTTTTCGATCCGACTGCGTATCGGAACCAGCACGATTTGGTTGAATCTACGAATGTTCTTCTCGTCGGTGATTTTACTTCCACCATCTGGGCATGAATCCATGAACATTGTATTGAATCAATAGAGCATGGGTTGGATAGGTGCTGAGAGATCATACTCTCAATTATTGGCGATATTAACTTCTTCGACAAAAAGACCAAGGAGTGGTATTTCGATAAGTGTCTCTGTATATATGTTTTCTGTTGACCATTTATTAATATTTGTGAAAAAATACTTTTTGAGTTCGTTTGATTACATACAAAGTTCCACAGTTGTGAAGAAATCAGAATGAGTGTTTTGTATGAGTATATGGAAGGATAAAAAAAATTATCATTAAGACTGAAGAAATCACCGGTATTGTTCAAATGTTTGAAAGAGATAATTTAGTTTGTTCGATAGAACTGTCATTTGCGAGTATATTTAAACAAAACTAATGTATCCATCAAAAGTTGTGATTGATATGTTATGAAAAAAAAATAAAATTGTAAACAAAAATATCTTCGCATATATTGAATTATAGGATTATGTCTGTCGATATTCATTATACATTTTGCGGATCTCATACTAAATTTAATACCCGTTGAGGAAATGTAAACGACCAAATAAGACTTGTAATACGATATTTTTACGGGCCTTCAAAATTTGAAAATTCCGTAACCATTTGTCGTCCTCAAGTCAATATTGCTAATCGGATGGACGCTGAACCCCCTTTTTTAACCTACCGTTAGAACCCCCGTCAATTTATATTATTTATGGTTTTGACATATAATTTGGAAATAAATAAAATTTTTAGTTCAAGAGGTCAATAAGTAATTGTAGCCATAACGAAATGTTAAATTCTGTACTTCTTAATTGTTAATATTTGAACCAAAAAGTTAATAAAGGGTTTTGAAATTTGACAGGCAAGTGCTTGAATTGTAAGAAATAAAAAAATTAAATCGTTTAAAATCAGCCCTAGCACTTGTACATCCTTAACATTGAGTCGGTCCCAACGTAACCCAACACTACATAGTCAAT
Source organism: Venturia canescens (assembly GCF_019457755.1). Taxonomy (NCBI): domain Eukaryota; kingdom Metazoa; phylum Arthropoda; class Insecta; order Hymenoptera; family Ichneumonidae; genus Venturia; species Venturia canescens. The sequence goes on along the minus strand of NC_057422.1, from coordinate 21,327,053 downwards.
GTTGAATAACGGCTGAAATGCTATAAACCGTTTCACTTAAGCGTTTATTTCCAATAACAAGAACTGAAACGACGACCTCGAGAGTGGCTGAATTTTCAGATCGGGATTCACACAATTTGTGAGTTTATGACACACTTTACGCCTATAGCGTGAACTTATAGGGGGGCCAGGGCAAAACGGGGTATCTAGAAAAATATCGTAATTTTCAGAAATTTGAGAAGCTTTATTGATTTCTTACTCTCAAAAACTAAGAAACGTATTGGATTTTTAGCAGTTTTCGGAAAAAAAAAGAAAAAAAAATTTGGGTGCAATGGAGTACGCTTTGAAAGTTGATGAATTTTTTTTTCACTCTTCGTTTTTTTTTAAATTATCAAAACAGTCTTTTTGATCCTTTTTTCGGATGATATACCAAATTCACTGAATGGAAAAAAAAAACAATTTTCGCTATTTCTAGTGCCCCATCGTTTCGCCCCGGTCTTCCCTGCTTTTTGCGGACCGGTTTATCAAACTGCCGATTTCATAATTATTCTTCGTTTTTAAAGACAAAAGTAGTGAGCAAAATATACGAGAAAAATATATCAGGATATGATCCACTTAAAAAATATGTTTTTAAAGTCTAAGACGAAAGGCAGTATTACTAAGATCCAATTGTCAGAATTTAGCTGTGCATTCTATACTTTTGTTTCCACAATGAACGACTGTAAATTAATTAAGATCATATGAGCGTTAGAGCGAGAAGGGCAGTGAATGAAAACTTTGAAGTTTCACAACTAACTTTGTCTTATGAGCTTTGTAATAAATTTGTGGTGGAAATTGGAAGTGTACTTTATTCGGAGGTTCGCAGCAGTGAGGGTATCTCGTTAATCGGGCTATTTTCCATAGCTCTTGTTACATTCTTTTTGGAGTAGGGATAGGGAACCTGCGTATCATCCATATCGCTAAATTTCGGCTCCCCGCGAACTCGATAAAATTCAAATAAATGAGGCTGTTACATCAGTTTAGAGCATAACTTTTTGGGCACTCTGTAGAATGTACAGATATATTGAGTTACAGAACAATCACGAAAATGCCCCAACTGCGAAATGGAAAGTCCAATCGAAGCTAGGCGCAAATTGTTATTCACCCGTTATTGGTAAGCCGTATGTCACATGTACAGTTTGCGGCACAAAGCCAGAGAGCGCGTGCAGACTTCACGATATCATTCTGAAACTCATGACAAGCGATAAACTATCTCTCAAACGAGCCTTTCTGCATCAACCACGATATCCATCCAAAACTAAGCTGACAGTGAAGCGTTTACACTCATGTCATTTAGTCTGCTTAAACTTTTCTTTCGAACCTTACTCGAAACCAACTGAAAGAAAGATAAATAGTTTGCAATTGGAAATAAGCATTGCGATTTATCAGTGTCATCGATAATTATGAACAACATGGAAATCAATACAACCACAAGGTAATAAAATTATATTGATTTAAAGGAGCAGAACAGAGTTATTATAAAATTGTGGCATATGTGCATGAGGTATTCCACGCAAAACGGAGTGAATGGTTCCCGATTTTTTCAGAATTTTTTCAACTTTATTAGCTCATAAAATTCGTACGGCGATAGCTTAAAATGTTTTGCATATTATCACGGATTTTTAGAATTCTTTAAAGATTTTTAAAAAATTAAGAAAGTTTTTATCAATTTTTAATTTTTTTTCCAATAAAGGCTGTCCAGAAAAATTTGTAAAAAATTGGCGTCCATTTTATTCAATGTAATAATCATGTAAAAAGTAGTTTCCATGCTTCTCTATTTTTCGGACTCATTCGGCATTGTACTTGTTAAGAAGTTTTTAATGTAAAAAAGTAAACGTAAATTAAATAAGGCGGAAAAAGCACGATGGTACAAAAAATGGTAAATATACCGCAATTGATGGGTGCGTAAATTTTCTTCTCTTCTCTTTATTCGGTGTTAATCCTTCGTAACAATTGGGTGTGCTGTGTTAGTGATGACAGATCGATGAATCTCGAGCAATAATTGTGCCAGATCTGTTTCTCGTGAACGCGGATAAAGTTGGTGATTGGCAAAATTTTTGCTTGCTGAGAGTGGGATTAAGAGCGGTTGGATGATTAGGTCGATATTGTTGGAGCTTTTCTCAGCTCGTGAAACGTAATTTCGTCGAAACGGGACTATTGAAACTTTCTCGAGCAGGTGATCGAGGAAGGGGGCAAAAATCTTTTGTTCTGTAACTATTAGCCCCATTGATTCTTGGTGCAGTGGGTGGGTGAGAAACCGGGTTGGAGAGGTAGTGTAATGCTCCGAAAGAAAGATCGTCCAATCGGAAATAAGAAAATCGTATCCACAAGGGGCGCCACAGTGTGGTAATAGCAGTAGGAGCTAAAACGCGAACCAGCGTTTACGTATATAGAAACGGGCATGGAGTGCAGACGCGCCGGCTGTGTGCACGCTTCGATGCGCGATTCGATGCTTCGGGAAAATTGGAAAGCTTGGAAACCTCGCTCACGAACAAACCATATCCACCTCACCCCTCGCCACTTTTTTGCCCTACTCAATTGTACATGTATCGTATACCCTCATGCTTCCTTTCCGATTTTATGGAAATTCTGGCAGTATAACCGAGGAAAATGAAAATGAGCTCTCTTCCCTTGGGAATAATATCTATATGGGCAGCGTGCTTCGTGGCCCATACAGGCATACCTTCCGTTTACCTTCGGACAATTCGCGTCTCGGATTTACCAACATATAGCTTATTCTTTGCTGTACCGATTTTCAGTCAATATGTATAAATATATGCATATAAATAAAACATGTTGGAATTCGCTCGGTAAATCTCAATACCATTATTGGCTTTCCGTAGGAAAGTTGTGAATTTAAAGTATAATTCCTTCTTGATGGACTATTTTCTTACATAGTTTCATTGCCATTAGCCCGTTTTTTTTTTAGATTTTGATTTCAGAATGTGTGTCAAGTTTTAGCCTCCTTTCTCACCTAAATTTTAACTCACAACATTTTTCTAATAAATTTGGATTTTCAGAAATGAAATGAAAATTAAAATTCGTTCATCCGAAAACATTGAATGCTGAGAGCCAACTCTCAAAACGATGGAAGCATAAAATATGATTATCCACGATGAAAATGGAGAAAGCCCTGACGCAACTGAATATGCGCAACCCTTCGAATCCACATTTCATCATTGGAAATATAAAGTGGGGGTCTCGTTGAACTGTCGGGTGGAAAAATATTCCTTTTTCGTTATTTTCCCTCTTTTTTTGCTGACTCCCCGAAATATGAACCGATAAAGGAGAAGCGGACAGGGCATCGAGCATCATTCGCAAATATTGTTTTCGAGAGAAAAGCAGACCCGTGAGCTTATTCAGGTTTGCCCATCTGGTTGACTTTCCGCTACTCAGCATAAACGTATAAATGTTCGACAGGTTTTATTTTCGGTCCCAGTCCATTTATTCCGCGGGGCATGTGCAGAAAAATACTTTCTCAGAACTTGCATATTTTCGACTACTATCACCGGTAAATATAATACAAAATTTCATTACTTACGAAAACGTTCGTATATGAATATGAATATAATGTAAAATATATTGATGATGCATAACAGGTACAAGAGTTTCGAACAAAAAATCTTGCTATTGCAAAGCCACGATGGCGATATATCTAAGAATGTGAAATGTGTTTCAGATTCCAAAAATATGAAAAATTATTGTTGCTATTCTTCCTCTGAAGAGCTCCTCAATTTTTAAATTATTTTTTTTAGACAGTTTTTTTCGAGCAGAGAGTTTTCTAAGCATAGGAAAGAATTGCTCCGAGTGAGCTGTGGCCTGAATCTGCCAGAGCTTCAATCCGTTAATTTTCTATGAAAAAAATGAGGCCGTCATGAAAACTTGGTTGGTTTCAATCCTGGTGTCAAGGTGGGTCCAAGATAATTCTCAAAGTCCACTGGCAGTCTGAGATGAATTTCTATTGTTCTGAATACCGAGTATTCGAAACTCAGGATTGGAAGAGCTAGGAAGAAAATAGTCAAACTTATAAACAGTGCCTTTGTTATTAGGGATGATAATATCAATCCAAAAGAAATAACCATAGTTTTAATAATTTCATAAACTTTTCTAGGTATTGAAAAAATAGTATATTACACACCTAGGCAGGGAAAGTAGACTACTTCAAACCGTGGGCAGAAATTGTCACCCAAGCCGAAGGCGAGGATGATAAGCACGCGGTTTGAGGTGGTCTAATTTCACTCCCGTGGAGTGTATACTATTTTTCATCACACATGCACTGAAAATTCAACCTTCCGATTTCGGAAAGTTGAACTTTCGGCGCATGTGTGGTGAAAAACTATATTTCCATATCGGTGAAGACGATAATATCGGAAAATTACAGCGAAAAAGTACAAGATGGAGAAAACCAAGAATAGAATTTTACCAGAATATATGAAAAGCACAAGATGCCGCACAGACAGTACAGATAAAGTAATAATAAAAGTAAATTTAGCCAGAGGAAAGAACATTCATGAGGATTTTGTCGAGACTAGAATATGCTGGAGACGTATTTTCTTCAGTCTCACGAATAATAAACAAAGTGATATTGGTCCTTCGTTTTTACATGAAAATACATGAAAATATTCTGATTGGAGAAATCACTATGCTTCCATTGTAGCGTCAGACCATGTCAGCATAGTAAGACGATTAAATATGTTTATTGCAAAATAAGTGGGCAATTTGTTGTCAAATTCAACAAATTTCTGTGATTTTTTCAGCTCATTTACATCGATTCCTCCCATTGCGCCAGTATCGACCGACCTTGCAATAAAAGCAGTGATTTTTTGTACTAAAAGTATTTTCATGTAGGTAATGACTATATGGAAAAGTAGTAGTAGACCGAGGATTGTTTCGATGGGATAATGGTAGCATGATACTCCGCGGATATTTGGGGTACGCACCGAGTGAGTACACGATTTGAACTCACGTCACGTTCATTCATTTTCCATAGTCATTAATTTTAACGAGAGGCAAGATCACGAGACCGTGAATTCAATCAGCGTTCGATGATAGTGGACGTACTGAGAATATACTGACGCGGGGGAGATTGCAGAAAGTGAAGAGTTGGGGGTTCCGATAAAACGCGAGAGCGAAAGAGAGGAAGAGAGATCGATAGCATCGTGGGTAATTGCGGAGAAGCCTCTCTATGCATATTCCTCATCATGTTGTGCATTAACGTCCTTACACCTTATGCACAAATACACAATCACACACATATGTGCACACCTGTAGATATAAACATATAGATTGGAATCCATGCTTGGAGCAGTTTTGTGAAAAAATTATTATGATAGAAAAATTCGTTTTTTTTTCACTTTTTGAGATGCTCAGTTACATATACGAAAGAAAAATGTCACGCTGATTTACAATGATTAAATCGCGACGATGAATGAAAGGAAAATAGCAACTCAAGGAATTGGAACTTATACTTGAGGAATGCATTACTTGACACCCAAATGTGAATTTAAGAATGATTGTATTCTTCATCATACGGTATCATGCAAAAACCATCAATTGCTCGCAGAATCATTCCATTTTCCCTCCGTTTATGTGTATCAAAGGAGGTGAGGCGGGTGAAACTCTCGCTCTCATTTCGTTTACGTAGGACTCAACGAAGCCAGGACTTCCGTAATACACTTACGAGAGGGCTCGTGGATAAGTACGGGAAAAGACGAAGAAGGAGAAGTGGGATATCAGAGTCCTTCAGCGCGCGGAGGAGTAAACCTCATTGTGTGTTTCCCCGGGGTATTTGTCGAATTACCCGCAGGCCGAAAGTTCCGACCGACTGACGAGCAAGCTAGTTGGCGCATAGTTTTCAGGGAACTTCAAGAGCGTATTCGAGAGTCAAACTGCACGAGAGGGGGTGGAGTTTTAGCTCGTAGTTGTGCAATGGTGGCAGACCGAGAAGAGAATCTCCACTCTCGCGTCTCCGAGAGTTAACTATAGACACGCTTAAAAAGACCAAGTCAAGTAGAAAGAAGGGTGAAAGGAGAGAAAGCGAGAGAGAGAGAGAGAGAGAGAGAGATTTTGGAACGAGACAGAGGGCGCGTGCGTTCGCCTATTCCACGCCGGAAAATATACTCCGTGAGTACACTAAGCTAGAAGTCGCCATAGAAAGTTGGAACGCTTAAAGAATGGAGGGTAAAGAGTGACGCCAAACTATCCCAAGTAGAACCTGGTTGTAGTTTTTCTTTTTTGTCTGCAAACTGTCTATTTTCTTGGCTGTAATTTCTATTCAGTTTTATCAATGAATCGAGCACCAATCATCAGTTTCTGGCGTCGTTTTGTGTGAAAACTTGAGAATTTGAGAAATTTCATCAGGCCTATTTTTCACATTCGCTGTGCAAATTTTCTAGCATATGGTCCAATATTAATTTCTTTACTTCATTATTGTTAGGAACAAATTCGGCCCATTTAGGAATAACCCGACCTCGGTTCTTTGACGTACGATTTTAGTCAAAACCGCTCTTGTGAACAAACTGTAGCAGAAAATAGCTTTCTTAAACCAACTTGCCTGCTCTAAAACTTTCAGTCCAGTCAAATTAGTACTTCACCCGGGTTTAAACCACCGGCGTTGAAACGCCAGCGGGATCAAGTTAAGACTCGTTATTTTTTTGTGTGACCTTCTAAGTACTTGGAATAACAGCTTGTGGAAGTTCCGTTTTGCAAGACTGCGGTGACGTTGCATTGGAACTTTTAGTGAGGAAATCGTTGTTTCATTTTTTTGTAACTATAAACTTAATATGTTGTACAGAAAAAAAGATTGGTAAGGTCAAGTTACCATATGTGGAGACCAAAAATATATTAAAAACGAAAATTAGTTAAAATTCAAGATACGATGTATGATTTAATGAAACCGGTTGTTGCGGTTGCATAATTTAAAAAACAATTCAATTTAATTGTTTTTGTTATGTTGAATTGAGAAGAAGTGTTGAATTCAAATAAATCTTACCTTTTATTATATTTCCGAACCTCGGTGCCAGAACAAAAATATTTGTGGGTCTAAATAACGTTTTTCGCCGCTTGGGGTTTTTTTTCTACAGTTCCTTTTAATAAAAAATATGACGGCGAAAGTAATTATTCAGACCGTCACGAACTGTTGTCCTCGGACAAAATATCCGCGACAAAATAATCCTAGCTAAAATGAACGCGGATAAAATATCTGCCTCCATTCAGATTCTGCCACCAAACCGAATCCGTATACACATCAAAAGTGTTCCGAACCCACCCAACGATCCCGCTCACACATGAAAGTGCTCTGAATCCACTTAACGATTCCGCACAAACATCGAAAGTGAATCTGAATGTTGGCAGATATTTTATCCGCGGTTGTTTTGTCTTCGGTTATTTTAGCAACGGTTATTTTGTTCGCGGTTATTTTGTCTGCGGTTATTTTGTTGCGATTTTTTTTGTCGCGGATATTTTATCCGCGGATCGAATATTACGGAACCATTCAGACATCGTTGGTTGAATCGTATAAGTATGAAGAGTGGAATATGGATTGAATGGCGACGCATTCAATTCCTTTTGATCTTTGGTTTGCAAGAGTGCACCGGAATGCAATTCAAATCGAAATCCACTTTGATCCGAACCGTGAATGCATTCCAGACCAATGTCGTTGATAACAGATCAACCGTTATTTATAAACTGTTCAACCATTTTTGTAAAATCTTTTAACGCTTCTAAAATTCTCCGAATAATGGATATTGTAATTTTTCAAGATATAATAGGATCTAATAATAGGATAATAAAGCGAGCGAGAAACGTGTAATTAAAAATTGACTTAAATTCATAATGCAGAGTACAACAAAATTTCCAACAATTGGCGAGTGCGACCGCGTAGGAACGAATTACCATTAAATACTTGGTCTCGAATTGATATCGTAAATTTTAATGTTGCACGTAACTTGGATGGAAAATTTTTTCAATTGATTTGGTTATTAGAATAAGATGAGAAGAACGGGGCATTGGTTTCCAAAATGTTTTCAAGCGCGATTTTTCGGTTTTTCATTTCTCACGTTATCTATTTGAATATTTTTTTTCGCTCTACAAAATACATACGGTTTTTCTTTTTTAATATGGTTTTTCATGATTTGTGAAATTTTTTCTGAATGGTTGTGTTCAAATTATTTACGGTTAGTTTCGTAATTTTTTTTGCATACCATTATGTTTAAAATTTTTTTCATTTGTTATTCAATGTACTCCGTCACTTTTGCATTTATTTGATAGCATTCTGTTCCTTTAAACTAAACGTTTTCCATGTATTGCCATGATTTAGCAGATTTATTTTATTTTATTCATTATGTTTGAAACGATTTTTTTATCACCTTTAGTAATGAATTGCTCACTTGTGGCAAGTTTCCGAAGAATAGATCGAACTACTTCTTCTTATAAATCATCGTGCATTTTTACCCTTTATTCATTACTAATATTTTGTGGCCATGATCAGAGAACTTTAATAAACGGAAACCGTTAATTCTACTTCAATGTGGCAAAAATCGATTAATATGGAGCCCTCATTCTTAATGATATCTCGAAATCATGTTAATTCTATAAAAAAGCACGAAGAAAATGTATCCTAATTAAATAGTAAATTTTAAAGATTTATGAAAGCAATAAAAAGTCATCTATTCGAATCGGAGGAGAAAAAAACAAATGTACATCAATATTATTGAATTTCGACTCCAAGAAATTACATGAAAAGTGATTCGAAATCTTAATCAAAAAAAGATTTAAAAATCATCAAAAAACTTTCTCAAAGTTAAAAATAACCAGAATATATAGTCATGAGCAATGAGAATAATTTAGCTCAATAGTTACAACAAACAAATAATGAATGAAAAATCATTCTGAATTTGTAATAGTTTTTCGATATCCTGAATATGTGAAAATATGTAGAAAATAAAACGATTTCTCACGTGCGAATAGTTCAGCGGATGGTATTGACGCTCCAGTCATATAGTCGATGTTAATAATAAACTTACCTGTAAAACAAAGAGAAAACATTGATTATTATCATCGTCGCAGATGTATGAAATGTTCAATTGTCAAACTGCTAGACATACAAATGTCGTTCATTTAAGGAGGGTGGCTAGGGACGATACAATGTTGCCATGCTAAACCATGTAAAATACATTAAAAATTTCAAAATGATAAGAATTTAATAGAATTTGGTGAACATATTCTTTAGAGTTAAATTTGAAAATACAAATTTTTTAAGATTTTTCTTCTGTACAGTTATCGAGTAATTGATCACTAAAGTTGACGTGTATAAGCATAGCGTTTCCATATATATAGGTATACATTCCGGGCATAAGAAATCTGCTTTAATGCGTAATTACTCGATAACTAAGCAGAAGAAAATTTTGAAAAAAATTGTGTCTTCGCACTTGATGTTGAAGAACATTATTACCAAATTTGATCAATTTCTTATCAATTTGACGAACGTAGCCACCCTTCTTAAGGATTAAACAAAAACGAGTCGCAGAGTTATATGAAAAAAAACAATTCTGAGGGATTCATAAAATGTCACGGTTGGGCATCAACAAAATAAAGGGTGGCTCATTGGAAGAGAAGGAGCACGAGACTCTAACAGCAGCGAGGGTTGTACTTAGACAAGAGCGCTGCGCAGTTATTATCCCCGGAGATGACGTCCTTCGGCAGATTTAGCGGAGGCTGCAAAATCGTCGTTGGCCTCACGCAAGTAACTTCTCTCCTTATCTAATACCATGTGCCGGCTAAAGAGCACGTACGTAAACGGTTAAACGACATTTTCCTCTCACATCCCTGGTTCGTCCCTTGCACAATTTGCCCGCAGGGTATCCTCATAATTCACAAAATTTCACCTCACACTCGAGCTCTCGCATATTTGCATAACCACAAAACTCTGCGTCGTGGAAAATTGTGCCAGAAAGGTTAGGTATGGAGGCGTCGAGGTGACGGTTCGTCGCCGGACGTATACGTCGCCGACGATGAATACAAGAAAGAAAGAGAGAGAGAGAGAGAGAGAACGAGAAGGAGAGATGCTTATTACGAAAATACTAAATTCTCCGGGAATTCTCCGGGAATTCACCGTCGCGTAGACGTGGCAAAATTACCAAAGCTCTTCTCTTGAGAACGAATAAGAAGAAGTAGACATTTTTTTCAAACGCTGCAATGTAGCTTATAAATTGACAAATTCCTGACGGAGTTGAACGCGAGGTTGATGTATTCATATTATGGAATCAGGAGGGATGAAATGAATATGTAGTTTAAAAAGTGTCTCATCTCGTGGAATCAGCACACGTACGTTGCTTATCCATCTCTCTCTCTCTCTCTCTCTCTCTCTCTCTCTCTCTCTCTCTCTCTCTCTCTCTCTCTCTCTCTCTCTCTCTCTCTCTCTCTCTCTCTCTCTCTCTCTCTCTCTCTCTCTCTCTCTCTCTCTCTCTCTCTCTCTCTCTCTCTCTCTCTCTCTCTCTCTCTCTCTCTCTCTCTCTCTTTCTCTCTCTCTGTACAGGCCAAAACATCTCTGTTGGTTGAACCGACAAGTCCGCTGTGGCGCCGACAAACAAACAAACTGACACATGAGCTACCCATATACCCTGTAGGAATACAGAAAAACAAACAGACGTGGTGAAAACGTATGAAAGTTTGCTCATGTGTGCGAAGGAGTGCAAGGAAGTGCTAGTCAGAATGAGAGACGGAGGAAGGAAGAAAGCGAGAAAAGCAGGGAATTGAACGACGAAGCTGCATCAGTTGGACACGTGAAAAGAATATCGAAAATGGTGAATATAGTAGTGAGTGAAGCAGGAGGAAGTAAAGTCAGACACCATCACACATGAAGTTAGAAAAATTGGAGCGGCGCCAGTGTTATCGAAGTAAATGTTTATGCAATTGCGCTCGCGCGCATTCCCGTAGAATAGCTCATCGTATATACCGAAAATAAATAATCCCTTCACAAATATGCCAGAGAAGTGTCGTGAAATCGTAGAAAAAAAGCGATCTAGTTATCTTTCAAGAATATGTGGAGAAGTGCACAGAACGACTTCGAGCTCCGTGCTATCCCCGAAGGTTTGTGTAAAAATTTTTACACGTCGATTCCTTTATTCGATCTATCAGGAGGATGAAAAACAGCAAATTTTCATTTTATTCAAATGACATTCATTCCAATCGAAATATCTTTTAACTTCAATAAAATATCACATTTTCTCGTTGGTTCATATAAAAGTTATTTGATTCGGAAGAGATTTATCGGAAACGGGGCCTTCGATTGTTCTCTATATTTAAGCCCTCGGATCCGTAAGGTTATAAGACCATCGTGAATCAATATCCATTTGTAGCATTCTAAATCTGCATTTACCAAGCTCCCTCTTTTTCTCATCGCGAATCTTTATATATAAAGGCCTCTCGGTTCAGTTATGGACCAGTCCTTTTCAATCCAACTTAATGCGTTCAAGAAGGGTAGATTGCTACGTTAACCCAAATAATAATCATCCAGGATCATGGTTAGGCTCCCATCAAGGTAAAAGGATTAAATAATTGTCTGCTCCAGGACTGTAATCAACGAAAATGGAAAAATTAATTAAACGACCATCACAGGCTAAATTAAAACTCTAATGGACGTTTGAGTGACGGCTTTTTCTTATTTTCGTGAGCAAAGTCATCCGAATTCAAGAATCTTCATTGAAGTTAAGGGAAGATCGAGGCATGCATAGAAATTTACGAATGAGGCAAAAATTTACGTACAAAGAAATAGTCTTAGTGAACGTGAACGAGCGATCAGCGGCAGCGATAAATTTAATAACTTTATAGAAACGTGTCGCTACATAACGACTTATCGGGCTTTGCATATCCACTTCGCGTTGTGTGATTTTCTCTTTCTCGCGCACCGGGCTGAGTTTTTTGATCGCTTTTCCTCATCTCGCTTGCTCTTGTTCGTTCTCAATGGTGTGTGGGGGCGCGTGTTGACACGAAAGAGGGATATAAAACCGAGAGAGCTACCGCAGCCATAGAGTTTATAGGCGGGTTGGCCACAGCCGGTCGTTTCGCTCGAAATCATAAATCAGAAGAATCGCCAAGCTCCTAGCCCACACACCTATACATTGAACACTTGACTTTGACTTTGTAGGCTCGTCTACGATGTTGCCATGTATTTATACATCCTGTTTTACATTTCGTTAAGAACATGCTTCTCTTTACCTAATGCCTGTCTTTCGTTAACGATTGCACTCGGACCTCGTAACATATTCAAGAAAAAAGCTCTTGAATTATTAATTCATTCATCTATAAATTTGGCGAGGCATAAAAACTCTCATTTATTCTCTTCAATCGGATTCTTCGAAAACGATAAACGATCAAAAAAATGTAGTTAATTTTACGAATTTTCTAATTAGTTCTCAGGCCAACTTGTTGAAAGAAACTGTTGAACATTTTTCAATCCGTGGTTGAGCTCAATGTGTAAATATTTGTAGTGGAGATATTATTACGTATATTTAGTGACAGCGGTACATAAATTAATTTATTTCGCATACGTGAATACGTATAAGCATTTGGGGTGAACCACGTATTGGAGTCGTAACATCTCCCTTTATCGCTTTCGATCGATACAATTACGAAGACTTATGGACTACTGCGAGATTCGAGTTCCTATATGCAACATCCGTGTCTATCGCTTATTAAGAATTGTAACGTTGTTAGTACGATTACGTAGGGGATTAAAGGTCGCCGTTCGTACGAACATGTAACCCATTGTTTCGACTTGAAATCCCAATTCCTTTGTTGCTTACTTTATAGTTAAACAATACTCAGCATAAACCAATATTTGCGTAGTCCATATTTCTTGTTATATTATCTCATAAATAAAATTGGTTGCCATAAATCAGCGGACAAGGTGGTTGTAAAGCTACAGAAATTTTACCAAACGAAAGCCGAGTGGAAGGGTGAGCGGATCGATATTCATACTGGGTTGTTTTATTTAGTTATTTTTCAAACATCCTGTTTTTTTGCGGTCTTTCTCAATTTTCCAAAGACCAAAAAATAAGAAATGACTAATGAGTCCATTTTTTATTTTTCGATGTATTGTTTTTAAGCTCTAATAACGGAGAATGGAAAACACACCAATCATAAGCCCACCATTTTTCGTAACTATGTTTGTATACAATGTGAGGGTTCAATTATCATAAAAGTTGGCAATGTTTCATAAAATTTTTATGAAAAAATCGTGTTATACGAGACAAGCATAGCAATCACACGAAGCGTTGAATAAACCATTCTTTATCTTATGAGAGATCAAAAATTTTTTACATGTGTATTATCAAGATAGGTCTGTCAAAATATTTGAGCATTGCTTCGTTGGAATAGACAAGCCCGTCAGCACTGAAAATACGATGAAATTTCACAAACCCGAAGGATAGGGATTGTGGGAAATTTTGGAATGTCTCTGTGTATAGTTTCTCGTCAATCTTTCGTCCTTGGCGTCATCCCCGCAGTATTCGTTTTTCTCGAGCGTCATGAAACGATCTCATAAAATCACCACTGTATATATAAAGATCGGACTATTCACATTCTACGATTTTCCGTCGCGCGACGAGATCCCCTTTGGAATCCAAGCAACCACGAAACGATTTCACATACTGTGTGGGTCCTCCCAGGCGACGATTTTTAGCTTCGTTTTATATAAACTCATCAGAAAAATAGTGAATGAGAAACTTCCGAACTGATAGAGTTATCAGAGTTATTTCGGAATCGTGTCAGTGAACTTTTTTATTTGGAATACGATAAACGGAAAAGGAAAAAAGTGAGAAATTCGAACGACGTAAAACCAAATAAAGGAACTTTCATTCTCTGCTAGAATGTATTCCTGTTCAAATTCAAAAACAAAATACGAAATATGACGAGACAAAGATCATTAGAATTGTTGACAAAAATGTGAGATACGATGCAGTAAGTACGTTAGTTCACCGTATTTGTTCAAACCAAAGCGAGACACGATTTCAATATTTCTGAGTGAGTAATAAAATGAAACTCCTAAATCAAATTCAAGTGAGAAATCGTACATAAGACAGATTTTCGGCTTTCGCCAAAATAACGCCCGGGTTCCGTTTATCCGTACAATAGGATGGATAGTGTCATACACCTAAATCTGGTGGTCGAGGTGTAGTACGTGCTCGTGGGATATCAAAAATTCACACGTGACCTCGAATTTCTCTCGTTTGTACTCCACATGCACTCATCCCGGTCTCTTTTTATCTCTTTCTCCCTCACGTATATTTTCCCGTAAATCAAATCCGCTTCCATAACGTGAAAGCGATTTTAAACCACGTTTAGTACCTACTGGCTCCCTGTGGCACTCTAGAAAAACGTACGCCCGCGGACATCCGCGCAATAATTGCCCCTACTTCTCATACCATCCCAAACGATGAAGCTGACGAAAGGGTATTAATAGCTCAATCGGCTCCGCGTATGACGCACATATATAGAAAGTACGTTGGAACAGTTTGATGCAGGATCCCGTAGAAATAGAAGATGAAACTGCGATAACAAATCGACGTTCAATACCGTTTTCATTTTAGTTTAGTGGCTCCATAAGAAGTTACAGACACGTCCTTCAATTGAGTATCAATGTAGAAACTGGTATTCGAGTAAATGATTAAGTATACAAACGTTCGTACTAGCTTACATTTCAACACTTGGCGTTGAGCCGCGACTGCGACTCTTGATCATCGTCGAGTGCCAATTAAGCGTACAAATACCTTGTTTTTTCTCGAAAAATTATATATTATTTATGGATATTTATTCTGAGTAGAACAAACAAACCAGAACATTTGTATTTGCTTTGATACAAATATAATCCGCAGTATATAATAAATATCACTCACTAACCCTATGTGTTATAATGTCTGGAATTAGGAATATTTTTTCATTCATTGACAAGCACTGCGAAAAATTGACGTTAGGGTGAAGAGAATAAAAACGCCGATAGGCACGTTCGTCTAGTGTGCTTTCATAACGCAGTCCATCCCTCCACGTCCGTCTGGCTTCATATCTCCCGCAGTCCCTTACTCTCGCTCTTTCTCGTTCTCTCTCTCGCACACGCACGCTCCCTTTCTCCAACTCTTGCTCTATAAGTCTAGCTATCTCGCCATCTGCCGTCTCTCTCAGTGCAACCTTGTGCCGGATCGATTATTTAAAAATTCTCCTACCAGGGCGCTCTCGCTCTTTCGCTCTCTCGTCCCCGTCTGCCTGCTCATACACCGGACACATCCAATTTCCCGCACTATAGGATACCGAATCTCGTGGATTCTCATATTCGACGAAGTGGAGGATCGTTGTGGAATGAGGGGGAGAGAGAGAGAGAGAGAGAGAGAGAGAGAGAGAGAGAGAGAGAGAGAGAGAGAGAGAGAGAGAAGGAGCAATAGAGCCAGCGAAAAAGAGCAAAAGGAAGAAAAAAGATGAGGCTGCCACGATTATCTGGCGTGCAGTGCCACTGACAGCCAATCGTAGGGAGCGGAGATTAATGCGAGTCGCTGAATAACTCTCTAAGCTCAGCCGCTAGCCAAAACTTTCGGCGGATTGTACATCGCCGGAACGAATCATTTTCTTAAGAGAGCAAAAACGTACCATCTTATTCGCAGATGATCTGTTGGTCGGTTAGCTGTGAAACACTGACGAAATATCACCGTAAAAAATTATATGAAATTTACAATACTTTTACCGTACAGAGGTATATGAATTTTACGAACTGGGTATATGATATAAAAACTTGTTGAGTAAATTTAAAACACTATTGTAAATTCCCATAACCGCTATGAAATTAACTATACATGATATTAAATATTCAAAACAAGTTTGAGAATTTTCTAAATTAGTGATTCAAAATCCTATATTGTCAATGAGAAATCACAACCATTGTACATGAACTCACCCATCGGAAATAAAACATTGAAAATACAAGACAATTTTGAAACGCATTTGCAGGTATTCGAGAAATGTGTGATAGACGTGGAATTGGAATTCCGGAAATGTGCGACTTTTTTTTCCAAAAATTGTCTTCCAAAAATGCAAGACGCGAATAAGAACGAAAATTAATATAAACAGTTGAAAATTATATGACCCTTCCAACACATTTGTCATATATTTTTATATTGAACTTATAATGTCGAATTTGTAATTCATAATATTTTTTTAGTCGTATTTTTAGCTACATCAACAACAAAAATATAGCACAGCAAAGATTTCGTAATTCAAGATGAGTGCAGGTATACTGAATCTAATATACAACCGTATACTAATATTAGTTCAATATACATGAAAGTCAGAATTTAATCAGTGTATTATTTTTCATATACACAAGCATAGTAATTTTGATGGGCCACACTTTTATTAGCACATTACCCGGTATGAATTTTAAAAATCGTATCGTCCGTGTAAAACCACGACACTGGAGTTCGCTACGTTAGAGTCCAACGAAATGGATGGAAAAAACATTCGTAATTTTCCAATTTTTTATTTCACAAATCATTGAGGTATGTTGGAAAATTACGAATTGCCAATAAGAGAGAGAGAGAGAGAGATCAAAATTGGAAAATTAAAAATTGTTTTGTATTTTGTTCATTCGGTTGAACTCCAACGTTTGCAAACTCCAAGGACATTAATTAAAAACTTCTACACTTGTATATTAATTTTCAAACAGATTTTTTTTACGGCGTAGCCTACTTTTTATGTAACTCTTTTACAAATCGTTGCAAGGACCACTGGGACATTTAATATTGAGTTCTATTTTCGAAGCAGAACGCATAATTGTCGCTTCAATCATTTGAATGACGAGTTTCAAAAGCTTCGTGTGAAGAAAATGAATGCGCATGTTTTCGTTCACAAGTTTATTGTATGAACGGAAATTTGATGTTATCGGCTTCATTCAAGAGATTTGTAGCACTTTGTTATCTTTTTTTACGTGGTGTGTAAGAGAATGAAATGATAACACAATTCACATTAAAACGTTTAAAAGATAAATTGAAGCATTAAAAGTAATGGAAGAAGTGAAGAAATGGAAGAGAAAACATATCAGTCATGAGAAAGTAGGAATGCGGTATGAAAAAGGAGAGGATAGTCAATTACAGACTATCATTGCATGTGATGAGTGGCCATCGTGCTCTAAACAATTGGGTTTCAATATGAAATTCGAAAAACACGAATTCGAAATTCATTTTTGTACTCAGAATTGGTTAAAAGATCTTAATGGTAAGTCAATAACGCTTTCAAATATCGATTCAAATCTTGAAAATCTCATAATCGGAAGTTTGAATTAACGGAAAAGCAGGCACTTTTCCATAGTTAATGAATCGTCTGAAAAATTCGAAATGTTGTTGACAAATAAATACGTGAGGATTTACACGACGAGAAGAACAAGCGTTTCTAAAATGCAAAAGGAAAAATCATTTATTCCTAAGAGTTCTTGCAATTCGAATGGCCAGACCATGTAGAAAACGAACGAAGACAACTTTCATTCGATATTACGTACGTGCGGTGCATGTCTATTCGTAGATAAAAAAAAAGAAGCATAAAAATAAATGCAAAGTGTTGGTCTTCTCAGCATGTATCTGTACAGATAAAACCACATACGCTGCACAAACATTGTACGATACAGAAATACAGCATAATACAGCTTATTACGATGCAAAAATCGTTCGCAACCGTTCCCATTCGAAGCCAAGCTACGAAGATGTTACAAGATGCTATATTAGATGCAAGAATTTCTAACGTTCTTGCAAAAATGCCAACTCGGCTATTCCACCACCTGTCATGCCAGTTAGACATGGATCTACTCGATATTCTTGTCGATTTCCTTCAAAAGCTTCTTATACAGAACTTTATATGCATGCATGTATGACTGCATATATAACTAAACATCTCGCCAACCCTCCAGCGCTATATCGAACACCCCAAATAAAATTTTTGCTCTATAAATGACTTGCAATGGCTCTTACCTCGGGATATATAACAAAATCTTGCTGTATATCACCCGAGGGAAAGTTTTTTCTCCAAAAATTGCAAAAAATTATAGTAGGCTTTTTGGTGTTTGAAAGGAAGCAATAGATGAAGCTTTTAAAACTTTTAAGAAGCAAAATAGTTCCTTACGTACTTCGTTTTGCTACAGTTTCCCCTATAATAACACATACAAGAGATTATCGATGAAGTTCCATACTCGATCGCTATCGAGACGTGTCATTGAGTCTTGTGATATACGACGCACTGACGCAATGATGAAAAAAGTAAAAAATGTGCAAGCTCGTGGAATTTTGTACATGTTGCCAGTCATTTTTCCATAAAAATTAAAATTCAGTATCCATCAATTAATTTGTGTGACTTCGGATCGAAGAAACGGAAAAAAATGTATGCGTGGAAAACAAAATGAATGAAATATTTAAAGTTATGGCAGCGTCTCCACGCTAAGTATTAGGAAGCACCATTTTTTCAACAGCAAAAACAAATGACTCAGTACACCTTGAGGCTGGGATTGACCGTAGGGTGGCCCTCATTTGGGATGATTTTGAAATTTCAATTGGACCAGGCGGAAAAAGTTTTCAAATAAATAATAAAAAAAGCGCGTAAAACTTGCTTTTTTCCCCGCCAAGACAATGAATTTTCCCATTCAATTTTAATGGGAATTCAGACCTATATACTTGGCTGTTTTTTTTTCGCCAAAATAATACGTCAAAAAATATGGAATTTCATACACGTTTTCTCTGTAATTATTCGTATTTCACAGAAAATAGAACGAGAGATAAAGCAATAGAATCTCATGTTGTACCCGAGAATTTTACATATTACGGTTTGTGGTGTAGGAGTCGGTTCGGTATTTTTGTGCAATGAGCTAATTATTGTCAGCCGTAACCACATTATTCGATATCGCAAGTCGTTCTCGAACCAATGAGAGTAGAATAACTGATTAAATGTGTTGCGTTTTACGAACGATAAAAAATAGCCTCAAGGAAAAGGCTTCGGGTTTTGGACTATGAAGGAAGTCTTTCAACAATACGATCCTTTCCGACCGCGCTGAGATGTGATATGAACTGCCAATAAAATACTTGTTGTTTCGTGTTTCACAATTCATACATCATCAAATTGTATGATCGCATTCGCTATCAATGAAGAACTACCTGAAAGGTGCTCGTTTACTTCGATAAATCATAACCATTTTTGAAAGGAATGTAATTTGATAAGTGCGTCAATCAATAATTGGTAGGAAATATGGTGCTGATGAGATTTTCATCCCACATAATATACTGGCAATAGAATGAAAATATTTCAATCAATAAAATGTAATGTAAAATTTTTGCGCGTGCGTAACAGTTCATTTATACACGAACCCTCACGAATAATAAACGCACGTTCGGGATATGCGTGGGTCTCGAAAGTCTAATGGATGAAAGCCATTAAGTATGTAAAAGTTTATTTGCGGGAGCCGCCATGCGATGGTAGTTAAAGTGCGATTGGTCACATCGATGCGGAAGTGTTTTAGTCAGATTTAGTTCGACGATAAAAGGACATATATAGTGCATTTGACCGCAAAATGTATGGCTAATGAGTATTTCGTGGATTCGAAATGGAGGACGTGTTACGTTGGATCGATAAATTGACTCATGGCGTTTATGTCATCGCGTACATATACTGATGTACTTAACATTATGAAAGGATAATAGCATTGGTGGTAAGGCATGGTCACATGTAATCTGTCAGTCAGTGAGAAAAACAAATCTACGAAAATTGTCACTAATTTTTATTTTTCAACTCGAACGGTTTGTCAAAAAACCCTATGATGCCATAAAATTAACGTAATTTCGTACAGAAGAGTTGTAAAAACCCCTCGATATTCTCCAAAGGAGCTCCGACAATGGCGACCAGTTAGTGAAAAGTGAGCGAATCAACCTGGACAACGGACGATCGTCCAGAGATGCTCTTATGTGTAGAAAGAACTCGGGATACCGTAAGTTCATCCCTATTTTTCTTACAATGTTTCCTCGGTCATAGGCGTGTTGTAGATGGTAGAAATAACAAAAGAACAGAGCATAACGGTATAAAGTGAATCTCGAGGGTTAATGATAAACACAAAAAACGTAAAAATATACCCAAGTTTTATCAAGAAGAGATAAACGTAAAAAACAAAAACAAAATACTTGAGATCTATCGATAAAATAATAAATAAATTGAACAGAAAAACGAAATCGAATGGTTCTCAAGGTTTGTTCGAGTAAGATAGAAAAAATTAAATCAAATGGTGGAAAAGGGAGTAAGGATCGGTGGCCATCCTTTAACCTTCGCGGTTTAGGGATAAGAAAACTCTTCGGCGTATGCGGCTTATGCAACTACAGATCTCGTGATTTCCTTAGGCCTGTACGGCTAAGAAGGATCAGAGCGAAATGCACCGATTTTTTATTTCGCATCTGTACTTTTAGGCGGTGTACATTAGGGTATGATTTGGAAATACTTAGGACCATGATCGATTTTCCGGTTAATATCGATAGTTTTTTGGGAAACCTTAAGCAAATATAGGAAACCCTTCAGGAGCGTCTTTAAATTAATCATTAATTTACAATATGTACAACGTTCGCGAGGAAGTAAGGGGTAGTTCTAGTTTATAGAGTAAAAGAAAAAATGTATGCTAAAGTGGCGTACACTAGAGTGTGGCAGAACTTGTGCTGGTTTTTTCTTTTAATCCGTAGATACCACACTGGTACAAATTTGCACCCACAAAAATTTCAAGTGTCTAGAACTCCCTACCTGGGTGGTCCAGCGGCCATCCCCCTCCACGACAAATATGTCTATGGGTATATGTGTGGTGAAAAGGTTAATTCAGTGAGATCTATTCTAATTTTGAAATCGCGTTTATAAGGCCATAATCGAGAGGAATATGGTTGAAATGAAATATTTACATATGAAATATAATGTAGATGTATTATAAGATCTACAATGACATGATCATCTGTCAGATACGTATGCTTCGAATGCCCTGCGAAGAACAACTGAAGTATTTGAATACTATTTTTATACTACTATTATACCGTATACTTTTTTGTCTAAAATTTTCGAAAATTTAAACATTTCGTTGAATGAAATTTAAAAAATGCGTTCGAAAATACCGACTTAGGCGCCCCCCCCTCCTCCTCCTCCCCAAATTACCTTATTTTCAGGAACGCTGAAAAAATCTTTAATTTCTTACAACCATTGTGGACTATTTTTTTCTTAAAATATGACTTACTATCTTTCATTTCGCACAAGAATCATGCCGATAACTTAATTTACATTGAAACGAAAAAAAGGTTTTAAAAATTCCTTTTTTCAATTTTGCCATTTTTATATAATTTCAATTTTTTTATTTTTCCGTTTTTTTTTAATGATTGTAATCGATTACAAAAGAATTGTTACCCCTTGAAAGACTCGTTGTAAGATTAATTCCATACATTAATGGATGAAATAAAAAGTTCTGAAAAATCGAAGTGCGAATTTGCACCAGTATGGTGAGTGTGTCACCTCAAAAGCGGTGTGCTGTCTATGAGTTATACCCAGTGTCGAGCCGCTACCGCAACCAGTGACTCTCGATGTAGAAATTTATAAGGAGACAGAGAGTTCTCAGTTATATATATCGAACCCGAGAGTCCTATCAGGGAACATCAGATTCATAAACCTTCAAAGAGTTACTTTTGCATGATTATCGAGCCTCGATACTTCATATATTGGGATCCAGGATTATATATACTCCTTCGTATTACGTACGATCTTATCAATAATTGTGTACAGAGATGCGAGAACGAGGCAAGAAAATGTCGGCTCAGAGTACAGGAAAAACATGTTTGGGATAAGTAGACGCAGGCTAAAAGACGAGAGAAAAGTCATGCGGTTGAAGAATACAGGGAGAAAGAGATGTAGAGAGGGAGGAAGTGCGAGAATATACATTTTGCATAACAGGAGAGATAAGAAATAGTGGGAATAGAGAGTATAGAAAAGAAAAGCAGTTATTTTTCTTTTTCGATGCACTACACGCGGAGGATAGGGTGAAAATCGCTAGGTGTATAAAGGAATCTAAGAAGATATGTGGAATGAACAATAACCAAGCGACCGAAATATATTTCGAATAAAAAAATATGAGTAAATATAAGTAAAAAAAAAAAGAGGGATGAAACGAAAGGTAAAAGGGAATTCAAGAAGATTGTATCAAAGTGAACGATCGAATAAGTGATCGAATTTATTCAGCAACCCGTGCATTGCAGATTCCTCTACAGAGGGATACTCGATTGGTTGATAGCGACCCAAGATTATTAATATACGAAACTTTCACCGAAAGAAAACATATGGAGAATCATCCATGCGTCCCAAAAATAAACATTGACAAGTTTTTGGTTATTTTTGGGACGCATGGATGATTCTCCATATGTTTTGTACAGAAGCATTATGCGGTGGTATTCTATATCAACGGTCGTTGACACTTATGTGTGTATATTCCACTAACATCCAGGAACTCATGTGAGTATACGAGTAAAGCAAAAGCAGAAAACGATGTTGATGGTTCTATGCTAATTCTACAAGTTGGATGTCATTTGTTTTATAACTTTGATCGAGCTTTGTGAGGACAATGGCTTAGAGCCAAAAAATAGTCAGTTTATCGAATTGAATTAGTCGAAAATCTCGAAATAATATGAAAAAGATATGGTATGTCTATATCACAGGATCGGGTCACTGCCGTGGCTCTCGGTGTATAATTTTGGCTGCGTATCAATAATATAGTTGGAAAATAGTTTCAATTTTTTTGTTCATAGTGCGCGATTGAATCATGTTCAATTGAATTAAATAGTGAATTATCGTTGTATGCTAATCCCGAGAACAGCTCACTCAAAAAAGAATCAAAATAGTTCGTCAAGTCCAAATTCAATAAAACAGAAAAATATTTTCTTTCGACGTGTATTTGACCAGCAGATAAATTTTCGGAAAAAATGATAAATTTTTAGATTAAAATAGTGAAATTTGAATTTTTCATTTACGAATCCGGATTGTGTTACATCGAAATCCTTAACACTAATTATTTCTTGTCAAACTAATCAGCAGATACTGATAGATATAAGCGAAACGTTCAAAGTCGTTGTATAAGAGGCATTTGAAAATTATATCACTGACATGAGAATGTTGTTTTGGTCGTTGGAAGTAATTGAAAATACATATGCACAGTATATCGGATGGTGTATCTAATTTACATAATTATTTATAATGATGGATGAGGGGAAATTGCGAACTTTTATTCATCGTACGATTTCGTCAAAACGTCAAAGTACTTAGCCGAATTAGGTTCTTTTGCGTGCACCACCAAAATGCTAAAAGCGTCGCACCATGGAGGACTTATAATGAAATTTTTACCAGTACAAATACCATGGGATTTTTATATAATAAAAGCGGAAAGTGCACACATAGTGAATTTATTCAAGCATCCTGACATTCATTTTCGTTTGATATTCGGACTCAATGGTAACCAGCGGAAATGCCGTTAGCTCTCGAATAAACATCTCTAATCAAAAGCTTAAAACGGTCAAAGGCTGGTTCAAAGCTTTCTTACTATATATAGATTCTCACTCCACGTCCAAATTTCGTTGGATCATTACATTTCCCCACCATGAATTATATACTTGACTTTCGAGGTGTATTAAAAAGCATACGTTCTTTCGTATTTTTTTAATGGCCAAGCTTTAAACTGACTCAAATATAAACAGATAACTTCGACAACATAGAAGTAGTGCCCATGAAAAAGTTGATATGACGGTGTGAGGGAACGGTGGTACATTGGTTTATAGATAGAAGATTTCATTGAACCATTATATTCGGGAAAATCAAGTTCTTTTTATGTTGCTACAAACTCTACATAGTTTGCATCCGATGATTATTTACCAACTTATCCACAGCGAACTAAATTCACAGTAGAATTAATTAGGTACAGTCAGACGCACATATCACTACCGCCAAAAAATTCGGAATCCAAATCAATCCCAATGGTTATTATAACAATGTCGATAACCTTTTAATTAACATAATTAATGAGTGATCAGTAGGGTAAATCGAAAAAAGTCGATATTGTTTTTTTTTTGGCTCCACAAGTATTTTTCTCCATATTTCGAATCGAAAGTATGCAGTGGGGCCAGCCCAAATAATTTTATTACGAGCTATATTTCTGACTAGCTTCACTTATGAGCATAAAATGAAGAAAAATCCTTATGGAGCCGGGAAACACAATATCGATTTTTTCGTGAAGTTCGTTTGAATATCTGAAAAAAAAATTCAAAATGGCGTTTATGAAATAATATTTTCCCAAAATGCGTCTTTATATTCCATAGATTCAATTATGCAGATATTCGAAGTGCTCTATCACTTTTATTATCAGTGTGACGGTTATTGCTTTTTGTAAAAAAAAAGTACCAAGAAACATTCAGGAAAAGCAATATCATAAACAAATCCAATTTCCCTATTATTTTTGTACTCGGAATATGGCAAAGTACCAAAGCAAATGACATTAGATGAGTCATCAAGATAGATAAAACACTATATATCGATACGAAATACTGGATTCCTAGCACTACGGAAAATCCATTTACTCGACCGGGATATACCTTGATGGGTGATCGCTCTGCTTTAGCGTGAAATATTTGGTAGGCTCTCGGTAGATAGAAAGTGAATATCCGGATATAGGGATTTGTATTAGTGCAAGGCAATACACATGACGCCGATACTTCGGGTAATCCGCAATCCCATTTCTGATCGACTCATTTCTCCCTATCTCTGTTACTCTCTTCCTCTATGTTCCAGGTACAGGTGAAATCCGTTCGGCTACTCTCGCAGCATGTCACTCTTGTGGCAACGATAATTTGCGGTTACGATCAGTGGATCCAAGGGGTGTGATCCTTTTGAATATGCACAACCCTGTGCACACGCCATAATAGGGTATATTACATCATGTAAAAAAATATATAAAAATGCATGATTATGATAGAAGTCGTAAAAAGTAAACGAGAAATGTCAATATTTATTCATAAAAATGCAATGTAAATTTTATAATTCAATTTTAAAAATCGTCTTTTTTAATCTGTTTTTCAAATGTCTAAAACGCCATCCGCCATATTGGATTCCAACGTGACGTCACTCCGATAGTAAACAATCTAGATTCTTATTGTGCGCTCTGTGTTATTTTGAAGTTTTACAAGTTATTATGCACGTTTATGGACTTTTATCATTCATTTGATTAAAATCACATTATGGAAAACGGTTTTGTGAAAGCAGAAAGTACAAATCTACCAATGATAAATATATATTGATTGTGGCAATGAATCCACAATTTTTGTGGCATTTTTACACTCGTATTATTGCATTCAGGCACGAGACACCAAAGATATACCACTATATTTAATTATTTTTACAAATCTTATTACTTGGTTTTTCGCAATTGTATTATTTACTAACGGAGTGACGTCACAAATCAAAACAACATGGCGGCTAGCGTTTCCGCGCGAAAATTGAAAATCGTAAATAAAAAATATATTTCAAGACAATTTTCCCTCTTATAAAATTGAAATGAAAATTCTACTGGTTTATTACGATTTCAGGATTATTTTTAAACAGTTTTCAAAAAAAGGTGTAATACCCTATTAGTGCGGTCGAACTAATTATAGTATATTATGTGTATTGTGAACGGATGAGAGACCTCTATTGAACTCCGGCATGATTGTAAATTTAGCCACCCTAATTGGTATGACGTTGTAATTATACTTAGGCGCGATACGGAAGAGGCTATAAATTATTTTTTTGAGGTTAAAAGACAAAATGGCAGAGTTAGATTGCAATGGAATAAACCATCGAAGCATGAAAGTTGCTCATCTTCTCTTCCTGATGTTCTCATTGGGGAAAAAATCTTAGCAATGAAGCCGTATGCAATATTATCGCTTTGCTACACTCGATGAATCTACCACAGTATATTGTTTTCTTCTGAACAATATATGTATAGATCTGTAATATTAGTAAATGTATATCTATAGATATCAGATGCATAATACGTATTGATGGCCCTGGGCTGCAGGGATATATTAATCTACGCTTATAGACAATCGATATGCCCCCAGAGAATTAATACATCGATACTTGAGCATAAATATTTGTATACAGATATACGGATGCGACTAGATATTCTCGAAGCCCGATGCACAAATCTGTTGAGCGTTCTAAATCCAGTATCATCGACTACGTGATAATCCACTGAAATCCGCTTCACTGGATCAGCGTTCTTTTTCCACGCCTTAAACGCTACAACCGTGCTCACTCGTTTCTTGGGTTCGTTTGGTGATTGCTAAATCCAAATGGTCTTTCTTTGGGATGGAATGAGAACAAGGAGAATTCTGATTGCATAGTGAAATACCAACCTTTCTTTTCGTTAATGCGATGTTATCTATCGAATGCAATTTTTACAATTTATTACGAAGCTATTATTCCGTGATTTCAACTAGAATTTTGATCTTTGATTTTCCATAATGTTCTTCAGGTGCAAGTGATCATTCCAAAGTTATGGGAGATGAATAATGTAACTGCAGTTCAAATCGGAAAGATATAAGATACAAACGGTCGAAATCTTGACGCTTTTCTCTGCAAGGGTTTTTCGGTCCTCAATAAAGGTAGGACCGATCGCAGAATCACCGTATTACCTAGTTGGAAGAACGGAATAATTCAGAAGGGTCGTCTAAATGGAAGGTCAAATGAGAAACGAGGAGAGAAAACGTGTCAAACGAAATTGGAAAATTAAATATTCAAGGAGACCTTCCACCATGGAGAATAAGGGAGGAAGACGTACATCGAAGGCAAGGAAAAACTGACACTAATAAAACGTATGTGCGGTGGATAGAGAATAGGAAAACAGAAAAACAAGGAGTAAGCGAGAGTGTAAAAGAGTAAAGACAACCGAACTTCGGATGTCTGTGCCATTTTAGTCACTTTAGATATGAAACCAATAGGGTCGTTGACGTTCGTCGTTCGCGTTCTAAACGCAATAATATCTCTTGCATCTGAGGGTAGACAAAAAAGTTATAGTTTACTGTGGCTTACCTCGTGCTGCAGAAAAACTTGAGGCAAAGATTGTTTTTTCCAATTAACGGACAAAGGTGAAATAAAATGCTGAGAAGAATTTCATAATTGCAAATCTAGAGTCGCGGTAGCGACTCTGAGACAAGTACATTTATGTAGGATGAGTCGCCTCCAGAGAGTCTTTACAATTATATTGACCACGTTATTGAACCAAATTCTTTTTCGAAATTTTAGTATATATCTTGCATATTCCGATATCAAATAGCAATTCTCAAATAACATTTTACTATCTGTTATTGAAAATCATCGGGCACGATCCAAAGAGAAAATCGATCATTCTTGTTCAGGTTAATAGCAACCATAAATTTTCGTTGTGTGATGACTACCATAATTTCATCGGTGGGCTCATAACGATCGTTTAACTGGCCACAGTATATCATAACAGCGGAAGCAAAAGCCAGGTGAATGTACGTTGGAGGCACTTAGAAGCGTTCGAACATCCAGTTTGACTTTAAGTTAGGACATAAATAAAGTATATCAGTATCGTTAATACGGTATTTATAGAAACACAAAGCTCGTTCTTGGTCGAGCGGTGAAGCTCTCGTTCTTTCCTGGTATTATAGCTTCTCGTATCCTATCGTCCTTCTACTTTCATGGGAGATGGGGCGGTGGTAGTTATAGCCACATCTCATCGGGTATAATAGCGACTTCCACCCTCTTTAGTAGCATTACCTATTTTCATCGTTAGATCCGCGAACGTGAAAGAGGGTAAGGTTTCAAGTGACTTTCCGGATGTATTCGTGTAAACTGGCTTCCCTTACAACCTACCACTAATATCATCTGGTCTGTTGTATACGTATGTGTGTGTATAGATCCAAGGCGAAACACAGAAAACGAGCCAAGGTATTCCGTAAAATTGCACGAAGCATTTTCACTACCAGAAAACGAAATACGCGAGAAGGGGAGGCCAAAAGGTGAAGCACCGTATTTGAGAAGAGTGCTCCCAGCCCAGAGCGAACGGCAAACTTGAGTAGCACCCCAAAGCTAAGAGAGGGGCCTTATAACGCAAAGTACCGATATAAACCGAGTGAAACGTTCACGATTATAGGTTTTTCGGTTACAGCTTCACGGATAGAGAATATATAAATGCAAAATCGTAAGAATTTCTGCGGCGCTCCTAGTAAACTTACGATTCTTGCCTTGGGATTAAGATAACGAATGCAGAATAGCTCCGCTATGACATTCTCTTAATGAATCACGTGTTATTCGGACTTGATGGGAATTGCCGTTCTTTCAGTATTCATGAAATATTTTACGCATGTATTTTTTAACACCTGCACTTCTATGTAATATTCCATAATGTTTTATCAAGATTGTTTCGTCAGTTCAACAAGTTTTATGTACAAAAGCATCCATTTGGTACAACATTCATTTCATAGACCCTTCGCATTTTTCAAATACCTCTATCATACAGGCTCTACTGATTTTATACTGAATTGCGCGGAATCAAGTTTCGACATACAATACAAGAAATGAATCATAATTATAAATTATAACATAGCCATTAAAAATATGAAAAATATAAATTATAAAATAAAGCAGCGTGCAAGCGACGTTTTATACTGACCGGAGTTGAATAAGGAGCCTTACACAATTTGTGTTAACTGAAATTAAATCCTTTAAAATATATACACGTATAAAGCAGCTCTTAACAGGGGGTAAATGTGAGATGAACATGTTCCTGCGTACAAGGAAATTTAATAAAGTTCTCACCAGGCGACGTCCACTGATTGATGTACCGGGATAATGCTCCACTAGTGCTTGCGAAAGGCAGCGTTGGAAGTCTAGATCTATACACGTAGTACATTCTGGCACATGCATGGATATATACTACAGATACAGGTGTCAGAGCTACGAGAGCAGATTCCAGTTCACTGCACCAGAAGGGTGTAAAGATCGTTGAAAAATCTGAGAAAAGCCACATCGCCGTGAAAGACTCTTCGGCACCGGAAATTTGATACGTAAGTTCGTCGGATAAGATCTTGGAGATTCGATTCTCATTTTTCTTCGTACTCAATTTATTTTCTATGACAGTTACTTCAAACGATCTTACTGTTGCTGATGACGACTTGTGCCTTTACCAATCAGAAACAGACTCGCTTGTTCTATAAGGAAAAATTGTAGGCTTATACCCGAGGTAGCTTTTCGGATATGCAATGAACTATCGGTTGAAACTGAAACTTCAGTATTACGTATTCAATCGTTCATATATAGCTGCCAGTACCACTTGAGGCTGTCAGTAAACTGATATTCCAGTTATTTATATGAGGTAAACGATTTTCATGCGCATGTTGTGAACTCGATTTTCCCAAGAACTCCATAGTTTCCTTAGTTCAAGCCCGGAAACCCGTGCCCTGTCTTTCTCATCAAAGTTTCATCGATTTTCCGTATTTACTGCACGTGACATACCGTGGTAAACTAAACTATAGCTAGAGCCTAAATGGTTTTGGTTAAGTGATAACTTAGAAAAAGTTCGGAAGTCACGACAGAGCATGAAGTTTCATTTATGTATAGACTAATCGACACAAAAATATTTACAAATGGTATATGCAATATCCAGGAAAAAAAGGAAAAAAGAAACTTGTCAACAAGATGTTTCAAAATCAGTTGTCTTTATAAAAATAAACTTATCAGTGATAAAAATTGATTAAATCAATTTGTCATTTAAAACAATGGTCCTAAATCGTCAAAAAAAATCTACGGTATTGTTTTTTTTTATTTTTATTTTGACATATGTCGAATGAATATACAATTATCTCCGAATCTTAATCCTCTCCTTCATAAACGAGGATTTTTAAAAGCAATGGTAGTTGCGCTGTGAAACGCAGCAACCAAAAGTAACTCGTGACGATATATCCATTCAGAGTCGAATAGTATATTTTGAACGTCTGATAAAAGGCGATCGATAGGTTGGACGCACTTATCGCAAGTTTAAAGTTCACCCCTAATGTGATATATTGGACATACGCTAAAGTGGCTCCAACTTGGAGAAGACTGAAACACTGCGGTGAGATCCGTAACAACCAAGTTCACGAATTCATGTAAGAAGTTTCAATGGCCGTTGCTATTGGACACGAGACTTGGCCAGAGTTTTGGAACCCATCACTGGATTTGAGAGCACCGAGAGTAGTACTCTGGTACTCAACAATTTGGGAATTCTTTAATAAATCGAACATGGGAAAGAAAAAATATGAAAAATTACCAGTATCGAGTGATTTCAACATAAGTATGTTTTGATTAAAAATTCTAGAATAACGAGATGCTACCAGGGAGTCATACGGTACTATAATAATTCACTTCTGTTTTCAAGCTTCTATTTTTTCCAACGAAACGAAGGATCATAAAAATTTTTAACAGTTTACCACTTGCGAGAGGAAGTTCGTTTCCAGACAACGTTTTTCTGGTGCTGGATAAAAGCGATTAAAAATCCAAAACATGGATCACCGTTTCGCTGTTATAAAACTCTGAGATAGTCCAGAATAAAATACAGACGGTTAGGAATAAAAAAAAATCTTATGGGAAATTGAAGCGGTCGTCAGGTGTATGAAGCTTTCTTTCTTCCTTTCCTATTGCTGCTGGCTCAAGATCTTTGCGACATTTGTGAAAGACGGTATCCTTCCTTTCTTCCTTAAAACCTTCCATACCCCTTGCACGACCACTGAGCATTAGTAACCTTTCCGTTCATCCTTTCAACATGAACTTTTATCGAGAAAAACTAAAAGGAATTACAGAAAAACGATCGTAATAAGAAATAGACGTACTCGTATATTTAGAGGTTAAGTAAACGATGAAGGCCAGATACATCAAGATAGTGAGACACGAGTGAGCTTTACTTTACGACTTTGAGATTATGCTATGCTTTTATATATACACCTAATGTTACAGAATTTACGGTACGTTGGAGTGAAACTGCCTGAAATCTTTCGCACTATACCGAATTAGGAGGAAAAGCGATGTGCATGTTTCTCTCTGACGTTCTCCGAGCTGAATATAATTTACAACGGGTCTCGGTAGTTAAATGTCGCAGCGTGGCTCTCGAGGGAGTATCCATGGGAGTATTCATCCCCGTTGAAACACTCCAGAGCGTACTTGATCTCTGTGACTCGAGAATTTAGTTTTCCAGCTGAACGAGCCAGAATGAAACTGGATTCGAGAATCATCCGGAGGATGAAGCAGGGTGTGTCCATTAAGACGAAACAGTAAGTATCGCAACGGGTGCTGGGACAGTAAAAAGAATATAAGCAGTTGTAAGTGCGGACGTGTTATTAAGCCATCTGGAAAGCGAGAGATACGACAAAATTGCTGCGTAACATTCCGTGTTGTATGAAAAAATAAAGCATCACGCTAGCGCGTTATAATGATCTTTTTTTTCTACAAATTCAATAATACATTACTTAAGTCCCGAATAAAAGTAATCCAGTGAATCTTGCCTGATAAAAGTGTGTACGTGGGCATACGAGAAAAATGGCGCTGTGTGCAGATTCTTGTATATGTATATATATAGTTGAAACAGAGTTGAAGCTTTTAAGTTCTGAAGATCGAGTACAGTTGGCGAGCAGCGATAGCTTGCGCTGTTATAGCAGGCCAAAAGTATCAAAGTATATGAGAGAAACGATTAAGGGCCGCGACGTGCGTTGCAATAGCGAAAAGAGTAAAATTCACTTTTGTACGAGTTCAACCGAGTTCATGCCTTAGTGACCGATAGAGAAGGTAAAAAGGAAAGAGAAAAAGTAGGGGGCACGTCCGAGTTTATGGTCCATAACACGAGTCAAAGAGCCACGAAAGCGCGCAGAATCGAGAGTATATAAGAATCTACAGAACTGTCAGAGTTCGAGTAAGTGTCATGAAATAATGAATGTCTGCTTCCTTCGAGCACCAACGCTAGATTAATAACGAATTCGTGAGAAAAGTCGTGCAAAATATAAAAATGCAAGGAGCATGGGTACTTGATAAAAGACTAATCGGAATTTGGTTCATACCCGATTGGTTGCTGGACATAAATATTCTCGGCCCAGCCAGAGGAATTTCGCAAACTGCGACAAATTTGTACTACCCCCGTTATTCTTTTTGACCCCTGATCCCAACGGAAATTCTTGTAAGCGACACTGGAGGTGAGATAGTTATGTAATAAGGACAGATATGCACACCGTTTATATACACATATCTACGTGAATTCAAGATATCACAATGAATCATCTCACGTGCTTCGAATACCTTTCTCATAGGGTCGAGGAACCCAAACGTTCGCAAAGTTCTCTATGTCTCAGCACGTAGATTGAGTCTAAGTCCGAGCTGAGAGCAAGTAACCCCTACGGCATTTTCTCTCATTCCGTGTACTCTGCTAAAGGACGACTAAAATCGAGTTTAACCCTTCTGCCCGACGGGAGCATCATCAATTATGAGAAAGCATAGACATTATTAAACCTGTCGCACAACTTTGGCAACTAGAAACTTTTATCAAGAAGATCAGGCAGAAGAGGTATTAATACTAATTAAACGACATGCAGGAATAGACAGTTCGGAAGCTGATTTTTGATCCTATCTGAATTATGATATACAAAGATCGATAAAACTGATCGCGTGGTTCAGATATCACAACTCGAGGGTTCGTGGCCTAATGCAGAAAGAAGAATTTTAAGTGGATCGAACTCGAATATTTGTTTATTTATTTGTCAATTAGACTTATTAATGTTGCATTTTAACCCGAGTAAAAAAAATGTATCGTCCAAATTGTACCAAGCTCGTGAAACCTCTATTTTAATTCCGTTTTGTTTTTCTTATTCCATACAAATGCATACACGCGTTGACGCTTAAGGATGCCATCGGATTCCGACTTTATTCGTGAAAGAAAATTCACACTCCTTATCTTTCGCTTAGTCGGTATTTCACAGAACCTGTGCAAATAACGTTTATATAGCTATCTTAAGAGTCGTGAGGATAGACGAAATATTCAGCGGAGCGAATAAGACACCTTTCACGAATATCACTGTCTTTTTTTGTAAACCTTTTATGCTCAACTTGCTACGTCTCGCAGATTCTCCTTTTTCCCATTTCTCTCGAGTGCGCAAGGCAACATTTGCCACACTTTGAGTGTGTGTGTCGTAAACGGCATTGTCGTATGTAATAAATTCATTTTTGCCATATCAAGCCGCGATATATTTTTACATCCTTAGAAACAGGGCGAAATTATCATTAAGGTACTCTTTGTATTTGTATTGAATACAAAATCGTTCAAAAATAAATTCTTAAGAGGATGTTCGAATTTTTTTTTTTTCAGGTATCAATCTGCATATTTTTGATTCTACGGATACACTGCAAACGCGAAGTATTGGGAAACTCCGAATATCAGAAATATTTTTGACATTTTACGAGCAATACATCAGGGAAGAGAAAACTTTGAAACTGTAAACATAACCGTCTTTTTTTAGTAGGAAGCGCGAAAACAATTATCTCGACATAACGTATACGTAGAGGGCATCCGCATCAGCCGTTTCGTTGAAAGACAAAATGTGAAGGTAGGAATGAGCGTGAAAGCAAGTAAAATGTAGTGAATAGGAGTGTATACCAGGGAATGAAGAGGAAAAAGTGAGAACGAGCGAAAGACGAGAATAGGCGAGAAAGCAGCTCGACGGTACTGCTCTCCTAGGCTATGTGGTATGAAATATTTAGGCAGCATCTACGTCGAGATTCCCTGAGAACGAGCGCACTAATACGACAAGTACGACGACAACGAGAAACGTCGACGACAGTTACACTTCTCAGTCAAGCTCACTTTTACACGATAAACACGCATACACTAATACTTACTCGGGCTCTATAATAGTTTTATTTTACCTACCCCCTCCCCTTCTGCATTTTATACAAATTTAAAATAAAATTGATAAGGATCACTCTAGTAAATGGAGTGGATGGTATCGACGGTAAAGAATCTTACGATAGACATAATTTTGTTGGAGAAATTTGAATACATTTTCACGTCTGTTTAACTCATCGCAAAAGGATCGAACTGGGAGATTCTGCTGTGCCATTATCAACGAATATTTTCCAGACGCAACGCGGTGGATTCCTTCTCTAAAACTTATATTCTAGTATACGTTAAGGAGTTTACGAATGTTATTCTACGAACGAGATGAATGGTCGGACTTGTGATGATTATGTTTAATCCACTTGTATTTATGTACTTATATAGAACAAGAAGCTCTTAGATCCATTATTGTAAAAATTCTCAAAGTTTTTATCGCTCACTCTGTCTCTATCCACGTTTCTTGACTGTGTGAGAGAATAAATTTTATTTCACACTATGGGTTTCGCTCATGAGAGATGTGTCTATGTTTACGGGAAGCGAAAGCTGCTGAAACGGGAGAAAATATGTTTCTACCATGAATGGAGCTTCTCTTTTCCACACGCGGATTTTCCCTCTTTCCGCTGCGGATTTTCAAAGAATTCACTGCTGGAACAATGTGCTTTGCGATTGTAGGATGAGAAGCTTTTCTATCGCAATTCCTTTTCCACAAACCCGTTTCTCCTCCCAAGTCCCTCTTAGTTTTGTTCCCAAATTTGGAAAGATTTTACTGTTGAAGCAATGAGCTTTGTGATCTCAGGGATAAGAGCTTTTTCATTGCTATTTTCTTTTCCTGAAAGCATCGCTGATCCCTTCCATACTTTTTTTCCCAACGCATGCTACAGTTTAAAAACAATGTTCGGATTATTCACGTCAAAGTTCTTACTTTCAACAACACGAGCATTAGAACTTTGTTATCATTCGTATAACGTACGAACCGAAACGGTCAAAGCCCAACTACTCGCACTCTAACATATTCGAGGGTTTCGCCCCCTCCTAAAATCCAATATAGTTAGATGAATTTCTACGATTATAGTAGTCTTGAGATTGTTGAGAGCGTATGAGGGTGGCAGCAGAGACATCGGAAGATTAGAGCTAGAATACTCAGGGGGAGGCTTTGCCGAAAACATAATGCGAACGATATTGCAAGCTTAGCATCCTAAATGACCCGAGATGCCGATATAGCGCTTTTCCTCTCTTACTCATACTCTTGATCATATCGCACCGTATGTATCATGCCTTAGATATATCTTATCGAGTCTGAATGAAGCTGTATAAATAATCATGTCCGTGTGGCTGTTCTTTCCGGTAGATAGTTCTCACTATATATACTCTAGCACGGTGTTCCCTATGACTCTGTCGTTTTATCCCTCTATTCATGAATCCAGCTCACCAGCGTGTGCTTTTGTGGTGCACTGTCTCGTCTCTGAAAACAAGGCGAGAGTACACGGTTGAGCGATCGAATCGATAGACTCGTTATTCACGACACGACTTTACTGCTCGTCCTGCAGTACCGACAGAGATTGATCAGTATATTCTGGATCTCTATGAATATAACTGAATATATGAATTCCATCTTTGTTACATGTACGAGCTCTTGCATTCCAATTACTTTAGTTGTAAATTATTGACTTCAGCTCCATAATTATCCTGAATTTACGATTTTCATCCTACTCCGTTTGATCCACTAAAGTGGAATTCTTTGTTCATCTTTTAAATCTATTTGCATCCATTTTTTCTCACATGCATGCAATGAAACATATTAGTGGATATTAGTGGATTACAATCATGGCTCATTCTCTGGTCTATAAGTTATTCAACATCAAAATGGCGGCCACGCGCGTCAGCTTCAGTATTTGTCAATATCCTAACTACGAAGAATATTCGTTGAACGAAGACACGAGAAAAGTCAAAATGCGGAAGGTAATGTCAGGAACAAGATGGAAAAACGAACGTGACAATATACACGAATGGCAGTTACAAAAGTCACGATGCTCCGAAAGCTCGATGACTGGTGAAGAGTTGAAAGTGACAGCGAATCAGAACACCATGGAAATGCTAATGGAGGGGAAAAAAAAATGAAAAAAGAGCTACTTTTATGCAGGATACGTAAAGATATATGGATTACCAACACGTGTATTTTGTACTGGAATTTTACTTTATCTTTTTCTATTGCCTCTATTTATCAGTCCTTTATTCACATTTTTTGTTTTTTTTTCAAAATTTTTTCACTTTTTCTAGCCCTTATCCACTCTTCAAGCTCGAATTGAGTTATCGTACCACTCTATCATAACACACTTTTTCTCGATGATCATTCATGAAATCGAAGTAGCTGTAACGGGAACGTACTAATTACACGCTTGTTATTTCATGAAGCTCAAATATACAATCCCCATGAGAAATTTTGTTAACACTATAGGTACGCTTATAATATAACTAGACATGATGAACTTAGCATGATGGATTGATATATACTGAGTAGGCTTTGCTAGAAAAAAAAGTGAGTGTGCTTTAGACCACACAATTGAAGTAAAACTTTTTTCGCAACGTACAGATGTATAGGTCATTCCACCAATTATGGAATTAATTTGTGCCGGAGGGTCTGAATTATGCATAATGATCGTTGTTTTTCAAAAGTACGTGTCACTGTGAGCTTTCATGATTTTTTTCAATTTTTTTTGTCTAGCTGTTTCTAAGTTATAGGTTTGAAAATTTGAAAATTTGCAATTGTTAACTTTTTGTGTTGAAAATATCGAACCCCTGAATTATTTTTCGGAACACTCAACGTAGTCATTTTTATGTGAGAAAAACCTCAGCTTTTCGATAAAAATATTTTAAATATTCTCAGGGGTCAGATAAATCCTGAAAAAACAATTATAATTTTAAAATTGCTTTTTCTCCTAATGTACCATTTTTTAAATATTTTAGAATATTTTTTTTTCGTAAAGTTCAGACTGTTTTTTACAAAGGAACAGTACTATTTTATTTTGAGATTCTTCAAAAAGTATAAAACAATCAAGTTGAATGTGCCGTACTGCAGTAACGGCCGTCACGTCGTTTATGGGTTGAAATTCAAAGATCTCGACATATAACATTATATTCAGTAGCTGCGTACTTGAATATGTATATAAAAAACATGAAATTCTTGTGGTTTTTCGTAGAGGTTTTTCGTCTCTATAGTAAAAAAGTGTTACAATTATTGTAATTTAAAAATTTGTATAAAATCACTTATTTTTATTGTTTCGTACTTGGTTTTAATATCGTTCGTTTAAAGCTACTGAACTCAAAACTCACATACCCTTTACTGAGATATATATATTTCATGAACTGGCAGTGAGAAAAAGAGAGAAAGAAAATGTGCGCGCGCATCACTCTCTCTCTTGCTTCTACAATACTTCCAAGTCAGGGCTCAAGACTAAATGTAAGAATGGGGACGATGGGTCTACACTGTGTATTAGGTATTTCTATCTCTACCAACGTATATCTCTCTCTCTCTCTCTCTCAATCATGGTTGGCCTCGCCCAATCACACGAGCCCATGGCAATGAGCGTGAGAGAGAACGAAAATGTACATGCGCATGCGCATTCACACTTTTTGTAGCACTTCCGTTACACACTTCCGTAACAAGATTTTCACCAGTTTACCCCCCCAAGCCCAGCGCGCCTATAGAGGTTTTACTTCAAAAAGTAGAAAGAGGAGACGAGCAAGAGAGAGAGAGAGAGAGAGAGAGAGAGAGACCGGAGATAATGGAGGGGAGGAAAAGAGAGACTACCAAGGCTGAATACTAAATAGTATGGAACCATAGATCTGATAGGAGTAAGATGGAGGTTAGTACGAGTGAACGTCTTAGAAGGTATCCTTTATGCTACAGTAAATGTCGACACTGCTAGGTAACGTCTCGCCATCTTAATAGAATCAGAATAGCACAGTAGACCCGGTAGAAACATCATATAGTGTGCAGTAGGTTATAACATCCTATGGTGGGGTGAGACTAAAAGTGAGAGAGAAAGATTGATTGATTGATTGATAAATTTATTAAGCCTTGGACAAATCCTTGAGGCTAAAAGTAACAAAAGTATAAAGTTTACAAGTAGTAATAATTAACGAAATTAAACCATAAGATGGGTTTTGATAAAGTAAACAGTATAAGAATAGATGAAAAGAAAGAACGATGCATAATACAACAACAATTAAGGTTATGACCAAAAAATGACAAATGACAATGATATAATGGTGGATAAGAATAAGTCGATAGAAGTCAATAGAAGATCGTTTGACATTAAAGTGAAGGACAAACAAGTATATTAATACTGTGACAATCCAGATTATTTAAATAAGTTGGCGATTAATAAGAATATTGGAACTGTGGTTCACTTGTACATGTCACACATTTGCATATTAAACATCAATAACTTCGAACAAATATGAAAACAGGCGAGTCTTTAAAACATTAAGAGATGGTGAGGTGCGAATTACATTAAGTAGAGAGTGCCAGAAGTAAATAGCCGTTAAAACAAATGCATTTTTGAATGAGCTAGTACGATGTGCTGGAATATGAAAAGTATACGCTTCTCTTCGACTGCTAGACCTTAGAGATTCACTTACTCGCGGAAAGAGTTCAGTCAAGTAGCTAGGTGCTTGATTGTTTAGAATTCGGTAAACCATGATACCAATAAAGTGAAGACGACGAGACTTTACAGATAGCCAACGTAATTGTCTTCGATAAGGAGTTATATGTTCATCTCGTTTTAAGTTGAAAATATACCGAATACCTGAGTTCAGCAAAACCTCCAAC
This sequence comes from Venturia canescens, assembly GCF_019457755.1. Classification (NCBI taxonomy): domain Eukaryota; kingdom Metazoa; phylum Arthropoda; class Insecta; order Hymenoptera; family Ichneumonidae; genus Venturia; species Venturia canescens. Next base: position 21,288,222 of record NC_057422.1, on the reverse strand, counting down.
TTGGTATTTAGATCCACTGTAAGGTCATTATAAACCATACAGCAGTAGTCAAGCAGTGGAAAAACCAGAGTAACCGCCACTGTGGTTTTCACTTCTGTTGAGAGTACATTGCTGTGATATCGAAGACGATACAAGGGGTGGGGTTCAATATGTCGATTAACTGAATTGTAGAACGGTTGATATTTCGAAATTTTTAAAGTTGTGATATCAGTTTGGAGAAAAATAAGTAATTCGAAATTCTTATTCCCAATCGACTATTGACCAGATTGCGTGTTTAATCAACAATTCCTTCTTTGAATTCGTATTTACCCGAAAATATATATTTCAATCGTTTTCATTTCGAATGCCATTTTAACAAACCATCTGAATGTCAAAAATTCATATTTTCAAATTCAAAATGGAGAGTCATTGTTTTATAGACCGACCAGAATATAGAGTAGCAAAAAATCGAAAGTGAATTTTTCGAGCCTATAAAATTTAGATATGCAGAATAGCGATAGCTCGAAAAGGCGAAAATCAAAATGACGTTTAAAATTGGAGATCACCGGTCTGCCTAAGTGAGTGAGTGAGACGCGTGTATTTGGATCTCCACTGCATTTATTTATTTTGATCGATCGACTTTCTAACGTTTCGCTATTTTTACTGTTCGACTTTTTGGTGTTTCAGTATTTCAACCTCAGTAATATTTGGTCTTTCGTTATTATATTTTCAAAATGGTGAATTTTCACAGTATTGCTGACTGTAGTAATTTATGAATCGAAAGAGTGATAGTCGAATTTTCGAAAACTCAATATTTTAGTCATCATCCTATGGGCGATTGGTACATTCTGCTTTCGATGTAAAGGTGCTTCGAACCTTACAGTTTCTGCTTTATTTATTTTCGGCATTCAAAGCTCTAGTCGAATCTATCTGTCTCCATATTATCATTCGAAGTTTATAAACTCGAGATTTTAGCCGTTCGAAATTTTAGTTATTCCAACATTTGATCCCCACCCCGATACAAGACTCCATTTACCCTGCTCGAGATATTATTTATGTGTTTAGCTCACGACAAGTTTGACGACAAGATGACTCCAAGATTTCGGACGTCATGTACGTAGGGAAGAGTGACGCCGTCAATATTTATGACAGGAAGGGAAATGAAGTTTAGGTTGTTGACATATCTGCTACTACCAAGTATGATAGCTTTGGATTTACTCAAGTTTAGCTTTAAAGCATTTCTTGAAGCATAGTTGGAAATTGCTTGTACATCTTTTGTCATTTTATTCAATTCATCAACAATATCGGCAGGATAACAACTACGGTAAACTTGTGTATCATCTGCAAAGATGAGATGTTTGCTATGAGAAAAAACACTACCGATATCATTGATGAAAAGAGAGAACAAAAGTGGGCCAAGGACTGAATCTTAAGGTACACCAGAAGTAGTAAAAGCCCAGTTAGAACAGATTCCAGAACTGTCAATGCAGGCCTGCGATCTGCCAGTAAGATAAGAGTGAAAGAATTTCAAAACATGATCGGAAAATTCAAAGCTGCGTAGCCTGATGAGTAAGTTGGAATGTGGTACTGTATCAAAAGCTTTACTAAAGTCAAATAAAATCAAGATGGTCACCATCCTGTTATCGACAGCTTCTTTTACGTCTTGACAAGGGCGAAGCAGGGCAGTTTGAGTGCTGAATCGTTCCCGATATGCACACTGATAAGGGTCCAGCAACTTACTTAGAGAGAGAGAGAGATTTAGGGGGAGGTAGAAGTAAAAGTGGGATACGAGGGTTGCAAAACTCTGTACCATTTTGCGTCTCTACTGATGTGCGTAATGCACGGCTTCAGTTCATCTATAGATTCCACACTTTCTCATCTTGAGAAGTATGGAAAACGATGAGCGAGGCAGAGTGAAAAAGCTTTCAGCTCAACAACTAGTCCGTGCTGAATTTTTTCTCGCTTTTCATCTAGTGTTTTTTACAGAAGTGCGTCAACACTCCGTTTCAAGTTGATGGGATGAAATGAGCGCAACATTTTCAAGAGATAAATCGTTTCCCATTCCTCTACGCGATGCACCATCTGTGAAATACTTTTAAATCAATAATCGCCAATCCAGTTTGCAGGGATGAAGGATGGGACGTAGAGAAAGTTCAACGCTAAGACTCGATACTTCAGCTAACCCGCCCATGCCTATCGACTCAAACTACGGATTAGTTTTTGCGAATTTTCAATATCTCATCAATGGAGTTTAGAGCGGAAAGTGAATGACGATGGTTTTTCTCAAAAAAAAAAATTGCTGCCTACTAGTATTAGTAAGAACGTTTAGACGATCGATATATAATACTTTCTACTTGGCATTCTTCGCATGACTGAACAAGAAATATCACACCCTAAACGGAAAAAAATAGGATTGAAAATGCAACAACTTTTGATCTTTTTGAAAGGTTTCCTCTATTCAACTTTAGTATTTTCATCGATAACATATGCAGCCTGGTTTTCCAATATTTCCATTCTAGCTCATTCAACGCTCATAATCTCATGAGTAATGTACGAAATCCTTTTGGCACCCCGTCATAAGATATGACGGTTGGAGTTACGATCATCTTCCTACATGTATAAACTCTTCACATCTGTAAATGCCATCATTTGTATATTACATTGACTATCCAATTAGAACATTATTCTCAAAGCTTTTGATGATATTTGCGTTGCCAATCACACTTACGAATGATTCATGTCCCGAAACACTCAGAAATGAAACTCATTCATAACAGTATCTTCGATGGAAATTAGGTTTTATGATTTTATCATTATCTTATCTGTTTTATTGCTACAACAATATTCGCGACCTGAAACAAAGATCTGTTAACATGGTAGATTCTTTAGTACCTTAGACCATCATCATAGATTTTTACCCTGAAATGAGTTTTTGTAGCATCGCTGTAAAATACATTTATCAAATATTTGATAATATGATTATCGAATGTCAAACTATATCATGAACATCGGATGGCCGTGATACGAAAAGTCGGACTGATAGAGCGAATAACAATCCTTGGGCAATCGGAATGATTGTTCGTTAGTCATGGAACATCGATTGGGACTTCACTTTTCTCCCTTTTTTTCATCAGTTAGTAACGAGTGAACTCGTTAGAGGTTGTCGCGCGAATAACGAACAGAATACAGCATTGAACCAGTATACGAGGAGAAAGAGCTATACAGGTTGTCGCAAAAAACACTCAACGTCGTACTATTATTTTGAGAAAAAAATCTGTGAATTGATTTAAATTCACTTTAGAAGATTCTTGATTCCTTCTTTTGCTAATCTTTTATTGATTTGGAAAAATCTATTATTGAAACTCGCACTTTTTGCACGGAACGTTGATCAATCGAAAGAATTTGTCACTTTGCGACGGTAGAACAATGCCCAAATAAACTAATGACGACGCGCACAATACAGCAAATATGTCCGATGGTCACATGTGTCACACATTATGACGTGCAGTGATAGTGCAATACATAAAGTGTGAATTTTTACATTTTTTCTGGAATAATTTTTTTGAGGCAACATGTAAGCTGCTTTTTAACACGTGTACAATGCACGCAGGTTGTGGCTAAGCCGAAAGCCCGTAAATACAACGGTACAGCCGCTTCTTATCTTTTCACGAGGGATTGTATCCTCAACAAAATTCTGAGCTTGTACAATGTAGGCGTGGGTCACACGTAAAACACCCACTTTTCGAAGTGAAGACTGAGAAGTGGGAGGAAAGGCGGAGAAAGTGACATTACTGACAATGAAATTTACTTATAAACGAGGAGTCAAAAGGCAGACCAGTCCGTATTGATTCAATCAAACAAACTCGACTATGAGTACAGCCTTTCTTCTACGATAAAACAAAATGAAAAGACTAGTTTTTTTCATATATGAACAATGCCAACGAGACAGAATGAGAAGACAAAAAAGATCGTACGAATAAAGGATAAGAATCGCTGCTAACTTGCTAGTAACACAAATCATTGAGAATATAGTTGAACAAAAGCTGCGTACGACAACTCTGGCTTTTAATTAACCGGACGAAATGTTCACCTCGTGGTCGGATTCTGGATAGCATTAATTAACAAGCCACATTCAAGAAGCAAAGTTCTAAAGCTGAATAAGGAAAATTTATAAAGAACATAGTATAGCTTGAATGTAGCTCCAACCGATAGCATAGTAGGTAGGACCACTACAAGTTTTCAATACATTTTTGTGTCGCCCTTCCATCCTTCGTACATGAGTAAAAACTTGTTCAATCCGCAAAGAGGAATGAGAACTAAAAGAATAAGCACCGGGCATTTAACTTCCAAACTCTCCCTGGGTACATGAAAATTTCAATCCTTATTCGTAATTTCAATGGGAGCTTTTTAACTTGTCATATACATTGTCGCAAGGAGAAATTTAGAAGAAAAAAGAAGAGTGAGGGAGGGTAGCGAGAGAGGAGCACAAAGAGAAAAGGATTCAAAGACCGCCAATCTCCCGCAAAGCAGTGAAATAAGAGAATAAAAGAAAAATGGACATAAAAAGTTCGTCATGAAGAGAAAAGATCGTGTGTAGCTAGAAAAAGGAGGTCGTAATGTCGCTCTCATAAGCGCTAGCACCCGACCCCCGCAGCGCCTAGCATTTGTCGAGAGACTCTACGTTTTCTCTGGCCCAGAACTCTACACCGTGGATATATAGTAATATCAGAATTATGTATACATGGAAGAGCACGTTCAACTCGCGTCCACCTTTGCTTCGCTCGTCCTTATCATGCACGCGGAATACAACCCTCTTCGTTCCGGAAATGTCGCTCGGTTATCACATTGCAAGAAGGAGAAATGTCCGGCGACAAGCCGACAGAGTTCCGAGTACCATCAGTCTCTTCTCTCTCTCTCTCTCTCTCTCTCTCTCTCTCTCTCTCTCTCTCTCTCTCTCTTCTATGTTCCTATTTTCTATTCATCATTAGAACAATGAATTAGAGCAAATGTATCGTTAGAGAATCACACACATACAGGCTCGAATAAGTTATAACCAGAACCTACGTATATACACGTGCAACGTTCAAAATAATTAAGATTCTCGTCGTCTTTTCATGATACAAACTTGAGCAAACTACTCCAAGAAATACACGTATGAATCAATAATTTGTATATGGAAAAGCTATTCAAGGTCAATGTTAAACCTGCATTTTGTCTTATACAAACATGAAATTATAGAAAATACTGAATGAAATTTATCGATCCAACCAAGCTTTTCCGTCGATTCTGCGATATTAGTGTCATAGTGAGAAATATTTATTCTTGCTGATAAATTGATTGTTTGAATGAACCAAATTTTTGTTGAGTCAACAAATTTCATTTCGCCACAGGTTGTTAAATCAGCAAGTATTTTGTTAAATGAATTTTTTTTCAAATGATGACACATCACAAGAATAAAACAATAAGTAATATTAAATATTACAAATCATTATAAAGTACCATAGTACAAGAATAATTTCGTCGAAATTTTTATATATTTGAAAAAAAATGGATGAAAATGCCTCAACATCCGGTTGACAAAGCTAAATAAACGGAGAAAGAGAGAAGAAAGAAATACACATTCATTTATTACACGGCGAGATCGCACTAGTGAAAAATCCTCGAGAATAGAGTAAAGAGAAATAATATTCCTGAACGTAAATGACCTTTTGAAATAAGAGAATGCTGATATCGCTGTAGGAGGACGGGCCACTAGTCTTCTTACTTTACATACAACCAATGTCGCTTTACGTATTTTCCAACGGCATTTCGGCACGCCATTAGGTTCTGAAGGAGCCGGTAACGTTGAGAAGTGAAAAAATGTACGTAGTACGGTATTGTATACATAAAACATTAGAAATGACTTGGAAAGATAAAGACGACGTACCCGATAACAAAAGTGAGGCAGAGAAGTTAAAAATGTTAAACAAAGAGAAAAGATGGAGAACAAATATACAGGGTGTCCAATAAGAAGTTGCTAAAACTAATCGGCTGTCATTTCAAAACACGTACAAAGAATTAGAAAAGCCAAACTGCTTTAAGTAGAGGAAACTTTGCAGTTTTTAATACGCACATAAATACATACCATAGCACATAAATAAAACCCAGTCAAATATTTTTTATGTCAATTGATTACATCTTATAAAAGTAACGAAAAAGTACAGTGATTAATGATAGATATTTTCGAAGTGGGAACCGTTAGATTGTGCACAAAAATCAATTCTATTTTGAAAACTGTGAAAAATTGTGTCCAATATATCATTTGCAATGTCGCGAATCACTTCCTGAATGGCAGCGATCAGTTCTTTAATAATGATCTTTAATGTAACCCGACACGAAAAAAACACAAGAGTTCAGGCCCGATGAGTACGGATGCCATTCTAGTCCGCCTTGAGCAAATTTAGGGTACTCCAGACCGATTACTCCAGTCCCATATATACGCGACGAATAGCTTCAACAAACACCTCATGAGTCTGGTGCGGCGGCGTCGCTCCATCTTGTATGAAGTAAACATTTTTAACAGTCCCCTCTTTTTTGCATAAGGGAAGAATTTTGTTTCCAAAAGCTGTTTGTAATTCTCTCCTGTTACCGTAGATTCCAAGAATTGCAAATAAATTCCTTTTACTGAAATCGCTGCCCATGCTGTTATTTTCTGTGGATGAAGGGTCTTCGCTAGCGATATGTTGAGAGTTTCCGTTCTCCAAAACCGGCAATTTTGCTTATTTACATACCCATTTATCCAAAAATGTACTTCATCGGAATAAATAATCATTTTCTCATTAAGTTCTTCGGCTTCAAACATTCCCATAATAGTGTTACAAAATTCGATGCGTTTCGTCATGGCATGTTCAGTTAACAATTGATGAGTGCTTTTTTTATACTTATGAAACTTTAAAAAATATTTCAAAATGTTGTGTAATGATGATTTGGTTATTTTTAATGCTTGAGCAGTTTTCCGAATTGAATCATTTGGATGTTGTTTGAAATAATTCTCAACTTCGTTGATCTTCTCTGGTGTAGTCACCATAACAGATGGACCTGGCAACGTATGTCTACGATCCTGGAGTGTACCATACTCCACGAAGTTAACGATTATCCTACAAAAATTAACGTAAAATTATTTCTATGCAGTTTAATTAAATTGAAACACAAATTTCGTGATAAATGAATATGAATAAATATTAAATTCTTACCTTTTCAGAGTGTTTTCGCTGGCAAAACTCTATGACTTCCAAACTTAGTACGAAACCCTCTATACACATTACTATAAATTTTTCCCCTCGAGAAGAAGCACTCAATAAGATATACTTTTTCTTCCGTGGTGAGCTCACTCATTTTGACGTGCGCGTACTTGCTTCAATCAAGGCTGGAATAAAACTGCGGGGTCTCAGGTATATGTGCCTTAGAAAAAGGGACCCCTATTGAATTCACGGAGGGAAGAAACACTTATTTAGTTTTAGCAACTTCCTATTGGACACCCTGTATTTAGTTAGTTTTGCAGTAATATGAAAAGATAACAGCTTACTCGAATCAACTGCGTGACAAAAAAAAACACAAAATTATTCTGTCAATAAAACAATTACTGGAGCAACTTCACTAATTCATTCATGCAATTAAATCTGTTTCATTCAATTAACAGCGAATGTTAGCCATTGACTGAACATTTGAAATTGTCAACCTTTGATAAATAAATCAAGGCTATTTATTAATGAAGTCTTGCGAAGTTTCATCGCATGCCGGGAATATTCGATAAAATCGCATCGATTGGAATAGGTTAATTCACACAATTGATACAATTAAGGCAGCTTAAGTATATATCAACATCAAGCAGAATAACAGCGAATAAAAAACAAAACGAAAATTTCACATACTAGGGACAACTGCGGAACAGTAATATACCTAATCATGGAATTTATATTTTTTTCTTCATACCTCGGTCGAAAGTACGCACTTTCGGCCCCGATTTCAGGGCCGAAAGTTCAACATTCCTGCATTGGTAAAAAAAACACGCTCGCTGTGACAGCGGGCGCAAACATTTTTTTCTGCACACCTCAGTCGAAAGATAACATTTCTGCGCTGTCAAAACTGCACGCGCTTCATTTGTCTCGGCGGGAGCAAAAACTTTTTTCTACATTCCGAAATGTTTGACGTAATTATTTTTTTTACTTTTGACGTTTCACGTTTGAACCGATATTGCTTACGTGTTTTTTGAAAGGTTGTGTCTAGTCATCCGCAAACCGTACGAATAAGGTTATGTTATTCATTCGGAAATATGTTATGGAAATGCCATATTATTTCCAAGCACTATTATCAAAACAATACAAATCCGAACGAATAACATACATTTATCCTTCCAGATAAAATCAATGTGAAAGCCAAAAATAAAGTGACCAGGCTGATAAAATGAATATAGTCGTTCGGAATAATGATCTATTTTCAGGTTCATAGGAATGCAAATATTCATATTAATTATCTTTGCTAATATCTTGTTTTTTTTTTATTCCTGCCCCCCCGACCAGCAGCACTCGCTTCGCTCGTGCAGCAAATGTCGGGGCAGGCATCAAAACATCTTCTATCGATAGATGCGTACCAGCAGACGACAGGGCTGTCAATGATTTCGGAAGAAACGTACTTTCGACCGGCTATGAAGAAAAATAGTATACACCACACGGGCAGAAGTTTGACGCGCAGTTCAGGCTTGTGGATGGCGCTGAAGTTTCCAACGTTGGAGTCCAACGAAATGGTCTAAAAAAACTCTCAAATAATTCCAGTAAATCTCCAATTTTGTTCCCTGCCGAATTTCCAATTCGTCATATTTCAAGCCACATCAATAATTCGTGAAATAAAAAAATAATGAATTATTAATATTTTTTTCGTTCATTTCGTTGAACTCCAACGTTGCAAACTTCAGCGTCGTCCCTTGTGGTATAATATACTATTTCAACCAAGAATAAAATTTATTAATTTCTATCGGTATAAATATCCAAACATTCATATTTTTATATTCTGAGCTTCGTCGTTTTAAACAGAATATAAATGTGATACAGTTTCTTTATAAGAAATACGATGAGAGAGCTCATTTGCCATCCCTCGCTAGCAGAGTATTATATCCTTTTTCATTCGTGGTTCAGTTCCCCAAGTTCTTCTTTCTCTTCGAATCCGATGGCTGAAGATTCATAATGGAGAAAACGAGAAGAGGGTGTCACGGAAGAAAGTAACGTAAGAAACAAGAGTCTTTTTTTTCGACACCCAACGTGGTGGAGTAATGTAAGGATTGCGACAATGAGAAGGAAAGAAGAACATATATAGCCTTGACACTGGAATAAATGGTCACGGAAGCGTAAACGAATGGCTATGAGTTTTATACTGCAACAGCTACCGTGGCTGATGTTCGTAATTGCTCTTTCTCTCTTTCTCTCTCTCTCTCTCTCCCTTGTTTCTGTTTCTCTCTTCAGGTCCTTGTTAATCCCTAGGAAATTGAAAGTACGAGTCATTTTCTTTAGGGACGGAAATAAATAGAAATGTAAGGAAAAAAGAGACAAAGAATGAGAAAGGCGAGAGAACAGAAGATAAAAAAAGTCTGAACGAGGATTTTGTAAAATGAAGAGCGCGCACGTGCCGGAGAGCACATGAGAGATTCCCAACCACCTCTGACATTCTTCATATATGGTACTGTCTGGGTAGTGGTCTCGATGAGCTTCTCACGAGCCTGAGGGAGAAGTGCATCAAAGGCTTTCTTCGTTTCCCGAGCGACCTGTAGTGAACGATACTTTAGGTTTCTCTCCATTCCTTGTGCTTTGACGTTTGCCTCAACGGAGCTTACATTCGGCGGGGTAACCTGTATCATACGTGCAGATACAGTTTTTATGTTAAGAGTATACCAGTGATTGATCTCTGAGCCCAAGCATCATAACCCTGTCATTGCCATTCGTGATAGTAATTTTTTTCCGATTTGAATTATATTGATTCATGCGTGTCATTGAATAGCGCGAGTCTTCAAACCAAGCTCTAAGATTCTCCCTGATCTTTCGACTAGCTGTTTTACAGGAAAAAAGTGAATGCGAACAATGAATGAAACGACAAATTGAAGACAAATTGTCATCCACCTCATAAGAGGCTGAGCTTTAATTAATTAAATTCTATCTGATTGCAACCGCGTGCACTTTTGTTGAACAATCACTTAAATTGAAGCGGTACCATCTACTAATGTTCCACTTGTAATAATTTCTCATAAGTTTTCAACGAGATTACGCCACGATGCAAGGCAGCGAACGAGAAAACGAGGTAAGCAATCACTTATCGTGTTCTTTGTCGTTGGTTTCAACGTCACCGTTGTTGGAATTGTCCCAGAATAATCGTGAAGGATAGGAATGGCCGATTCAATGCACAGAGACATTAAACTTGAACCGTAGAAACGTTTGAGTTGATTAAAAGGCGTGTTTACGAGTTTGCCAATTACGATTTACGCGTGACAAAATGAGCGGAGGTGAAAGACCCTTAGAAAACCTTCCTCTCACACCCGTGCACGCATACAAACACTTTCTGCCCCTCTCGCTTTTTCACTCTTCTCTCTCTGTCACCTTAGTCAACGTACTAACAGTTGGACTTTTGTTTCGGAAAGAAGGGAGAGCTATTTTAAACGACGGCTGTTTCAAAGTCACTATGTAACTTATTTCTCGCTACTTCGTTGCGTTCATTTCCCTGAATGTTAAGCAATACATGGAGTAGTTTTAGCTTTCGCGATACAAGTGAATTATGTATGCACGTAACTCGGAACAAGAAAGTGATGTCGTACATAACAGTACGACTATATAGATGTTTGATGGAAGTTACTAAAGTCACGTGCTCGTGTAAGAATTCACGACACGCGATATGCGCCCTTTTTCGCAATCCACAATCGTCCTTTCCCACGCAACTCCCATTTTTATTCTTATCGGCCCACCCCGGATAGGTTATATCCAATTAGTTAAAATCCCATCTGTGGCGCTCCAAAAAGAATAATGTACGAGAGCAAACAGTATTTTCAAACATAAATTTAAATTAAACATTTTATATCAAAAGAATCATGGAAAAAACATCTGCACGTATGAATTCTCTTTTTATTCAGATTCAACGGTCAGTAGCATTATTCATATATTCGTGACGATGTCTATCATGATAACTCCCATAACTTCGCAATGTTATGAACGCAAATATAAAGCGAGCTTTTGCCAAGTACGTCATCATTACACGTTCATATCCCATCCTTGTTTAGTTTAAATGATTTTTCTTTCATTTTATGTTTATGGCACCTTTCACGCTCGAACATAAGAACGAGCGGGCTGAGGAAAAAATAACAAATGACAAAATATTGAAATTACCGATCTCTGACATGAACAAATAAATGAATAAGTAAAATAGACAGTAAACAAGAATAGTAGAGTTCAGAATAGCTATTAAAGCGCTAGACGCACTTTTACAGTTAATAATATATAATGCGGAAAATTGAATAAATGTGCCGAAGCAAGATGCCAGTCCAATTTTGATGGAAATTTTTTTCGTCCTGACATTTCCTTTCATGTAAACACACGCGAATTTGAGTGGGGGGTGATTGATTTTTTTTAAATTATTTTCTTATGGGGTTTGGAAGTTTCCAAATATGTATGATGAAATAGGGCATTTTCGAATACCATAAAGTTCATATTGTGACAGGTGGATACGCACTCGCGCGCACACGCGCTCAATGTATGTGTGTGCGCTCGTGTGTATGCCTGTGCGCGTATGTGCATGCAGAACATCTTTGGGTGATTGTGCGAAATCGTTAAACATGTGAAATAATCGAGTGAGAGTAGAACATTTTTTACCTTTGAGATTTAGGTTACAATCGAACAAAATCACAATTCCTCTCGCTTATATATAATCATAAGAATTCATATATAATGAAATCATAAATAATCAATATTTTAGAGTAATTTAAGACGTGCTGACCCTGAGCGAAGCGGATCTCTTCAGGCTTTGAATTATCCGTTTCTTTGAAGGTTTCGGATAGATAAATAAAAAATCATTGAGTTCTTATTTGTCTGAAAGACGTATAGAAACGCTGCACTTCAGAGCCTTCCTAGCCCTCGAGCCGTGATGCTCAATTGTGAAGATTCGAAGACGTGTAACTATAATTATAGACATCCTTGCTATAGGACCTGGAACAAGACTCATACTCAAGGTAACAATACCTGAGGATCTTCGCTTAGACTAAAGATTAGCGAAAGACTGGTGATTTTTGATTGTCTTTGGCGATGCTTGCGATGTTAGGGAATTACAGTATAAGGATTTTGGTCGTTAAGTATCTGCGTGTACAATAAATTGTGGATTTCGTTTGTAATTCTTAGAAGCTAAAAAAACTCGAAATTCGTAGGTATGCTGAGAGAATTAAGTTTCGCTATTATAAGTTTCAAAATTATATCATTTAGTAATTAGATAAATATATAAATTTACGAATATATAAATATACTTATAACTATCTAAAAATAATAAATTGATGTTTCGGCCAGAACACACCCGAAATGAATTCTGTAAAAGTTGAAAACATACACCGAGAGTACGGTTTATATTGTAAACTACATCATGGTCAAATTTTTTGGGATTCAGTATATGTATTTCCAATGGTACTTGAATACAAACATGCGTAGCTGCAAAAATAATATAGCGTATCAGTTATCTAGGTACTTGGAAACAGCAAGTTAAAGACGAGAACTGCATCAAGTAATTTACAAAGTTGAGTTAATAGTCAAACTTACTGATACAATTATATTTTAGATACGCTGCAACCGTACTTTCTAATCCCATCACAGTTGTTGTCCAATCTATCTCCATTTCAAGCCGATAGCTTCCAACTTCGTAATAAATATACTCAATATAGTTTCGAACTGATGTTAATTCAATTAGTGTCGCTGAATACACCGCAGTTAGAATCATCCTGGTGATCTCTATAAACTTCTATTTCCTATATAGTACGAACGTATACTTACTTCCGCATGCATCGACGAGGAAAGGTACGAAAGGTAAACACCGCGGTAGCATTAGGTTGCCCTTTTGGCTTTTTATCATCTATCTTCATTCTCTATTTTCGTCTCCCTGTTTTGACCCCTATCTCAATCTATTTCTGTCTCTCTCTCTCTTGTTTTCTCTCTTTTTCTCATTAGAAATAGGTATAACGTGTTAACAAAATCTCTATAGTGATATGTGCAGAGTTACAATTTTGGGGTAAAACATTTCAAGTTTCGACATGGTTTAGGTTTTAACGAAATGCTGTGACCGACTAATCAGAACGTCACTACTCATCGGTTTGAACTTCCTAAATTCGTAGAAGCAAGTACGAAAGAACGTTATAAACGCGGATTTAGTGCCTAAATTAATCACCATAGGTTTATTCAATAAAATTAATTCGTTTTATACAACAAAAAACCCTCCAATATCACAGGCATCCAAGGACAAATAGGAAAAAGGATTTTATAGTTATATTTAGAGAGCAGAGTGTTTTTAATGAGCTCTTAAAAGAACCGAATTGGCCTTAGAAGTCGTCGGGTTCCGAGCGCCGAAAAATGAACTTAGACCCCGATTTTCTCGCTTCGGACTAGTTCTACGACTGCGTTCACGCTATCTCATTGGCTCACCGCTTTCATGTAATCGTGACCGAAAGATGCACTTCGTATGTTTTTCAGTTGATTTTATAGCAAAATAAACCTAATTATCAAATTCATTGCCAACCATAGACAGGTTCAATCCAACAACGAAATTCAATCGCTCAAAATTAAAATCAATCAAAAAAGTGCACTCCCGCGTGTGATTTCTATGAGAACTTTCTTTCTGTGCATGCGCTGTAGAGTGCGTTTTCATTTCATCAATTTTCTGAAATTATCCGAAAAAATCAGGTTTCGGAAAACTTCCCTTCGATTCCACGTGAAGGGGATTTTTACGTTGAAATCGACCGTCTTTTTACAGGAAAGCGTGCATTAATGTAGATGAATTTTTCAAGTGGAGTGCCGGACCAAACTAGTGGTTGATATTTCGACCAGATCCGTCCTTTAAAGGTTAAAGGTAAAAATGAATTATAGTTCCAATTTCGAGTATGCAAATTCATTCACAGCAGTTCCAGTGGCTTGTTTCGGGCCTTTGTGTTTCGCGATGTGAAAAAGTCTCTACGGGTTTTCGCGATGTTTAGCGAGTTTTAAACTGAACCTCTATCAACTCTCAATCAAAAAGGATATTGATTGAACTGCCTATCAAAATAGTGAGTGCGTGCACACGGTTGTGTGTGTGTGTGTGTGTGTGTGTGCGCGCGCGTGTGCGTGCGTGCGTGCGTGCGTGCGTATGTGTGTGTGTGTGTGTGTGTGTGCGTGTGCGTGTGCGTGTGCGTGTGCGTGTGCGTGTGCGTGTGCGTGTGTGTGTGTGTGTGTGTGTGTGTGTGTGTGTGTGTGTGTCTATCTAAAAGGATTGAGAACGATCGTATGAAAAATAAAGAAGAATGTATTAACGAAATCATTGTTTCATCAAGAGAATTGGTAGAGGAGTTAAACGATCCTTAATCCTATATCTCAGATCCCAGTCCCATATGGATTGAGCGTAATCCATCGACCCGAAACAAAATAGTCAGCCCTACATGCAGCGATTGATGATAGTAAACGGGGACGAAAGAAAATAACATGCCCTTAAATAATTGAAGGTTGACGGAACTAAAATATCAATGAGAACAGTTCAATCTAATCGATATTGCGAATACATAGTAATTATAGTGTTTGAATGGGCATATTTAGAAGAAAAAGAATGAAAAAAAGGAAGAATGTTGAAAATAAAACTTGGCATTGTGGAGGCAAACCGGTTTATCGACTTATGGCTTGCCTCACCGCGGCATTGCCGCAGTAGGATGATGGTACTCTCGATCTCCGATCTTACACTTTCCTCTTCGAATCAACTGCTCATAAAGTACATTGACCTCCGCCTGCATTCGATACTGTATATTTTATTGTTGAATACCAATCGACCAGTTCGATTTTTACTGTCAGAGCGCCGTGTTCTATTTTTTACTGAGTCCAATTATTATATCAACATGAATGTGTCCAAGCTAAATCGATAACGAATTTATTTGTAGGGTTCAATTACATGCGATTCAAGAAAAGTATCAACTATTATTTACGCGCTTACAAAACATTTAGAGTAGGTTTCAAAAATGAAAATAATTGTTGTATAATTCAAAAGCAAGATTGGAAAAATCTCTTATTATAGTATCGCAGTATTTTTCCACCCCCATCAATAAATAGATTTACAATTTTTCGTATTAATGGTTTTCGTATTTAACGAGAAAGTAACGATACGTAGAAGTGGAGAGAATTGTCGGTTTATATTTACAGCAAATCAATTTTTAACGATGCCAAAGTTCTGAAAGCGTCCGACACAGTGACGGGAAAGGATGTAAAAAACTGAAGAGAAACAGAAAGAGAGAAGAAGAGGAGCAAATAAGCCGAGAGTCGTTTTACTGGCAACGAAATTGACGATAGATACGACAGCGGAGAAAAATCCTCGTTGGATTCCTGTAACGACGTGGGACATCAAGAGAACGTGATAGCGATTGAGAGCAAGAAATGGAGCAAGGGAACGAGGAAGAAGAAAAGGTAGTCAACTTGTGTTTGGTCTCGTTTCGTGTGCAACTGAGTCTCGATATCGTGGTATGGAGCAAAAGCTGCGGCTATTCAGAAAAGCTCGCTTTGCCCGCTCTTCCGGAAGTAATTTTTTCAGCTATATGTATGTTTATGTATATACATATATATACATTTATAAACTTAGGTATGGCGTATAAGCCTGTAGGTACAAGCTACTATAGACATATATACATGTATGTATGTATACATGGATACAGTGGGAAGCGAGTAGGGTAAGATGGAGTAGAGAAGACTGCGAGAGACATACAATGCTTGGCGCCATTCAAGTACGACACCCCACTCGGTTAGAGCGAGGATGAAGAGGGAAAAAATGAGGAAGAAGAACAGAAGAGAAACGCTACTAGACAGAGTACAGGGACGGGAGAAGGGCTACGTGTAATGAAGAAAGAGATATCGAGAAGAAAAATAATGGTAGAAGAGTAAAACGAGAGAAGAGATAGTAAGACGCAGAGAACACCGTTTCAGATCGACCCCGACGCTGATACCTCGTCTTGAGGAGAGGGATTAACTCTCTAAAGCATGTTGGTGAAGGAAAGATAGGATGAAACGGAGAAAGAAGGTCGAAAAAGAATTGCAGGGTTGAAGCGGTCGAAGAAATCTTCATGAACGCCGCGCTTCATTTCAAATGAAATAAACGAGCCAAGAAAATCCGACGCGGAAAATCGTATCGAAGCAAAAAACAACGAGAAAAAACATCGTTCGAGCCGTTCAGAGCGAGGCAAAGGATGGGAAACCAGGCGTAACGCGACCTAGCGACGCCGCATCCCCTCGAGTGAGGGTGACGACTATAGCGTCTCAACACTAACGTTTTTTCCCTTTTTCGGGGCTTGTTGGCTCGTGTGTTCTCTACACTCTCGTGAATATAATATACGATTATTGAACACAGGCAAGATATAATCAAGTGAAAAAAAAAGAAGAATTTAACAAGAATTTGACGCTAGTATTACGAAAAGATGAAGAGTTAAAAAATTCCCGGCGGGGTGAATTCCTCTGGCATTATAAAGATTATTTTTCATAGTGAATTCGCAAGACCCAAATTTGCCTAATAGTGAATGAAACACACTGGAAAAGACGCACCCATAAAGGATGATACTAATTTCATTAATTATAAGGAATAATAACTGTTGGAGGATTGTAACGTTACAGAGTGCCGCGTTATCGTGGTATTAAGTGTCGAGGGTTGGAGTCAAAGAGCGAAAGAGATCGACGCGAATATCGCGTGACTAGCCAACTTCAGCTCTGCAGCCCATCTAACACCGATAAAAATTCTGTAATTTAATTTGAATACTATTAAATGTGAATCAAACATGTTTCATTGGTACATCAACCCAAATTTACGGATATCATAATTTGTGATTAGCTAGGATCTCACGTACATAGATCTTATGCTTCAACATTTTTACCATGATTTAGATGTATTGGAGTTTTGACCAGAAATTCACTTTCAACACTTTATTTTCTCATACCAGGCGAGAATATGAAAAATGGGTTTGTTCATTCGAACTACTGTAGAAAAACACGAAGATGATTTTTTGTTGATCCTGCCAAGTCTTGTGGATTCTGCTCCCTTCAATCTCTGGTGTCATAAACTTATCCAATTCACACGAGATTCATTCTTCCACTCGACACAGAAGAAAATACCGAGCATCGTACTTTTGCCTCTCATGCTACAGAAAATTGGCCAAGCATGGGAAGAAATAAGAAAAGAGAAATATGAAAGAAGAAATCGTTTTTCTGTGACGACAGAGGGAGCAAAAGAAGAAAAAGATTGAGTGAATACACGCAGGCAAGTATTGTTGGGCTGGATGAACGTGACGAAAAAAATGGTAAAGGGTGACTTTTTCTCGAGGGCACCATACACGAGCAAATTGTTTTGACCCTGTCACTTTCTCTAGTAGTCTGTCTCGAGAGAAAGTAAATCTTTCAGAAGCTCGAATAAATATCAGATAATTGCATGATCGGAGTCAACCTATAATTTGTCATTATTCATCTCCTTATATATGTTCCAAGTAAATTTATTAACACGACAAGTGACACCGACGAAATAAACTATGGACGGAGACATGGTGACGTGGTGCTTTAGTGAGCTTGGGGCAGAGGAATGAGGATGAAAGTTTTCGATTTCACCAGGATAGAACAAAGGCATGAAAACGAGAAAATGTTGAGTGATAAAGAAAGATAGAATGAAAGGTATACTGCTAGGTATATAGCTCGCGTACATATAGCAATGTAGCAAAGATATAAGGAAGGTATGTACTACGTCGTGGAGCAGGGTCGTTCAACCTTCGAGGCATTTCGAGGCAGGTTTCTTATCGAGGGAAAAGATAGAAGGCATAGAAAGGGTTGGAAAGAGAGAAACTAATAGGAGAGTGAGATGAGAAGATAAAGAAAAGAGAGCTCGCAAGACGTTCCCTTTGCATCCTCGACACGCGCACCCCACGTAACACCACCATCTCTACCATTCTGGCTTCTAGTCGCTCCACCACAAGCTTGTTCTTCATCGCTATACCTCCGTACTCAGCGTTACCTTTACATAAATGCATGTGTACATGTGCCCACAACTTTAGTGCGTCTTGGAGGTCGAATGAAAGATGTACAGGATAATCAGGTTGAAATTCTGACAATAAAAGTCTTCGTTTCTTTTTCTCTTAGATGCACAATTGATGAAATGGTTATTCGATGAAATTCATCTCGGCAAATTCAGCGTTACCTTTACATAAATACATGTGTACATGTGCCCACAACTTTAGTGCGTCTTGGAGGTCGAATGAAAGATGTACAGGATAATCGGGTTGAAATTCTGACAAGAAAAGTCCTCGTTTCTTTTTCTCTTCGATGCACAGTTGATGAAATGGTTATTCGATGAAATTCATCTCGGCAAATTCAGCGGGTTTTTAGTGGTGGTAGTGCAATGATAAAGTCATGGCGTGTCCACTCAACGTCGCTTTCAACGTTCTTAGTAGCGCGACAAAAGAGCTGCACCTAATTAGTTGATTATCAGTCAACGATGTACCCGAGAAACATAGCGATGAGAGCCCTTGTCTTCGAATTTCGGGAGCCTGATTGTCCGTTAGGGTTGGCATCAACTTTTGTAACATCTTATATACGTATATCTATTACGTGCTCTCTTTTGTCGACGTGTCTCTGCGTGGTAACGCCTCAGGCACTGACAACGTTCGGTGTACACCAAAGAAACGAAGGTACCGAGTCTCGAGTTCACCTCTGCATGAATCTTTCCTGCTTGCCTGCTCACCATGTTCTGGCACATAGAGAAATGTATATACTACTACATGCTACACTACGAATTCACGTGCAAGCTGCCTTGAACTGATATATCTGTCCATGTGAACAGAGATGAAAATGTTCGAAGACTATCGATCCTCAGACCGAAAGCCAAACATGACGAAATTTCCCCAGCATCTTCCGGAATTAAAAGTCGAGGGTGGCTTTGACTTGGAATATGTCTCAGGGCTCTTCTTTACCACTCGAGTCGAAATGAGTTTTCTTTTTATGGAAGTAACCATTAACGAGGAAGACCCTTGATTATTCACATGTCTTGAAATTGTTATAGTTTTCGCATCGTTATAGAAGGATGACATCGTTTTCCGTCTTTTATTCAAGTTGTCCACGATTCTGTAGTTCGGAGCACAGATGAAATTGTTATAAAACTTTTTTACTTTATGAGTAATTTGAAGACATGTTGCATGGTCATTGTCGTAATTTAAAGACGCGGCAGCGTTTTGACACAAAGTATAAAAAAAATATTAACATAGGACAATAAAGTTCAAAAAGCACAACTATCATTGGAATGGTTTCAGAAGCCCGGAAATGCTGATTCTCAAAGTGTTGAAAATAGGGCAGGAATATTTTTCCCCTCAAATTGACTAGTATCCTACTAGAAGAAAGTAAATAGCGTGCGATTTAAAAAAAAATCCATATACTGAGGTTGGATAACAGGTAGGTGGAAACAAGTTTCAGCGGTATACGGTTATCTCACTTCGATTTCTCTTTAAATTTCTCGTTAGCGTGAAAGCGGGTTAGAATGGAAAAGAAACACGGAAGGGGTGTAGAAAATTCAGTGAGGAATGAACCGAGCAAAATATAAATATACACTCTTCGGTAAAGGGGTAGTGACGAGAGACCGTCGTGCTCACAGCCTCTGGTGATTCGAGAGACTTCGGCTAAATTGGTTTTCGAAACGAAAGAGGAGCTTGGAAGAGCTTGTGAGTAGAGATAGAAGCGACTTGGTGGTTGTTCAGACCCGTAGGCAAAGCGGTTCACTTGCGTGAATTGTCGCTCTCTGCTCCCTGAAAGGTCGCTGTTGGTCGGTAGACTTTATTTTTGTGACTTTTTTTATCGTCGCTAGACGAGGGACGAGAAATACTGCGTTGATGGTCCTCGTATTTCGTTCAAAAGTGGAAAATAATTAGAGAGAGAGGGGGCACTATCTTCAAACGCTAAAGAAATATTTGCTTTCCCACAACCTTGCTTTTCTATTTTTTATGAACTCTTGTGTATCACATTTTGTGAAAAATTGTGTCACACTTTAATGTAATTACTTTTCGTGTGAACTGTGCTGTTAGTAGGAGAATTTTTCATTTTCTCCGAAGCCTGCGTGAAAAAACCTCATAAACCTCTAAAATTTTTTCTTCATTTCGGAAATAAAGCCAAACGCTTTGAATACACTGTGTGATGAGGATTTGTTGGCGTTTTCATCTGATGAAGGATTTTTTTTTAATTCTGTTGACATTTAAGTGGCATGACATTATAAAAGTAGTATTATTGGTGAGTTTTCAGAAAGAAATGTTGAAATTCGATTATTTCGGATTTCCGACAGTCAAATAAAAAAACACGGACAGAACTTGAAAACTTTGAGTTTCAACTTCAACAATTACGCCCAGATTTTTTTTATCCTTTTATATATAGATCCGATTTTCATCAGTATGTACATTCGTCACCCAAGGCATTGAGGCGTGAAGAAACGTGGCAAAAATGGTGTTCATGACATCTTTTGTAACAGCTACCATCGTTAACGTCTTTGTTCGTCGAGTCAGGTTAAAGGAAAAAACGTAACGAGTGAAAAATAAAGGTAGAAAACATTCATTGGTTTTTTTTTGTAGCTCAGACGTGATTGAGTATGGCGGGAAGGGAAAGCGATGAGAACTTTTTGTGGAAACTTGAATTTTTATATGCTCACGAGCCTATCCAGGACATAAATCACGAGATTTGAGTCATATTACTATCTTGTAAACGAAATAAATTGCTTTTGGCTCGGTTTATTACATACAGGACGTCAACGCAGAACATCGAAGTCGCAGGCACTTGGCGAACTTTGGATTTTTTATTTTTTTAAATTTTTTAGATTATTCATTCAAAATCGTAATAGAAAGCAAGGGTACAGTTGGGGAAGGGCGCATCAAGTAAATGCAAAAATCATGGGAATACTATAAAATAAGGCATTTATCGAAGCATTTCAGAGCCAATTGTTTGAGAATGTTAATTTGAACGCATTGTAAATCCGATGAAAATTGGAACCGAATTTGTCTATAAATCTATTGTTTGGGAGGGGCACAAGAGCAGAAAATCAAAGTTTCGAAAAAGTTCGGTAGCGAGAGAGTCTCACGCGTGGGCCATATCGTTACGCTCTCGCGGGCGGAGCTGATGGCCGGAACGACCGCATGGAACACGACTTTGCACTCCGGCAAAGCCCCGATGATAATGCTCGCGTTTATTTTTATTCTCCAAGCGTTATTTTTTTTTGTTTTTCTTTCAACTTGGCAATCCATTTGGTGCCGTAATATTGTCCGCAGCGAGGCATAACCAAGAGCGTCTCGTTGTGGTGCTCGAATGGGCTCGAGAATCGGCAGTATTCGTATAATCAGCTAGCCTACTCTACTGTGCAATGCGTTCCGCCATAGAGGAAAAACTCGCTAATAAAAGCCATAAAATGTCTGTTGAGAGTGAAAAAAATGTATCGAAAAACTATTAAAGACCGCATTACGACTCGTAGAAACTGCGCAATACAGCTCAGTGACTGTATTCGCGGTTTTATCTAACGCAACACGCATTTTTCCATGATAGAATCAATCCAGAGAGAAGTGTAAGTTGTGACTGAATAGCGATTATGGAAAACAGCAGTATACCATAATGCACCGAAATCTTCAACAAAAACTGGAAAAAAATAATCCAATTGAAGGTTCCAGTTTTCCTATACATAGTATTCGTGCTGGAGTAGCCTGTATCATTTTTATTAAAACCCCAATAACATTACGTAAATTGCCTTTGCTCAAATAAACCCTTTTGACACGCTTGCCTTAAACGATCCTCTCTTCATCTTTCTCTATTTTCTTTTCGTGCGTAATTACGATATACGTTCTTAAGTTTTCTTGCGTGTAAAAGTGTCCATCGTTATAGCGCACGCATCCCGCGCACTCTGGCCCACGTGCAAATAATTGCAGGTGCACGAGGCGTTTCGTGTTCGTGTATCTTATAACGTGAGAGTATTGGTGAAAGCTAACATACGCGTACTGAGAGCTCAAAAGAGGAAAACGTGCTTCAAGAATTATAAGATTACAAAATCCCGAAGGAAAATACTTTCAACCGTCATCGATTTTTCCAAATCATCAACCACATGAATTAAAAAAGAAAAAATTCTAAACAACCTTTCGAATTAAAAATCTGCGAAACGCTACTCTCGAAAAAACTATAACTAGTCCTCACTGTCTCCAGTATTAACAATCTGCTTACTCTGCGAATCCTGGACCACTTTTAGGACACCGCATATGCATACGAATAAAATTTTATGTGTGTAACTATCATTAATTATGCCGTAAACGCTCCCAGTGAGTTCACTGCTAAAGTTTGTATGAGACGACTGCAGTGCAGGTACAAAGATATACGGAGTCTATATAGCAGGTTGAGTATAGCGAAGTATCGAGTTGATACGATGATGACGATGATGAAGTACAGAAAATGAAAAAAACGATGCACCAAATACTAAGAGCAAAAGCGTTTTTGCTCAAATGTTGAGATTTTCTACTTAATTTAATTACCTTTTAAAAAAAGTATAATTGGCCAAAGTGCATCGGGTATTATGTGTGTTCTATATAATAATATATTATATACGACTTTCATTACATATAGTGCACAAGATTTGTTTTGACTGTGTTCTTACGAGAAGTACGCTTTTGCGATATTCCTTCCTTTTTACTACAATGGAATTGCCTGATCTTGGAATTTCATGAGTTTTCAAAACACTATTTCACTGGGCAAAGTAGAGTATTTTCAAGGGACAAAATGAGGAAAACGAGTAGTTGGTAGATAGCTTAAGATGCATTGGTGAAGTTTACAGAGGAAACGAAAAGATGCACCTGATCCCGAGAAAAAGGACAGAGAGAGAGAGAGAGAGAGAGAGAAGTTAATAAAAAAGGACATTGCTCCAACCAACAGCACATTTAGAGTATTAAGGTCGTCGTCATTACGTTGTCTTAAGTTTACGCACCATTGCAGGACAAAGATATAATACAATGGCTGTCCTGGCCTAGCAGTGCATATATGTCCTATATTGCCATAGATATACCTACCTGATCGTATTTATTTATATATAACATATGTGGGTTCAAGATTATATAACAGAAAGCGGGTTAAGACGATGCAAAGCAGGATGTTAAACACTAATATACTGCGCATTTCCATAATCCGCTTGGTTAAAATTCAGATGGAACTCCTATAACCATCTAACCATTCTACGGGTCATCTTATTCTCCTTTTCTATGGCCCTGCATACATAGGGCTTCACTTCTACACATATCTTTCCTACCCTTGTCTTCTTCATTCACTTACTCTTCCACTCCTCTCTCTCTCTCTCTCTCTCTCTCTCTCTTCTCCAATTTCTTGCATTCTCTGCGTTTTTCTCTTTCCACCTTTCTCGCACTTCAACAAGGGGAAACCATTGTGTCGCCCAGAGGTTCGTATCTCGGATTTGTATATACGTGCTTTCAGCCTCATGGGAAGATCGTAGATCGTCCGTTATACACATACAGACGAGGGTTTACAATCTCGCTCGTATTACACAAAGTAGCGGGAATCTCCTAAGGGGTTCCGTGACTCTACATGTGCGGATTGTGACAAAAAGCCGAAAAAGGCTTCTCCCAACAGAGTCGTAAATAAAACAAAAAAATCTGCTCCGCACAGAAAAATCGCACTACTATCATTCCTTCAAGCTTATAATTCAAAGGTATGAGTAATTGTTCACTTCCCTAGAAGTAAAAAATCTCTGATACACTATTTTTAATTAGAATTTGAGATCCTTCAATTCTACACGGCCGATATATCAAAATCCGAGTCCATTTCACTAGAATCGAAGCATCGTAAACCATAAACAAGTCAATAATATACCAATAAGTAACCCGATAAATAGTTAAGAAAAAAATGTATGATTCATACAGGTACACCTGTAAATACATGTATGAAACTTAAAAACGCAACACTTTAAAAAAAAATAACGTGTGCGGTAGAAACGCAACTAGTTTATAACAAGCTAAAATAAAGATAAGTCCGGAACGTACCACCGCATAATTGCACGCAAGCTCCACAATTTTCACCCCTTATTTCACGAAGAAGGACATGAGAACGCATACAACGCTGTTCGTTCTCCACTTTCGCCCCTTGTATACTCTTCGTATTATTGCTGGTGTTGTGCGGAGGGACCTTCGCCCCTTTGTATACGAGTTGCGACTCTTTACGCTCCTAGCTATCCACCGGTCGATCTTATGCGCGTACTACTGTTACATAATGGTGTCATCCTTCTCGCGGTTTATTAACGGAAACGAGAGAGTTCTTATTCACTCATTAAAATTTTCCTTAAAAGAACTGATCAAATCCCGCAACAAAGTCGTTCGATTCCGAGTTCGTTTCATTCCCGGCTTAATACTCTTTCCCAGCAGTTATATTCGGAAATTCAACTTAGGATATTTCCTGGGAAAGTTTTAATACGACGTGATAAAATTAGTGGAAGTCTTTGAACGATAATTCGAATTCAACACAAAGTAACCGCATATTCATTTTTAACGAGGTATTTATAGTATGTGATTTTGTATAACGAAATTTTGCAAGAAATCTCATCAAATCAAATCTGCCTTCTTCTGGTTCATATTACAATGTTTTCTCGATTAATATAATCATTTCTAAAAAAATGCTTCCGACCAATGAAAAAGACTTGACAACTTTTTCTGATATTTATTTCACTAGTAAAATATGATGAATATACAGTTGAGCGGTCATGTCTTCGTTTTGCTGTTGCAGAGAAAAACAGAGAAAATGTTTATGAGATTCATGCTTGGAAGTATGTGTAAGAGAAAGATAGAGTGTGGAGGAAACGGTGAAGAATAGAAGGAGGTGAAGGAACGAGTCCCCTCAGCGAGAATTCAAAGCGAGATTCTTAATTGCATTATTCCGAGCCGGTGAGCATTCTATTTCACGAGCTAGATTGTCGAGGCTCTCCGTGGTTATATCGTGGACCGGTTGATCCTGGCATTGAGCCAAAAAAACAGTTAAAGAAGCGTCATTGCCAGGATTGCTACGTGAAATAGCTCTTGGTGGAAGAGAGCTTCTGCTCATAGTTCCACAAGTACACAAGCGAACGAGCCCAAGTAATAGGGGGCGTACTTGATTGTCATCATTGGTGCAAGTTGGGAAAGATTTCAATTAAACCTACCACGAAGTAGATGTTTGTGCTTGGCGGCTGTGAGTAGGAAAACGTAAAGGGAGAAATAAATTAGGAATTTTGGATCTCGAAAGCCTGACCATGACTGTGTATATTTATATGATGATCCTTAAAAGAACGTTGGCAAATACTCGAACCTCGTATTTGGAATTGTGTGTTGATAACAACGGAGTAGAATTCCAAAAATAAAAACGGTATCTATTCAACTATTCATATCTATTTCCAGCCAGCGGAATGAAGCAACGATTCTTCCATGGAAGCACCAAACAAATTCAACGGCACAATCATGTTTCACGTTTGAAATTGAAAACAATTGTATTTACAAAAAGTGAATAATATGGAGCTAATTCAGTACAGCAGATAACAATAGTTATGCATTTTCCAAGATTATCTATATAAGCATTTGTTAATTAGAGGTTTCCTACTGGTTCGAAATAAAAAGATGCAACATGGGTGAAACAGCCATCTAAGGCAACGTCTGCTGAATTGAATTTTCCAAATATGGCAAATGGAGTTAAAACATGGCATCTAAGAAATAATTATGGCCCAAAATTTCCTCGAAAACGTGGATCTGTAACAATAACAGCTAAGGCTTTGTCGCTTACAAAAGGCCGACCGTTTGATTTTAATTGCAAAGTTGCTGTTCAACGTACCGCGAAAATGCCTCGAGAGATATTCGGAAATTCGTTATAAAAGATTCTACGGCCAAAGGCAAAAAGATGGTATCACAAAGCTGCATCGTAGAAATGATGCAGCTTTTCAGAATATATATCTATATATAATACAAACTGAAGAGGCAATTGAGAAGTACTCCTATCGAAAAACGTTCATTTACTAGTGAAAATGATAATCAGTTTCCTGAACTGCTCCCGCGCTTTCATATCTAGACGAAAGTTCTTAGATTTACTTGAAAGACAACTGAATTTATTACCTATGTTCTCCGATACAAATTTAATTGTCATTCAACCCAGCACAGTTTTCCTCGAGCTTCGAGTTGATCTTTGAGTGCCGTTAGTTTGAAATAAAAAATAGAATGCATAGAGTGTTTGTTATTAACATGAAGAATGTTGAAAAAAAGGTGTAAAGGGAAGAAATAGGAGGATAAAAACGCAAGGTCGCTGCACAGAGAGCGAGGATGTTCAACATCGTACAAAGTGCATCTAAAGGATAGCGAAGACGTCTTGTTCCATTACGCTTCGCGGATGCCAGAGGCAAGCATACATGCAAGGCTGATGGTGCCAGCTATTCGCTTTCAGGCATAATTAAATCAACCTAATTGTAATTCTCTGAAATGAAATAGAATTGAGTGTATAAAGGTGCCTAGCGGTGTCGGTATACCGGAGACTATCTTAGAACTGGAAGATAATAAGCTTTTACAATGGGCAAACCCGTCTCTACATACATTGTGAGCATACAAAGTTTCGGTTTTTGTTCCATCGTAGGATAAAACGAAGCCTACATTTCCACGATATACAAGCCGAAGGCATTTGAAACAAGAACCGAACTGTCTTGTGGTTAATTAAAATGCTTTTGTTGAAGCTGGGTACGCGTGGATGAGGTACGAATTTTTAGGTACGAAACATCCGAGAGGCATTCTGGTGGCTTAGATGTTCATCGACATAGTCCAAAGTTATATTATGAAGCAGTTAAATCTAACAAAATTAACCATGAAAGCAAGAGAATACACAGAATACCTCTTTTCGGATCGAACAAATGCCATGTACTTGAACAACAAGATGAATACTGTTACCCTTATAATCTTTCACAACATAGTATAAGTTGCAAAAAATTGGATCAGAAGCATCATCTTTTGCAGAAGTCGAACTAAAACAAATAACCAATGGCAATATTCTGTGCAACATAATCCGCAAACAGACCAGCGATAAGTACACGCGGTCATAGCTCAATGTAGAAACATTGAAAAACCTAACCCAATCAGACTTGGAGTGACCGAACCTAACCAAAGCAGATCACCGAACAACTCGATTTTCTCGTCATGCAATAGTATACAAAAGAAAATGATTATCCTAATTAATCCAAAAATTTTATTCATGCCGAATCTACTAGTCGCATGGGAGATTATGTGTAGTCGAGTCTTCAGTAAGAAATGTGAAAGGGGTAGCAGAAACACAAACACAAAATACACATGCAACGCCTTTAGAGACGACACGAAAAAATGTAAAAACAAACATCTTTGAGCTACACAGTATAGTTTAACACAACAAAAGCTGCTTGAAAGTCTTGTGGCAAAAACCACCTTGGTGTGGTTTTTCAAGACACAAAGCTGTCCCAGGGCACCCTTTATCCAGGCAATCGCAGAACTCCCATGAGGAATCTAGGTCGGTCATGTTACTTACCGACGGTGAGCGGTGTTGACGCCATCCGGACGCCCAACCCCACCGGGAACTTGTTTTTAGCACGAGATTAATTGCTACGAGATTAGAGTCAACCGCTAAAACGCACTCGCCCTCAGCGAAGCGAAAGCCTAAAGAGAATCTATTCGTACGAGGATGAACGATAGTCTTGCGGTGTACGTATACTTTGTGTACTAATGCCTCGTCTGCGTTGGTATGAGATGTCTCGTCGTTCCGGTATCTTATGCTTATATCTTATACCCCTTTCGGTGTTTTTGTCACTTTCAATTTTTCCAATGAGAATTTCAAGCGAGCTTTTATTACAGAAGAAGGAATACATGGTCAAAGACCATTAAATCATACAAAGTGCGGCAGTTTAGTGTTTTGGACAATCTATTTGAACTTATTTGAATTTAGAGCATTATCTCCTACGAGCGCACGATTAAAGATCAAATCTAACAACGAATGATAGTGTTACGTTTTGAGAGACAAATCTGGATGGGACTTATGCGATTACCGAATACATGTATTATATTTTTGGTATATATGACCTCAAATATTGGTTGATGACAATTGGTATTGTGATTGATTTTAAGTTTGATATTACTAAGTTAAAGATTTTATAATAGCAAAAGTTAACACGCGAATTGACTTTGGTAATAACTTGTTGAAAGGCAGTCACTTTTATAAACTTAGAAATTTTCAGAGGGTACAAGATTTCTGTGGAAAGGAATTGATTTTGTATACTCGTTTCTAGGATTGCATGTTGAGATGATAAGATGCTTCCGGGGATTTTTATTGGCGGTAAAAGCACTGGAAACTAGGCTCGAGATTTCAATTGATTCAGGATTTTGTAATAGGAGAATTTACATAACGATGCGCGTTTCAATTTTAACGATAGTGGGTGGACTTGGACCGGGTGATCATATTGAGTTAGAACTGCGAAAGAATGATTGTTTTTATAGGCGATTAGATTGTTAAAGAATTGAGGAAAGATTGTTAATTTTACTTAGCTGCGTCTTGCTGGCGGGACAATACGTTAAAGTAATCTGGTATTTTCGAGTATATTTTCTAGTGGGATTTGAAATAACAGTTTTCGTATATTATAAGTTGTGTATCAAGCTACAGATATTTATATTACCCACTTATTTATTCTTACTAATGTCGACGATTCAAGATGTTATATGGGTTCACGTACCAGCTACTATTATGTTTGTTATGAAAGCGACGTTGAGAGAAAAGAAGAAAAGGGCTGCGCAAGAGTGTAGACTAGAATGTAACAATAGGGCCAGTATTTTTATTGTTCTTCTTTAGAGTAAATCAATAGCTTCAGGTGGATATGCAGAAAGTTAGATACTTCTAACATATGTACAACGAATACCTCGATTTGAAAATTTTACTTGAAGAGAGCATAATATTGAACACCAGAGGCTCATCAGCAGCAAATAATAGTAGTTGAGAATGGAAATTTCAGGAATCCAGAACAAAAGTAGCGCACTCGAGACAGCGAATATGAAGAAGCGCACGTCGGAGAACACATTCAAGGAGCGGATTGGTCTAAAGCCGGAACAAGAGGACCAACTTGGCAGGCAAGTTTTGACTTATACGGCTAATGCTCAGTTAAACTCACCGGATAAGACGGCGAGTGAGGGTTCGAGTGCAGACCGGGGGATGAATAAGAACGATGGTAGCAGAGAAACGAGACTAGGGAGTTGCATACCGGCTGAAATCTGCACACAGAAAGGCAAGATACGAATCCGCAAAGATGAAGATTCCTTCTGTTTCCAGCAGACGTGTACATACAGTTTCCGTACGGTGTATACATATTCATGTATGCATGTATAAGACGCTATATCAGAGGGTCGATACGAGCGACGTTCCGTCTACAGCAAGGGCCTAGAGCCAGTGAATTTGTCCAGTGATTAGGGTAATTGGCAATGGTTCGAATCGAGGGTACTCAATCAGGCGACTAATTCCTATCTCGTCCTTACTCAACCCTACCTTTCGTAGAAACAACTGTAGCGTAACTACTTGCAGCTATATATAGTAATTTAGGTTGTACAAAGTAAAAGGGCACGACCCGCATCGTTTGAGACACGAATGGTGACCTTGATTACGCCTCTTTGTACCTACTGCCTACATGCACATAGTTTCTGTATCTGGATACGTGCGAAAATCGAATTGCCGCTGGCCAAGAGGATTCCGATCTAATCTGTAAGATGGAGAGTTTCAAACTCCAAGATTGTTTAATCGTTCAAAGAGAGGCTCTGACATATGCGATAAATATATTTCCGAGAACATCACAATGTCCGTGTCGTTGTCTCATCCAGAAAATGATCATGGTAAAATCGGCAAATAATGGAGTAATTTGCATAACATGATTACGAATAAACGAGACTGTTGTGGATCCGTACCTGAAAGGTTTTTAATCAATTGCTAGAGTTTTCTTAGGAGCCTGGGACTACTTTACTATTTGTTTTCGCTTATTAAGCAGCTAGGATACTTATG
The DNA here is from genome assembly GCF_019457755.1 of Venturia canescens. Taxonomy (NCBI): domain Eukaryota; kingdom Metazoa; phylum Arthropoda; class Insecta; order Hymenoptera; family Ichneumonidae; genus Venturia; species Venturia canescens. The sequence goes on along the minus strand of NC_057422.1, from coordinate 21,257,926 downwards.
TCTAAGATAATGTATGTTGGTTCGTTGCACACCCGCAGCTTCGTCTTTTTCATCTTTCCCTTCGATCGTATTTCCCGTCATATGCGAACACAAGTCGTGTATACTCTAGAAACACATATCCAGACCATATATATATACAAAGGCTCAGCGATATCCTAGCGGTGGCGCTGCAGAGAATTTATCGGGCGCGGCACACTTCGATGCACGGCAATGCCGATTATCCGGAGAGGGACTAGTAGTGCCCTAGCATCGTCGTGGCTAATCCCCCACGAGGCTTCGATTTCTCGATAGTGAAATTTATGACAAGCAACGAGCAGCAGAGGCACGAGACCGCAGAAACTCTACGGGCCGTGAAATATCGTAGGAATGACGCTTAAATCCATCGACGTCGATGGCTGTAGGTGTAACGCAATTTCTCATCTCTCGCTCGCTCTCTTAAAAATTCCATCTATTAACACTTCGCCTCTATATCGTTAAAGCACCAGCTTTCGCCATTCGTTGATCTATTGTTGATACTAACTGGCACATTTTACCGATAAATTTAATTCCAATGAATCCGATTTCTCCCTTTGAAAACGTAGCTTAATGTACACATGTATATTCGTATAAAACGAACTCTGAATAACCAACAACCATTGAGTCGCATCAAGCAGTTGCATTAATCCACTCCATATACAACTTTTTCTCTTTTGATTCACTATATATTTCTCTTTTTCCTCCTCTCTATTTATGCCTGCTGTTTGAATCTGCACCCAGGTGCAATCCCATAAGCGCCAAATCAATTCCAATCAGAAATAATTGGGTGCATTTTCCGGATTTTGGTATATTAGTCTGTTTTAGTGGTTCGATAGAAGAGTCTCGGACGAGAGTCCGAAAACAAACCGACACATATACCAATCGACATATAGTCGAGATGATAGAGGGTTGGGGAGGAGCGAAGAGCACAGTATTACATTCCTCCAGTGACGAAGCGACAATACTACCATCGATAATAACATAGAGATAGACACATCGATAGAATGAGATACGCGGAAGGCTCGAAATGGATATATATACGTCATATGTTAAGCCTAGTGCATGCCGCCTCGCCCCAAATACATTTCTGCGCCTGCCTCTCCGCATGAATATCCGTTCACCATAGAATAATATCCTATATCTCTCGAGTGTATGCATAATCGAATGTTGTCGTACAATAAATCAGATCGCACGATTGCTCGTCGTTGCTCTTCATCTCTGCCTGCATTCAACTGCAGGGCTCCTTGGTATATTAACATTGTATTACCGTTGCATAGTCCGTTAAATGATGTATGTAAGCCCATATTCCATGATTCCAATCATCGAAACTAGCAGTTGATTATGGGGTTTCAGAATACAGAAAAAGGAGGATTCCAAACTCAACATGGCCTGCACATGTAGACGCTTTCGAGAGAGCAAGTAAGAGGGAGCAAGACTGAGGTTGAGAGCTTGGATGATGTTGCATCGTGGACGAGTTTCACGCTGCCCGGTAATATCATGTACACCCGGCACTTCCGATAATGGAGGCCAACGAACACGCGATATTTACTGCATATACTCCATGCCCGTCATTAAAACAACACCTAGGCTAACAGTGCATATACATATATGTTATATATATAGAAAAGACATACATTATATCGACGTGTATGCGAGTAGAGATTTTGCTGTGTGACCACCATCGAGGAAAATCAAACGTGGCGTTGTCTCGAGCGAATCGTTCATGAATTATAATTTTCATTTCGAGTTCACCGGTTCTGACGGAATTTCGATTAACGCATAATACTCACTGCCAGCTAACCTATGGACCACTCAGTTAATGAGAAAATAACACTAGATTTTCTCTAGGAAAGAATATATTTCCTCTGCTGCTGTTTCATGAAAATTTACATAGCTACTAACTCGGTTTTAAATTAGCACTTGTCTTATTAATCATTCAACCTAAGATAATCTTTATATATGTCAAGGCATGAATGGCAGTTGAGACATACAGCGATACTTGGACACGTACTATTGAATTATTCTGCCCTATCTGTTAAACGATTTGTGGTTTGTCCGCCCGTACGTCTATTTTATGCCTGTTGTATACCGCCTCGAGGATGACACAGTGCGTGTATCAGTTAATAAAGGTCGTGGAGTTTTCAATCAAAACTCTCGTCGCTCCGCGTCTCTAATTCTATGTATTACAATAACCATGATCGGGTTGGAGAATGGGTACATATTTATATTACTTACACGAGCTCTCGGGAGCACCGTTTAAACTCGATTGATATAGAACGATACATAAGTCACAGGAAATTTCTTGCTGTCGTTAAAGTACACCACGAAAACTGACCGATTTTCGATACGGAACAACTTATGCTACTGGAAATTCGAATGCATCGATCAATTTCATGATGCATTCTCATTACAGGGTGAATAAAATGGAACAACTAGACGACGAAAAGTTGATTTGAACAAAAGCAAAAAGAAAAACAGAAAAAATATATAGGCTCAGAGGAAACCAGTGAAATGTCGCATCGCCTCTCTTCTCAATCCTCTTCATAAACTACTGAATAGCTGGTTTTTGTGTCAAAGCTCTCCGACTGATCAATCATGCGTTCGTACTCTAGAACTTTTTCAAATTTAAACGAGTAGTACATGTCAACGGGTTCACCACGGTTTGTCAAACAATTTTTCTCCTATATGTGAGAACGCATGTGCATTACACGCTCTTCTGCTCTGGAATTTCCGAGCTACGATGACGAAACGGAATGCTTACTCGAATACATACCCTTTGACAGTAACCAAACGTTATAATTGAAGCCTCCTCTTTGATTCATGCGAGAATAAATATTATCAGAGATTATACGTTTCCTTTGATTCGAACAATCTGATTTAAACTTGAAATAGTTTCCATCGCGAAGCTACTTTTTTTATATATTTCTCTCCGTAGTTTCCCTCGCCCGCAACAATTTGCAGGAAATGTCTGGGGATACGTAGACGGTAATCCGTCTGTCCAGAGGATATTGCATGATACCTAAATTCCTCATGCCATGGTAAACCGTAGTCAGTCAGGAGGGGAGTCCTGGTAGTAATAGGGAGAATTCTGAATCTCTGTAGGACACTGGAGACAAGAGAGACAGAGAAAAAGAGCGTAAGACACAGCAGAGCATAACTGAGAAATGAAAGGCTGAGCGAGACAGGGAGAGAGAGAGAGAGAGAGAGAGAGAGAGAGGGCAAGCTGGAGATGCTCGAAATAGTCTGAGCCCTCAGAAAAGCTTACGAAGCTAGGTTAAAGGGCTCATGCCGAGATTAGGGAGCATGCAAACAGTTAAGAGGAGGAAAGAGAGAGAGAGGGAAAGAGTAACGGCCACAGCAATAGCAGCTGCCACTTGCTGCTGTGCGGGAAAGAGGAATCCTGCTGAATCCCATAGACAAGCATTTTTCGCTCATCTGGCAAATTTACCCTGTCTTGTCAAGAGCACGGCTTAAATCGCATTATTATCAAATGCTGGTGGCTGGAATATCATACAAGTCATCATGTTTTTCATATTCCAAACCCTTTCTTGAAACTCACTCTGTTGAGGCTCACTTTCCAAATAGAACATTATATGATTTGTTGAAAATAGTTGTATTATCTGTTAGTGATAATTGAACAAATAAATTAATCGGAGAATTTTTCTGGTAATGCATTATACGACGATGTCAATTCAATACTTTCAAAATAGAAGAAAACTGCCGTTGAATATAATACTGGATTGCCAGGTCGTTCAAGAATTCAAGACGGTTCCAATAATTCAATTTTCTCCGTTAGCATAATCAAATCATGTAATACCTAATTCATTGCCTGCATCACAATAACTTTGCATAATTACTCAATCACTGTCAAGTTTCTATGCACTGAATTACGAGTCACGCTATTGTTGTAGCAATATTGCAAGCATTGATTATTGCATAGGATACAATTATATTAGTTGAACGAAGCCCCGGGGAAGATTTTCGCCGTCCGGGATCCATGAACATGACAAGTGGTTACATGACGCGATACAATAAACGGTGAAGTAATATAAGCACAACGAGGGAAGTTCGTGGACGAAGGAAACTCGTATCTCACGAAAGAGCGTGCTCTTTGGTCGTATAAAATACACGTGTCTGAACATATAGCAACATTTAAAGCTCCGAAGAATCAGGAAAATATCGAAGCCGAAAAAAAAGAACGCGCTAAGAGGAAGAAAAAATGAATCAGAGCTATAGCGCTTTGATAATAGATTTTTCATGCGATTTTTACTACGTTTCACCGAAATTGCAAGTACAAATCTTTTGGGAAAGGCGAGAGAAGCCGTTTTCGCAAGGAGATTGTACAAATCCAACGCTTAGAGAATTTCACATGGGCGAGAAGAGTGGACATGGCTTACATTGTTTTAGATGTGAAAAGTGTGATCTTTCCCACGGGAGAATCGAAAGAGTTGGAGTACGAGAATGAAACTTGAAAACTTTTCGGTCTTTCGAGTTCTCGATTGGATCACTTTCGGAAGAAGCAAAAGAAGAAAAAAAAACAGTAGAGCAGAGTAACTTCTTTGTTGGCAGCGAATAAATAGGTCCGAGTATAAAATGTAAATTTACCACGACAGAAGGGAAAATAACTTGATTCGAAAATACAGGCACCTTCGTATCAGGCGATCCGCAGACAATTGAATACAAAACGCATTGACTCGTGATTCACGATAACTACGGCCACAAATCCGATAATCGATTGAGAAAAAGATCTAGGTGTTATATTCAAGTGGTTCGGGCATGAGAATGAAGACATAACATCTTACCTATATATACATATATATATAGAACGATAGAGCGCATCGAGGTATCTATACCCCGGTTAAGAAAGCCGATGTGCCAAGAAAGTGAGAGAGCAGTAGAGAGAGGATTTGAATAATGGAACGGCCAAGGTACCCTCCCCACCAGCGTCGCATCGGACGTCGTAGTCGCTCTCACTTAACTTCCGTCTCGACTGGCTCTTGTCGGCTGTATCTAATACAGTATATATACGGAGATCGATGTATGACTGTGTGCGTGTTTACATATATATACCTCGGCGTATATCCTATTACAGAATAACACGAGGTATAGCTATATACTGAATCTTACATCTTTGGCTTTTTCGATTTTCTCCAGTGCACTTTCGCTGCACTAGTGTGCAGCACATCACGTCCATACGTATACTTTTCGAACAAAGTTGCACGTAAAGTGAGAAGGGTATAAGTTACCTGGCTATGATCCGAGAGAGGGATATAAAAAGCAATGGTCCGTGCTTGGGGAAGCCGAGAGTATCACCCGCGGATGGTCCTGAAGGTCGTATAGCGCTAGTAGGTGGTAGTCGTAGGTAGCGCGAGTTGATAGAAGCCCTAGGGCACACCTACAGTGATGTAGTAGTACGTCGCATCAGCCGCAAAGAACCAGCCAGGTTGGAGACTCTAACTAAAAGAGGGTGCCACCCGTCTATACTTCGCTTTTTGTTTTCATCTTTCTCTTTTTCTCTCTCACTCTCTATCCCTCCTCTTCTCTCATGATCACGTCTAATCTTCGTGAAACGCGTAAAAATTGGATGTATATATACGAACGTAACTGGACTGCCCATTCGGATCGCAAGGCTACAGAAACTTAATGGGTATAGTCGATAGGTGGGAAGCAACGACAAACAGCAAAAGAAAAAGAAGCAATGAGCGAAGTGAATAGGACAAACGATCATGACGATTATACAGAGTTTTATCATTAAAGTAAATTACAAATGTCTCGGAACTTATATGGGATTAAGGGATCTAAGTTATCGTAGATCAATATATGAATCGTGATTTCCAGACGTCCGAAAGAATTCAAAGAAACCTGAAATTTTTTTGTTCTTGGATTTTATGGAAAAAGAAAAATTTTCAGCTGACATCGAAACGATGGTAAACAAATATCATGGCCTGAAGTTAAACAATCGTATGAAAGAGTAGAAACAAAGCCAATACAGAAGTGACTATAGAACGCAGTAACATCGGAGAGTTGGCTCGTTGAACCGAATAATTTCATTCGATTTGAAGGGACCGAATTTCTCGTTCGATCTTTATCTATATTTATATACGTATAATAAATATATACAAACGTCTATACATTACATCACTATGCCGATGGCATAGCATAACGTTCAATGGTCTACCCTCGACTATTCGAGCGGTCGGGTTCGCGAAGCTGATTCCTCTGGCGTGGAAAATGCACGGGTGGCTCGTTCTATAAGGGGCAACAGCAGCCAACAAATGCGCACATAGAATTGAGAGCAATACCTGTCGGATGAAATGCATTTTCCACTCGGAAATAATCGACTTTGACTAATTATCGATGAGACCTCGATAATGCGATAAGTTGCTACGAGAAGAGCAGTTGAGAACGAACCATTGTTATTATTCTTGATACTTTGTTGGAGGAACATATATAATCTAAGATAGTAGATGTTGTAGGGATGAGCGTAGTGTGCAGGTATGGAGAAGTTATCGAAATTTCCATAGAGAGGAGTAAGAGATCATTAAAACGAACGAGGGTTGAGGAATGATGGGAAGCTTTCGCTTCATCTATCTCGCAGTGTTGTGGTTGGTCCTGGTGGACGCTCGCATCATTGAGTGGAGGAAGCAGCAGCGTATACGGAAGATAAGATCTCAAGCTTAACGGGTAAAGCTTGAGGTTATAATTCGCCTCTTGCTGCACTCGGTAGTGCACAACGGGTGTTATCACTGTAACGAAAATGGAAGGTGTTCAAAGACTGGTATTACCGGAAGAGACAACCCCCGTACTTTAGATTCATGTTGAGCCATGTTATGTGTTAGGTGAATGACTTGACGGCCGGGGAGGTCACCCCGAAGGATAATCTTGCATAGAAATTCACCGTGGTAGAGATACGGGGAGCAAGCATTAAAGGGAAAACTAAACACAAGTTAGGAATGTATTGTGTGTGGGTGTATACTGTATAGATATGATATATACATAACGCGAGCTCCGAAAGATAAAGTGTATACGAAGATGGCGTTGCACGTACATGGAAGAAGGCCTGTAAGGCTTGCTAGTAGACAATACGAATCAGCAACAGCATGGAAGTCGCGAAAGAGAGAAATAAAAGCTTGGGACACAAGGAAGTGGCAACTACCAGGCCATGCCGGTATGTACTTCAAGCTGTATAACAACCGTAGCACAGTATACGAGGGAAGATTTCATTACAGATATAGTTGGAAATGAGACGGACATTATACAATGGCACAATAATGGGCGATTTGCTTCCGCGGCTCAGGATGGTGGAGTGTTCTCTTCGTAGACAAGGTGGAAACATCGGTATATACACATTGGATACCTAGACGAGACAGCTACCAGCCATGCTATATTAGCGAGATAGTTGCCTTATGTATACAAAGTATATAGATATGTATACAATGTAGATATGTATATACGCGGAGACTACAAGCCATCAGAGAGGAGAGAGCGAACTAGCCCCCTCGTCGAAACAACCGAAGCACTTTTACTTCCACTCCGTCTGCAAACGATAAGTAATCCTGGCTGTTAAAAGTCTTTCGGTGATCTGGCATGTCATTAAAAGCGATGTTGTAAAAGGACCACCTACCAAAGCTGCGCTCTCGCGATCATACTTTTCTGTTCGCTGCATTTTCTGATTTTTCATCGGCACCAAAAAAATCGATTTTATTTAAGTTAAACGTTAAATGAGGTAGGGTATAGAAATGACATGGCCTGGATGGTGGGTTTTCGATTATCAATTTCATTATCAACTATTTATCGTGTAAAAAAAAAACCCAAAAATATCCTCACTCTGACGAATAAAATAGTAACCTCCGCCACATATTTATGATGAGCAACAATGGTGCTTGAACGTGAAACAGTTCGCGAACCTGGAAGAGATCGTGAACACTACTTTTTTTATCACTTTCATACTACAAGTACTTTCAACTCGAGTAGGAGACGCATTTTTCACAGCATGATAAAAGTTACGACACAATTATTGTGGCCACATCGGTAAGAAAACGCGGACGGTAGCGTTGAGAGATATAACGATCATTTACGCGTTGTTTTCATCCGAGCAGATATATCACGACGCGTGTTAAAGGGCATTATCATTGTACAGAGTTAACAAAGTCTATTTGTCGGTTTCGCAAGATTTTATAGGAGGCCACTCTCTCTCTTTCCTTATATCTTGCACCTCTTGTCACGGTCATTAACTTTCTCGAACGATCGTGGCAAATGAGCGAATTGCTTTCTAGGATGTGCTCGCACAGCTTATAAGACTTCTCTCAATGATAAATGCGTGTGCCAGAATATTTGTAAGTGTATGTGTACATAAACTCATGTATCATCAGATACATTACGGTCAATGAATGTTTTCAATGTATAATGATCAGGCTAATCAACATTCGCGTGAATCACGCATGCTTCACGTACCCCACTTATTCCCTAGTAAGAATCGCGGTCTAATAACCTAAATTAAGTAAAAGGAATTTTGTAACAGTATAAAATTTCTTGAAACGGAAGATTTTTTCACATTTTCAGGTCATACTGCTACGAATATTAGATATTGGAAACTTTAAAATTTACGACAGAATCATGAGATGCATATTTTCTTTAATAATGCGTAATAGGTTTGGGGTAAGACAAAATCGGGTCATCCAAATTTCATTAATCGAACGGCATTTGTTAAAGGAATATATAAAGGATTGAGTATGGTTTCAGTAAATAAAAATTTTTATATTGCTGAGAACGGTGTCGTAATGTTTCAATGTGTCTAACTTTAGTGCTCGATAAACACGATGGTCAATTCTGCAATTGCGGTAGAAAGAAAACCGATCGTTTTGGGCGTTTATCCAAAGTGGCAGATCCCCAATCTCACCTATGCGAGAATGATTTCACGTGTTTATGCCCAAAAATATAGATCTGGAGGACGAAACAAAGAGAGAGAGAGAGAGAGAGAGAAAGAGAGAAACAGACAGACCGACAGAGACAAAGAGTCAGAGAGCAAGAGTAGAGAAAGGGAGATGAGGAGAGTGAGAGAAAACATGAACGGCAACACGAGATGGCTGGCTGTGACACAAACCCGGATGTTTTATGAGCCGTGTGCATAACACGGGGTACACCACCCCGAGACACGTGTCCTTGCTTCACTCGGTGCGTACCGGAGAGAGTGTATATGCGACGAAAATGCGCGCCAACGCTCTTCGGTGTCCGCTTTTGGTGTAGCACTAAGGTCTGATCCTGGCATGTTATTGCTACTGGTGCTATTAGCCCAAAACTCTGGATCACTGCAAACTCGAGTACGTTGTGACACCCTCATACCGAGCTTGGACCATGATGAGCTCCGTGTTTTTCACTATATATAACCCAGACAAGATCTAGCGCTGCATTCATTTACATTGTACAACGAGTGCATATGACGGAGAGAAAGAGAAATGGCAAAGCAAAAAAAATAGTCCAGTTGTTGAACATGCTCGCAAACGTTATTGGGCTATTCATTGTACTTTGCTTGCTCGCATTGTACCTATTAACCATTATAAAATGAAAAAATCAAATATCATTGAACGCATTATATTCATGATATTTTTTTTTTGCACTCTGGTCCATTTGTCATAATGTTTGTCACTCTCTTACAGAAATGTGTTGGAAAAAGATTTGAAGTTTAAAGTAAGTCCCTTGTAGGAATTGTTTAATTCTAATAAAATCGGCTCCCATCTTTAGTATAGAAGTTCGCAAAAGCAGAGAGAGTACTTCGAAACTCCCTAAGATCCGTGAAATACTGAGAACTTTGGAGGATTTAGAGAGCAAATACATATATACACCGAGTTTGAGGGTGAAAACCATCGATCACTCGCGTCCGTCCAGTTTCTTATCCCCTGGGTGCGGCCGGAGGCTAAAACGATAGATGCACCGTTAAGATTAAACGTTCAATTTCGAAGGGTTAGATGGGTGGATCAGAAGCAGTACTATATATTTGCGAAAACACACGAACAACGTGTCTATCTCACTTGGAATAAGAGTGAAGGACAAAGTTGTGGTGGTCTCACCTGTCGCCCGTACTTTCAAGGTTTGTGTTCCTTCTTAAAGAGCCGTAAAAATAAAAAATAAACTTTACGGCATGGACCGTTTCCCTCGTCACCAAGAATCTCGTACAATCAGGAGATCTCGTACAATCTCGTACAATATTGGCGCAGGGCAAGAAAGCTTCTTTTTTTTACAACCGAAACGCGAGTGGAGCGATTTGATCTTCTTTTTCGGTTGAAAATCGTAGAGAACGAGAGAGGAAATTCACTCTGTTATCAAGGATTTTCCGAGAGGAAATAAAGATCAAGACGGAGAATGTTAGTTGATAGTGAACAAGTTATCAGATTGCACACAAAGTAAAAGGATCGGAAAACGTTTTTTTGAGTGGTCTCGTTATTCACCTCTGTTGAAAGAACAATATCACACGAGATAACCGGAACTTCGAGCTGTTTCGTGACGGATATCGATACCTGGCTTGTTCGTTACTGCCACAACGACTCCGAATGAACACATATATATATATATATACATATGTGTGCGTCTATTTTCCACCCTATATACAGATAAAACTCTTGGGAGGCATACGGAAACGAGTAGTCCACTGCAACCGTCAATGGAAAACGTATTTGCCCTCCTGGGTATGGTCACTACGTACACCAATCACGCACATCCACTCGAGCGTTTGGAATCGATTTTTGGACGAGTCGTGGATGGACAATGCGATAGCTCAACGCTTCTCACTCTTTTTTTTATGTGCCCTTTCGCATCCGGATAGATGATACTTTTCTATCTATTCTATTTTCCACAAGTTCTTTTTGGATTTTCATTTTTACCGATAACTATCATGAAAAATAGATAGATTTTTACAATATTCGTGCAATGAACAACAGTTATTTTTTTCGTAATAATAGAATATTTTCATAATTATCATAATGGTAATAAATTCCATTAGTTAAATTCCATTATGTTTATAATATATTTTAGTTTTCTGTGAGAATACATTTTTTTTATTATACCACCTTCATTCTCTGTACAACCATTCAACTTCCACAACTATAATAAAATTTTTATTTTTGTAGATAAATGATTTACCTACCATAAATCAATATTAACCATAGGAATCGAATCTCGAAGGAGTTGTACTTAACTATTAAATGGTTTCTTATCTATCTTAATTATATTTCACCTATTTTATTTCAATCCTTTTAAAGTTTACTGCTATTTTTTTAAGCAAAGCAGTTTAAAGATAAATCATTTTTTGGAAACGCATATCTTTTTTACAATGTTGTTTTTTTTTAATATTCATTTTTTTACTACGAAAAAATGATAAAATGAAAAATTAATTAAAGTATGTATTTATTTTGTTCGCAGTATTTTTTTTTATTTCCGATGTAGCTCCATTTTTATTATTTCATAAAAACCCACTCTTAGTTGTTTGACGTTTTTTATATTTGAAAACGGTAAGATCCCAACTGGACAGCGGCCAAGTGGCCAAGTATTCAAACTTTATATTTATTATATACAGATATTCTCCGCCGTTGTATGATCGCAAATGATATATCTGTATATAATGTAGAGTTTACACTCTTGGCCACATGGCCGCCACTGTCAAGACCCTCCCTTGAAAACAACAGCTCGAAGTGATTGTAGCAGCGTAGAACCGTGTGAAGTTGTCTATAATCGAGCACTACGGTTGATTTGAAATCGAAAAATAAGTTTAAATATAAATATTAGTTTTCTAAGCGACTTCACTATAAATTTTAACAAACTATGTCTAAGAACACTGTCCGTCACATGTAGAAAGCACGAGCAAAAATTGGTCAAGACAAGTGTGACCGTTCCAGAGAAAAGTTGCTTCAAAAAAATCCCCCCCTATTAGCTGATTGCAGTGAAACGCATAACTCCCGTCTTTTTGCCCTGCGGGCAGTTGGGAGTTAAAAATTATTTTAAACGCATCGCGTTTGAAAATTTTCCATAAGAATGACCCAGGAAACTATTAAGACCTCTGATCATCGTATCATAATTCTTCAGGAAAAAATTAAACAAAAACTACGAGAATATGTTTTTGTAGAAAATGAATTTCCCTACAAAAAGTCCTTATGAACAATTAGCTCGGAGCAAATGTTTTGATGCTATCACCGTTTGAAGTTGAATCGATAGGAAAAAATTTTCCATAAGACTGTAAAAATCAAACTTTTTGTTTTATTACGAACAAATTTCTTGGTAGTTTTTCGTAGAGAATTGCTTCCTGTATTTTTTTTATAATTCCTCTATGATTTTTATAAATTACTTATTTTTATAATTTTTATAGAATTATTGTAACAATATTTCGTGCTTGGTTTTCGTGGAATAATAATTTTTTCAACAAGATTTTAACCTCTGTAAACTAGCCGTCTATGTTGTGAAAATTTTTTCTCATCCCCAGCTTTCAAGGGGTTAACAAAAACTTCATTTTTATTTTTTAGAAAGTATCGTACGATTTTTTCAGCAAAGTTATTCTGATTTTAGCTAAAAACAAGGAGTTTTAGAAATTGTGACGTATCCCAAAATCTATGGAGGAAAAACTCTGCATTGCATTAATGCCTGGTCCAGCTCGAATTCACATCGTCCATATGCATTGTACCGTACATAGGAAATGCCATGAGGACCAAAACTTTTTTTGAATTCATGATACACTTTCTGTAGTTATTTTAGAATTTGTCTTTGAAATTTTTCATTTTAATATTTTTCGTAAGGCTGACTTGTCTGAGAGAAGCGGCGTAACTCGAGAATTATGGGGTTTAGAATAAAATTTCAAAATAGAAAAAAAATTGAATTCATAATTTGTAACTCATTGACATTGGAAAAAAATTTGTTTTTTTCAAATTTTCTTATTAATTAAAAAAAGAAATTCCAAAAATGTTAATTTATTTAAAATCATAAATTGAAATTTTCTTTTTTCGTGAAATGTTATCCTTAGGTATGGATCAGTCGACTAACCTCACTTGGAATTTTCGAAATCGAAATTGTTTGACACAGTTTGACCAATTAAAAAAAAAGCTCTGTCAGCCTCCGCAGGACGATAGCAAAAATCAACTGACAGAGCCTTTTTTTTAATCGGTCAAACTGTGTCAAAGAATTTTTATTTTGAAATTTGCAGCTATCTCTCTCGCACTCACCGTTTTTTTCTCGAAATGTAAATTATAAAAAAAGACGATCCCCCAAGTTGGAAGTCATTTCATGAAATTTTGAAAGCCGTATAATTTTTTGCAATTTTTAAAAAGTCAGTTTTTTAGCCATTTTCACGATTTTTTCATGCGAACTTTATGAGGCTAAACGATTCGTATGAAGCGGCATTTTTCTTCTTCAATCTTCCACTTTCAAGAAAAAAAAAGGATTTCACAAAAATTTTTTTTTTTTCAATTTTAAGATTTTGAAGCATGTTCTCAGCCGAATAACGAAATTTTGCAGATTTCCAATTGGATAAAAATGGTCTAAATTTTGGGGGAAGGGGGGGGGTCCGCTTTGCCCGGTTGTTCCACTTTGCCCTACTCTCTCCTATTCAAGGAAGAAAGCATACGTTTGCATAACGTTTCATGACTTCTTTGGAGTTTTTCCATGATGATTTTAGTCAAGATAGGAGAAAACATAGAAAAGTCGTTTGAGGAACCGCTAAATATTTTTTTTTAATCTGAAATTTTGGAAAAGTCACTTTTTTACATGTACTAACATCCCTCTTCACCACACGAAAAAAAAAATAATTTTTATGAAGCATCCTAATATGTAGCATGGTATATGGCGTCGCGGTATATAGACGATTGGGAATTCCTAGCGCTTCCAGTATCAGCTTTACGTTTGTAGGAGCTTTCCGTTCGAGGACCCATACAAATAGTCATTCCATTCCCACGACCGGAAACATCGAGATCATGCCAACGCATCTATCTCGTTCTAGAAACGATGCTGCTTTGCGTTTTGTGATTGAAACTCGAGCGACTGCTTCAACTATTGAGCCTTTGGTACACACCGGTGCACACAGAAATACACTTCAACACTAGGATTTGAGTTTCAAGATTGCTTTCGCGCTAGTTCATTTCTTTTTATATTGAAAAAAAAAGTATTTCATTTTCCCATCTAACCAAATTGAAGAGTTAAATGAGCTCTGCAAGATAAATAAAAAATAATAATATTGAAGTTATAGAAAGTTGAACAAGAATTTCATATAAATTGGATACGTCAAGTAGAAATCGGAAATATTGATTGATTTTTTCAGACAAGAGATGCGGTATAGCTACTCGACTCAAAGTGTTAATAGAAAAAGCCTGCAAGAGCCCTGTCACTCCCTTATAGACGCGAATATAACAGTCTATGCACATTCTCTATGTTTTCATTCAATGTATAACCAATTATATTTCGTAAGGGTTGCAAAAGACTTTTCAGCAACAATCACGAAAAAGTTATAAATGTAAAAATTTCCTTTGTGAAAATCAATATAAAAGTGTAGGAAATTTTTATGCAGACACGGTGTATGAAATTTCAGATACGATTTTTAAAATTCAAGACAGGATATATTGTGTAACCCATGGAAATTGTTATACTTGCGGATCCGAAAAATAAAGCACATGTGATGATTCTCTAACTTTTATGTATGTTGACATTTGCTAATATTAATACATGGTTGTAAAATATATTCAGTATACCTGCGCTTAACTTTCGAAATCGTTATTTTGCTATATTTTAGCTGTCAATGTGTAGCTAAAAATATAACAGAAAAATACATAGAAATAAATATCATTTCTTTAATTACGCAATTGTTTTCCCCTACACGTGATTGCAATTGCAGTTTCTGATACCTCTGAAACCAATTCAAACGGGAAAAAACTCCTACCTACACGGGGATTTCAACCGATTTACATATCCTCCTACATGTTTCAAAGTACGCATGCTACCTATCACACCCACGACATTGTTAGATGCAAGTCGAAAAAGGCATTCAATAATTCGTGACTTAATGCTTTCAGACACGAATTTTTTGTCTGCATCAATTCTGATGAAAGTTGACATCGAAAAATTTTTGGGGTCGATGATAACAAATCCGATATAAATTCTTCGAGTCAAATCATACATGCCAACAATCATTACCAAAAAATCATAAATGAATCGTAGAAGATTATTTAAATTCCGGACAAAACCATTCAACTTTTCTATATTCATGACAGAACGTCATCAAAAATCGGAGAATCGGTTTCGGTGAACGTGCTAAAACGTAAATGAGAACAAAAGAAGTGAAACTCACACGATGACCCGAAACTTATGGTGAAATACACAGAAGAGAAACGTATCCAGATATGAGCATGTTGAAAGTTGAAAATGGAGAGGTACTGGCAGAATCATGATGACTAATCAAATATGAACAAACGAGGCATCGACAAGAGCCTATGAAAACCTATAGTTACAGATATCTCTGATGTATGTATCGATGCCGTAGCTACAAAGATTAGTAGGTATCTGTAGCTAAACGAAGTACTTAAAAAAATAAGTGATTTTTTGTCATTCATTATTCTTTTTTCCTTATTCAATTCTAGCAATAAATGATGAACTTGTAGGAATTGTCGTTATCATGTACGCTGCGAAATATTTGCTTCGTTGAATGATAACAGACAGATATCGGGAAAAAACGATTATGCTTTGGGATTGAAAAAAAGCGTACATCTTCCAATAACGAATGAAAAGAAGCTAACGTTGATCAAAATTTTGGTAAAAATGTAATATTTCCAAAGCTAACCCGCATTTATGAGGACTCTTCTTCACGTACCGGGTGTCTCTACTCTAATATTAGTTTCCGTGACGCAAGTTTACGGATCGATTCGACAACCAGAAACTTCAGTGGCATTTTTTCTGTGTGGATGTCGAGAGGGATGAAAAGCGTATTCAATAATAGACGTAAATTCACCGTAATTAATGAAGCGACTGCATAGCCACCGTGTATTCAGCGGGAAAACGGAGAAGAGACCTATCCTCTTGAGTATATGTAAGCCAGTGGGTTGTCCGCGGTGCTCGGTCACCAAAGCTTATTCGTATTCAGAGAGCTGTCCGTAGTGCTGGGACCTTCCTGATAGCCCAGCGACAGCGTTCAGTCCTGGCGAGCACAGCAGCAAGCTGTACGAGCTGAGAACGGAAAGCATCGGCAACCACATCGTGATTCTCAGCACGAACGACCGATCGCGCACCCACTCGAGCTCCTACGAATACTTATGTCAGCGGGGCTAATGGCGACGTTAAAGAGCACAATGTTCCTGTGCTCTCTCACTCACGTTTTCTCTCCATTTCTCTTCATTTATCTTTCTCACTCCTCCAGGTTTCAACAATTACCGATTATACCATTTGGATAGTTGGTACGAATCTGTACAGCAATAAGGGAACGGACGAGCTGCCCTGGTGAATACCTTTTCAGATTGTAAAAGAATTCAATTTTCAATCAACGGATTAGCAGATATTCGATGGAATGAGAACGGATGAAGCGATCAGCTGAACGTAATCTTAGAGCTAATTTACTTTGTTCAATTACTGCGACGGTGAACGTTTTTTTGTCCGGCGCTTCTATTAATTTTTACCCCAACATTTTCTATAGTTGGAACTCCTGACACATTCATTACTATACGGTAACGTATAATTTTGTACAAACATTAGTAAGCTAGAATGTACACGCGTATTTGAATACTGGATGCGCGCTTGTTTGTGTGTGAAGACACGCGTAATACATCATCCACCTGTTTCCGTGTAGCAAGTGACTTGATCGCCGATTATTGTCGTGTGGCTGCTATGATTTCTAAAACAGTCCAATGCGCCGACGATCGTAGGCTGCTCAATGGATCATCCTACACCTACCGAGTGTCCCAAAAAATATATAAACAAATTTGAGCGCAATGTCCAAGGTTACAATGAAGTGAGCACTGACCAAATTTTCATACCATTCTGTTTTAAGATGATTTGGCAGTTACCGACCTCCCACCTGTGATGTTCTATCGCGAACGAAAGATCAACTCAAGGGGTAAACCATTACAATAGCCTCAACGAAACCCTTTTTGCACATGTTTTTTGGATGAATGGAAGTAATAAAATAATGATATTCTATAATGAAGCTAAAATAAAAAATGTTTTTGTCCAAGTATAAGAGTTTCAAGAGAGTCTCGAACACTGCAAAAGCACTGTTTCTACACTGTTTTTCATATTTTTCATTAATTCGAAAACATGGGGCAATCCCTATATATAAGGTCGACCGGAAAGTTCTTGTTTCTTGTTTTATTGTTTTCTTGATATTTTTTTTATTCGAAAACGGACAAAACTTTCCGGTAGACCTAATATATGTGAGGTAGAGGTCTTTATAGCCAAATTCAAAATTCCCACACAAAGTGCGGATAGGTAAAATAAACATCTGACTTAACACAGGAGAAGAAATAGGCAGAGACACATGGAGAGAAAATTTATCGAAAAGCAGAATTTTAGGAGTAAAAGAAGGGAAGAGCGTGAATAATAACATTGAATGTTGTTTCTTTGTTTAACAGGTAAGGATCAGGATAAAATTAGACCATTAAGTTGTAAATATTAGACTTAATTAAGTGTAAGGAAAAAGATGTCAAAAAAATCTTTGTTTTACAGAAAAACCATTCGACTTATTTGATCGCTATTAAAAAGAATATATTACGTATATGAATACTCTGATAAAACATGACAGCCAACCTTTCGAGGATTTGTTAAAAGTAGATTCCTTAATGCTATATGCACGGAGCATAGAACTTCTGTTATCGTAGCGTCGCAAATATGCTACCGTAACATATAATATTTGCTGTCGGAGAAAATGATTTTGCTAGCCAAACAAATGATTTGCTACCCGAACAAATGATTTTGCTGGTCGAGCAAGTGATTTTGCGGGACCGGTGCATAAGATTTTTTTGGTCAAAAATTCGTTTACTTCGTTACCAAAACATAAGTGCGAAAAAAAGTAAATTATTACGTATAAAAATGAAGAAAAAAAAATCATATCGGTTGAGAGTTAGTTAATGGTTCAAAGCCATTACTTTTCAAATATAGGTAATGGAAAAATACCAAATAAATTTTCCTACCGAAATCAAGATTTGAACCCGAGAGATATATTTCCTACTTACGCATCCTATCCACTACGGCACCGATCGCTTATGAAATGTGCATGCGAAATATCGATATTTTCAGAAGTTTTTAAAAGGCTTCATCTTTTTCTTACTCTCAAATACTAAGGAATTTACCGAAATTTTTGTAATTAAAAAAAAAAAAAAATTATTTTTGTAGCAGAACAGGCATTTCAAATTTTGTGAAATTTTTTTTTACCACAATTTCAATCCAAAGCGCCCTTACTGCATTGTTTAAAAAGCAGTCACAGATAAAAAATAGAATTCCCCAAAATTTCTCCTTTTTTCAAAATTTCTTATTCTTTCTTTTCAAATGTTTTCTTGAAAATTTTTCAAGCAGTCCTTTCCATAGTTCAAATGAAAATAAACACTTTTCGCAGTTTTTGAAGTACCCCATTTGCCCCGGTAATATACAATATAGCAAACACTTTTGTGTAAATTCAAAAAAATGGTTAGTTATTTTTTCTTTTTTATTTTTGCTTCCGCCATGTTGCGGGTTGCAAATTCTTAAGTATCTGGAGCATAAAAAATGTAACAGGAAAACAAAACTCGACACGTTAATTTCGTACCGGCAGTAAATAAAAATATTTGCTACGATTACCGATCAGCCGTCTGCAGGGGTGCTCCTGTAACAAATTTGTTATATAGTGGTAGAAAATACTGCGTTACATCAGCACAGTATTTTCTACACCAGCAAACCTCGCCCAAATTTGCATTTTTCTCCTCCATAGCAAATACTATTATGGTACTGTAGGGAAAATGATGCTACAAATATTGTTAGTATTTGTTTACTACACTATACAAGCAAATGCTATAAGTATAAGTTATTTTTGCTATAAGTATAAGTATTTTTGCTGTCCTAACGCATTCATTTCTCTCCGTGCGGCAAGGCACGATTCTCGGTGCGATTTTTAAATAAAATGTGAATGCGACAGACTTCTTAAATTAAACCATCGACTTACATTCTAATTTCAGTTGATTGATTTATCAACTATTATACTGAAGCTTCATCCTCGAAAATTTTATTTACTTGAAAAGGGTTCTATTTTCCGTCAAATTCTGAATACCCAATGTATTGTTATGGAAATAAAAACAGAGTTTCATTCAATTTCCAAACGTATCAATTCAGCTTTTTCACAATATCATCAATTTTGAATGAAACCCGCGTATGTTTTTCCTGAAGCCATCGAAAAATCAATTATTCCAAAGTCCTCGAGTCACAAAATTCGATCATTTCGAGCGTGAATTTAAACTATTTACAATTTCTGTATTCACATGATGAATAAATATCAGAATATATTCTATTCGTCGAGCTGTCTGAGCAAAAATGATTTATCCATATGGGATTCGATATTTCGCTTATTTTGCACTCGTTCTCAATAAATCCATCTGATGTCATAGAAAGAGACAAAGTGTACAGTGCTAAAGAACACTATTTCACGACGTATCGCTGATTTTATGGCACACGAAGTTCTATACCGAACAAGGACAACATTTTTAATAACTAATAAAATTGAAGATCACGAGTGTGATTGTCAAACTCAAAACAAACAGTAACAAAACAGTTGAAGTTTTTGTATTCCACAAGAGGGAATCTGCGAATATTTCTATATTGTTCTCTATTGAAACATGCAAAGACTTAGCATAAGTTTACAAGCGAGGCTTCCAATTCTCCCCATTAACAAATTCACAGATTTCGAGATTCGAATTCTCGTATCACCACGGAATACCTATTTACTTGCAACTCTGAATAAAGAAAAAATTCACCAAAATTTTTGTTGGATCAATTAATTTCAATTGGTTCGCCACAATTTGGTGGTGTTAGAAATAGAAGACGTTCACTTTTATGTGTCTTGTCCAGTACATTTATATATATTGTTTTGCAATGACAAATTGAGCGTATCCAAGCGCTATTGATCGTTCTCGTTTTGTCTTTTTCCGTTGATTTTCCTTATACAACGTTTTGTATTTGTTAGACGTGAAAATAAAGCTATCTGAGTTTGCGAATTAATAACTGAATTGTCTAAACTTATTTCACAATATTCTATCAGGTGGACACAAAAAAATATTGTTAAATCAGCGAGTTCTTTTCTCCATGTTTATAAATTTATATTTTCCCCTTTTTTTGATACCGTGATAGGCAATTCTATTAAACCAAAGAAAGATATCGCAGTATTGAAAGAAACATGTCTTCAGAATAACATAGAAAAATCAAAGTTTTCTCCAACAATGGGAATGTAATTAATGTTACGGTTTTATACACATAAGAGATCGTTATGAAAAAAAAGTTACATGTATTTTTAAGAACAAAAGTAGCTGACGTCATGAAACTTGATAAAATCGGTATAGCTCGTTCAACTTATAGAATTTCTTGACGGATTCAGCAAATGGGGTGTTTGAAGCACCACGGAAAATCCTATAAATACTGGAGCGTTGTTCTTGCAGCAAAAGTTGGTCGTCGATATGGATCATAAAATTCTCTTTGTTCAATGAGAAACCATCGAAAGCTTAAGAAAGAAGGAAAAAAAAGTGGAGGCGTAGAAGAAAAGAGGTATCATCCCTCTCATAAAGTTATACCTACACGTAAATGTGTAGAGTTCGTATAGCGTTGTTGTAACAAAGTTCTATTGATAGCTATAACATGTAAGCTCGTAATATCTTTAGCAAGAGTTCCTCCCATAAAATATATCGCAATAAGAGACACATAGGAAATGTTCGTGCTCGTATGATAAGTTGCTACCATTTTAGTAGGCCAATTCGAAATAATTGAGGTCTTTACGTTCATCGACAACGAATGACATTGAAAATTGATATTTTGATGGTAGTTCGGTTACTTTTGAACCAATAAATGATCAGAGATATTATATATTTGTTGAGTAGCGAACGACGAACCATAATGATGAGATTTTAATCGATCGGAGTAAATTTATCGATTAACAGGTCATCCACGATTCTGAAATACTGACCTTTTAAATTTTTCCTTACTCACTGCTAAGAGTGTCTTCTACGCGCGTTACGATCTGTCCTCGATAAGACACATTGTAACACTTTCATCTTTATCGCACTACGGAGTACACGAGATTCATAAAAAAAAAAAAAAAAAAAAAACAGAGAACTTTCGTTTAGTAACAGGAAAATAAACGCGCGAAACGTTCGGGATGTAGAGCATCAGCGTTTTCTAGGCTCCCCATGGATGTACATAACATAAAGTGCGCGCCTCTGGACGAGTATCGAACATTCCATTCTCCCGGGACTCATAATAGAGGGATGAAATCCCTCTGCCTCTCAGTCAACCTGCCCCCAACCACCTTAACACTCTCAACACAGGTCCATTCGTCCTCCCGTGAGGACTGACAGTTGACAAGTCAAATAAAACGCAAAGTAGAACAAAAAAGAAATAAAAATTCCGACGAGGATCTATACCTTTTTATGTTTCTCGCGAGCGTGTCGTTCGTATTCATAATATTATAGAAGAACGCCATTTAGAATGCCTTGAGCCTATGGATGAGAACTTGACTATGTCAGGTTCTCCTTTTTTCTGCTTCTATGAGTAAGGTATGAAAAATGCTTCTATGGAACTAATTATACTGCGTTCGCCGGTGCAGAATGATTAACTATAGTTGTGACGTTTTTCAAACCTGTGACGTCTGTAACACTTCGCCAGTGAAACGTTTACGCGTAGATACTTTTGCACAAGAAGCATTCCATTATTTTCGGACGGAAATAAGGAGCAGCTTCTACTGGTGTCAGAATGATGGATCGAAGTGTCAATGACGTGTATTCGACAATGTCAAAATTGACAGAGTTTCTTTCAATCTTTAAATTATTAAGATGGATTATGAAGGTCATATAGCTATCGAGTGTAGGTATGAGAAATGGCTGCGGTGGATCTTCGTGTGTAAACCTAAACCTTCCCGTTTATCTCTAAATCCGCTGGAGATGCTAAACTAAGTCAGTCATTGGGAATAGGAACGGAGCGTCGCTCCGTCGGTTTTCCAGCCCGAAGGACCTAAGATCCGTGCACCGACTATAAACACGATCTGATTAGGCCCACGGACGTGGTCGAGAGCATTGCCACGAGAAACTATATCGTTTCTTTACAGAGTACCCTATAACATTGAGCGTCTTATTCAACGTTCCTGCACCCACAAAACGATAGACCTGAATGCAGAATCTGATTTCGGATGCTACAGCGGTAGAACGTTCCTATCTCCTTGCCGATCAAATGTATCACGTAAAGTTGAACTTTGCATAGCCCGAGTTTACTTAATAAACCGAACCAACGAACTAATCACGTCTAGATATTCCGATTTTTTCAAAAAAAAAAATATAATTTCAAGTTTCTGTATGTACGCCCAGATTAGACATGCATTCATTGATCCAACTAAAATTTTGCTCAATCAATAAAATACTAATCAAATCGTGGCGAATCAATTAAAAATCGTTAACTCTATAAAAACTCAGTTGCCTCAATCGTCAGGTTGAAGTTTCCTTAAATAAACAAATTCGATTATTTTTTGCCTTGATTTGTTAATCCTACGAAAAATTTTATAGAATCAATAAATATCTTTCCTCAGTGTAAATCCATTGAAGGTAACTTGTATATAATTGGTTTAGCGGAAAGAGGAAGTTGAATGAGAATAAGGATTGGAAGCAGCATATGTAGTGTACGCCTAATTAAATCAGCAACAGTATTAGGATAATAATTAACGTATGTAGGTGTAAATTACTCTACCTGGTGTTGTTGTCTATACGCTTGATTGGTAGGTCTACCCGAAATTGAGTGACATGTAACATGTTGTTGCCATATACACATGTGTTTATATATATACATAGGTCCGACCAATTGATATATATGGCTTACTACATGCAACAATCCACCGGAACAATTAGTGAGAATGAGAAGGGCGGGGATTTCTCGAGTTCGGCCTAAATGTTAATAGTGTTACGCCTTCCAGCACTTTCGCTCTCGGCGTATAGGCCGAACAGGATGAGAGATTTGGGATAAGATTTGGCGTCGAATGGCACAGGTGCTTGTTATTCCCACCGATCGAACAACGAGGAACAATCTCGAAACAGAGCTGTGCTAAAAACATTAGTCGCCATAGTCGGATAAGATTTTATCTAACAAGAAAATCTTATTAAAAAATTAGGCACTTTAAACCAAAATTAATTTTGTTAAATATTGCTATTTAGGACAAGGAAGAAGAAAAATAAAAATCACTTTGCACAATTCAAATTTTTTACTCGACTTGTTGCTGTACCAGAGCGGCCTAAAAACATAGAAGTATTCAGAAACCGTTAAATTCGAACCCATAAGAGTACGACCGAACTCGTGTTGACTTTCTTTTAAGGGGTTGCGTGGATTTCGGAGCAAACATAGCATATTCCATTTAATTTTCCGAATATGATTTCTTCATACAAAGTGTTGAGCAGATAAAAGAGCAGCATTTTAACACTATTATAAAGATTTTTCATCGAAAATTTTGGGAAATCCAGCTGGCGAGACCTGGTTTCCCGGAATCCCTCAAAAACTGTCCTCGTCGTGACTCTCAGAATAACTCATAATTAGTTGGCCACTACCGGAGCTCTTGATTATATGTTAGCAAAATCTCATGAGTAACATTTTTATCTCACTTATTCCCCTTATCACCAGAATCCATTTTATTTTTGTCGGTACAATGTTTAATAAACATTGGCACATTTGACACTTTTTGAAGAATTTTCTCACACATTAATTCACTAGCGAAGCAGATAATATTCAGCGATGCCCCGGATTGGTTTACCTCGACCATAAGAATACTTAATTTGTTACTCCAAATAGACTGTAAGTGTGAGTAACATAAAATTCAGAAATTTGATTAAAAACTAAGTAGATTTTACTATTCTTTTCCATTATTTTTTCATCTCTGGATTTACCTGCACTCGTGGGTGCACTCGAACAGAAAATGTTGACAAAATTAATAAAGAAAGACGTGCACATAAAAAACGGTACGTGAGCGCCACTTCCTGGTGAGCTCTTCCGTGCACGGAGCGACGTCCCGGAGGAAAGTGAATGAGAATAAAATGCAGGTAAAAAAGGTAGGGGGAAGTTCCGTGTGCACTGCAATTAACACCGTTTGCAGAGTATCACAAAGAATCTTGTTTTTGATGTGGAATTTCGTGTCTCTCGTCTGTCCTCGCAAAATGGGGGTTTGATACGATAGCAAGACAAGAGAATTCAGAGTCAAAGAAAAACACGAAACCACTACGAATAATTGTAACGCTTGTTGCCTTTATACGAATCTCCGTTGCGATGAAAGATACTTTTAACCATTAATTTCGACAAGTGGTATCGTCAGAATGCTTTGATATTTTTTACAAATCAACTCCTTTCTTAATTATCTGATCATTCATCATACTGGCAATGAATGTATTCCATAAAACTAAAACGAAGCCAATTTCCTTTTAAGTGCACATTTAGTCATATGAAAAAGTGCCATTGTTTGTTGATTTCTTTAATTATATACGGTTCTGATATTAAAGATAATTTGCAAGCCTTTGACCTGAAATTCATGAACGATGAGAGAATTCTATTGACTTTTATGCTGATTGTCGTCTAAAATTTCTGCACGATCGCGAAATAATGTTCTAACAGTACGCAGAACAATACGTTCGAGGTGCGAAAAGGTTAAGCCAGGAAATACACGGAATCAACGTTTGCAAATTCGTTGGCTTTATGAAAAGTTTAATCTCTAAGAATAATCAGAAATTATATTTTTTTAGCGAATCGATGATGCGTTCGTTTTATTTTCGTGAGTTTGTACGAGTCGGCTAAAGTGAAAAATTTCTCTTATGAACTGAACACGAGTTTGTAGTAATTGCGGTGTTGTCATAAAGCCGGAGATCTGTGTGCAAGAGATGTGCGCGTACCAGGTTTGACTGTATCATTATCGCTTTTACTACAAAACATTTACGACTTTCTCATAATTCCGTCTACCATAGAATTTTCTTCAGATGCTTGAACGAAAAACCATTAAAAAGGGTTTCGGTTGTATAGAGACAACGATGATGACGAAACATTTGAAAAAACAATAATGACAGAATGCGAGCAGCTCGTCATAGCATCTGAAAAATTGGTGGCGTTGAAAAAGTATAACTTTTCAGAAAAAACTGACTAATCAACTAATCAACTTAATGCTCGGTATAAGTCACAATTTAAATACAGAGAAAACACAGTCTCGTTCTCTGAATTACGCAAGAAACCTTATTTTTACATTTTCGAATGCCCAGAGGCTGAAATTATCGTAATATTCGTTGAAAACATTTTCGCCATACGGTATTACGATTAAAGAGAAATATGCCATCCGAGTTCCAGCAGCAACGTCCGTTTTAGAAATGAGAATGGACACTTTTTCCGAGACGGTTTTATGTGTGGTTATGCTAAAAACAAACAGACCCAAGGGACGCGTACAATCAAGGGATTTTGCATGGAGAGGAGCTCCGGGAACATCTCAGGAATTACAGGATATCGGATTATAAAACGATGTTGCGTTCAGGAGAATCGATCATAGAGAAAGCGTGAAGAGGAAAGCCTCTTCTCTGCTGTACATACAGATTCTCAGCGTGAGCTCTCGCTATCTCGTTGAATATATAATCTCGAGACTATCGCGTACGAATTAGCGTTCTACCGAAGGGAACAAGCAAGACAGGGAAGGAGAATGGACGCCATCGGAACTCGATCAAGACTCATCGGTTTGAGTTTATATCC
Source organism: Venturia canescens (assembly GCF_019457755.1). Lineage (NCBI taxonomy): Eukaryota > Metazoa > Arthropoda > Insecta > Hymenoptera > Ichneumonidae > Venturia > Venturia canescens. Next base: position 21,231,976 of record NC_057422.1, on the reverse strand, counting down.
TCTATCGTTTCCTCTTGCTATCTCCCCTCTTCCGCCGGGCGCTATAGAACGATAGTTCGCTGAGAGGATAAAGCATATCCTCTACTTCACGAAAAGCTCTCAGGCAATGGGGCTCAACATGGTTTGCAAATGCTCTCGCATATTATAATTTTCCGACAGCCATATAACGTTGCGCAAATGTTTAAAGTTTCAGAAATGTTACGATATTTAAGCGTACATCATTCAAAAATCACAAAACATCTTTTTTATTCTTACCGATTTCGCATTTTTTTTTTTTTTTTTTTTTTTTTTCATTGTCGCAATTTTTCCTGGGCACATTGATTCCATGCGGTGGAAAAAAATATTCTGAATTCTCGTGCGACGCAATTGAGTGAATATTCAAGATTTGCAGTTGAACTCGAAAGTCATATAATTTAAAAAAATGGATAAAAAAATTATTGAGTTAATGAGACTGTTGAAAAAATATTTAAATGGTTCCCAATGGGAAAATCTATATCGTAATTGAAAGAGCTGTATTCATAGAGGAAATGCGAGTTCGAGAGTCTAATTGAGAAAATGAATTTGCGAGGTTTTCGGTCTCTCAGGGGAAACTTACACTAAAAGGCAATTAATCGTTTTCTCTTACGTATACGTGCAAGTGAGTAAAATGATTGAGACCAAAGTTGCTGTGTATAAGTTGTAAAAGCAACGTTCATAAACTAAGTTAGAAACTGTTCGACTGTGAGGCTTTCGGACATTTCCATTTGCACCTTGGGGTAAATAAATACCATAAGCGTAACATGAAAAAGTAATATGCATTCGTGTATAAATATTCCAATTCGATGTAACGATCTTTGGTGGTGGAGTATGAGTAGGATAAGATTGAGGTAATAGAGAGATCTTGAGGAAGATGCGAGCCAAAGTTCCTCGTGGAATAAGTTTAGCTACGGCCCGCACTCGGTGGAACGGGTTAGGAGCATTGAACGAGAGACCTAAGCAAAGGGAAAAGAAGAAGAGGGAACATAGACTATTTGCACAAGAAACGCCACCGCGTTTTACCTCCCCTGTAAACTGGAAACTCTTCTCCTTGCCGCGAAACTTTGCCAGCTCCAGAGGAGTTTCTGTCGGTGTGTGCTGTATGCGACATGGAAGACGATGAAGGACTCGAGAACTAAGAGAAAAAGGAACAAAAAGGAAGGACAACGATAGAACCGAAGACGAAGAAAAAGTGAAACTTGCGGAGTTGTAAAATCAAGCAGCATGGCGTGTTCCTCATATCAAATTTTCCAAGCCACGATGCAATTCACCACAAATGCATGTAAGTAAATATCCGTCTGGTATATGTATAGATGCAACTTTGGGCGCGATCAGTGTGAAAAGAATGAAAAAAAGCGTGGAAAATCTTAACGAAATTTCTTCGAAACGAGTTACGTAATTTCATTTGAGTTTTTTCTAACTTTGGTTAAACGAACGTGCGCGCCACGAATTTTCTTCATTTACACAATCAAGTCTACACAGAATTACTTTTTCAACTAGTTCTTGAATGTGAAGAAAAGATAAGTAATATACGGTCGACCATCATAATTATTTTGCTTAAAAATGAATTTGGGTTACATATCTAATGGACGATTTATTGTTTATACGAAGACGCAAGTTAAAATTTAGCTGCAATTGAAGTCTCAACACTGACTTCGAAGTCAGACCCTTCGATACCAAGGTATCCGAAACAAGGAAATACGAAAAGAAAAGTTTTTCTCGTCATATAACACCTAGAACGTCAGTAGTATTAAAATATATGTTGGTTGATACAGAAAACGAGATACGCGTTCAATTTTCCATGTCAAAAGTAACCGCGACGTGGAAAAACTTTGATTTTCTTCAGGAAGTAATTCTCATTATTACGTGACGATGGGGGAGAAAATGTGGTCCAAACTCTTGTCTGTTATATACATAAGAATAAAGTTTCGACGAATATTGTGAACGTAACTTTATCAAGAACGGAAACGTAAGATGAGAATCCAAATAGATCGTTCCGCGCATACAGAAGACGAGCGCTGAGGGGCAAGCTGCCAAGTTATTGATGCAACGCTATGAAACTTTTGTCTAAATGTAAAGTTATTACACCGCCATTCCTTATTTAGAGCGGAGCTCGTACAACAGAATCGTAATAATACCGACTGTAATGCGTTTTACGAAAGAAACTGAAACCCGAGAATAATATAGAATTCGTTCATCTCTTTCATCGTTCCGAGTAAATCAGCGTGAGAATATAGAGAGAATCATTTGAAAACGTTGCAATTGCACCATTTTCCCATCGTCCGAAGTGAATTCAAAAGAAAGCGTTGATTGCTTAGAACTCTATTAGTATTCTAAGATATGATTTCTTCTGTACAGAGAGAATTGTCAATTCATGAAAAAATAAAGATCTATTTTCGCAAACCGCCCAAACATTTCCCACTAAAGTAAAAACAAAGTAATATTTCATAATAAGAAATCCAGACGAGCCAAAAAATTTAACGAGAAATGCGAGCTCGTCTGATTTACGGAGTAGCCTTTGTCTTTTCCCGTGGCGATTCCAGTTCGCATCCAAGTAGATCAGCGTTGTATATATGTGTAGCTATGTATCGGGTGTTCGCTTTTACTATATTAGATACCAAAAAGGATGAGAAATATACGAGGGGTTGCCGGTCGAACGTGAAAGTCGTGGAATCGATGTGAACTCTCGTTCGAGTTGCCGCAGCTGGTTCATTCATTCCCTCAGCACTGACTATAGCATAATTCTGAAGGATGAGATCGCGCGCGCGGGGTAGAAGAGAATGAAAGGAAGGGCATCTTCGCAAACGTCGATTGCCGGAATCGTCGAACTAGAAAACTTGGGCCATACCCAGTTTTCCGTTTATCAAAGTGCGGTGGGAAATTCTTGACGCGCGCTAAGTTTCAGCACCGTTGAAAGCGGATGCGAAGATTGGTTTATCGGATGTCGGGGGCAGTTCGCCAGTGACATCCAAAGTTCGAGCCTCCCTCGATGGACTTGACCTCCACACGGATATACATATCGACTCGAGTGCCGTCATGCGATGACAACTCGATGTATTTATACATGTAAACGCACACATATAGATTAAGTGAGAAATTCAATGTCGCAAACGGTCGAGAGAACTTTCGACAAACGCCGCGACGTCATCAACTATTTTTTCAATAGTGGACGAAGTGAAGATCGTGAATCAGGAGTGACGTGGTACGTTTGAAGATCAGGGCGGAGGTCCGAAAGAATTGTTCGGTAATCATTCCTGAGGACATTAACATCTTCTGCTTCTAGACCTCTTCTTTTAATAATAAAACGAAATAAATTTTATAGAACATTTTATTCAACACTTAACATGGCGAGCACGATTGTTGAAATCGGCAGCTATTATGAAACTTTTAAGAGAGGTGAAGCGTTGAAACGCTCTTACGTCACCGCCGAGTGCGATGAACAGTAACTAAATCCTCAATCGTGTGAATCCTTAAATTATTTATTCTTGATTAGCCAATTTGATGTATGATAAAATTCGAAGTGAGGTTATGAAGCGATATTAATTTTTTTTAGCAAACGGATGAAAATTCTGGTATAGAATTTCAGGGAACTTGATTTATTTTATGATTCGAAAAAAGCGTGAACATCGGTGCATGATTGACAACGCAATCAGCCACAGGCATGCGAGAATTTTAATGGATGAAATTAATTAATTATAATAAAATAATATTGTTTTTCTTGAAATAACTTGAATAACAGGTGAAATAAATTCTGTTGAAAATATGTTTTATTTAAAAATGAAAAATTATTGCGCCTGCGCAATGTAAAAATGTTTATATTAATAAATACAGCATCAATAAAAAAATTGAGACAGTAAAACCACGGAACAAATCATAAATTAGATCGTAGTCCATAAGATTATTATCATTATTTCTTCATTCAGAATAAGCGTATAAAAAGCCGAGTGCTGAGGCTCAGACAGACATGCTTGTCTCGAAGCTCTGATCGCCAACTTATCCTCTGTAAACACTAAGATAACAAACGACATGTAATATGCCCATCCTTAATTCTCACACTCGGAGAGTTGGTCTCATTCGATTTCGTTTGAATCCAAGATTTCTCGTGTGAGATTTCGCATCTTTATTCTACCCAAAAGGCAGGGGCTGTACGATTCCGTTCAGTCTCAAGATTTTTCGTTCGAATTCCTACTTATTCACATCGGGAAGAGTCGGGATAGTTCGGGTTCGTTGGTTTTTTTCATTTCGAGACGAGATCGAAGAGCTTATTTATTACACAAAATTCATTGAAAATGATCAAATTGAATTATATAAAAAAAAAAAAAGAAAAATCAAGAATTATAAGGATTTCATCGAGTCTTAACATTGTTTTTCCAAATAAAATAAAGAAATACGCGATTTCCAATCAAATTCATGAGATTCAATAAATTCTTTGTTATTAAAGAGTTTCAATCGCTGCGGTTTCCCTTTTTCCGTACACACTCTTTTTTATATCAAAAGCTCGAGCGCATGCATAACAAAACGTGCTCACTTGTACAAACGTATCGTTCGAACAAAAATCGGAATAACATAATAGGCATCTGTTACCGAAACATGCAAAAATGGTTTAAATGTAATTTAACATTTTTTTATAGAAAGCTGAATTATGAAACGAACTCATAAAAATCAACATATAAGTAGGATATTTTTGTTCGTTGCGTATAACAGTCGATCGCCGAACGTATAATGAAATAAATGGAGAAGCATGAAGAAATATATGCGAGCAATCGGTTATTCGAGCACGAATTACCGTATAGATCGTCGCGGTAATCGATAAAAACGTATTACATTGGAGTAGCCAAGAAGACGAGTATATATCAGCCCTTTTGGTAAGGTGAGACGTGGTAACGCCCACAGCTATACGTATAAAGTATATGGATAAGTAATACGATGCCCTTCTGCACCCCGATTCTGCGGTTTCATTGCCAGCCCGCTACGACCCCAGATCCGTGACCATCCCCTCTTCTGTGAAGCTTCTAGACTAATTAGAGGCGAATTGGCATGATACCAGAGCGAGCGAACGAGCGATAGTCTGTGTGGTTTGGTACGATGTAAAAAGAGGAAAAATTTCATCCGCCCCGCTCATCATCAATCGAAATCCACATTTTTCTTACCGTGAAATATTCATGTAGCAGTGGAACAATATGAATAGACAATCAATCGAAAAAAAGCTTCAGAAAACACGTGACATAAAACGAAAACAAAAAATAAACGTTTCGATAGAAAAAACGTGTATCTTCAATGTTCAGAAGGTTAATTAAGTGTATCCAATAGAAAGTATGAACAGAACGATATTCGAGAATATTAGCATAAATTGTTTTATTGGAAAATAGCAGAAAGATACCACGAAATGTAGGCCAAACCAAGCAACTTCATCTAACTTCTCATCAACGTGAGATAACTCAATATCGGATATCCTCGTACTCAAGGGTGTTCGAGCCGAAAATTTCATTTTGGTAAATTATATTGAAAGTTTGGTAACGACCGCAGACCGTTTTCCTATGTTTTTTATATTTCTGGAAATATCGTTTATCGATAATTTGTCAAATTTTTGTCGTTCATATCCCCGCAATGAAAATTCAATTATAAAGCAACGGAATATTTCATGACCAATCCATTCAGAAATAATTGAAGAATTCTAAACGAAGAATTCTAAATTGAATAAAATTTTCATAATGAAAAATGGTTTTCGGTGTATTCGTGTTTTACAACTTTTCTGAAACTGAATATGATTGATCATATCAAAATTCAGGTGGTTCGAGATTCACGAATATATTTTAAAATTCAGAATAATCATTGAAATTGTGGAATAATATCAAACTTCTTTGCCTTTTAAATGTGAAGAAACTACCCTTTTAATATCAGTTATTCGTGAATTCATTCGTTGAATTTCACGATCTCAAGTTTGCAAGGCGTTCAAATTTTTTCCAGAGACGCAGTTCCGTGTGAAATAGAGGATCAGGAAGAAAAAATATAATAACCTCATCGCATGAGTGTAGCGGAAGAGGGTGAAAGTACAAAAAAAAGGATCAACGTGAGGTGGCTCCGAGAAAAACCCAGCGGTTTTTATGTAACCATAAAAAGGTGGCCTCGTTATATAACTTGATATGTATACAATGCATCGACACGCGCAAGGCTGTTTTTCTTACATGAAAGTGCGTAAATCCGGATGTATATACAGAGATATATAAAAAAATTTCATATTAAGCTACTGGAGAAACCATTTGCCATGTTTAATCCAGCGAGATAAAAAATGACGTCGAAAATACGACCCAATTCGATAGGTTAATATTTGAAAATTAATTAAACTCGTAATAAACTGTAAGTCTCTTATCACGGATCCATTTTTCACGCCAGACATCCCATGATGTCTTTGTTCCTTTAAATAAATGTATGAAATCGGTGGTCTCTCAACAGGACGACACAGAAACTTGAAAACTGGCGAAAGTTCATCCGACGTAAATCCCTAAACTGGGTAGTAACTACGAGTTGCTAAAACTTCAATTAATAAAAATGTTTCACCGAGTTTTTTTATTATACTTCCGGGACAATAAGGTGACGACGGAGGGTGTCGCGAAAATAGTAAAGCTCACATGATGAAGAAGAAAAATAAGGGGGTAATAATGGCGAAAGAAAGCATGATCCGAGTTTGGAGGAACATTTATTTTCATTTGGAAGAGTATATAAGTACAGTAAAAACTTCGAGGTTGGTAACGGGGCAAGAACGAGATGAATGCTGAAGTCAGCCTGCTTTTATGTGGCGAGAGTTCGGGGCAATTAATAATTCCTTGATTACTATAATATGCCGTAATCTCAGTGAACGTGGCGACGGCTTGACTCTACCGGCTTGCACAATGGTATACGGACAAGGGACCAAAAAAGGGTGGGTAAAAGAATGAATAAGAGAGAAGCCATCAGCATGGAGAAAAATGCAACTGAAAATTTTTCGAGATTCACCACATCACCACCAGCATCCGCGTACTAGTTTCTTCTCATGGGGTTATGGTGAACGAGCATTACTCACCACAATTTCAACATAGTGAGGGTTGTGGCAGCAATGAGGAAAGGCACACTGACACTGTATATAGATAACTGTGCTTGTACAGTAAACGCGAAAAGTCATGGTGCACCATGGACAGATACGATCCCAAATGAGACTGCAGCTTCCACATAACATTACAGGAACTTAGAGAGTCTGCTGCAGACCTGGGTCTCAGTGGTGCAGCCAAAAAACATATGAACCTCAGGAATGTGATAACCGTGACCTCGGACACCGCGGACAATTTCATCCTTTATTTGCATTTTATTATCTCCCAAAGCAGTGCCGACACTGTGCTATACACACATATAACTGACAATGAGCGAAACCGCGCCGAGTGAGTGTAGGATAGATACGGGGATAATGACACACCGAAGAAGTTGGGGACGAGGGTGGGGCCCTATATGTACGCTGAGGTGATGAGATTAGCGGGTACATTAAACATATGCGAGAAGAGTAGACAAGTCGACCCGAGGTTTTCCGCGAGCGAGCTTAATGGGGATTCTGCATACATATACACATCCGCCTCAGCAACGAATGGTTCTGCTAAAATTTCGATAGAGTCTACAGGTTTTATTCGCATATGTCAGAATCAAATATATTATTGCACGATTTTTTAATTTAATCACCAGCTTCCCGTCCGGACGTGAAAAAAATTAAGCTCGCTGCACTCTATTTTTGCTATAGCTGAAAACAATATTTTGAAAAACAGCTAATTTTTCATCGTAACCGAATCCGCGACATGAATAAACGTGCATGAATGAAGTGCTAAGCTGCATACACCTTTGCACAGTGAATCAATAGAGGAAAGGTCTTATACACATCAAACAACGAAACCCTCCGGCCACAGTAACCGTGTGCGGCAAACGTTTAACGCTTTTATAAGTCTATTTACATGGACCAATAGTGATTACCATTGGTTCAAAAAAATATGTATCGAAATAAAACGAGTTTGCCACGCTGGCTTATTACGTTTGTCTATATTTTTTTATTTACGCATAGAGGCTTGTTGTTCCGATGTCGCCCGGGGCTGAAAAAGCTCGCGGATATATAGATATTCATTATAAATGCACTGTATATATATGCATATACAAATGGAAAATAACAGCCAATATGGCGTTTTAACGATAATCGATAGTTCAACCAACCAAAGTATTATAGATATAGAGGAGACCGGGGCAAAACGGGATACCTAAGGAAATATTGAACTTTTGAGAAGTTTGGGAAGCTCTGTCTATTTTTTACTTCAAAAAACTAAAAAATGTACTGAAATTTCGTTCAATTAAAAAAAAAAAAAATCCGAGGCAAAACGGGGTACCCCTCAAAAACTCATGAAATTTTTTTTACTATGATTTTAATTCAACGCACCTTGGGTGTATTTTACACCCGTAACCGAGTGCTTCCGACTTACCGCTGTAAGCGTTGAAAGCGATCTCAGCGCTCAAACGTCAGTCGAGCGCATGCTGTGAGCGCTCTCAGCGCTTGCAACGCTCTAACGTACGTCGAACGCATCTTCTGTAATTCAATTCAAAATTAATGATATGAATAATAACGAAGATTGCCAATGTTTATTTTGTAAAAATTTGTATTCTTTGTCCACTGAATCATGGATTCAGTGCCAAGATTGTGCAGAGTGGGCACATGATTCATGTGCAGGTGCAATCACACATGATGGTCCGCAAACATATATCTGCGATTACTGTCGTAGACAGTCAATCTGCGAGGCAGTAATCGCAGATTTACAAATACTTTTTCTATATCTGTGCAAAAACGTTTTCATTTTAAAAGTGATGTAAAAAAAAAAGAGAATTTGAAAAAACGAATTTTTTGAAAAAAAAAAAATCAAAATCCAAAAAAAACAAGATATTTTGGAAAAAATACGTTTCATATTCTTTTCGGACTAGGATAAAAATTTAAAAAAAAAGACAAAAAAATTTCTCTCATTTTTCGGGTATCCCGTTTTGCCCCGGTATCCCGTTTTACCCCGGTCTCCCCTATAACTGTAGATAAGCCTAACATGTGTCGTATATACACAGCTATATGCGTACACGTATACATCCGACGTATTCAGTAACATGTAAGTTAAACATGATGTATAAAGGTATTGAGCTGTTCTGCACTATGTTTTTATATATCAAGATTTGTATACCGGAGGCAATTCGTGTCCGATACCGTACACATAAACGACGAATTCATGACTGCATGAACCATCCTGAAAATCCCTCCTGGATAAGACGCGTAAGTATCTCCTCTGCGTTTTCGAAACAGACAGAAAACGAAGGTAGAAAAAAGACACCTTTGGGCGAAAGTTTGTTTCGGCGAACATTGGAACTCAAGCACAAGAAACAATGCTGTCGATTTGGGCCAACGGCACAAGGTATTTTATGACAAATATCAGTTTTAGCACTGTCTAACCAAGTGCTAAAATTCTGTAAGAAAATAAAAACTGTTACGGCGACTTGGTAAGCTAAAAATGGTATTGCCAAGTGAATATTTTCCGATACCGAGATCCTACTGAATCGGCATGTACGCACCCGAAACAAGAGTGAAAATAAAAATAGAGAAAAATGTGTCCATAACGAGGGAACCAGCACTTCAGAGAAAAAGAGAGCAGAGAGAAAGAGTTCGAGTCTTTCCTTCAAAGGGCCAATCACTGTTCCGCAAGACACGATACAGATATATGTCTTTCAGGACTAAGCACTACAGTTATCAATGTTAGCTACCTATACGAGCTTCGGCCATCGACCAACTGGCTCACCGATATACACGTATCGAATCATTCTCGTGTCGTGTGGACCTTTGCCAAAGCGTGCATGCTCTCGGCTGTGCTGTTGCGGCAACGCGGAGCGCAACTGTACACGGTGGAACGACGATAGATGCTTGCACAGGTACATGCACCGTGCAATATGCTTTGAAAGGTATATATCTACACGAATGCACGTATGCTTGTCTATATCTATATGTACAAACATGGCAAGAAGGAAAAGCGAGGGTGGACGATATTCACGGAATGCTGAGCAATCCTGCTCTCCTTCTCTTTTATCTCTTCCATCCCCGTCCCATCTCTCAAAGCGAAAGGGAGAGAGAAGGAGAGAGGAAGAAGCGGGGGAAGTGCAAACAAACCGCTAGCGAGAGGATCCTGCAAATTGCGTACATCCAACAGCCACATATTAATATTTATAAAGACGTTTGGAAAATATTAGGATAGCTCGTAGTACGTTATTTGCCGTGGACAGCCCCCAACGAACTACTTTAGTTCTCCAGTTTTTCTCCACTTTCTATGAAGTTGTCAACGACACTGTTTGAACAAAATCTCGACCGGCTGAGTGAAAATGGAACAAGCTTCTCTTCTGCGAATATTGTTTTATTGCGATCGAACCAAAAAAGTTTCATACATTGACTTTATATACAGTAGAAGGGTCCTGTCTAACGTAGTTGTAGATACCAACAAATTTGAAATTCATTTGTTGGTATCCATATTATTTGTGTCCCTTATTTTAATTTTGTTTTATTTTACATTTTATTATTTTATATATACCAATAAATTTGTTGGTATATATAAAATAATAAAATTTTAAATAAAACAAAATTAAAAAAAACGACACAAATAATATGGATACGTGAGTCGTTCGATAATTTTCGCAATCATCTGATGTATATATAATTATAAAATGCTGGCTTCACGTTATCGAAAGAAATTCGAATTTAAAAAGAAAAAATACCAACACTTTTGGTGTGGGAATATACGAATTTGATTATCATTATAATTAGACGTTTTTCTTTTTCTCTTCCCATAAAAATGGGAATCATGATGAACTTTGTTCTGCGATATTAATGTCGATATGACCGTGATAGGAAGATAAACGTCGCTGTTCCAGCCTGTAACCTGCTGTACTTCAAATACGGTTCGCTCCTTCAAAGTAAACTATAAACCTGCAACACAGCACGAATGCTGTAAAAAAACTAGAGACAAGTACATTTATGCCCTCTGGGAAGTCATCTGTAAAATCATGGAAATCAATGGTCGTAAGACTTTAAATCCAAGAAACAAAACGTTGTTAAATAAATGCAGAAGTTGCCGAGTACATCGCACTACGAACAAAAGAATTACAAAAGAAGAAAAATAGGACACAACAAATTACAACCACAAAGAATACAAAGACAAAACATTACAAAAACAAATTGCGACAAATTGCGAATAAAATAAATTAAGATTAAAATTTTAAATAAATTACCCACGGAAAAAAATTATATACCAAAAAATTGAAACAAAAAAAATTTGGCCGTTGTACTTGGCGTTTTTTTTCTAGCTAATATTATCTAATTTACCTGTATCTTATACTCACAAATTCGAAAGTCGAGTAAAACGCCAAGTACAACGGCCAAATTTTTTTTGTTTCAATTTTTTGGTATATAATTTTTTTCCGTGGGTAATTTATTTAAAATTTTAATCTTAATTTATTTTATTCGCAATTTGTCGCAATTTGTTTTTGTAATGTTTTGTCTTTGTATTCTTTGTGGTTGTAATTTGTTGTGTCCTATTTTTCTTCTTTTGTAATTCTTTTGTTCGTAGTGCGATGTACTCGGCAACTTCTGCATTTATTTAACAACGTTTTGTTTCTTGGATTTAAAGTCTTACGACCATTGATTTCCATGATTTTACAGATGACTTCCCAGAGGGCATAAATGTACTTGTCTCTAGTTTTTTTACAGCATTCGTGCTGTGTTGCAGGTTTATTTGACGACTTTTTGTGTACTCGAAATCTGAAATTTTATGGGATACATTGAAAAATTGAAATAATGATCATAAAATTGAAACATCTGATCACCCAATAAAGCAGTTTATATATTCACCTACACCCATCTCTCTCTATATATTTATTTTGACATGCTGAAGCCGAATTCCAAAATACCGTGAAAATAGGTGAAAATTGCGAAAAATGGTCGTTGAGTAAAATTTTGTTGACCTAAATCTAGAATGTTTCTCGTGTTTTTCGAAAGTTCTGATAAACAAGGTTTCAGACAATATTTCGGATTTTTCGATTCTCACAAGTGACCCATGAATCTCATTGTCAGTATCCACTTATATATTTGAAGCCCCTGGCTCAAGGAATGTCTTGGTATGAATCAGTTGAGATTTCACACAATCTGGACAAGCGATGAGAATTTTTATTATGAGGTCCAAAAACTTGGAATATTTCCATGAGGCACCCGAGACTTTGTAAAACCATGTTGACCAATTGATTTTGTTCTTCCGAACAGATGTACCAATATTGCGATCGTAGAAAATCACTCCGTATCGGTTTGAAGTTAAAAGTATTATTAGGAAATTGTGCACCCTTTCCACTGCAAAATCTATCGACGTCAAAAAATCGAATTGAAACTTGAATATTACTTCAGAAATCAATTGACTGTAGAATTTTAATTAAAATTGAACATGACGCTAAACGAGTTTATCAGTTGTGCAGTTTATATTCTGTTTTAGGATGTTTTATCAAAAGGTAATGATTAAAAATGATGAATACAACGTTTTTATCACTCCTTCTTTCGGATTAACAAAATGTTTGCCGGTTCGTTTGCCTGTTTTGCTTTTGAACCAGGCAAATTTCCGGGTCCCTTCCTATTATTGTACCGCGAAACAAGACTCTGCAAGACCGGAAACGAAAAAAAAAACACGCATTAGTTTTGCTATGGCTGAATTTTCAAAAACCCAAGATTTCGCGGTGTCGAGGACGAAATGAACGGTGGTGTGAAAATAATATGTCAACTCGAGGAAAATACAAGAAATAATTCCCTGTCCGTCGAGTAAAGCTCGAATGACCGAGGAATGACCTTCCACAAGAAAAGCGAGTATAAAGTGTACGTAACAAGTTCTAATACTTTGGGAATCCATGAGCTTGGTTCGTTACGACAAAGTCTCCAAAACTTCTGTGTGAAATGAAAAATACCACCAAGCGGAACCATCTGACATTGCTCTGACTCGATAGCATACCATGAATAAATGACGAATGAGAAATAGTGAAGCTGCGACAAGCCTCTTCCACATTTATCTGCACTGGGGATCAAGGGACGCGGTAGCGGCTCGTATTGTTACAAGATTCTGCAATCGAAAACATGCAATTACTGTTTTACTTTGGAAAAACGTTTATCAGAAAATCTTTTAATCATAAATGACATTTCAAATGATTTGATTCCATCCAATAGTCGTAAGACTTTTAAAAGTTCTCTTTAAATTCAAGTCAATAATGAACATTTTTCTGCTTACTTGACAACCATAAACTACACGGCAGAACACACAGCACAGGCATTATTAACATTTTTTTATAGAAGTATCCAAAAGTCTGAGAATTTCAAAACCATTGTCACCAGCTTGTACGTATGCAATTACAATCGCAAGATCTCTATCATCATTTTCTTTTCAGACCACCAGAAATTTTCTCAATGCGTCGAGCCCTTGACTAGAATTAAACTTTCTTAGTGTTTTTCCATACAATGGGTTTGCTTCTTCGGTAGATATTTTTGTAGTCCTTGATCTTATTCGTCACTCCTATCTTGGGTTATTTTATTTATATTTTTCAATGGAATCTATCCAATTTTTGATAAAATAGCATAATGAAAATGATAATGATCATCTACAAATCTGATAATATTCAATTTTGGAGAGCTGATGAAAATTGTCGCCATGACAAAGATGCAGAGGCATGGATTTATTTATTTATTTAAATCTCCTTTAAAATGTAAAAGGATATTTAAAAACCAATTTCTCGTGAATTATTGAATAAAATGTTTTCCATATGATATAACAAATGAAACGAAAATGGAATGTGTAGGGAATTGAAATCTGAGTATATAATCAAACAAATATCGTAGACGAATATAAATTCTTCATTTGTTATTAAATAAAATGTTTTCCATGAGAATTGAATAAAGAATCAAAAATGTAATGTGTTAAATTGAATTATTGTAAAAATAGATATATTCAACAAATATACCCATCTATAATATTCAATTCAATTCTACACATTTCCGTTTGGATTCAATATTTATATCATACACAATACATTTTATTTGAAAATTTATTCCGAACTAGGGTGCATTCCGTGCGATTAAGCGTGTGAATAGTTTTCTTGTAGCGCTGCAGCGCTACTTTTATTGCAACAGCGTCTTCAAGCCCACCAATCTTGAAGCAGTTCAATAAGAATAAACAGGAGTACAGGGGGATGGCTCCATAGTTTTCGATGTCCAGGTATATTTCTCAAGAGTTTTTGATGTCTAGGTATATTTCTCTACGGCTTTCGATGGCGAGGTCAACGGCTCCATAGTTTTCGATATTTAGGTCGCTGTAGTTTATGGGGTCGAGAACAATCTCTCAATGATTACCATGTTAACACTGTTATTGTCATTGTTTTTCGATGTTTGAGAGGACGTTTCCATGTCTCATTATCTTTTTCATCTCGTATCATGTTTCATTAGGTTCCAGTATCTAGATTGACAGTTTCATGTTTATCAGTGTCCGGTGATATTTATTCACGATATTCTGGGTTCTTGAAATCTCCCCTGTTATTGAAGACCATGGAGTCTTCGATCAGGATATCGATAACCATGATGAAATATATCCAGACATCGCAAACCATTGAGTCATCGACCTCGACATCGAAAGCTACGGGGAAAATACCTAGACATCAAAAACTGTGGAGCCGTCGACCTGGACATCGAAAACTATAGAGCTATCGACCCAAACTTTGAAAACCATGGATCCATCAACCTAGACATCGCAAACCGTAGAGAAACATAGCTAGACATGGAAAATTATGGAACTGTCGACCGGGATAGCGAAAACTATGGAGAACTATACCTGGACATGAAAAACCATGGAGAAATATGCCTAGGCATCGAAAAACATGGAGAAGTATACCTAGACATTAAAAACTATAGCGCCGACGACCTGGATAACGGAAACAGTGGAAAAAAATATACCTAGACATTGAAAACCATGAAGAAATATATCTGGACATCGAAAACTATGGAGGCGCCGACTTAAATCTCGAAAACCTTGCAGTCGTCGACCTAGATATCGAAAACTATGGAGCCGTCGATCTGGACATCAAAAACCATGGAACCGTCGACCTAGACATAAAAAACCATGGAGCCTTCGACCTAGACATCGAAAACCATAGAGCTGTCGACCTAGACATCAAAAGCCGTTAAGAAATATACCTAGGGTCGAAATCTATGAAGCCGTCGATGTGAATGGCAACGACTATCATGAATCATACCTAGACATCGAAAACCATGAAGAAATATACCTAGACATCGAAAACTATGGAGAAATATACGTAGACATCGAAGACTATGGACAAATATACCTGGACATCGAAAACCATGAGGAAATATACCTAGACATCGGAAACTACGGACCCATCGACCTAGACATCGAAATTCTTGGAGCCGTCGACCTAGACATTGAGAATCGTGGAGAAATATACTTAGACATCGAAAACCATGGAGAAATATACCTAGACTTCGAAAATCTGGGAGAAATCTATCTAGACATCGAAAACCATGGAGCTGTCGACCTAGACTTCGAAAACCTGGGAGAAATCTATCTAGACATCGAAAACCATGGAGCCGTCGACCTAGAAATCGAAAACTATCAAGCCACCTACGAGAGATGGATTTTGCTTGTGCCCTTGGTGAAAAGGGGTCGAGATCGTTTCTCTACTGCGTATGCACCGACACATCATTCTAACCTCGTACGATGACGCGCGTAATTATTTTTTTCCTGCAAGTTTTGCTCATACAAAAAATAAAGAATGTACGAATGTACATTTGGCGCATTCTTCACTTAAATTCACTCCAATGCTTATCATCAACGATAAACACGAGTAAAAAAAAGCCCAATCCAACGATTTACTCGATAGCATCATACCTACTAAAAGAACATTAAACGATAGCATCACACCGACTAAAAGAACATTAAAAAAAAGATTCGGCCACAATACGTGACTCAGATTTCTTGGTAAAACGAACATGTGGTATCCTTTAATCTCTGAATGATTCGATAACATTTCGTGAAATTGACAGCTTAAATTTTGAATACAACGGGGAACTGTCACTTTCCAAATTTTTGAAGCATGAACAGATTCATGGAAATATATAGGTATACAATTTGTATTATGACACCAGAAAAAAATATATAGATATATAAAATGTATTATGGCACCAGATTTGTCACTAAAGAAAAAACAAATAAACATCAAAAATGTGTGCGAAAAAATGCAACATTTTTTGATGAAATTAAAAAATAAATAATTAATATCTTTTCAATGCGTTAAGCTACAGAGTTCGTAGAGGTCGCGATCGAAAGATAAAAAAAAATAAAAAATACGTCATCTTGCAGGATTCTTTGAAATACTGTAATTATTCAGTTATTAAAGAAATAAATTTTGAGTGTTATCGAAAACAGCTGAAAAACACTCTCGCTCCGGTAAAGACTCTCTGGAAGCGACTCGTCATACATAAATGTACTTGTCTCAGAGTCGCTACCGCGACTCTAGATTTACAAAGAAGGACCGAAAGAACAAAAGAAATATGGATAAAATTAATTAAAAACCGCTGAAGCGGAAGTGGAAAAAAAATTTCAAACGGAAAACCGCTCGATGTCTGAGAATAATTGGATCTTTTAGCATGCATCAAGCTATGTAAAAGCGTCTGATATACGTATGCGCTGCTACATACACATATATATATATATATATATATACACGTGCACACATCGTAAATGTGCCTTAAATTTACTTCACACCGGCGTGTGATGTGGGGGGTTTGAAGCGGATAAAGTGAGTAAAATGGGCGCTATTCGTGCCCTTTGGTAAAAAAACGGACATGTTCAAAGTGTTTGAAAGGAGAAAATAAAGCCGAGAGAGAAAGAGAGAAAGAAAGCGTACGGAGTGTGTAGCGCAGAGGGAAAATGCCGAGGCGGAAAACAAGAGAACACTTTAGACGCATAAAAATAAGTTGAGAGGTTTTTAAAATGTGATTACAGGTACATATCAAAACAAGATGAAAATTAGAGAATGGAACCTCATAAAAGTACCTTTAAACAGCCACAGAAAACGGCGAGATTGATGAATCTCGAAAATATTTATGACATAATTTCTCTCGCACATTGTTTTCTTTCACCAGAACATAAAAAGTCGAAGTGATAAAATGTCAAGGACTAAACACGGATCTTCGTATTCAGTTTTTCAAGATATCGGGTTAACCATAATGAATTTGCCAATATCAACATGTACCGTATCGTGTACAATAAGAAAGCTATAAAGATTCATTTTATATCCAACATGAAACGAATTTCCTCAATTTTCCGGTCCAACCGTATGGAAATTAGTTGAAATAACGACTTTTTTCTCAGCACAAACTTTCGCAATAAATCCGTGGCAATGTCAGCACGATTTCCTGATCAGACTGTACATCGAAGAGAAAACCGTGTCTATACACTTTTAACTGTATATTTCTTTCATACAATTACCATGCAAAATGACAAGAGCAAAGAAGAGGAAGCCGAGAGGCGTTAATTCCCATTCGTATAACTCGATAACTCGACGTAATCGAACTAACTGAAATCCAATACGACACATGGTAAATGGAGATAAAATCGTGTCCCATATGCTACGCATATTACCGAATAGGTTTATCATACGTCTCGCACACGCTCACACATCTCAGACCAAATTCTGGTATTTCCAATTAACAATATTAGAATATCGAACGAAATCACGTATTTTTCCAGCACACTTTGCAATATACTTGCAGTACTGACATGAGCTATTATCTGAATTTCAGCCCTGCATAGCTCAATTCACCGACAAAATTATACAATTTTTCATGAATTCATTTAATGTTCATAGTTAAAAATTGTAATTCAAGCTCCATTGAAAAATACTGCGAGATCAGGTAAGGCGTTTTATCTTGCAATCTACTGTAAGCGACTCCGCTCTAACTTTAATGTTTCATACCATGCGGCCATTTTATTTTGAGCACTTGTTCGCTAATGCAACCGTCTCGATCTGATTCCAGACTCATGGAAAGTTTTCCATCCAGATTTCTTCCAAATATATTTTTATACGTATGTCTATATACGTGGACATCCTACTCCCTCGGTATTCCTGTGATTGTCATTGTGGGATATCTCATTTGCACGGAATGACCGGAAATTAAGGATCCTCGGGAATTTTCTTTTCAAATTATAATCGTACTGTTTACAAAATTGAATTTTCTTCATTGTGAAACATTTTTTATGCTCTTATCATATACGTGGCGCGTTCTAATGGAAAAAACCGTAAAAAACGGTGTATTAAAAGGCGAAAAATGTGCAACTAGCTCGAAAATCTTCAACTTTTTCCAGCAGATCCGATAACATTACACCTCGAAGTTACATTATACCCTACGGATTTTATTCATCTATGAAAATGTATGTATGGATTAGTCTCAAGATTAAATCTCAAGGTATAGGAGGATCCCACCTGCTCCTCAATTATTTATGGGGATCAGCAGCCGAGAATCATAGTTACGAGATAAACGAGATAAAATCTATCTTGCTCGCGTCATTGCCACGTATATAAATGAAGGTAGATGAAAAGAAGGTCAGCAGATGTAACAAGGACGAACTACAGAGAGAACTTAATGGATAGTATAATCGAGTTTTCTCAACGTGGATTTTGCACTACTCTCAGGGGCTATAGTTACGTGAAAACTGCATAGCATACTGCCTCGATTGCAAATGAAACATAGCTAAGTAAATCAAAACGAGGGAGAGAAAGAGAGAGGAGGGGGAGGGGGGGGATGAGATTATGTTCGATACATCATACCTACGAATTAATGTAGTAAGTGACTGTGACAATTTTGACCCAGTATTGTGATGGGGAAGATAAAGCTGGAGTAGAACGAAATCAGTGAGAGCTTCGCCGAATCTAACAAATTGGCGAATGAACATAGAGATTCAGCAAACAACATAACCAAGACCCGGATTCATTAATTTTGATATATACAAGTAGAAATGTAGAGCACTCTGTCTTCCACGACGAGATGAATACGAGAATACTAAGGACCATTCTCCAATTCTAAATACACATGACGATTAGCAACTCAAACATTCGTCTTTTAGTCGATTCATTTACATGAATATTGCTCGAAATACTATATATATATTTCAAGTTGAGACCAATGCGTTATGACTCAAAGTCAAATACACAGAACTATGACGAAATCCAGAATTGCATCAGAATCCAATAAAAAAATAAAAAAAAAAATAAAAGGGCAATGATTGAAATTCCGTACTTTTGGAACTTCTGCTGCGCATTTTTCCCATATTTTTCCCTCAACTCATGGTGATTTTCCACGTAAAATAAAAACTCTCGTTACTTTTATTCTTTTGGGAAAGAGGGTTTCTTTTTTTCAAAACATCAAACATTCTCGTAGAAATGGGAATATACTTTTCAACAACTGTACGAAAAAGGAAAATTTGCTTGGAAAAATTCGAACAGCCAACTTTTATTTCGGAATATACGCCAATAAATGTCCACTTCGAGCAAACCTTGGTGACCTCGTCCATTCATCCGTAATACAAGAAAGGCAGTGCGGTGTAATTCTCCACGTACGTCTCTGATATGGTGGAAAAATTGAAACCTCGATAGTCCTTTTTCCGTGAACTGATTTTGTCGAAATAAAAATAAAATAATGTCTGCGTGCAAAGAGCTTAAAACAGTATTTTTCAATCAAAATAAAATCGGTTGCATTTGTAGTCGCGAAACGAAAAAGCCCCGGGAGGTAAACGTGCACACCGTTCATGGTTGCAGTCTATACTTTCTTCTTAACAACATGGGGGAACTCCTCCCCGGTGCCGACCTCACAGCGAATCACTCGTATATTATTACACAAGTTTGTATATAGATATATCAATAAATATAGTCGAATGGACACAAAACCCTGTAAAGCGTTTGGCGCTCAGCCAATAAGCGTCGCATAATTCATTACAGAGTTCTCCAGCATTTTATAGATATCCTTCGGTTATTCTCTCATACTCCTCTTATTTTTACAAATCCTCCTATTTCTTTATATGCAGACGTATAGCTATTTTGCGTCACAAATAGAGAAGGATACTTTAGCAAAAGTTTATATCCCCATAATAAATTACGAGTGCACTCTTGTGGGCAATCGGAAAAAAAATGTCCTTAATGTATGTGATAAGAAGCCACGTTCCATATACTTTATGACGCTGAAGTTTGCAACGTTGGAGTCCAACGAAATGATAAAAAAAGCTCTCCAATAATTCTAGTAATTCTCCAATTTCGTTCCCTGTCGAATTTGCAATTTGTAGTTTTTCAAGCTGCACCGATACTTGGAGAAATAAACAAATTGGCGAATTACAAATGTTTTTTTCCTTCATTTCGTTGGACTCGAACGTTGCAAACTTCAGCGTCATTATACTTTACCCTTTACAGGGTATCAAAATCAAGTTTCTGTGCACATGTCATTGAAGGATTGCAGACTCCAGAAGAACGAATCACCAAACACTCTTCCTTAACGAACGATTCAGCTTTTAAATTTTCAATCGATTCATTTGAAAACACATTGGAAAGCGAAAAAAGTTATTTTTCCCCGGTTCTATTGGGACCGCCAATTTTATAGCAGAGCAACTTTTTTATCCACTTTAAACTCTAACCCTTATCTCTTCTCATGGTCCGAATATTATGTAAAAGAGTCAATATTAGAACAGCGACGTCGCAGGGGATAAAAAGTCCTGCGCGGAGGAATTTATCGGAGAATCCGTAGTAGAATTAACGAATTTAGGTTATTTTAAGAATCTATTTAAAAAATAGCTAGGAAGGATACATGAAAGTACTAAAGAAAATCGATGGCAAATTTAGGAAATCGAACGTTATAAGTCGGAAAAAACGTTATAAGTCGTTTCATAAAGTGCATAAATTGCAATCAAATTTCGGTATTCTGCGTATACATAAAAATATTCAAACGATAACAATAGAGCTCTAAAAAACCAAATATGTTTCGGTACTTTGTGTAACTAAAAATAAGTTAGATATTCAATATTTTTAGCATTTGTATATAAAAATCGAAGAAATTGCGTTAAGCTTACAGCAATGGTTTCTCCATATATTTTGAAAACCAGTAGAGCAGCGCTTAGAAAATTGAAAAGTTCGCGTCTACCTGGGATCTCTGCGAAGCCAATTTTGGCCGACGAAAATCCGTATCCACTTCGATATATATCTATGGAACATAATTGAATCAGCAACTCATCATATGATCATAGCGACCCACGTCGGAATATGAGATCAGACGAGACCGATGTAACATAAATATTTGAGCATTCTCGCTTGTGTGGCGACGTTTGAGATCCTCTGCTCGAGACATTACACAACTCAATCAGTTCGCAAATAAGTACAAACTTGCACACCAATGTGGAGCATCCATATGTGTATAAAATTTGCGTGAATTCAGCGAGCGTATATGGTAGCAGAGTGGCAACATCATCATCTCACAGATGTTGCCACTTAGAGCGCTCAACGCTCTTGGTACACAGCACGAGTTTGTCGAGCGCGTCGATTCCTCATTCTCGGTATATTCTTGCTTCGAATAAATTAATTATACATACGAACCTAGTGCGATATATTGGAATACGTGTGTGAGAGAAACATTACGAAAACTATAACCCGCAAGTGCATTATATCATAAGTGCATAGACAAACAGAAAACGAGCAGGAGCAAATTCAACCTCGAATAAATCCAGGACACTCGCGTCAGCTATAATTCACTTTTTCCATCGTGAGCCTGCGATGAATTTGTCATTGGTTTGCTGGTGAAACGTAGCGGTAGTTGACGCGTTCGGAATAAAAAGAGAGCAAAATGTCCGTCCTATTTGGGCCCACGTAAATAACATGGGAAAGTGCACACAGACAATTAACTTGCGCTCTGAATTCTCGATACGCACAAGCACATTTCTTTCATCGAAGGATCGATCGATAACAGAGAAAATGATTAAAATAAAAAATAAATACGCTGCTAAAACTCAATTGTATCGAATGTTGTTGATTGACGGAATCAACATTTGGGAGCGAATATTAAACATAGGTACGGAGAAAGTCATTTCGGATTACCCACTTGGATACTCAAGTAAAATCATCACTTTGGAATAACAAGAAATTGTTTATACGCAGCTCTTAGGCTTAAGGAGGGTGGATTACGAAATCAAAATAATCAGAATTTGATAAAATTTGGTGATAACATTCTTTGGCATCGAGTATACAAATATAATTTTTTTCAAATTTTTTTACCGCATGGTTATCGCATAATTGAGCGTTAAATTGAACTTCTTATGCACGAGATGTATAACTGTATATATGTAAATCTATGCTTATACACATGAACTTTAGTATTTCAATTACTCGAGAGCTATGTGGTAGAAAAATCAAAAAAAATTATATTGTCTTATATATTTTTAAAGAATACATTTACCAAATTTTATTAAATTCTTATCATTTTGAAATTCTTTATATTTTTAACAGGGTTTAGAATGGCAAAATTGTATCGTCGCGATCCACCCTCAAAAACATCAAGGCGCGCGAATGCCATGATCCCGATCATACACCATGAATCAATATTTTTGTCCTTTGATTCCATTTTTCCAGTGTTTCTCATTGCTTTAATTTTTTTTCATTCGTTTTTTTTTCATTCCCTAGCTTTTTGTTGCAAATCATGCAGTGAAGCAAATCGAACGAGCAAGCAAACCCAATATTAATCAAGTAACTTCACATCCAGATCTCCATATCGCAGGTTTTGGACGCTTTTTTTTACTCCCAATCCCCATATTTTTGACTTTTGTATTTGCTAAATGAAACGAATTCGGTTGTGCGACGTAACATGTACCATATAAATGGCCGTGTATGCATGTGGATACAATCCCGAAAGTTGCGATTCATTCCCATCCACACGGGCTGTGATGTGTAACTTTCCTTTAATTTTCAAAGAACGATCAGTTTCAAAGAAATCATACTATGTCGTGACCATTCATTTATTCCGCACACTACCAAGAAAAAGAAAACAGAAGAAAATACAGATCAAGGTTGATAAATTCGTTCTAGGTGTCGGGTCGGCGATTTCTTAATGATTTAAATTTTCAGTTTCACACACACACACACAGACGCAGATTCTCACACATTCACAATCATTCCCTTCAATTCAAGCGGCAACACATTACGATGTCGAGATAACGATATATAGACATATAAAACTCGATACAAACATAGAGACAGCGATGTCAATAAATTTTTTAGAGGGCGACCTCACCTTTGGTGTATAAAATGATATTATGAATACGGAGGAAAATAAACTTATCTCGTCGGTGTAAATGATACGAGTCCCACGGTGGCTCTTGCCCTGGGACTAGAGTGCAGGTTCGATGATGAAAAGATTCAGATCCTCTTGTTCTATACGTAGATGGAGCGGCCGCTCGTGAAATATTCGATGTTCGGTAGAGGTGCTTTTCAACCAGCCTTGTGGACGTCCCAGAGCGAAGAGACCGATTTTGTGTAGCAATATGGCGAATTCACCCGTATTTCCCCACTCCGATATTTAACAAGGCAAATTTTGACAGAGCGCGCCATTGTCTGTCACCCGGGAATCTTAAAATTTCTTTTTGTCGCTTACAAATGCCAATTTCGTATAAAACAAAAAAAAACAATGGAGATGAAAATCTCGAAACTGTGGACACTCTCAGGGAAACAGGAATGGGGAATGGATCCGTAGAAGGCGTCACACTCCAATGCAAAATCGACGGACAAATTCGCAATGTTTTCGTCGTCAAAAGAGCTGAGTGGTGGCCGCGGTTCTACATCGATATGGAATGGAACTTGTCAATGAAACGGCCGGTGCCTGCGTACACGCACTCGTATACGGACACACTCGCTTGGGCATTGGCGCAATGTACAACGTTGAAATGGAAGAATTAACGAAATCGCTTCTAATCTGGGTCACTTTGCACCAATCCACTCTAGTTTCCAATATTCAAGTTTTCAAATTTCCCACAATCTTTAATAGCAAACAGTTTTTAATAAAAATTTCCAATTATATATTTACGCGAACTTCCATTCAAACAGGTGAATTTTTGTTAGACTTAAAATATTCACTTTTTGTCCTGTCTATAGACAATCGTATTGGCTTATTGATTTACAAAAATATAGATTTTCATGACACACTTTCTCTTTTTCAAAAACATCAATATATAAAAATACCCTTCAATTGGTCTGCCAATCAGATAAATTGGAAAAATATCAATTTGAACCGAGCCTCTGGAATTGTTATCTGAGTCGTTTCTGAACCTAGATTTTCAATTATTATTATTGACGCATCTTTAACCAACACAAATTTGTATCCAATTGGTTTCGAAAAGAAAAAAGTATTCAATATCCGTAACCTCCTGAGCTTTCATTCGATAATAAAAAAGTCTCCTCTATGTTCGATCGAAATGTAAGTGAAAGGTCATTTAACGATGAACACCTTTTGTCGAATAAGCTTAACAAAATATTTCGACCATGTAACAAATAGCAAAGGTTTTTTGATTCTACGAGAGCGTTTGAACCTTAAGCCCCAGATAAAGTGACCAAATTCTAAGCTTTTTTCAGGAAAACGGTTGGGGTGTAAAAAAAAATAGTTTTCCAATAACTGGAAAATCACTAAATAGATTGTTTGCTTTCGAATTACTTGTCAGTCGGGGAGAGAATAATTAAGTATTTTTATATTCGATACCTTATAGCATTGTGGTAATAAAACTCGTCAGACGTCATCAGGCGCAATAATGTACGGATCGGTTAGGGAATAATTTTGGTAATTCGATTGGTTAAATTTATACGAAGTGGCGATCAATTGCATAATAAATTTATGAATCATCCATATGTATACGTGCGGATCAATATATTACAATACGAATGTAAATACATATACGGAATATTTCCTACGACTCGAACGACTAATAACCTACGGCTCGTAAATTAATCATCTACAATTTATGATAACACGATGAATAGTCGAAACGCGTAAAATAACACACAGTTATATCGATCCAATGGGCTTTACTCCCTAAACCAATATGATCGCAGCGTGTTCCTGTGTGACGAATGACAAAATTCATTCAGAGGAAAGTAGTCAATTGCTATGGGAATAATCACTAACGTCAAATATTGATCTCCACAAAAGCAATACTTTCATAACGTTTCGACAAATTTTTACGATTCTCAAGCACATGAACGTCAATTCATCAGCAACCCCTTCATTTTCCGAAACTGAAGCCCCACGTGCCTATGACGCTGAAGTTCATGGTACGACGCAAAGACCATCCACCACTTGACGTCACTTCAAATATTGCAGAGTTTGGCATTCAAATTCTTCGAAAAAAAACTTTAATAAGTATTTTCCAGAGTTTACTCTCAGTCCTATGTATAAAGGCGCCCTTTTTCCTAGTTTTTTCAGAAAATACCTTCCAATTCTAGTCGAACGATGTTTAGTTTAGGCGAAACGGAAGAAAAAACTTTTCGTTCATGGATTGCCCCCAAGGACGGTCTAATTCCATACCCAAGCTTCTGACGAATAAAAAATTACAATATATATTGTGAATAGAGAACACCAAGGAATTATACCAGCTGGTAAAAAAAGTTTGATTTCTCTGTAGCCACAACGGGACCTGCGTAATTAATCTTATGAGTTAGTTCGTGCAGGCTTATTTATTTTGACATGCCGCTTAAGCGGTGAGGTTAATTCCGCGAAATTTAATCGACCAAGGCCAAGAACAAAATTCTATAATTGCGCTAACATCAGCAAGTCTCTTCTGTGTACATAAATATTTTTGCAACCGAATTTTTTAATCACGCTGAAGTTTGCAACGTTCGAGTCCAACGAAATGATAAAAAAAACTCTCCAATAATTCTAGTAATTCTCCAATTTCGTTCCCTGTCGAATTTGCAATTTGTAGTTTTTCAACCCGCACCGATACTTCATGAAATAAACAAATTGGTGAATTACGAATGTTTTTTTTCCTTCATTTCGTTGGACTCCAACCTTGCAAACTTCAGCGTCGTATTTTTTACCCTTCAGACAAAAGTTGCATACAAGTTCTTGCACCAGCTTTACGATCATGCAATGACGAAAAATGCCCGACAGCTCGACAAATCATTTTCAAGTTTCACGATCGAATCTTCAATATTTCCTGACATTCGACGTAACAAAAAGACAGACCCGTGATCGTGGTCCTACAAGCATAGCCTTCTTATGAAAATGAATAAATATATTTTGAATTGTCTCTCTTTTTTCACTTTGCTTCAGGCAATGTTCCATCCGTGGGAGTTTAACGTTTCATATGGTGTTCTGCCACCAATATATAGCGGGGAAAACGTGTGGATTTGCCCAAGAGTAATTGACCTGTTACATCTCGTGTGGCGAGGCACGTATCTACGATAAATAACAAACTAATTAAGCGTCATCTACGCTGACATGTTTGCCAAGGGCTAGAGGGCCCTCGCACAGATTGCCCTGCAAATTTTACTCCGACAAATGACGTGAATTACCTTCAATAAACCTAAACGGCGAGCCTCGAAGGGGGGACCTTCATCAAGCTGCCAAAATATCGGACTCTTTTGTAACCCTATTCTGTCCGAGTGTTTCCACTGTCTAGAAAGAAAGAAACAACTACAGAACGGGATTCATTCGCAAAAAAAAATATAGAGATGAATAATATACTTTGATAGAAGCGAATTTCGTTTCTCTCAACCCAAATATCCCGTTCGATGCGGGCAACAAAATATTTCTGAAACAAGAATTGGTCGAGCCACGTTCGACCGAACCAAAAATCAACTTTGGTGAATTTAAATAATCTATGCTCAGGCAACAAAATACCACCGAAATAAACTCGCTCATTTATTTATTCGAACGATAACCATTCAATCAATTCAATCATCGCGATTAAAAACTAATATTTATTATACATAGCAAGTGTAAAAACAAACCGAATCAGTTGACAACCAACAGAAAAATTGTTGAATATTCTAAATTATTGTCCTACAAAATCAATCTAGTTGCACGAACGAATATTCTTTTTTTTCAAGTGCAAAAGATTCAAATCGCCAAGCAACCTTAATGACTATCGATAGCAGCAGACCGAAATACCTTAAACTTCTCGATAAAGATGGTTGAAATCCCAAAAATTAATTCGTGAATACAAAAACATAATATAATTTAGCAAAGATATTGAATTACTAACAAAAATCTCGTCGAAAAATCTACGACGCCAACAACACGAGCTGTACATCGTTTTTTTTTTTGCTTTTTCGATCCTTAAACACATCTGGATCGAATGTGCGGTCACGCGTCACGGTTTCACCAGTCATATCGCACTTTTGAAGTCAGCCAAATTAGTAGGCCTTGAGAATTGCTGTTTCGTCGAGGTCTAAACTCCAAGCCCGTTGGAAAGGAGCACAAAAGATTCCTTTGAATCTACTCCTAATATAAAAGTCATGAATACATCGCATGGCCTGAAACAAACTTCATATTCGAGCACCAGTTGTTAATAAACCAGATCCTCCAGCCCTCAACTTTTTCGATTGACATACAAGCAAAGTAAACCACAAGGACGTGAATCTTTGTAATTGCAAGTCCACTATTCGCTCCAACACAATCTCAACTGTTCACCATAACGATCGTTCTGGTTCGAGGTTTTTTAACCCGTCGAAATTTCGAGCCGCGAACTACTCGCTGCTCTGAGCTAACATAAACGAGGAATAATTGAACAGACGGTGAGGCAGAAAGGCAAGGGAGCTTGGACGTCCAGGCCTATTATAGAATCTTATACGAGAGACAGTTCATTACAATGGGAAAGTTACTGTCAGTGGGTAAATTCGTTCCCGACATGACGAACTGCATCGATCTCCTAGGCGACCTAGGACCTGTTTTTTCATGAAATTAAAATTTTCTCACAAAAGTGAATAAAATTTTGAGGCTTTGAACCAGCGGAAAGCAAAAGATTCCGATGACGTTTTCGTTCATCGATCTCCCAATCTCAAGCGGTCACATTTTTTTTTCTAGTTTCAAATTTTCCTTAAAAAAACTAGGTTCGATGCCCAAGCCGAGAGCAGCAGTGTGTAAGTTCGGACACGCAGCTACAAATTTTCTTTATTTGTGGATAAAAAAGTATGAATTTTTCCGCTGAATCGCACACCCACGACTTTGGTCTCGGTCCGCGGAACATTGTGCCATGCACGATGCTGATTTTTTTCCTATACGGTTCTCTTCAAATCCAGTTGGCATTTTTCGCTATCCGGTAGGCTGAGAATGTCGCGAAGGTCACCTGCGTTCCTCGGCTAATAGCAACAACATTATCACGTTAAACAGCAAAGCTATTCGCGAGTACGGACTTACGTACGAAGATCATTCCCGGATGGTTGATGAAGGAGAAACTTTAGTAAAGTATATGAATGTGCTAAATTTGCATACATGTAACAAGGCGATACTCGTTCGATGCTTGTACAACGCTACACATAAATATGAACATGAAAATGCACATGATTTTGACGTCTATCGGCCTTTAATCCGTGGCTACATATGAGCATGGAAGCGAGATTCGTACGAGAGAGTACTGCTCGTTATGGTGCGCAACAGTAAATGTCTGGCAATTGAAAGGAGTGCGAGCAACCCACGGGAGTGCGAGCCCTTCGCATAAACGCTAATTGCGAATGGTTAATTACCACTCAGCGGTAGCGCACGTTGGTCATACTTGTCTTTTATAGCGATAATCATAATAACGGATATAATAATAGTAGTTAAATATTTACAACTGATATGCGTCATCGCGATCGCGTCGACAACCACAAAAATCGAAACTTCGATGAAACAGGAGCGAAAGAGAAAAAATTGGACGAACAAGTTATGACTAATGTTCCAGAGATTCGAGGAATAATAGAGTTTTTTCGTGGCGTGAGAGAGACGAAGGTTCGAGTCATCCGGTCGAATATGAGAGGGAAAAAACATCGTTCGAGGAAATGATGAAGATTGAAAATTTCATTCTAATTTTGAATGATTTTGAAAATAAACAAGCTTCGTGTTGAGGAGGAAATTGAGATAAACGATTAACCATGAGAATTAACTCATGAGCGATTAAGGAGCTATAATTTTCGAAGTTTTCATTTGAAACCTTAAAAAAAAGCGTGAAATACAGACAAGCAGCACGTGACCACTTCGAGGGTTTCTCACTGTTGAAACGAAGAAAGAAAAAAGATAGAACTTGTTGGCTGCGAGCGCGTCCCCGAGACGGAGACGACAGAATTCTACGATGACGACGAATTTCGTCTCCACGAAACTTTCACTGCGCGTCCTATGCGCGGCGGTAAGGAGGCGGAGAGGTACGCTAGAACCGCGAATATACAAGCATAAGCCTGGCGCGTATAGAGAGAATGCTTCGTGAAAGTGGTACTCGCCGCGCGCTCACACCTCGTGCTATACCGGATTCATGGCAGCACGCGAATAGAGCATCAAGGTTCAAACGCTTATCGCAAAAATCACCAGTGCTCAAGACGATTTTTCCAAATTCTTTTTTTTTCTCGAGTCTCTCGGTTGGATCGACTCGTGGCAAATTGAAATGTAAATAGATCGGATTTCATGCCGTTGTTTCATCATCTTTCGGAGCCAATGAATATTGACCGGTTTTGTAGGATCGAACAAAGTGAAATTAAACATGCTTCAATGATTATGTCGGGAGGAGAAAACAACGTTTCGGTTTCGAAGGAACCTTCTGCGATGCAAGTAATAAAAAATCAATTTAAATGTAGCTTTATTCGAGGCACCAAGTAACGCTTTTACGTCACGCAGCAATTGAATGTCATTACTGTAAAGTCGGAAATTGAGCAAAAAAAGTAAACGATCGAGCGGTCTGTGCCGTTAATCGTTCACGTGAGTGAGAGAAAAAAAAAGTTGTATTCATGGAGAAGGTCTATAGAAAAACGGAAGGTATCAATGCCTCGTTTTTTCCTGAACGACGCTTTTAACTCTTAACTTGATCATTGTTTTTGTTCGTGACTTTTTTAAAGAGCAACTTTAAAGACTTGGAGAATAGGATCAATGCTGGGAATACGAGTCGATTAAAAAGACTTTAGTAACTTAAAAACTGACTTCGGATCGCGGTAAATTGAGCGTACGTGAAGTAACGGTTCGATGATATCTTAACAAAGAGTGTCCGGTCATTTATTCACGAAAATAAAAGAAACAACAGATCTTATCGCGAATAGGACTTATGACGCTGAAGTTTGTAACTTTGGAGTCCAACGAAATGATAAAAAAAACTCTCCAATAATTCTAGTAATTCTCCAATCTCTTTCCCTGTCGAATTTGCAATTTGTAGTTTTTCAACCTGCACCGATACTTCATGAAATAAACAAATTGGTGAATTACAAATGTTTTTTTTCCTTCATTTCGTTGGACTCCAACGTTGCAAACTTGAGCGTCGTTGGGACTTGACATTGACATTTTTTTTCTCCCATCAATTTGCTACCTTGAGACTTTACTTTTAAAGACAATATTATCAATTACAATCTGTTCCGATGACGCTGAAGTTTGCAACGTTCGAGTCCAACGAAATGATAGAAAAAACTCTCCAATAATTCTAGTAATTCTCCAATTTCGTTCCCTGTCGAATTTACGACGCTGAAGTTTCCAACGTTGGAGTCCAACGAAATGAACGAAAAAAACGTTTGTAATTCACCAATTTTTTATTTCATGAATCGTTGGTGCAGCTTGAAAAACTACGAATCGCAAATTTGGCAGGGAACAAAATAGAAGAATTACTGGAATTATTGGAGAGTTTTTTTCGATCATTTCGTTGGACTCCAACGTTGCAAACTTCAGCGTCATTCGAATTTGCAATTTGTAGTTTTTCAAGCTGCACCGATACTTCGTGAAATAAACAAATTGGTGAATTGTAAATGTTTTTTTTCCTTCATTTCGTTGGACTCCAACGTTGCAAACTTTAGCGTCGTCTGTTCCGTGGGCAACATTTCATAATTGTGCTGTGCAATTAAATTTTTCGATTTCCTTTTATAGTTTAGAATGGATGACCCACTGGTATTCCATCTAGCGATGATTTTGCATTTGCCTTCGATGATCTTATATTTTTTTCTTCATATTAATGGTCGAGATTGAAAAACTCCGATCCATTCATCAGATCGAGAGGCTTTATACACGTTTCAGTTTTCTTATTTCATTGGTTCGGTCGAGAAGTTGCGAGCCAGTGCATTTGGATGTTTTTGGAGTCTTTGTGTGTATCTCCTGCTGTGTTCTTGGATGGTTTATTTGACATATGGTGTTTTCAGATCATTGTGTAGAGTGTTATTGCTCACATAGTACAACGCATTTGCGATTATTCTTAGAGTTTTCGATTGGAATCTCTGCAATATTTCTATATTAGATTTGCTGGCGGTTTCCCATAACTGTATATACCATACGTTCATGTTGGTTTGAGTATTGCTTTGTAGAGGAGAATCTTATCTTCTATTGCAATTTGTGATTTTTTTCCTGTCAGCCACCTTGAATCATGTTCCCAAACTTAAATCAGCACGTGTATCATTATCTCATTAAACGTGCTGATGAAAACGTGAATAACGAAGAAAAAGATAAATATTATTGTGCTGAATATTAATGTAATTATTAATCTCATCACAATGGTATGATTATAAATAAAAATGTTGTATTGGATGAAAATACATTATTTTCATCAAATTTCCTGACAATCTCGATATTTTTTACAAGTTTCTCGTTTGATTTTTATTTTTTTCCAAGTTTTCCAAAGTTATCATTTGTTTTCAAGACGACCATGGCGTCTATCACTCCAGTTATCGAGATAAGAGCTCTTACCAAGAAATCGAATGAGATGATTAGCGTTCGAATTGAATAAAAAACAAAACATCTTGAAATTTAACAAATCACTCGAATATATTGAACTTCGAGGCAAATACTTAGATTTCATTTATTTTCAATAATGTTTTCAAATAAGCTATAAACTCGAATCACAATAGAGTACTATAAAAATGTTATGAAATAGATTCAAAAGGGATCTGTTGACAATAGAAAAATTTATAATACCTTTTTTCCCCATTCAATTCCATAACTCGTGAATGAAAAAAATAAACGAGAGTATCCCATCGTAAAAATTGAAGGTGCTCTTTGTTTCTATTTATTTCGTTACGGACTGTGGTAGTAGAAGCGTACTTTACTTTATACAGAGAAATTTTACGTCAACACCATCGTTATATACAGCAATAGTCGGTAAGCATGATTCTGTTAAAATTAGAATCATGGCTCTGTCATTGGTACAAGTTTCCTGCCCTTTTATGCCATTTTAACATCATTTTTATAAAGAAATTGTTCAATACTGAAGAATAACAATGAAAAGGCTATGTGGACTCAACAATAAAATGAATGAAAATCGTAATCCACGATTAAATAACGAATAAAAGGTTACGATGGAACATTGGCATAAATTCCAAAAACTTTAGACTCGTTTGACAGGCAGTGCAACCGGTTTCAGTGTTTAAATTCCTCGGCTCGAATACGACACAAAACAAAACGAGTAGAGGATACTGATTTGACGTTTGAGTAAAACAAAGGTTCGGTAAAGTAGAATAATTGTGTGGTTAGAAACACGTGGACAACGAGGTTATAGGGAAAAAGTGAAAACAAATAATAAACGTGTAAAAGAGAAAAAAGGAAAAGCGTGTTGAATGGATTGTGTATCGTACTGTGATTTCTGAAGCGCCACACGACGAAGGAACCTCGTGGCACGAGACATACCGGCGCGACCGTCAGACAGATAGAAGGGGGTTTGGGAAAAAGGACGACTCGAAGAGACAGGCAGATAGAGGGCCGAGAAAACGGTTCGAACGTCAAAACAAAAGTTAAAATA
The DNA here is from genome assembly GCF_019457755.1 of Venturia canescens. Taxonomy (NCBI): domain Eukaryota; kingdom Metazoa; phylum Arthropoda; class Insecta; order Hymenoptera; family Ichneumonidae; genus Venturia; species Venturia canescens. The sequence goes on along the minus strand of NC_057422.1, from coordinate 21,198,878 downwards.
CTATCGATCATAGTTTTACATAATTATCGTTATACAAAAACAAAATCCTCTGGGAGGTTCATTGCGAAGATTGACTTTAAAAACGATAATGAAAAGAAATAAGGGTCGAAGGACTTACCTCATGGGCTTGTGGATGCTGATGATTGCATTGCCGATGCTCGAACATAGCACTAACAACGTCCGCACCGCACAGAACAACAACAACAACAAAAACAACAACAAACGGCATCAACGACACTGTGCCGCATTGCATCTTCAACCGCACTCTAGCCGCCATCACAGCACCGCGCACCACCAAAGCATGACATGCACTGAGCTCCGTAAGCGTTATACTCCTGATTATATACCACCATACAGTTCCGTGTGCCGCAGGGACGGCGCCACGCTCAACAAGAGCCCGCGCGCTTCTGCGCATACGCGACAACAACAAACCCCCAACTACCTTTATCTATATATACGTAAATGTATATATTATATACAGACGCGAAAACCCCCTCTAGCCCTTCAAGGCACAATATTTGGACAGAGGGCGCTAATCGATTTATTACATTCCATGTGCAAAATATATTCTCTTGTCGCGCGTTCCTCCTGTGTTTATACTCATTGGTAATAATGTTGTACGGATAACAACAAAACGCGCTCAAAGGCCGCTGAAATGAATTGACAAATGCGGAATAACGTAAATACATCGGCGTTTGTCTTAAAATAAATATTTTTAACCTACAAAAAACAAAAGCTACTATTTCACCCCAGTAAACTTCCACCCACCGTTAGTCAGTATCACCTCCAATTTTTCGTAACCATTTTCCACTGGAGTATTCGCAATATTTGCGTCATCAACTGATGGTTACACGTGTGAATTTGTTCATTGTTAAATATTCAATGACATTTTTTGCTTTAATACCAACCACATGATTAATTGACAGGGTAAACAACTTGAGGTCGATACAATTGCATAAATGTTTATCCATTTAGCTCCTCAATTTCCACGAAACATTCAACCGACCTTTTGCAAATCGCAAATAAAAGTCCATTCCCCGAAAATATTACTCCGGGAATCTTGAAAATTGTTTCATATCACAATTACGCAGTTTTCAATAATTTTTTAGCGTTCCAGTTTTTTATATTCGAAGCTACTCTGCGGCTTGTTTGTTAAATAGCTTGTCGATTATTTCATATTTACACTAGGAACTTTGAGGCTGTCGCGTGAGCACTTCCGGTTTTTCAGGATGTATTTTTTTTATTCCTTCCTCGACACTGTGTTAATCTTTAAGGAAACGTGATTGTTAATTTAGTTCATGCATTTATACGGTTATGAAGATAGTGCACGAGGCTTTCGGAACTAGGAATGAGGATTCAATTATTTAAATAATCCTTTATTCGTGGTGTCAACGTGGTGTGCACACTAGACGAATGGGGAAGGGTGCATATACCAAGAAACATAACCTCCCATAATGAAAATGCAATGTTTTTGTTTTCGTTTCAGCACGTACACTAAACCGTGGCACTCCGACATCTTGGAACGTCACTGTCTCCCGGCAAGAGTAAGCACGGTGCACCACAAGAGAAGCAGCGCTGCGCATGCGATTTCATGACGCATGAATAAAATTACTATATATACGTATATAAAATGTGTATTATCGACTGCTGCGAAAGAAATAACGAAACTCTCGCAGTTTATCTACGGGAACAAAAAGTCATAAGTACACACGGCGGGCATTTTTGATATTGTTTTGTTATGCCACTCTCACAGCGGATTCCAAAAAATTCAAAACAATAAAAAAAAAATATTAAGGGCAGCTCGGTTTTCTTTTGATTTTCCTGCCTAAAAATTGTGGTCCATTAAAACTTCAAGGAAAATTTGAAAACCTTTATAAATCATTAAAATATCAATTTTTAGTTTCAAGACGGAGAGTTTCCATTTCTTTCATTCCTATTTTTTTTTTTTTTTTAGACTCGTAAAAATCTTAAATACGTCTTTAGATCGACTGATAATTCACTCGGAACTTTTCTAACTCTGAGGAAATTCTCCCTCTCAAAATCCTAGCGGATTGTACGACCAGGAAACGGTCGAAAAAAGTACAAAAGTACACACGAGTGACGCACTGTTCAAACTAGAACTAAGAGAATCATTTTTTCCGGTCGTTTTACTGGAAAAAATGATTCTCTTAATTCTAGTTTGAACAATGAGTCACTCGTGTGGACTGATTATAAACGTTGGAAATTTCAATCGTGAACAATTTTTCTTTCAAAATGGTACAGCTTAAAGAATGTAAAAAATCCTAGAAAATATGCAAATCATAAAAGTTTTAAACCATAAATCAGGAGATACATTCGAAAATTCCATTTTTTATGTGGACTGTACAGAAAATTTTTCAACTCTATAAAATGTTACGAGAATGCTTTCATGGGAAATTGTTTGTTTAATAATTGCAACAAAATGTTCAGCTGTAAACAAAATTCAAAAAAGATCTTCGGAATGTCGATCTTATTTCATGATTACCATCAGCCATGGTTCGTTGATGAAAAAGATTGAAGTTATTGCTCTTCAAATAGTGATTATTTGCAGACCTATAAAATAATAAACTTTTGAAAAATATACTCAGTTCGTAGAAAATTGCATCAGACGTTGAATCCTAAAATAATATTTTCTCAAGACTCGTTTCTATGAAGAGAATTTTATTGTCGGAGCAATAGAAGATATTATTTGTGACAAAAAAATAGAGCTCTGGCAAAATATAAAGCGTCACAAGCGTATACGCAGATTACACGTTTGCAATGAGTATAACTGTACAATATAAATATACTCCCAAACGATGGTTGACAAGCTCAGTTGACAAACGAAAAATACTGTGCGATTTCAATGATTGTAGAAATATTTCTTCATGTGTTTTAACACATAATTTCATAAGCCACAAATGCCAAAATGGTTTACCTTCTCACCAACCCCAAGTTTGTTATCCCGGTAATTAATATTTATTTTCACACCATAGCCCAACTTCTATTCTTTTCGATCATATTTTACAGATTTTGGAGTACCAAGTTTTGCTTAAACCGCAGTTAGCATTTACGCAATGTGGACATCTCGTCAAGAATTTCGGATTTACCGGGCGATTGGATCTCAAATGCTTGCTAACGATATCCGTAAGGGCATCGATGAAAATGGGATGGTCGTTCGGCGCAGCTGCTCTTCTTATGTTTTTGATCCCCAACTGAGAGAAACCAAAACGAAAATGAGCATTTAGACTATTTTCGATCGAATTATATTATTGAAATATTCGATAAAGCATTAAGCGATCATGAAAAGTCAATCATCCTATTTATTTTTCCGACAAGTTTATAAAAAATCCGTGTAAGCCCTTGTTTTTTGAAGCCCCAACCATTGTTGAACAGATTTACTTCATGCGGCTATGCAATTAGACCTTCTAAATCATTTTTGCGTTCCTAGTTTACTTTATTTAATCCATTAACATTATATGTAATAATCTTACCTCCTTTCCTAAATCGTGACAGTATTCAATATCCATTTCATGAAGAGTTTCAATGTGCTCGTTGACGAAAGCCACTGGTATTAGAATGAAGTGTTTTTTCCCGTGTTTGACGTACTCTTTAATAGCATCATCGGTGAATGGAGCTAGCCATGGTAAAGGCCCGACCTGAAAGATAAATGAAAAATATATTTGCAGTAAACTGACAAATCAACTGCATCGAGACGGTAAATAGCGAGATCTCATAACTTAAGACGCTTGCGATTGCCATCTGTCTCGGAATTAATCAATTGACGCAAAGTGGATTCAAGGTCATCTATTTGTTCCCTCAATCCGAAAGAATTTCCTTTTGTTTTTTTTTGTCATTCCAATTATATTCTTCAAGTGCTACTCTTGTCGAGTCGAATTAGAACTAAATTAAAGAATGTTTTCTGATTTCGTAATATTACTCAATTAGGCGAGATCGTTCCCAATGTAACTTTTTTTTATATAAAAAATCTTTTAATCACGTCGGTATTACTAAGGAACGCAAAACAGACAAATTGTACATTTGGCTTTGTCTTTTATTTCAACTAGTTCTGCTACAAATTTCATAGATCATAAGTACTGGATTTAAATATTTTTCAACCTATTTCTAATCATCGTAGTGCAAGGATTTTTCAAATAAAATTTCATTTGAAATTATGACGCTGAAGTTTCCAACGTTGGAGTCCAACAAAATGATCGAAAAAAACTCTCCAATAATTCCAGTAATTCTCCTATTTTGTTCCCTGCCAAATTTGCGATTCGTAGTTTTTCAAGCTGCACCAACGATTCGTGAAATAAAAAGTCGGTGAATTACAAACGTTTTTTTCGTTTATTTCGTTGGACTCCGACGTTGGAAACTTCAGCGTTATTTGAAATTCAGCTTTCTATTTTCTCGGGTTTACCGTAATGAATATGATATTAGTATTTATTATGAAGTAATGAAAATATAAAAAAGTCATAAAAATCAATACCTTTGATTGCCATACCAAACAGTAAGGATTTTTGTGATCTAACTCCTGCATCACTGCATTAACGGTGGCACCAACTTCTGATGGATATGCATCTCCCCTATTGACAGCCTATCACAGACACAATGACTTTAAAGATTTAACATCAGGAAAGAACAAATCTACGAGTTATAAAAATACAAACCTTCAACGGCAAGGAATGCGCAGAAAATAATAGTATAACTTGGTCTCTTTCATTTTCTGGAAAATGCTTTAGCTCTTCTTCGATCCTTAGTGCTATACTCTTGACTAGAAGTGGATGCGTTGACCACCTATCAATGACACTCCACTTCATGTTCTTCGGTAATTCTCTATTTATCAAGATGACAATCTTCATTAATAAATAGATTTATCAAGAGACTCGGTAGAGTCTCGGGACAAGTACATTGACAGCCCTGTCGTCTGCTGGCCTGAGGCTCTCACCGAGAATATACTTTCTCTAAATAAAACGATTCGCGGTGGTGGGGGTAAAATTGGCATGTGATTTTCTTTAATTGCAAAGCTCATGAGTTTGTACGGCTTTGAAAATTGAACTTTTAGCTAATCATGATGTTATTTCAGTCAATAATGGTATTTACCTGTTTTTATAATATCGATAAATAGCATTAAAACTAGATCCTGTTGTTGCGCAGCTGTACTGCGGATACTGAGAAAATATAACTGTGTGTTCTGGAGCATCCCTGAAAAATACAAAAAATTGATAACATTACCTTCATTTTTTTCTTTGTCATGTAATGCAAGCGGAAACAAATTTTTTTTCTACCCTTGATCAAATCATGTTGAAAAATTCTTACTTCTCTATTTGCTGCAGTGTATCCTCTGTTAAAGGATCAGCATAACGAAATGCTACGTAATGCTTGTGCGGAGCAGTTTCAGGTGACACTCTGTCAAGATTTTCGCACAACAATTTTCCCTGAAGATTGGTCCATTTGAGAATGGGAGAGCCACCGCCTATTTCAGCATATTTTTTTTGTACTTCAGGAGAACGTCGTTTTGCAATCCATGGGCCCAATTGACTGTAGGGAGGTAACTTTTTGTAAATTTTCTTATGTACGAACATGAATCAAAAGACAAAATATCTGAATGACAAAGAAACAACTGATTTTGAGTAAATCAAATCCTGTTAAAATTCCTATCATTTTTTCATCTTCAATTCATCAACTTCAAAAAACAACACCAATTTTTTAAAGTGTGAATGATGAATCCTTCAACATTTCATAATTTTGAAGTTTGGCTTACTGAGATCACACAAGTTCCTGTTGTTTAACATGGTAAATAACAAAATTCATGATAGAACCATCTTTTTGGAACCCAAAAACTGAATCCATGAAAAAAGCACAGTGAATTCTAGGGGGTGGAATCACAATGAATGATTGCAAGCACCTTTGCACAGGCAGCTGAATCATATCTCGATCAGTCATGATACGCAACAGGTAATCAGGAACTTGATCAGTATGCGTTGGCCCACCCATATTTAACATCAAGACAGCTGTTTTCGGCTTAATTATTTCCTCATAATTTGGTTGTACCACAACTGACATCGATCTTATGATCAAAGAGATGTTTCTCGTGTATCGAGTCCCTGAACATTAATAAAAAAAAATAATAAAGTTCAATTACTGTTCATTATGTTTTTATTGTTTTCGTTAAGTATTCAAGGCTTTGTTTACTCACCGAATGACAGCATATTTGAAAAGTTGACGATACTCATTTTTCTTTACAATTCTAAAATTATCTTATGGTGCGATGTATTATCCACGGAAAACTTGAAAGTAAGTATGAATAAGCAAGTTTTTCCTCGATGTTGAGTAATTATTACGTACGATGACACGATAGTTTTGTATAGGGTCCGCAACGTGGTGGTGGAGGGTACAGCACTTAAACGTACCCAATATTTATATATTTGCCGGGTTCGATATACGCGGAACGCGGCCTTAAATCTGACCGATCTAACACAGGTGTCTCAGGTCTCAGGTGTTTTCCGGCTTTCGTCCCTGCTATTAAACTAGGTTATGTTATGTGTTATGTGATTATTTTTCTTTGTGGTAGAGGTTAGGTCACATAATCCTAACAGCCTAGCACGCTCTAAACCGTGTGCAAGCGTGGTCAATTTGCACCCCAATCTACTTTTCAGTGATAATTATTAAGTACATACAATTGAAAAATAAATTTTTGGTCATCGGAAATCATGAGTGAAAGTGAAGAACTCAATGCCTCGGAGTTGGGAACATTGGATTAGTAAGTAACGTCTTTCTGCCGGAGTGAACAATCTATATTCTAACCTCAAACCAACGGAAAACATGCTTGATATTTGGAATTTTACAGCTGGGAAAAGATTTATGACCGTGAAATAGAAAATTTTAAAGATCACGGGGATGTCGGTGAAGTCTGGTTTGGTGAGCAAAATGCTCGTAAAGTTGTCAGGTAAAAATTTGACTTAAAATCCATATTTTGATGTTCAGCATTGGGTTTATGTTTACGAACTTATTCCTTGTTCCCTGTTTACTGAAACTGTATTGTGGCGCCATCGTCCTGGAAAAATAATTATTATCACCCAGATTGTTATTTCCTCCTTCGGAAATTCAGTATTTTGGTTTCATAGAATTATTTCACAGAATTGTTCATTATTAAGATTTGCACGGAAAACAATTATCAAGTTACTTTTATAAAATAATTATGGTGATTCAAACTTATTGAAATGTTTCACTTTTTCAGGTACATCAGCAAAGAACTTGACTTATCACCAACCGATAAAATTGTGGATATCGGCTGTGGTAACGGTTGGACGTTAATAGAGTTATCCAAAAATGGTTTCACTCAGCTTACAGGAATAGATTACTCTGAAAAAGCTGTTGATCTTGCCTCCAAGATATTGCAAGACAGCAGTGAAGTTCCTTCTTCTACCATTAATTTGATGGTTTGCGACATTCTTGATATCGAGAGCAGCTCGTTGGCGAATGATTTCAAATTAATTCATGACAAAGGAACTTATGATGCCATAAGCTTGAACCCTGATGATCCTCAAGGTCAGAGAACGAAGTACATAAAAAATGTTTGCAATATTCTCAGGCCAGATGGATATCTCGTTATTTCATCGTGCAATTGGACCAAGGATGAGCTGATAACACATTTCCAGGGCGGTATGGTTCATGCTTTTTTCTATCACTTGAGCTCTTTCATAAACTGTTGGCAGCCAAGATGTATGTATAAAAAGAGTTGAACGACTCACTTCGAGCATCAATATATGCACATACGCTCAAAATCCAAAATTGCTGCAAATTCACTTTGGGAAAAACGTGTTTTTGATATACACATGCAGTTTGTAATTCTTGTATACACACTCTGCGGCAACTTGAATTTCTTATACATTTTAGCAACCAAAAATTCTAGCATGCAAAACGTTTTTAGAAAATTCCGAACTATTTGCTCATCAAGTCATTTTTTGAATCCCAACTATCCATTCCCTGGGACGTAAATTTGATAAATACAATCATTCACTTTTTTAATAGTCCAGATTTGGTAGTTTTACCTGGAAAGTTTGCCGGGAGTTTTGAAAATTGCTGACTTTATAGATTTCATATCTATATTATAATGGAGAAAAAACCATTCTTATGCGGAAATAATTCAGATTTAAATTTTAATCACAATTTACGACTGTTATGTGGTTATGTAATTGATAGTTCATCAGGATCGTCTTCGTTTCCTAGAACATCTGGAACTGCTATTGTTTTATTGTATAAATGTTATATTTGTTTTCCGTGGAGTTACCAAAAAAGCAAAAGAGTTGTAATTTCCCCTCCTTTCAGGTGTGTATCCTCAAAAAAATGAAGTTATCGTAAATGAGATAAAATTGTATAAACATCACACATGTTTGAAATATCTATATTTTCAATAATAATAACTATTTCACGACTTATCTTGAGCCGATAGATCAATTTTTTTATTGAAAAAAATCATTTTAATTTTCAATAAAAATATTTTTTTTTTTTTAAATTAAATTTTCGAAGCGTTTTCTCAGCCGAATAACGAAATTTTGCAGATTTCCAATAGGAAAAAAATGTTCTAAATTTTCGGGGGGATGTTCCGCTTTGCCCTGCTCTCCCCTCTATATACTGTATACGTGAACAATGCAGGGACTAACTTGCTCGATGACGAACTGAGAACCTACTCAGACAGTGGAAGACCGGATTTTCAATGCATGGTGAAATATTTTCCGTTAATATACGAAAAACGCGTGTTGGTGTAAATGTATCTTGGTTTGCGGTTCTCGTACGCCGAAACTATTGATTTTACGAAAAAAATGGTAAGCATTTAAATTGTAGGAAATTTTCTTTAGTTTAATTTGTTACATAACTATTTTTACTGTAAAATGAGTCGGGAAGGAGATATTGCCAAGAAACTGTTTCTGGATGCCATTTTTTCAATATGGTGGCACGAGCGGCAAAGATACGAGGTGGCAAAGTGGAAATTTGAAAGGAGCACGTCGAAATCTATAAAGTTAATAATTTTCAAAACTCCCGGAAAACTTTCCAGGTAACCCCACTTCCTGAGCACCAAATAACTGGACTATAAAGATCAATTGAATAACTGTTTTAAAAAATGAAAGATTTTTGCTACAATTTAACGAGTTCGATTCCGAAAAAGTACCTGTCAGTTCTCAAAGTATTTTTTTCAGTCCTAAAATTGATTTGTTAAAAATTAATTTTATTATATTGTTTTAGACTTTGACGTCGTTTGCAGTTTGCATACACCCGCATTTTCATTCGGTGGAAAAGTTGGCGAATCCTTGGCCTGCGTCGTATTCCGGAAAAAAAAATAGAAAATTGAAATATTTTGTTTATTTCCTTCAGTATTTATTAGGTGCACATGCGATTGTAATTTACAATTTAAACACGAAAACCAACAAACTCACAGAAACGATTTATATGCTATACATAATTAATATATTTTGTATTGTATATAACAATGAAGATCTAACCAGATATCTAAGATACAAACTTTACAAAATGCAATCTAACGCTACGAGATCGTAAAATTTATAATATTATATGATTTATGTGTCGTGAAGATCATAGTCGAACGTGTTCACTCCGAGCTCTTATTTTCGGCATCTCAAATGATCATAGCGCTTCCATTTTACAATCAATTTTCCATTTTCCTTTGTGAATACTGTCCAAAAAGAGCGATTGAACTCCACGATAGTTTCGATTGGAGTGGATGAATTTTTTAGAATAAAATTTGATATGAAAGAAAAAAATGCAAATGATTTTTTTATCTAATGAAATCAGGAGTACCATCGGATTTCCGAAACACGTTCGATCAAATCAAGGAGAAATCCTTCATAAACTGTGAAAAATGGAATGACTTCATTTTTTTTGTTCCCAATTACTTGAGATAATATTCAATAAATGATTTTAACAGGAATTAAACATTTTCAGCAGCTAAATTAATGTGAAATTAAGTTGTGAAATTTTTAGTGTACCAGAATAAAATGAAATCTTAATCTTGATGAACTTCTGATTCTCATTTTTTGTCAAACCACTTATGCTTGATGTGGCATTAAAATTGACTTTGTATCAGACGCTGCCTGTAATCAGTGAATATTCATGTGGACTTTCAAAAATGACTTTTATCATAGATATAGTAAATTAGCGCACTCGGGCGATAGTATAAGGCAACGGTGGCTCAAAAAGCTACTGGTTCCGCCTGATTCGCATTTGAAAATTTTATTCGGAGCCAAAAATCTTCTAGTTTCTACAAGTAACGCGATTCAGAATGCTGGAGTCCGGAGACACGAAGAATTCGATTGAGATAGATATCCAATGTACAAAGCAATTTTTCAGGTAATTTCATTGCGCGAAATTGAACAAGAAAATTCGATGAAATTAGTCGAATGTCCCGAAGGGAAGAAATGATTTTTTCAGATGGCTTGAGATATTTTTGATTGAATATTGTTACTTTTTTTCATTCTTTTTATATCGGTTTAAATTTGCTGTTTGATTTGGCTTAAATGTTAAGGTTGATTAAAAATTTGACTGGATTGATATGTTTGCGGTCCCCAGCGTCTTTTGAGGTGAAATGACATAGTTTTTAGACATTCCAAGATTTCTCTCAATCATTTTATGCTTTTTGCAAGAGATACCTTTCTGTCAAAAGCTGAAAAAAAGGAATTTTGTTTGGAAGCAAAAAATGCTACTGTATTTTATTTTTTTATTTTTTTTTTTATGTTTATTGTAATTACTGCACTCGGGAAAATCGGGAATTTTAGTTCTGAAGAATAAATTATCGACTTTTCAATCCAAAAAAGGTTTACAAAATCTTTTGAACTGCTCTCTTCAAACTTGCAATTTCTTCTGAAAATTATTCAGTTTTCCGAACAATGTAGATCGTCTTCGAGAAAACTTGGATGCAGGAATAGTATCGAGCTGCCATTTCATCTTAATATAACGAATGGTAATTACGAGTAAGTACAATTTGAAACGATAACGGTGACGCTTAAATTTTACTATTGAAATAATACAAACGATAATTGCGAGTAACTGAATTTTTCCGGCGAAATCATGACAATGAAGATGGTTCATGATCGACGAGACTGAAATAAAAGATGACTAGCTTCAATCGTTCAAGTTTTCGCTCCGCTAGGATTAGGTTTTTCTTTTACGAATTTTCTCAAATATTTTTACGCCACTCAAATTTTCGAAGTTTATGTTGAGTATCCGGTCACCTTTACGAATAACAACGCCGCCGCGACAATTGCGATCGTCGATGACCTGAAGATCGTTTCTGCATCTGCAATACGAAAATAACGGGTGTGAATGCTAAAAAATTACGTAACTCACGCTTATAATTAGTCTGAGATCTTACTATTGCACTTCCAATTCTCCTCCCAAAAACCGTCTTTGCAGATACATTCCTTTCCACTCGATCCGCTATTCTTGTTGACGCATTCTGCACCATCGTGACATTCCGCATCGTCGCTGCACGGTACATGAGCGGCTGTAAAAAAAATTCACATCCACACCGGATCAGCAATTTCTCTATAGTAGTTTATTTCCAAGTGTACTCTTTCGGGTTTTTACATTGTCTCCCGCTCCCTGTTTATAATTGTTCTTTCCGATATACTAAAATATCCTGCCTTTTTCATTTTTCCTTCAGTTACTCTATTCATTTACATGTTTCATCATCATCCTTCTCTGCATTTTCTATTCATTTTCGTCAACACGTTCATTTATCTATTACTTGCTTTCTTGAAGATGTTTCAACTTGTCGATAATTACTCGAGCGTTGAATGTATTCAAAGCTTCATTTTTTTTTTTTTTTTTAATAATTATGAACCGGTTTCTAATGATTCTCGAAGCCTCAAACGTTCCGAATAGCAATGAGCAAAAGAGTCTCGAAATATCTTCCAATAGTTTCATGAATCATTTTCATACATTCAGGAAACTAAATCATTTAAAGTTTTTTTGGAAACGGTGGAGAATCGATACGGGCGACAACCTTTATTCGCGTGCAATTCTCATAAATTTGTTCTTCAGCGATGTTCAGTGAACTCGATTTACGATCGGAAAGAAAGAACCCACCGAATTTGTAATCTCCGTGAAACAAATTGGGGGGGGATCTAGCGAACGAAATACTCGTGAATGTAAAGGCGTTTGGTTGCCCGGAAAGGTATGACTTTATTCGCGTGCGAGATCGCATGAAACATGCGAACGATTTGGAGGAAATCACGCAGGGGCTTACCGCACGCACCGGAACAAAACTGTTGTATTTATATATTTTAAGAAAGGTGATAGCCTGCTCAACATCCATTAAAGGATAATTGTTGTAAAATATTATTTTTTTTTTGAGGTCGAAAATGGTGCGACGTTATTTGAACCCTGCGCGAAGTGCTCGGCTCTGGGAAAAAGTACGAATGCTAATCAACGTTTAATCACTGGCAATTAGCACCTTCGCGAATGTGAAATATGACTGCGTTATTGAAATAAGAAAAAATTTCGATGAATAAACAATCGAACCTCGTGCAGTTTCGTTTTCTTAAATTTACAAATCGATCGTACAGCCAAGGATTTTTGCGCGTGTACGTGATCGTTTTTACGTGCTTTCCGTACTTCCATGTCATTGGAGAATCCACACGTAATTTGCATAAGATAGCCCGAACCTCAGTATTTGTAAACATCGCTTTTATCTTCCTTTCAAGAAAACATGATTATTGCGTTTGCACACGTAACTCTATGCTAATTCGTGGACTATTTTAACTATGGGGGCCAACGGTTTACGAATTAGCAGGCAAAATATTCATCTAATATTTCATAATAGCCCACCTGCCGAGTTCGATAGTGAAAAAAAAAAAAATTTCTTGAATCTCTCCATTTCACAATGAGTGAAACAAAAACTCGCAATTAATCTTCATCGCAGCAAGAGAATTTGGTGGGTCGTTTATTTTTCTCTACCCTCTGATTCCAATCCCTTTTATTGGAAAAAAAAGAGAGAATGGTCGAAACAACGAGGACCCAAGAAAGGAGAAAGATCTGTAGATATCGATACATTGAAAATTCTGAAGATTTACCTTTCCCTTTGTTGTTACATCTCCCATTGACGGGAGCTGTGTAATCGCCGCAAAGACATCGTGTTTTTGAGTCGCGAGGCCGATCTTGCAAGCACGTAGTGTTTTGAATGGTGATGCAGTCCGACTCTACCTTGCACTCACGGGCGTTTCCAACTGTATTTGGAACGATACAAAAAAAATTGGAAATATTAATCATGGGAGCAAACAAAGAGACAAATTTCCGATGAGAATTGGTACATAAGTTGGCGACAATTCGTTAATCCGGGCTTTGACAAAATTCGAAAAAAAATCGATTTCAACATTAGAAGAAAAATTCAAGTCGCTTTTCTACCGCGTTCGATAAACTCGTATCAAACTTTGAATGACATTTTCCAGTGGAAAAAACCACTATTCTGTAGACTCGAATCCTAAACTGCAGCGAATTGATAAAATCGAGTGCAAAATGTTGTTTTATCGGAAGTTTGAAGCTTGTTATTTGAGGTGCAAGGTTCATTGTTGAATTATATCAAGGGTACGAAAAGTACGTGTAATAGTGAGAAAAAAGTTTGTGCTTTTGTTGAAATCTCTGAGGGTCATAGATGTAATTATTCGAGGCGGTTAAGAGTTTGTCACGAAAGGAATGTAGTCTCTGCATGAAACAAAATGTTCCGGGTAGATTGCGCCGTATATCCTTCAAAGTTGAGCCCCGAAGTCACGCCTATTCCTATCTCGAGATAGTAATCCAAGTATGAAAAGAAAGAAAAAACCTCTACACACAGAGTTGCCCTTTTTTCCGACGTCAAACTTTCGAATATCCGTTCACGCGTTCGACCTCCTTTTTCTTTCTCGCTGTTCATTTTCTTTTATTCTTCATTCTTACGCTTTTTTATTCTTCTGTTTGAGGTCGACCCTGCAAGTGTCCTGAAAGACACATTAGCATGTTCGTATTCGCCTGACTTGACCTTGACACTCGCACGTCGAGATCCCCCCGCGAGATACCACCACGTCCCAGTGGGAAGAAATAACCCTGCTGAAATAAAAGGGCAGCAGCCCTTTTACGATGAATTACTACGAGCCTACGATCAAAGCTCCAAATTTTTTTTTCAACCGTTTCCTCCGTTGACTAAGATAACGCTACAAAATTACGAAAGTAAAATTTCACTACTGGCAAGGATTCTACTTATTTTATTCCAGCCTTCCGATCGATCTCAATGGACTGTTTGATCATTTTGGATTTCAATAAAAAGAATAGATTTTTTGGAGATTCCCATAGCTTTGCAGCAAAAAAAAGGAATCGGTGAATATTGATCCTATTTTTTTTTCTTCTTGGAGTTCATCGTGAATTGCGTCGTTCAGTGTAAAACTCCGCTGTGATAAAAACGCCGTTTTTATCGTATTTTTTTTTCTATCATAGTCAGCTTTACGAACAAGGATTTGCGTACACGTGAATTGTGTATACTCGAATCCTACACGAAGGATGTGCTCACAATTATAACAAAAATTAACCCAAGAAATGAATTTAAAAAATTTTATTGCTAAAGCAGTAATTTATTTAAACTTTTCAATTCGCTGGCTCACCCGGCGTCGGTGGTGGCGGCGGCTGATTCTGTGTTTGGGGATTCGTTTTTCCAAAGGTTGTTAAAGCGCTTATGGAGAACGAGGTGCAGGACAGTAAGATCAAGAGTACAGGTGCTAAGGCGTGGATCATCGTGGCGTTCTTCATTTTCGTCTTCAATTGATTATTTTATCAATATATCCGGTGAGAGATCGTTCACTGTGCACCAAAGTCTGACTTGTCGAAGAAATCGAAATACGACGATTATGTTTGCTCGCGAAGCACTAAAAGTTCTTTCGAATGGTCACTCTTTTCGAACAGGCCGCAATTTCGATTTCAAATTAATTAAAAACGTCCCTCCTCGTAATCCGAAGAAACTGGAAAGTTCGATCTGGACGCTTGTGGCGTTCTCACTACCGGCAACGTTTCACGTACTGCATGTCGAAAAGGCGTTGGAAGCCCTTTTAAGCATTCGTCTCAACCCCATCAAGCCCCCTCTCCGTTCTTGCGTGCTTACCACAATAACTCGACCTCCCCACGTCTTACCAAAAACGTACTCTCGTTCTATTGTAGCGAAATAAGTATACTGCAAGGGTAGAAAGTGCAAAGATAACATAGAAAATTTATCGAATTCACTTCGATTTTGATTGTTTTGTAACAATTGAATCATTTTTTTCCAATCTTTGTAGTACGTGTGAAAAAAATCATTGATTTCTACATTTTTTTTTTAAATTATTTTTCTTCAGACATGAGGAATCTGTACACCGAATAAAAAGTTGTGTTGTTGGAACATAATCTCGTTTGGTTGGACAAAAATATAGTAGAATCAACTAATTTTATTTTTTAATTGTAAATGATTTAGTTCATTCAACAAAAACGTATTGAATCCTCCATATTTTGGACTAACCAAATGGGATTTTGTTTCATGAACAATATTTTTTTCACCATGTAAATTTGTTTTCAATTAATTTAAATAACTAAACCTATCCCTTGAATAATAGTGTTGTTTAATAATATAGAACAATAACGTTGATTTGAGGGAATAAAAAAATAAAATGAAATGTCAAGGGATATGCAGCAGCTCGTTTGAAATTTTTTATCCAACGACAAAGTGGCTCGTTAAATGAAATTACTTTCGGTGATTTACAAAATGATTGACTATTAGTTCATAATCGCGATACCGAAAATTATACTAAAATTAGTCCACGATGACGTGGTTTTTTTTATGTATCTCAAATCGCGTCAAAGTTTCGCGTTGGCGAGTTACGACTGGGGTTACAAATGCTCGTTACCTGGAATTTGTGAGAACCAACAATTACCACGAATATTTTGTCGTGTTCGCTAGTATTCGGTTTCCCCATTCAAATAACGTTTTTCTTTATCGCGTACAACAGAAATTGTCGAATACCTATGCGGACTGTTACCTTCAACTTCAGGAAAAAAGAAAGAAAGCCAGAGAAAAGACTTTTTTCCTCACATTCGTCCGAGGGTAGTAATTTTGCTGAATGGAGAGAAACCCATTTTTTTTATTTTTCAAGCCCTCGTAATATCACCATCTGTGCCATTTCGATTTTTTAGTACAAATATTCGATGGGTGCTTGTACGATCTTCAATATTTGTATGAATCAATATTGTTCTCTATTAGGGTGGCTCTTAATGTGGGTAAAAAAAAAAATTGATCGCGCCGGCCCCCAAAACTTAGAGTAAAATATCAATTTTTCTGTATGATTGGAGAAATTTAGATTTTTTAAATCTGGTTTATGTGTCAATTTTTTTTCCTACTTTCCAAAGTTATTGTATATTACTATCAAGAGACGCGGTAGCGGCTCGATGCCAAGTATTAAAAGAAAAAACTAAAGCGCAAAAGAAAAGCCAGCGCGATTCAATGTACAGATTAAATAATAAGGTCTTCCATACTACACTAACGAAAAAAATTAAAGGGTCAAAAAATTTTTCCGAATTTTTAGTGATCTTTCAAAATGTTGTATTTCAGTGAAAAATGGTCGTATCGAGGTCTAAAAAAACGCATTTTGAAGCTTCACAAGTTTCTAGTTTCAAAATCTTATGGAAAAAAAATGCAGAGCTACATGTTCTGCGCAATTTTGAGAAAAAGTGTGAGAAAAACAATTTGTAAATTTTTATGCTTTTTTTTCAATTTCACAAGCTTAAAAATTTTTTTTTCGACTAAGCCATGGTATGGACCGGATAACTGGTTTATGCAACTTCAATTTGCTTTTTTTAAAACTTCGGTAGGACCATTTTTTGCTGAGATGTTTAACTTTGAATCAAGAAGGACCCTTTTGTTATTGATCGACAATATCTCTGCAACCAATGGTCGTACAGGAAATTCAAGAGCAGTTCTGAAAACTGGAATAAATGTCCTACAAGGTTCCGCTGCGATCCTGAAGAAAATTTTTTTTCCATCCTTGTGGTGCATTTGAAAAAAAATAGGAATAAAAATAATTTTATGGTTTTTCAGAAAGTCAATAGCCAAATTTCAAATTGGCGCGATCAATTTTTTTTTTTATCCATATCAAGGGCTACCCTATTCTCCATCTTGAAAAACAAACCAAAGTCATGCCGCACGGCATCGTCTTCAATTATATTCAATCACTTAACCATTTAAGAATTTCATATGAAATAGTTTTCTTTTTGAAATTTCTAGTCTCTATTATAGAATAGAAATGTAAAAAAATGTAGAAAAAATGTAGAACTGTATGTAGAAAAAAAAATCAACGATTGACTAGTAATGATTTTCGATGAATCTTTCAGACCCGTTAAAGTTGATCGTTTTCACACTAACACTTGTGCTTGTTAATATCCAATCATCTCGCATTTTATACACCCGGAACGTTGATTTGACGACAAAAATGTTCTCCCACGTATAGTTTGGATTGTTCGATTCGATCGGTACTAGGAACTTCAAAATGGTTGGTGATCATACTGTTTAAATGCTCTTCGTCAATATTCAATTAAATTTGACAATGAACCGAAAATCGACCATTTTTTCAAATAGTTTCTTACACTGTCCGAACTTGCAAAAGACGAAAAAAAGGAAATGTGCTCACGGCGGTTAAAGTTTTCGAGTAATTGTTTGAATAGAAGCGTGAGAAAATGTCTCGTCCGACGGGCGCTGACGGATGACGTGTGTGTATATCTCTGTGAAAGTTTTCATTGCAAATACGTTCCTTCTTTCGCATGTCGGTCAGTTGGTCCGTGCACGTTTCGGAAGCCCAGAATCGTATATATGTTGGGTGTGCTCTCTCATATAAGAATATGTACGCCTTCGTGTGAAAATAGCCGAAAATTTATAGCGGTGTTTCAACTACTTTATGGGCGTGAGAAACGTGTCTTTCCTGCACGATATCCCGGTGTACTGTTGCAATTTTACGAGTCCAACACTGCTAAACGGGAGCAAGTAAAATTAGTGGACTTGCTTCGGAGCATCGATTTTTTGCCTCCATAAATATTTTCCTTTCAACGAATTTCCAAATTGCTTTCCAATTACAGCTTCACTAACGGTCAATTTCGAAATTTTTCGTCTGTTTTTGTATACGGACGTCGTAGCCAGAGACTCCATTCGATCGTCGAATCGTCGTGCAATGGGAGTTTTTCATAACCGCAGGATCGAGGCCAGGCACGGTGATCTAAAAATGGAGGGAATGGAGGGCTCACTGGAAGTCGATTGATTGCTTGTGAATCGATCGAATACATGTGCACTGGTCGCGAGCATGGAATATGAGAATTAGGCAAAGGTTAATCGAATCTGCAAGACTGGCAAATCGATACAACGAACGGAATTCGCAAGGGTTCCCCGCAATTCAATCACTGCTCGATGCAAAATTTATCATTCAATCAATAATGTAAATATTTGGTACTCCGATTGCTTAACGACCGAATTTCCGGTCGAAAATTTCTTCTCTTTAGTCTTTTAAATCTTCGGTTACTTTTACAAATCTCCGTTGAGCACTTTACATCGTAACTGAGGTTCGTTGTGCTACACATAAACAGCACGTACAATTCAAATCTGCGATCTGATAAGCAGTGTTGACATTTCGTCGCGTTCCGTAGGAACCGTGGCATTAGCAATAGTCCGGAATTCTGACATTTTCGTGACTTTGTAATACAACGGTTTGGAATAACAGTTGGTCGTTCATCCTTACAGAAATTACAATGGCTGTGATCGTAGATTATTCAGGGGTCATTTTTTTCGAGATTCTCTTCAAGCACCAAATCATATTCTTTTTTCGCTGTATTCCGCATTCTTATACCGTGCTTTTTATCCGCTTCAAGGCTTATCACAAAGAATCGTGTTCATTAAAGGGAAATATTATCGAAATGGTAGCTCTCACTAAACGACCACTAAAGAGAGGCCACGACGGAAACTTGTAATTATTATTCGACATACGCGAAATGTTATCAAGTTTAAACTATGTAGCATACATCGTAAAGAATTAGCATATAAAGTTCAAGGCCTATGCGCAGTAGTGCAAAAACGTTGATGCAATTCTCGGATTTGAGAGATATGCAAGGGCAACTCTCTTGATACTATGACGCATTGTTTCGTGTGTGGGTATGTTATGAAAGCTTGAAAACGTATGTGCTTCGTTATTTTTCTTCAGTTAAAATTTCACAGGCTAAAATTCTTTGGGATTTATTCAATGGCACGGTGTATAAACCACTGTTTCCCCTTCGTTTACAATGCTCTTAGATATTCTTAACTCGTAGTTGGCGAGGATGATCGCGTAACTGAAGAGCTGTGAGCTATCATCGGACTCTGCAATGACCTCCGCCTGATGACACTAAACTTCGAGATAAAATGTTTGCGATTAAAATGCCGTGCCCTCTTTCGATGTACAACTTTTTAAGAGTCCCAACGTCTCCACACCTCCGCAGCGGGAAAAAAAACTTGAACCCAAATCTAAAACACCGCTCATAAGTCTCATCCGGTCTCAAGTTCTCAAGATATTTTTAGATGTCACTGGGAGTGGCGTCACGTAATCATTAAACTCTGAAATGCAAATGTAATTGCAGATGAAGAAGCACTGACCTTCAAGATTGAAAACGTAAAGATATAAATGATGCACGGTTTCGTTAGTACCAGCGTATGACATTGATGTTTTATCGTACGAGATAAAAATAACTCGGACACAGGAATAAGGGAAGTAAGTGCTGGAAAAGTGACACTGTTTCGTGGTCTGCTGAAGCCAATCATAATTGTTGTTCACAATCACATTCATGCTCAAAAATGAGCGGAAACCCTGTAGCAGCTTTGGTTTAAAGTTCAGAAAAACTGTGTTTCGGTAGGCATGCGATGAACAAACGGGGTTACGGTTAAGAGGATGGATCAGTCGGTATATCGCAACCTGGAGTGCGAGAGTGCGAATTTCAAAATCGAAATCCTTTGCCACCATTTGACCGATTAAAAAAATACTCTGTCAGCCGATTTTTGCCATCGCCCTGCGTAGGTTGACAGAGCCTTTTTTTAATCAGTCAATCTGTGTCAAAGAATTGCGATTTCGAAAATTCCAAGTGAGGTTAGTCGACTGTTGCATACTCTTAAGTAGTTACCCGTTCAAGTATCAGTATCGCCCAAACCCGTTTGAGCTAAGGTACTGTTGGTTAATAAATAATGCAAAGTACTCGAATAGAATAAGAAATTCGTTCAACCTTCAAGATTAGTATCTTAAAATGAAGGTTTTGGAAGCTTTTTACTATTTACTCCAAACAATTCATTTTAGGAAAAGTTTTATTCGTTTCTTTCCATATTTACAAACACAATTCACATTTCATTTCCAATGCATTCGACATTTCATGCTTAGCAATTGAAAAGGAGGAAAAATAACATTAAAAAGGCTCAATGGAAAATATTTTGTGTTTTTCAGATTTTAAGATTCGTATTTCGATGGCACATTATCAAGGAATTCATTCGACATATAGTCGTCATTTAATTCGTTATATTTTTGATACATTTCGTGAAGACGATCAATGTGAGATGATAAAGCTTCCATTTTGGCGAAAAAAGAACTCTGTGACTGATCGAAATTCCGGGGCTCTGCAACGTCCGGATTTGCTTTTATGAATCGTGCATTTTCGTCGTTTCCAGAATGTTTTTCATCGATGATGACTGTATTGTCTACGATAAAAAGTTTAGGATCGTGTATCTGGCTGAGCTACTATGTTTTGCGACCGGGATTTCGTACTCGGCTTACTCACCAGTCTTCCGAAAGAGATAACCGATCGAGCGTTTTCCCAAACGACTTATCACCGATTCTGAGTGGGTTTTTTTGGTCTGCGAATTTTCTATATTGTTCGCGCACGGCAATTTAGGAAGAGCTTCGGGATTATAAATTTTGAAGTACAGATTGAAGATTTGTCCAAAAATGTGCCTCCAACGACGGACGATAGATTTTTCCGGCTGTTCACCAATATACGCGAAGGTCCCGTAAACCGGCGTGAATTGGTCGCCACAATTTTTGCCTTCCTCCATTGCCGAATAACGAAGATCTATAGATACGCTAACTTTCATGATTGCCATTAAGACAGTTTCAGCCGTGTAGTTATCTGGAACTTCGGATAGGCAACCCATCATCCAATCATTCATCACCACAGTCAGGTTGTATCCTTCATCAGCTTGTTCATCATTACGCTCCAAGTACTTCAATTCTAAAACAATATCTCGCAGCAGTTTGTAACTCTCTTCACGCAAGCCCAGTGATGTGTTGCCCATAAAGATATGAGCTACATTCAGGTATCGCATATACGAAGGTGGTTTGTCCGGGTTTTCAGTGGGGCTCGTGCCATTCAATCTCTCTTCTATGTCGTTCACGAAAGGTTCCCGAACGTCGACGGTATTCGAAGCAACGAACTCATTATAACGGTCTAATCTTTCCTGTCGCTCTTGACCAAATTCAGTTTCATCTTCTTGCGAGGTACATATAACCTCAGGCACTGAAAAAAATCGAAATAATGACTATTCTGCCATAAAATCATTTTCTGTTCGAGAAAATATATTTGATGGACTTGTACTGATTTAGCCACGATATGAATTTGGTAATCTTGTTTTCATAGAAAGGACAGAGCTTCGAAAACGAAACTGCGTACGCTGACTACTTACCGGATCGTCGCATCAGATGTTCGACTGAACGTTTTCTCAAGCGGTTCGTTTCCGTTTGTACGTTCCTTTTTGTGGTTTGAGATTTTTCTCCGTTACCCGCACAGTTTGTTTCAGGTAGAGCATCGGGGTTGTGAATTTTAAAGTACAAATGAGCAATTTGTCCAAAAATGTGCCTCCAACGCCGGACGAAAGATTTTTCAGGCTGTTCACCAACATACGCGAAGGTCCCGTAAACTGGAGTGAATTGGTCGCCACAATTTTTGCCTTCCTCCATTGCCGAATAACGAAGATCTATTAATACGCTAACTTTCATGATTGCCATTAAGATAGTTTCAGCCGTGTAATTATCTGGAATTTCGGTTAGGCACCCTATTATCCAATCATTCATCACCACAGTCACGTTGTATCCTTCGGAAGCTTGTTCATTGTCATCTAAGTATTTCAATTCTAAAACAATATCTCGCAGCAGTTTGTAACTTTCTTCGCGTAATCCCAGTGATGTGTTGCCCATAAAGATATGTGCTGTATTCAGGTATGGCATATACGAAGGTGGTTTGTCCGGATTTTCAGTGGGGCTCGTGCCATTCAATCTCTGTTCTATATTATTCAGAAAAGGTTCCCGTACGTCCACATTACCGGAAGCAACAAACTGGTGATAACGGTCTAATCTTTCCTGTCGCTCTTGACCAAATTGAGTTTCATCTTCTTGCGAGGTACATGTAACCTCAGGCACTGAAAGAAATCGAAATAATGACTATTCTGCCATAAAATCATTTTCTGTTCGAGAAAATATATTTGATGAACTTGTACTGATTTAACCACGATATGAATTTGGTAATCTTGTTTTCATTGAAAGGACAGAGCTTCGAAAACGAAACTGCGTATGCCGACTACTTACCGGACCGTCGCATCGGACGTTTGATCAAACGTTTTCTCAAGCGGTCCGTTTCCGTTTGTACGTTCCTTTTTGTGGTTTGAGATTTTTCTCCGTTACCCGCACAGTTTGTTTCAGGTAGAGCATCGGGGTTGTGAATTTTAAAGTACAAATGAACAATTTGTCCAAAAATGTGCCTCCAACGCCGGACGAAAGATTTTTCAGGCTGTTCACCAACATACGCGAAGGTCCCGTAAACTGGAGTGAATTGGTCGCCACAATTTTTGCCTTCCTCCATTGCCGAATAACGAAGATCCATAGATACGCTAACTTTCATGATTGCCATTAAGACAGTTTCAGCCGTGTAATTATCTGGAATTTCGGTTAGGCACCCTATTATCCAATCATTCATCACCACAGTCACGTTGTATCCTTCGGAAGCTTGTTCATTGTCATCTAAGTATTTCAATTCTAAAACAATATCTCGCAGCAGTTTGTAACTTTCTTCGCGTAATCCCAGTGATGTGTTGCCCATAAAGATATGTGCTGTATTCAGGTATGGCATATACGAAGGTGGTTTGTCTGGATTTTCAGTGGGGCTCGTGCCATTCAATCTCTGTTCTATATTATTCAGAAAAGGTTCCCGTACGTCCATATTACCGGAAGCAACAAACTGGTGATAACGGTCTAATCTTTCTTGTCGCTCTTGACCAAATTGAGTTTCATCGTCTTCGAAGGAACATGTAACTTCGGGAACTGAAATCAACAGAGATAATAACGATTCTTCAATGAAACCATGTGCTGTTTAATAAAATGAATTTCATTAATTTTTATTGACTCGATCGCGACATACATCTGGTAGTGTTGGTTCTATATCAAGGTCTGAGCTTCAGAAACGAACCCTTGCCTTGTAGACTACTTACCGGACCGTCGTATCAGATGTCCGATTGAACGTTTTCTTAAACGGGTCATATCTGTTTCTACCTCCCTCTTGTTCATCTGAGATTTCTCTTCATTGCCAGCGCAATGTAATTTGGAAAGAGCTTCAGGATTGTGGATTTTGAAGTATAAACTAACAAATTGCTCGAGAATGTGCCTCCATCGTCGTACAATCGACTTTTCCGGCTGCTCACCAACATACGCAAACGTCCCGTACACAGGCGTGAATTCGTCGCCACAATTCTTCCCTTCTTCGGCAGTCGAATAGTGAATATTCAAGACTTCACCTGCTTTGATGGCAGCCATTAAAATTGTTTCAGCTGTATAGTTTTCTGGAATATGAGCCCGGCAAGTGTTTCCCCAGTTTGTCATCAATGTGTCCATATCGTAACCTTCGAGCGCCGTTTCATTGTCAGCCAAATATTTGATTTCTAAAATAATGTCTCGCAGAAGTTTGTAATTCTCTTTGCGTAAGTCCGGTGATGTACTACCCATGAAGATATCAGCTGCATTTATGGCACGCATATACTGAGGTGGTTTGTCCAGTTTCTCAGTGGGATTTGTACCATTCAACCTCTCTTCAATAGCGTTGATAATGGGTTCCCGTACATCCACGGTATTGGAAGCAACAAACTCATTATAACGGTCTAATCTTTCTTGTCGCTCTTGAACAAATTGAGTTGCATCCTCTTCGGAGATACATGTCGTCCCAGGAACTGTAACGAATAGACACAATCACGATTTTACGATAAAACCATCTGCTGTTTCAGAAAATAATTTTTACTGGTCGAGAGACGCGATAGCGTTTTGGACACTTAAGGATTTAAGCAAGTTTCATTGATGAGCATATGGTCTTTCAGCTATTTTTGAGTCCCAAAATTGATGCCCAGTCCTTGTTTCCCGAATTTCGTAAAAAAAAAATTTCGGGGCAAAACGGACACGGCCCTGTAGAGGCATAAAAATCGAAAAACCGACATTTTTCGAAATACAGCCGTTCTAAGCGACTGTTCCTGAATAAAATGTCAACTCGGTAATATGGGAAAAGAAATGAGACCACTCAGGCTCTATTCCTTGGATGTAAATGAAAAAAAATGAGTCAAATCTTATATCCCATTTCTGTCATGTTTTTGAGGAATGCAAAAAATCGACTTTGGGTCCATCGTGTTGGGGTATATTTAGTGTTCGCACTATATCGGAGTCCCACCATTGATTCATGGTCCTAGTTTCCAGAATTTCTTCAAAAAAAATTTCCGGGGCAAAACGGACACAGCCTCTACGAGGCATAAAGATCGAAAAAACGACATTTTTCAAAATGCAGCCATTCTAAGCCACTGTTTCTGAATAGGATGTCAACTCGGTAATATGGGAAAAGAAATGGGACCACTCAGGCTCCATTCCTTGGATATAAATGAAAAGAAATGAGTCAAATCTTATATCCCATTTCTGTCATGTTTTTGAGGAATGCAAAAAATCAACTTTGGGTCCATCGTGCTGGGGTATATTTCGTGTTCGCACTATATCGGAGTCCCACTATTGATTCATGGTCCTAGTTTCCGGAATTTTTTCAAAAAAATTTTTCGGGGCACAAGGAAAACAGCCTCCAAGAGGCATAAAAATCGAAATTTTTCGAAATGTAGCAGTTTAGCAGACAGAAAAAAAGCTCACCAAGACAGCCAAGTCCTCGTCTTGTGAAGACGTTTCTTGCATTTTTTGCGAAGGGTTAAATTCGTCGTCCTCCGAAGATTGGATTTACTGTGTAACATGCAAAAAATGGGCACACACCTTGTGTACAAGTGTTGAAGACGAAGATGTCAGCTATGAGTGCGATTTTTGTGAAAAATGAATAAAAAACCTTTTTTCCTTACTCGTATTTTGATTACTATTGTGGTTTTTAAAAATAAGTCAAAAAAGCGAATAGATAGTGAGAAAGTAGTTTGGGATCTATTTTGCTCTGAAACTTGAATTTTTTGGGGATGTCACCGTGGAATTCAACAATTTACCATGATTTATGGTCAGGGCATGATTTGGAACCGAAAAAAAAATTTTATGCATTTTATGAAATTTCAGTTTCGGGAAAGTCCATTTTGCCCCGGAATTCAACTTTATGGGGCAAAATGAACACTGTCCGTTTTGCCCCATATTACCCTAACTGCTTCACTGTCAGTGACACACAAAAGGGCAAACAAAAGTAAGCCATTTTTGTGTCATAAAACGTATAGGTGCATTTAAAAAAAAAACATGTTTCTATTGCATCGATTCGATTGTAGTTTGGTAGATCATGGTTTTGGAGTCGATGAATTCAAATTTGATATCAGATTTCCAAAATCCAAAATAGTGTATTCCTTGTGGCAGTCTCAATTTCGGAATACGGTTTCATTGTGACGAAAGTGAGTATACTACATGGTTTTCGGGAATACTGAATCTGAATCTAGAATCGGTTTTTCAAAATTCGAAATGGCAGATCCAATATGGTGGACGCAAATTCGAAAGTATCGACTTTAAGTATATGAAGTTCGGTTACAATGTATTGAATTAAAATTTGGTGAATCATCTGTAACAAACCATTCGTCCTAACAAATATGCAAGAATACTTTTCTGACCTTATATACGGCTCTTATCCGAATCCAGAGTAACTGATCGAGGGCGAAAATACTTGTACGAAGCGAATTATAACTGGTCTATTGCGAGTACAGTGTCGTGTCTTCATTTACGCGATTTGAGAGTCGAAACGAGAAATAAATATTCTCGCTCAATTTTTACATTGTTCAGAATAATTTTTATATTTTGTTGAATTATTTCTCGCATTTGGACGCTCGAACTCAAACCAACTCAATCAAATCAAAACTGAAACCTTCCGTGTCGGAGATGATCTGCCATTTAAAACTATTAGAATCAGATTTCTGGTTTGAATTCAGTAACCTCAGAAATCGTAAGATAGTTTCGTCGGAATTAGACCATTTTTCGTATTCGGGTCCGTCATATTGAATCTGCCATTTTGGATGTTCAAAAACCGATTTTAGATTCAGATTCAACGGCCCCAAAAACCGTGATCCATATTTCGAATTTGCGTCCCCTGTATTGAAACTGCCATTCTGAACTTTGGAAATCTGATTTCAAAACTGAATTTAGTGACCGTAAAAAACCTCATACCATAACTTTAAGGCAAACCTATAAAAATTTTTTTCCAACACAAAAATGACATGAAAATCTTGCTTTCACCTGACTGCTAAGAGATTAAAAAAAAAAAAATCATGCGTATCAAGTTAAGACGGGCCGTGTATTGATACTCGAGATTGGCGAATTTCCCTTGATTTGTGGAGTTGAAATGGTCGCCACTTGTAGAGAATAGGTCGTATGAAGAAAACGAAAAATCTATGAAAAACTATGATTAATGCGCTTCGACGATAAAAAAATTTGTTTACTGTAACACATTGAATAGAGTTAAATTGTAATTGTAAAAATGAAGCGCTCCAATTTCACGATCGGAAATTGTTTTCAACAATATACATATCTACTTTCCGTTTCTCTTCCTCGCGACAATGTTCACCCCTTGCACGCAGTGATTCGAATTCAAATAAACCTATGAATACAGATACCAACACGGTAGGCATGTACAATGCAAACGCTGGTGGAAGGGGTCCAAAGAGCGGGACCCCTTGAGAGTGACGATAAAGTTTTTAATTTCATCATGACGAATATCAAATCGCGAATTTATAGAAGCATACGCATATTCCTCTCTTCCCCCACTCGCCATCTACTTCATTCACTGCAACCCTACGACACCGAGAATAATTGCGACCCCTTGAAACCGTAAAATACTGCAAGAAAATGCGAAAAATTTCAAAAGAAAATGATATTTCTATTAAAAACTTTTTGAGAGTAAGAAAAATTGCGGCAAGTATTTCAATAGAGCCAAATACGAGTGATGTTTGTTTTTTTTTTTGTTTCTTTGAAAAATTTGCAATAAAAATTTCAAGTTATTGAACAAAAACTTGGCGTGCATACTTTTATTTTTCAAAACTTGGTGTTAGTCTGAAGGAGGAGGAATACTTCCAAAATCAGAATTAATAATATGGAAATTGATTCATTTGAAAAACCTTGTACGGCAAATGTTTGTTCAAAAGATTACAATTCTTTTTTCCATTTATTCAAGAAAACAACAACCATCATCACTCATACTTGGTTTTATCAAAATGATATTACATTTTTAATACCTGGCATAATTTTTTCCACTTTTAAAAAATTTTTGATGTATCGATTTTTACTGACTTGACTGCCATATAAATTATTTCATAGTCTAAGTTCTGTCTGAAAGGGCTGAGTTTTGAAAACGAAATTTAGCACTCAGACTACTCACCGGATCTTCGCATCAGATGTTCGACTGAACGTTTTCTCAAACGGTTCGTTTCCGTTTCTACATCCCTTTTTTTAGTTTGAGATTTTTCTCCATTGCTCGCACAGTTTGTTTTGGGTAAAGCATCGGGGTTGTGAATTTTGAAGTACAACCGAACGATTTGTTCAAAAATGTGCCTCCAACGCCGGACGACAGATTTTTCCGGCTGTTCACCAACATACGCAAACGTTCCGTACACAGGCGTGATTTCGTCGCCACAATTCTTCCCTTCCTCGGCAGCCGAATAGTGGAGATTTAAAGCTTCACTCGCTTTTATGGTAGCCATGAAAATAGTTTCAGCCGTATAATTGTCTGGAATATGCAACAGGCAACCAGTCCAATTTGTCATTAATGTGTCCGTATTGTAACCTTCGAGTGCCATTTCATTGTCGGCCAAATATTTCAATTCTAAAACAATATCTCGCAGCAATTTGTAACTCTCTTCACGTAAGCCCAGTGATGTGTTGCCCATAAAGATATGAGCTGCATTCAGGTATGGCATATACGAAGGTGGTTTGTCCGGATTTTCAGTGGGGCTCGTGCCATTCAATCTCTCTTCTATGGCGTTCACGAAAGGTTCCCGAACATCGACGGTATTCGAAGCAACAAACTGGTGATAACGGTCTAATCTTTCTTGTCGCTCTTGACCAAATTCAGTTTCATCTTCTTCGAAGGAACATGTAACCTCAGGAACTGAAACCAATAGAAACAATAACAAATCAACCATAAAACCTCCTGTTGTTTAAGAAAATGAACGTTATTGATTATTACTGACTCGATCGCGACTCGAATTTCAACGTCTTGAAGTCTGATATCGACGTTTCAAGGTCTGACTTTCGAAAATGAAACTTCTTACGCCGACTACTTACCGGACCGTCGCATCGGATGTTTGATTGAACGTTTTCTCAAACGGTTCATTTCCTTTTCTACGTCCCTTTTGGTCGTTTCAGATTTTCCTCTACTGCTTGTACACGGCAACTTTGGAAGAACTTCAGGATTGTTGATCCTGAAGTACAATCTGATGACTTCTCTGAAAATGTGTCTCCAGCGTCGTATAAAAGATTTTTCGGGTTGTTCACCAACGTAAGTGAACGTTCCATAAACGGGCGTGAACTCATCACCACAGTTCTTTCCTTCCTCTACCGCCGAATAGTGAAGATTCAAAGCTTCACCAGCTTTTATTGTAGCCATCAAAATAGTCTCTGCTGTATAATTATCTGGAATATGCCACAGGCAACCAGTCCAGTTTCTCATCAACGTGTCCATATCATAACCTTCGAACGCCGTTTCATTATCAGCCAAGTATTTCAATTCCAAAACAACATCTCGCAGAAGTTCGTAGCCCTGATCATGCAAGCTCGACGAAGTATTCCCCATGAAAATAGCAAGCGCATCCATGTACCGCATATACGGGGGTGTTGGCGTTCCTTCTGAGTTTTCGGTGGGATTTGTACCGTTCAATTTCCTTTCAATTGCATTGATGATTGGTTCCCGTACGTCCACAGTGTTCGAAGCGACTAACCGATTATAACGTTCCAATCTTTCTTGTCGCTCTTCGTCAAATTGAATATCATCGTCTTCCAATGTGCATGTCACGATGGTCGCTGAAATTAGTAGAAACAATAGTTATCACTGGTGACAATAAATCATCTACTGTTGGAACATAATTGGATTTCCCTACTCACGTTTCGGTTTTTCGGTCCAGACTGCCCTTCTTCTGCGTGAGTTCTTCTCCCTTGAATAAATTTTTAAAGTTCCAGGATACGCGGTATCCCATTTAGAGTCGGCAGATCGGGCTGCTCGTTTATTGTGATTCGCCATGCTGTTGTATTGTCCGATAACTCCGAATAGTGTTAACATGCTACATTGTACATGTTGACGTAGATAATATACTGTAATCTCCCGTAACCAGTCCGTCTGTTTCCGTGTAGGGTACACAGAATCCTTTAACTGTTTTTGAAGATTTAGATCGTCAGGGAATTCGGCTATTTCTTGCTTCAATCCAAGCATGAAGGTCGCCCACTGCTCATCGGTCACATTGACAGGACCAGTATTAACCAATGCATCCCCTTGATTCTCATCTTCTGCTATACGTATGATTAAAAGCATGAGGCGTGCCTTAAATATCTGCCGCAACATTATAACATCCAAATTTGTAGATTCACCAGGCACAATCTCAGCTGCCAATCTGTCTTTCATTGTTATAATTTTCTGAGTATTTCGAAGGCACCTTTCACGCTCTATCAGCATCGTTAAGAGGTGAACTTGTGGAGCTGAGAATAATACGTTATGACAATCCTCATAAATGTCCACTGCCCTTGTAATTATTTTGCCAAGATTTCTCGCCATTTCCATAGTCAACTGATTACTATCAGTGAGTAAGTTCTGATCTTTAGTATCGATTGAGTCAGAGATCTTGTTTCTTATTGCTACCATCACAGTATACCACTCTGAGTCTGTCTTTTGTTTTTTGTCATTCGTTCGCTCCACAATCTCATGCACAGTCAATGCAAAAAGATTCTCTGCAATATGTTGATATATATTCTGTACTCTTAAATCAGAAGAATCTCCTGTAACGAGTTTCGCTCTCCATGTTTCAAAATCTTTCTGGTGTCCCAAGACTAATTCCTTACAATGGTCCGCCTTCTCATTATTTTTCTCTGCGTTTTCAATGTCACGTTGATGCCTATCATGCGTATGTGTCTCCTCTTCAATTTCACAGTTGACAACGAATTTTCCGCATCTATCGACCGTCACAGTTTTGGCAACCTTTGGCTCCTTACACTCGGGAATATCGACCTCGGCGAGCCACCGAAACCAATTCTTGCCTATGTAACTTACTAAATCTTCCGGTTCCACAATTTCGTTACCATCTTTATCCAGAATCGTGGGGCAGTCTTCTTCGTCGCTGTCATCTGGATTCGAATGATGTGGTTTATTGTGTTTCGTAGCGTCCTCTTCGCTCGAAGAACTGGAGGAACTATCTTCGTCCTGTCCATTCGTCGATCTTACTTTTCGTGACTGACGATGTTCCATTGAGTTTGGACTTACGAGAATGAATGTTCCGTTTGTAATACCATCATCTTGCACTAACTCTTCATCCGAACGAACGATTTCGTCTAGATAATCAGAAGTGAAAACGATGTTGTGCCAAAGTGGCAGCGTTAAAAGAAAATTAACATCGATCTTATCCCCTTTATTTATAGTTTCAAAATGATTTTCATCCGACGAGGCCCTATCAGAATTCGCATCAAATGCTGATTTTTCATTTGAAGATGAGTCCCAATCGAATTTGCTCTCGGAACTGGTTGACTTCGAAGAACTCTCGTCCCAAGAATTTTTCGGAATTGCTAATGAGTCTAGCCAATGCAATAATGACATTGATTCTGTGTCTGTATTATCAGTCGCGATAACATTCATAGCTGTCGTTGTTTCCGACTGAACGATTGGAATTATGTTTTTATTCGATACTTGTGACTTTGTTAGACTTTTCACAGTTATGGTTTTCGTAACATCTTGTTCCGGTGACCATTTGACATTATCCGGTGATACGACAATCGGATCTATCACCGAATCTGGAATATCTAGTTCTTGACCATTTCTGGACCATTTTGATGTGCCGTATGACTTATTCAGACCATTGTTATTGTGGTCCTGATAATAATTCGAGATGAAAACACATCCAATCCAACCGACGAAAAGTACCAATTCAATATACAGAATTACTTTCATCAATTGTAAACACCGATTGCAGCGATTGCTCTTTCGCTCACCAGTGGAATTATAATCTTCATCTGTTGTCTGATGTCTCATCGAGCCCTCTTCAAGAGATGGTTGTTTGTTAACTGGCGAAAAGGCGAAAAAATTATATTTAACATTTGATAATTGAACGTGTTCGTAATTACTCACAGAAAACTTGACTATTCCGCTAATATTTAAATCGACTATGTTCAAACCATCTGAATAAATGCGTACTCTTATCCTTACCGTTGTATCCATTGGCGTTCGGTTTCATGATGGACAGTCTCTGATCAACTGAGACCATTCTCTCTCGCTTTCGTCTTTATGCTTCCCGATTCGTAATTTTACCAACCCCCCCGCCTCGCCGGTTTGTCAAAACAAATATGTATGGCACAAAAAACAGCGGAAGATGTTGCGATAAGGCTGACGCCGTTACTTAACTTACATAAAATAGCTCATTCTCTACAATGAGAATTCAGTCGGGGTCAAATCGATGGCAGTTCAATAGAACAAAGATTATTACAATTCATTTAATTTGTTAAAAACCCCACTTTATTTTGAAGAAAGCTATCCATTGTAGTTACAATTTTTGGATAGAAAGATGATTAAAACTTCGGAATGATAAAAGTTTCATCTGGAAAATTATTCCAAAGAACGAAAAATTTATCGGGAATTTTCTCGAAGATAGCAAATAGCGATGACCTTCGCCCGTTCCGATGGATGCGTGACACATTTTTTTAATGCGGAAAGTGTTTTAATTGATGTTAAGGTTATGCAGTATAAACAATTCTTTGTTTATGACATGGTTAATGCGATGGTTACATAATTTTCATCAATATCAAGCAACAAAGTTGAGTGTAAATTGTGCGAACACACAACACTCATATATAATTATTCGATCTACTAATGAACTCTCTATGTTCGGGATACTCACCGTTATCAGTCATCACTGGATCAAGGTTTATCTACTATTACGCAGAACACACAAACTGTCTCATGCGATCTTATTATCCCCAATAGCATTAACGAATGATCGTCATTATAGAATACAAAAAAAAACGTAAATCTCAATCCGATAATCCTTCGACTCCCGTGAACTTTCCACTCACGAACATTAGTGTATTTTTTATATGAAAATAAGTTTTCAAAGCGTTTAAAAAGCTTTCCCAGTAGCTGTCGATTACTGAAACAATCGTTCCTTCACGAAAAGTATTATCAAATGTTGCTTCAATCTTAATCTTCAAGTATTGAACGGTTCTTAAAATCATGGATTGCTTATTTTCAAATCGTCACAGGTGTGATAACTTTGCAGATATCAGATTCCAAACTACTAGCACAGCCGCTGATATGTTTTGTTATTTGTCCCATATCCATCCTATAATAACGTCATTCACGATGAATTCATAAGACAATCCTAGCCTGGATCAAAACGGAGCGAAGCAGTCGATTGAATTTATCAAAATTCATTTGTTTAAAACAAGGTATTTGATCGAGAATCTATTAGATTCTACTTGACATTGAATTGCTGCCGTTTCTCTTCATACTAGCCATATGCTCTTGATGAGTGATCCACATCGAACTATATGTTGAGTCGTAAGAGGTGAAAATTGTGCATAATCTCTGATATGAAGAATCAGTATGGAGAATAATAAATGTTGTCCTTCCTGAAGGTAAATGGTGCTTGGAATTATTCCGAAACAAGTTTCCCATTCGCTTCCATTTTGAGAGATGAGCCAGGCGCGCCGAGGATGCGTAAATTCATTCACAATTCAACCGCATTGATACCAACCTTATTTGTCTGTCTTCTTCTCTCTTTTTCGTTCTTGTATTTCTTTTTTATTGTGTATACTCTGTGAAGTTGCTGCCCAAAAGATTGTGCGTGCGGGTGTATCCGAAGGAATTCGCTAAAGAATTATATCGCAAGGAATTTAATTGATTAGCATTAATTACGATTTATTACGTCAGAAATCAGGGGGCTGATTTCGTTAAATTTTGCAACTATATTCGAAAATATTTTCCAAAGACACAGTTAGAATTTAAAAGAGCTGCAATCTTCTTGGGATCCGAGCAGAGCTTCCTATCTAAAATTAGAAATAAAAGAAATGATATATTCATTATCTCAACGTAGACAAACATGTTATTTTGACGAAACGAAAGACAACACGCCATCTGTCAATTTCATTGGACAAGAATTTCGTAGGGTTTCCTATTGAATTTTCGGGCTGAATGTGACTTGGATTCGACGGGGTCACGCCTCCTTTCTATAAACATCGATCAAACTTGCCCGTAATGCTGTTTTCGAAGGTTTATGCTCCGAGTACAATTGAATTTCGTGCATACCTTAAAGATTGTATTGATGTAATTTACGTCTGTTTTTTTACATGTTTCGCAACTACGAAAATCATCGACACTTACTGTTGTATTAGTAAATAATTTTATTTCAGAAGTCAACAATATTATTTCTTTCTGGTTTACAATTTCCTTTGGAAAAAATAAGTTTAAAGTGTAAAATTCATTGGTGTATCACACCGGTTGTTCGAATTGTTCAGTAAACACAAACAATAAAAATAATGTCAAATAAGAAACGGATTATCATGAAAAACCATATTGATTCTGAGAATGTAAAGTTTATTTCCGTGCGTGCTTGAGTGCCAATAATATTATACATTTTTTAACAGATGTTCTCAGTGAGTATTTACATTTTACATATAAACAGGTTTAGCTAACAAAACTTCGAGCGATGATCAACATCCGCATGCTTCTCTTCAAGTTACCGAAAATATCCAAATTATAGTGAGTTTGACGACATCATCATGAAGCCGCGATTCATTGTTTTCAATTTTTCAGCACTGTCGTCATAATTAAAAAAAAAAAATAGGTACATCAACGCTCGTTTCATTAGCTCGCAGAATTTTCCATCATTCTCCGGTTCGACTCCGCGTGTTTAGCTATGCCTCTCGATCCAAAAAATGAAACCCGGTAGCAGTACTGCCATCCGCGCAAAATGTATTCGACTATTTCACGAAGTTGGGTAGCCTGCTCTTCAGTGGGAGAACCATCAGCTTCAAGTTGCTGTCGAATAGCAGGATCTTCAGAAGCTCTCGAAATTTCTTGTTTAAGACCCAACATATATGTTAGCCATTGCTCGTGCGTGACCTCGACAGGACCGGTAGGATATTGGCCTATCGGAGTTTGCCGTTCGTGCGAATTAATTACCTTGCTTAAAGACAAAACTATATTTTTGAATCTATTTCGCAATTCCCGTACGGTTGTATCCAAAGGTTCGCCTCTCACAACTTCGGCTGCCAAAGAATTTAATTTTGTTTCCATTCCGTCGAAGTTTTTAGTGCATTTTTCACGATCGATCAACATTCTTATGGCACTCATCGCCCTTTTTGCCTCTTCCGGCGTTGTCTCTACAACATGGCACTGGTTATAATTGTCGACTGTTGATTCCACCAAACTCCGAAGCTCGTTCGCCATTCTATCGATAGTTGCAGTGTTTTCCTCGAGGATTTGACGCGTCTCGGTTGATCTTGAAATATTCCGTTTTATCTCCTCCATAGAAGTCCGCCAATGCTCATCCATGTTAGTCCGTCCATCGGTCGAGAGCTCAACAATCTCGCGTAAGGCTAGCGGCATGATGGCTTTTGCAAACTCGCGATAAAACTTTCTGATAGTCGGATCATCTTTACCAATTAAAATTCGCTCTCTCCACTCCTCCAAACCCCGCGATGACGTAACCAATTCAGCGCATGAGTCCTGCTGATTACTTTCCGTGGCGCTTCTGATCGAACGTTTCTCCGGCGCAAGCTCATTTTTCTTATCTTCGGTCTCACTGCTCTCGTCAAGTTTACATGTGAATATTAATCTTCCACAAAGATCGGAACCGGCAGTTTTTTCGAATTGTATTCGAATACAGTCAGGAATAGAATTCTCCAAAATCCAATCGAACCAGTTTCTTTTTATGTAGTGAATTATTTTTTTCGGATCTTCAACCAAATTGCCGTGCATGTCAACGATCTTTGGACAATTGCTCTCTTCCTTCATCGCTCCTTCCGTCGTTTCTTCATTTTCACTCGATGGCAGCGAACTTCCTGACACACTCGAGGAGCTCTTCGTCGATCGTTTTACTAACGGGGTTTGAGTCTTGGTCTCTTCGCTCGACGAGCTTTCCGTAGAACGTTTCTTTTTCCACGACGGACTGGCCATTTCTTCGCCGGATAACTCAAAGGAATGCCGTACGTGCAAATCGCTCGGACTTGTGTCATGTGATAGATCAGGCTCTATTGATTCCAGAAGTCCAGAGTCGAATTCGGAATGCGGTAGTCCAATGTTTCGAAGCACGTCTCTGTTAATATCACTAAGAATGTCCATGTATTCGGTATCGTTCGAGGGTTCAAGATAATCCAGATAATCTTCATTATTTATGTTCGTTGAATCAAAGTGATTGATCGATGGTCCTGACGTAACTGGATCCGGAACCGACGGCAACCGGTGGTCGAAAAGATGGGTGGGAAAAACATGCGGAGGCTTGCCTGGATTCTGCACTCGGACGAATCGCAATGAATCCCCATTAGGATAATCGATGGACCCATCCGTGTCGTCATTGAAGAAGTCGATGGGATTTTTCGTCGTTGCTGTAAGAGTTTCACTCACAATATTTTTTCCCTCCTTCTCTGGCTCGATCGAAATTTGACTTCTCATGGTGGTTGTTTTCACAAGATTTTGTTGACCTGCAATAATGACGCTGGTCGAATCACTGTATCCATCCCTGCCACGGTTTTCGTAGATTCGGAAATAATTCGGAAAAAATATACATCCCATCCAGCCAACGAAAAGTACCAATTCTAGGTACAAAATCACTTTCATCAATTGAAAGCATCGAGTATAATTGATGTCTCGTCGTTTACGAATGGGGTTGAAACCGTCCTTCAGTACTTCATACCGGATTGAACCGTTTTCAAGAGAAGACAATTTCTCTGATGAAAAAAAAAAAACAATTTGATGACATACTTTAACGTCATGAATATTAAATGAATATTCTAGCAAAATAGGTGCTTGTTGTTATTTCGGAATGGGATCCTCACCTTGATACTCATTGGCATGCAGCTCCATGATCAATAATCTTTAACTGACTGAGACTATTTGTTCTGCTGCTCGGATTTATATTTACCGATTCACAATTTGACCTCGACCTTTCCCGAAGTTTCACAAGGAAAATCCATCATTATAAATAAGTCAGATTGTGATAAGAGCGATTCGTGAGAACCTCATCTGAAGAAAATTACTTCAAATGTCACCACACCAGTCATAGGGATTCGATCATGGTATTTTGTAATACCAGTAACAAGTGATGAACATCAAAATTATTATACTACTCATCCAAAATTGAATCATCATCGGTTATCATGTTTGCATAGTTATTCTTTTCGTAATTTAATTTTTTTCTGTTCACGAATCACCGATTCAAATAAAAATTATGATTCCGGGCATCAGTATAATTTTATGTTAATCGCATCTGGGGCACTTGGAATGCGTCGATTTTATTACGAGAATCATTGATACGTAATTAGAAGTACGCATATAGAAATCGTAACTATTCGATCCGTCGATGAACTCTACACTTTTTGTTATCAGTCATCGATGACGGTTTATTATCCACTGCGTTCAACAGATGAGCTCCGCATATTTTTCCATTTAAATCGAGTGTGCTCCAAATTCCCTGCATTTTTTCCCCATTTATAGTGACGAAGTTTTTCCATTTCTCGCATTATATGTGCCCGAAAACTCAGGCACGAGAGTTTGATTCAAGCTGGAAGTTTCCTGACTCGCTATGGCGATAAAAATAATAATTCTCTTGAGAAAAAAGTACTATCCGGTTTTATTTTCTAGTCTTATGTTTGTAAGTCTTGAACAGACACGAAGTTGAAGATTACTCCTGGTCGAATGACCGCAGGTCTGATAAGCGTGCAGGTGTCTAATCAAAGAGGAAAAAGCTGGCTTACTCAAGAATATATTTCACGATTTTTCGTATCTCCATTCCGATAATATCATTCGTAGCCAAATCGGCCAAACGATTATGGTTAGTATCGATACGAACAAAACAGAATGAAGTCGTCCATAATCTGTTTGAAAATTCATCTGTTTTTGGTGTGGCTTTACAGTAGCCTGAATTCGGGAGTATTCGGTAACGCTTCGTCATTGTTATGGTTTTCTCGTGGATATTTTAACTGAAAAGTTCTAGTGTAACTTGACAAGAATTTTAAATCTCAATTGTTCATCGAAATATCAAGAAGTCCTGCGATTGTTGAGTTTCAATCGCCTGTAAATCAGTGAAATAAAATGTATTAAAATTCATGAAAAAGATCGAAGGACACACAGAACTACTTTGTTTAGATTTTATATTGTTATATTTCCGATCTTTCGTAACTCGTCTAACAGTGTAAGCATTGAGGAATCGAATCGTTACGTTTATTTCTAGCATCCTTCCCAGTTGATGGTATCCATATAGTCGGTAACGTCGAGTGGCTTTGTTGGACCAATGCAACTTGCACAACTCCTCGAAGTTTCTGCAGCAGGTTTAGTCATTGTCAGTGTCCAACGGGTTTCATCTTTAACGCTGCAATGACCGCCTGTCTTGAAGGTGAATTGGAACTTTAACTCATTCGTTCAACTTAATTCGTTTCCACTTTTAAAATGTATAATCAAAACTTTAATGTCGAGCTCGTTCGTTAATATCAAATTAAATTCTGTTACCATTTATTTGCTTTCTACTGTCATATTGAAATTCTGTTTGGAAACAGGAAGAAAATTCATCATTTTCGTGATTATGCGCGATCATTTTCGTCGCGTTCCTTTTTACAAAATAATCGGTATTATTTATTTTCAAGTTGCAACCGCATACGGTGATGAATGCGTGGAAACGTCACAATGCCTCGCATATTTGTCCATCGGTGGCAAATGCATAGACGGAGTTTGCAATTGTGACACCGGTTACCATTATCTGCACGGTCGATGTTACAAATCTTCGGGTGAGAGCCGAACTATACCGCAGAGTTGTCATAACAAATCATAATAAATGAATCCTCTGATTGATGGATTTTCCGATTTGAGCAGGACAAATAATAATGTTTGTTTATAGCTTTTGGAGAAAAGTGTAAGACCGATGACGACTGTTACGTCAACTGGGACTCCGAGGCTCTTTCATGTCTCAATGGGATCTGCGGGTGCAGCGAAGCTTTCTATCAACGCGAATATCGCACGTGTAGACGTGAGGCTAACGGTAAAGATAAGATAATTGTTTTATCATCGATTTTTACGCGTGAACGAATTTCGCTGATAACTGCTAAGAAAAATAACTTAATCATGTCTCGGGAATGAATTTTACGATATTTTTGTTATGGTATCATCAGTGTGGAACAAAGAATTCGATTATGGAATAAAAGATGAACCGTTAAAGTAGGAAACTCCCTAAAAATATTGAACATAATCATGCCCAGGATGAGAGACTTCCCCTTCATTCATTTGCGTTACCATGTTTCATAGCCGTCGGCGCTGAGTGCACTATAGACTTGGATTGTAGATTCGATGAACGTGCACAATGCAATCAAACTGCGGAATGCTATCTGAGCTTGAAAAGTGAACCAAACAATTTTGAGGATGAAATGAGTAACATTTTATTTCATGAACCAAGGTTACTCCAAAATTATCCATCGAAATTACAGTCTGATTTAACCTGTACGGCGATCGAGGACTGTGTGAGATATGGACGTGCTGTATGCACCGCGACCGGACGTTGCATTTGCGAACGTGGTTTTGCTTTCGACTCTGACGGAGGATATTGCATACCAGGTACAAAATAATTTAAAAAAATGGTGTTAAAAAATCAATAGGATTGAAATATACAAAACGAATACTATTGGAAAAATCGTAGATGGGGTTGGCGAGAATATAATCACGTCATAGTCAAGAGTATATTTGAATACAACCAATTGCACAGTTTTAAATGTAAAAGTAAGTTTTCGCAATAAAGAGAAGATGCAGCCTATGCATCTTACAATAGCTTCGCTTGACTTTTCCCAATATTTTTGTTTGGGTTTGTTTGGGGTTCCCAATATTTTTGTTATTTTTTGACGTGGTGCCTCGAAAAAGTTAACTCAACTTCTCGTTGACCCCAGCGAATTTATTGTGTTCAAACTTGTGACTTGCGTATTAAACAAAGTTTTGTTCATTGTCTGTGGGCCTTTCGGTCCAGGAAAACTATTCGCTTATGTATGTGCGGCTTTCTATTAAAATATGACTGCAAAAAATATTGTTTTCCCATCTTTATTGTCACGGATCCAAAGAGCTCGGAGAAAAGTGTGACCAGGATTCTAAGGCTATGGTTCCCAACTCTAAATGTCGAGATGGTCATTGGAG
This sequence comes from Venturia canescens, assembly GCF_019457755.1. Taxonomy (NCBI): domain Eukaryota; kingdom Metazoa; phylum Arthropoda; class Insecta; order Hymenoptera; family Ichneumonidae; genus Venturia; species Venturia canescens. Next base: position 21,158,771 of record NC_057422.1, on the reverse strand, counting down.
TTGCGAGGGAGCTAGAATCGCTTCAGCAAATAGGCGTTTATGTCGCAAAGGTAGGCTCAACTTTGCTCCAACAATGCGAAACATTTCTGCTCCTTAAATCGCCTTATTCTGTGGCGATGAGCTCTTTGAAAAATTCTTTTTTCTTTTTGTTCTGTCAACAGCCGCGACAAAGTTCAATCCTTCTTGTCAATACGATGAGCAATGCTACGTCTACGGGCCGGATTCTCTGTGCGTTAACAGAACGTGTGTTTGTAACGAAAAATCTCACTACATCGAGGACGAAATGTTTTGCTGGTTGAATAAAGGCGTCCGCGAAAGCTGCAGGAGCGACAAAGACTGCCACGTGCCCAATTTCCGTTCCAAATTAATTTGCAGCGAATCTAAATGCACGTGTCCTAAGGGAACACATTTAGATTTGGCGGGAACAGGTTGCGCCGATGACGTCCCTGTCCTTGGAGGACTTTGCTCGGCTGACGAAGACTGTAGGCCCTTGAGCAATGTTCACTGTCACGAAGAAAAATGTTCGTGCATCGACGCTCATTTCGAAGCATCCGGCGCGTGCGTTGCAGGTTAATAATTTTGAATGATTGAATCACGTGTAGATAAATGCTGTTGTCTCGATTTTAGATTGTTGCGACAGTTTTTCAATGTTGAAAATTTGAACTTTTACCCTAAAAATTGTAAAAGGGACCGAGAAAGTTGTTTCTTCGAGGCTCGATCACGCCAAGTTTGAACTTACTACGAAATTTTGTTGACTCTCTAACAGGTATAAATGCATCGTGTGCCACTGACTATGATTGCAAGACGCAAAGCTCAACGTGCAATGAAAGCATTTGCATTTGTGCTGATGGTCTTGTTTCACCATCTCCTGATCTTTGCGTTCCGGGTAAGAACAAACATGCCATAATTATCGTCCTTCGACCAATAATTCCAGTTGATTCTAAATAAGAAAATCCAGTTGAATCAACTGAGCTGAACGGATTCATGCATTTATTCACCAATGAAAATTGCTCAAATGTCAGTGCATTTTTTGGAATATAGTGAGTCATGAATTGCCCAAAAACGCAAATTAATGACATTTTCACTTTTGAAACGTTTGCATATTTGATCTTCGATAAATTCTCTCTTGCCATAACAATCATTAAATATAGTCGAAGGAGAAGTAGCAACAGTTAATATCAATTACATAATGTTAAACCAGTTGCTGAGTTCGATAGTGAATGCCAGTACGATATCCAATGTTCGGCGAGTATAACGGACGCAAGATGTTTAAAGCCGGAAGTAGCCAAGCCCGTTGCATCGAAATTTACTGGGGCATCTTCGTTAAACGGCACATGCAACTGCGCTCCCAGTCATCATAAAAAATACAAAAAATGTTATTCCACGAGAGGTGATTCATTGGAATAATTTGATTACTCATTTAAATGAGAAAACTCGTGCGGTTTGCTGCACAAGCTTCCGTGTCGTAATCCGTGACGTCTCTCCTTGTTCCAGTTCTCGATGAAACGTGCCATTCAAGGGGTGAATGTTACGTCACATCCGACCCCGATTCCGTACGATGTCTGAGAGGCGTTTGCACCTGTGACTTCGATGCAAAACGTATTAATTCTACTTTCTGCCAACACGGTAATTAACTCATTTCCGCCACACGCGCAGCTCTAATTTTATTTCGAATAAAATTGGTTTACATTCTTTTTTCCAAGTTAACGGTTTCCTGCAAAATGCACGTCGCAATCGGTCGCTCATTGGGAGTATTTAATCATTTAAATTGTTCCCAGTCTCGATTAAATTATTTGCCGTTCTTTGCAGATGCATCAGCGACGACGCTCGTCACCATTTTGTTGATTCCGTCGATGCTCTTCGCGACAACTCTTATATCATAATTTAGAGGATACAAATTTACGAGGGCCAAATGCAGCGTGTCGAGGAACGAAAGAATAATATGGAAAACAAGTAATAGTACACGAGATTAGTGAAGCGAACGACCAGGCGAAAGCTGATTGTACGCGATCGCGGCGCAGACAAATCGTTGAAGCGATAAACCGAGTATTTTCCAAGTTTTGTATGAAGACAGATTTAGTACGCAGGGCTCGACCTACCCTCGATAAATCACGGCGTTCTCTAGGTATACATGTCAAAGTAACCGTATATTCGCGTTCTCTTTTTGTACTTCTCCCGATTTTATGCGGTAAATAATGACGCGAAAAATCGATACGTGACGATGTACATTCGAGGTTCGTCATGACGACACGAGGCTCCCACAATCTCATGCGAATTTCATGAAACTTTCTTTCGATACCGATTACTTGATTCTTCCGCGGTAATATTTTTCTTTACCGTTGTGTATCCCAGACGATTCGGAACAAAATTGTTTCTCGTATTACTTTCACTTCCATACCAAATACTGTACAAACGATTCCTCTCTTCTTTTACGATGAAACGATTTAATATGTAACTGTAAGTACTTGTATTTATTGAAGATTATCATGCTCCTGTGATGATTGTCCCTTAAACATAGGGAAACGGTAATAAAACGTATTTTCAGTTAAATTTAAACAAGCGCGATTGCTTATGTATTATCGTGTTGAAGAAATTTTACAATCTAACCGATGCTGATGGCTGGAGCGAACATTCTTCAATTACAACAGAATTGAGAATTGAAAGAATTTTAACGACTTGAAATCGTAAAATGTTGCAGAGAAAAGTGAATGAAAAGCCGAAAAGTGAGGTTACTGACGTACGTCGACGAGTTGGAATCCTCTTTAGAATTCCAACTGATGTTCTGATATCGATATTCGAGTTAATGAAAAATCGAGATCAGCCAAGTTTTTTCACTATTCTGATGAATGGAATAATTTGACTGAAGAAATTCAAAAACTAAAACGACGCTATGATTTCTCTGAACCGCAGATTCGAGATTGAACGAGCTGATAATTCAAGCTTCTTTTTACAAATGTCGAGGGAAATGAAAAATCACGGAATCCACGTGGAAAGACATAACGTGTTTTAGTTTAAGGATAGTTTAAGGGCGGGAAAAGTTGGGAACGAGGTAGGAAAGGTGAGAGGGGTTGGAAATACGCGATAAGGCGAGTGAGATTCTTGGCACGCGATGTTTATAGAGTCGACCGGCTGACCGTAAGGACGTTTCTACTTGCCTGGAAGAGGATATATTTCTCGTCGAGGACTCTCGCAGTTCTGTAGCGGTTCTCCACGGCATATCCTTATCACAGTGACGTCGTTGAAACATACTAGGCTTATATATGAAATCTTAAAATGACGTCATCGTCGTCCAATATGTAAGAGAAAAGAAGGATGGGAAGAGGTCAAGGCGGCATGGATTTCTAACGCAGAACGTTTCACCCGGTGTATACTGTGGATCGGTAAGTCCTGAGCTTTGTAGTACATCGATTTTCTACGACTCGATGGTTCAACTCGTGACGAGAGCCCTTTTCCACTATTTTCTTTCATTCTCACCCACCGCCCTGGCATCCCTATAAACTACAATGTCGCAGTCGAAAAGAAATTTGACGTTTGTGTAGATGAAATAAATTGAAAAATCGCTTTGGCCGGGTCACCCAACATGCGAACAAAAAAATGGATATAAATGACACAGTATAAAGCAAGTTTTTCTGCGCATTCTGCAAGTTTCCATGAAAGTAATAATAGCTATTTTCGCAGAATCGAGGACTGGGAATATAACGATACTTTCGGTCGCATTTCGTCTCGGTATTATTTTTCATAAACACTGATTCATTTGGAGAGAAACTAAGCGATGGAAACATCGATACTGCTCCAAGTGAAATCAGAGTAAAACGTGATTCGGAAATAGGACGTAATCACGCGAAACGCTCCCACAGGAACTTCGATGAGCGGATGTGCGCCGAACCAAAGTCGTAAATTTTGCTCCTAAACGATTAAGCTCCGTATTCGTGACAGAAAGCAGAATGTCACGTCAGAATAAATCGGAAATGACTCCATATATTCGGAGCTGAGGAATAGTTGAAAAGTTAGGTAACAAATATAGCAGTATGGGTGTGAACGGGCGTATATATAGTGCACGATTTAATGGAATAATATAAAGAATAACGATTCGGGGATGAAAATTTATCACAGATCGTTAAAGAATACGAAAACCTGATGAGAAACATGAGTGCCATGATCTTAGCACGTGATAAATATAACTAGCCTTCTTTTCGTAGGGGAATTTGTGATAGTACAGAAAAAAATTGAGGTGGGTCAAGGATCTCCTAATTGTGGAAACAGTAAATTTAACACTAACGAGCGTTGATGTTTTATCAGTGAGAACTTCAACGCAACTTCGAATTGTGTGTCAAGGATTTTTGCACGAATATTACAAAAATTACATTCTTTTTTTCGACACAGATGAATTCTCTGGTTGGAGCTTTATTCGTGGTAAGCTCAAAGGAACATCATTTAAGGTATTCCTTTCACGAACCTGAATATTCTGACTTTAACATTTAGCTGACTTTAAATTACAGTAATGTAAAAGTGCATGCGAAATTTCAGGTCAGGTTATCGAACATTTAATGGAGAATTAAAACTACAAAAATCGTAAAATTTATACGGGAGCTTATGCACGGAGATAAAATTTCACTAAAAACTACTATGGTGCCATAGAATTAGGGTTCTATATCGGTAATATTTATTAATTCTTACGAACATACGTAGTAATTTTTTGTGAAGCGACTCAATGAAAATTGATGAGTGATGTCAAAATAAATACATCAGTACACATGTATATCGGCATGTTATCGTACAATCGCGAATGAAATTCTGTTATTTACCATAGTAAATTTCTCAACACTTTGGCGTATGATCGATGCTTGTGTTCGAGCTCCTCAAGTTTTATTATGTTCAACTGTAAATTTCAATTGTGAATACAGTACTAAGTATAGCAAAACGGCATAATAAGTCTACTCGACAGTTCATCATCGAGTCAACATAAATTTTACAACGTTTCCTTGGTGAACTATGTTAGGAAAAAATAGCACAGCTTAAACCTTTGTTTAAATTACAATATTTTATTTAAATTTTTATTTAAACTTTATTTAAATTACAATATTTTTGGTAAGAACCTCCAAAATGGGTGATTTAGAACCCCAATACCATGGCAGCATAGTAATTCTAACTATTTTTTTCTCTCCGTGTGGAGATTTCATCATCACTACATTTCTATTCAATAATTCATATACTAAATAATTCTAGATACCTGATACAAACTGTCTCGCAGATAGAAAAAAATGTAAGGAATTCATAGCGACGATAAAAATAAAGGGTTGCCAAATGTTCAAAAGAGATATTAACGATTGAAGATGGAAAAATGGCAGAAGCAGAAGCTTTTCTTATATAACCGCGACTTCTCAGAGGTTAAGAATCAGTCCAAATTTCGAGTACTCCAATTTGCACCACCAAAAAATACAGTCGTACGAAAGGAAAACCTTAAAAAGTTGATCGAACCATCGAAATTCCTTTACCAATTGTAAAAAATATCGATAACACTCCTGAAAAACCAAAAAGTTGAACCAACGGAGAACAGCGACATCGATTTTCACATGCAAGCTTCATATATAATATCAGGTTGGGGTTTGCAGAGTTTGATAGTACACGAACAAGGCAAACTAAATTAATGCCTGTAATTACACATGGCCAGTAAGTAGATTTTCTGGTAGGATGTTATACCCTGGCAAAGCAGACTCGATCATGCAGAGGGTGCATGAAGGCGATATCACGTGATGTCGTCTATCAAAGTCTCCTGCGATGTCGACTGGTGTAATCAGATTTTGGAAGGGACAGAAAGCTGGCGTTAAAAGTCGTTGATTATTTGGGAATATAATATCGGGATTTTATTATCTTTTGGATTTTTATATTCCTTTTTGTAAGATTTCTGTGAATTTTATATTTTCTTATTTGTAAGCAAATACCAATCGGTTTAATGGCATTGCATTTATCATAATGACTTTGTGACTAGTTTATCAACGATACACAAAGGTTTGTTTTTAATTCAAGGTAGGAGCCCATTAAAAAAATCGATTATGGCCATGAGAGAAAGCATGTTTTAGCCTCCGGCTTCATTGGATATCGATGCCATTCATTTTCCTAACTGTCAATCAATTTGCCTTTCATTTTTTTCTTTATCAAGACAGCACTAGTGATCGACATTATTTTTATAGGTAGGTCCTGTACGCGAGTATTAGTGACTAAGAAGAATGCGAAAGGTCGCACGCTAACTCGATAGATAACCGATAAAGCTCTAAAGCAACTTACCCGGTCTTGCCCGAAGTTCTCAAAATGGGTCAGCCACTTGTCTCAACACCGGAAGACAATAAAACAGCTATAGAAAGAGAATAGACAGAGAGAAAAAGAGAAAGAGAGAGAGGTTGGAAGATAAATAGATAAGAAATGAGCGAGGAAACCGAGAAGGATGAACTTTGTACGGAAAAAAGATGACTTATCTCCGTTCACAAAGGAACCAAGTGCGAATAATTTTTGCTTTCAATTATATTTTCTCCTTAACAAGTTATTGGGCAACATCGAATCGATTTTACATATTCATTATCCGATATATCAGCACAGATCAACGGAAATTAATAATAAACGCGGAATCCTCTTCACTGAGAATAAAAATGTTTGATTCAATAGCAAATTGATGTTATTGGAAAAGTTTTCTTCATTCAACTGCGATGTTTTCCAAGAGAATGAATCTGCAGTTTGATCTAAAACTCCTTTGTTCCTTTAATCACGTTTAACCTTGCGATGATCGTATACTTCATTGGTACCCGATAATATCACATTTCATTGTTCCAATGACTTTTTTCTTAGCGTTGCATCAGGAAAATCGACCGATATTCAAACATAATTACTCCATCCCGATTGAATCGAACTTGCGCTTTCTGCAAGTTTCACAGAACGTATAATATCCCTTAAAAAACAGTATGAGAATATTGAACGAGATTCATTCTCTTGATGAATGTACTCGAATGTAACACAATCGAAGCAGAGTACCTTGAAAATTGCTCGCTCTGTTTCTTTCCACTCTAATTTTTTCTCTCTCTCTCTCTCTTTGAGATATAAATATTTACACACGACCATACGAAAATGAGGACTACTCGATGTACGGCAGTAGCGTTAACAAAACGGTGACCGCAGTAAGTACTACGCTTTTATCTCGATATAGGTATCACGGTGATTTTTACTCATAAGAGCTTTCATATTGCATCGCGTGTCCGAGTGTTGCACACAGCGTTGTATGTTTTTTACGTTATTTAGCACCGCGTACATCGCTCGAGGCCAAGGTCGCAACATTGAATATATACATACACAGCATGCAAAAGAGTCGCAGCAGTTCGCACAAAAAAAGTCCAAGCTATTATTACACGCGTTCGTATCGTCTTCTGAGGTGTTTGCATACTCGTATCGCCCGATGCTTCTCGTTCGGAACCGATTTTTTTCCTCCAGAAATTTGCGTGTACCTTTTGCACATAGAAAATCGGAGAAATTCTACATGCGTTGCACGAATTTATACATTTTCGCTGAACCTATAAACTGTGCTGATTCGTGGGTTCGCCGTGGTATTCCAAACCTGAGTGCAAGTGAACGAGGCAATTTTTTATTCTTACCACGGTTCCGATAGATTATCACTCTGATTGCCCTATAAGACATTTTGCTGATCGGTCACAGAAGGAATGACGAAAGAAATTTCTCTTGCTGACACGCACCGCCAATCTTGAGTGTCGTAATTTCTATTTTTTCTCCTCCTTATTTCTCATTTTTTCTCCGAGCAGCAGTATTTCGGTCGGTACACGAACCAGGCGAATCAGGAGGCTATTTTGTTCCAACAAGTTCCGCGTGTTTTTATCGAAACCTCCGTAGTTATTGTCGCTCGAACGAGCCTTTTTATGATGGTCGTCACTGTTATTTTTGTTCGCGCAAAAGTAGCTGGTCAGTATGATCGTTAGCAAAGAATTCTTCCGCTATGGAACAGAGAGTTCCGCCTTTCGAAGCTCCCTCGGACATTTCGAATGAATTTTTAGCCCCCTAAGGGCCGACGCTTTCCTGCTTTTATCGACGTCAATCCATCGCCACGAGCTGATTTTATTCAGCACGCATTCAGCGATCTGTGCATGGAGGAATGTACATCGATATTGGATTCTCAAAATTATATACCCATGCATGTATTAAACAGCCCAACATTCAACACTTCCGAGAGTCCAAAATACATCTCAAGTGGTTGCGTGAGCGTTCAATCAACGCCATTCATTGTCGGCGGCCATCTTTCCCACGCTTTACTCCCACACATAGCACTTCCGCAAAAAAAAAAAAAAACAAATAAATATGAGCTGGTTTAAAAGTCCTCGTACTCGACGAAAGTACGAGCATCAATCAAATGCCTCCGAACGGTGTGATTGATGCTATCGTTCCACGGCGTCATGAAATGTCGTATTACTTCCTTGTTTTTCAATGAGGTGCACGTACCTCTTAGCCATATTATTGGTAATTTCAACATTTTCAATATTCGCATAAATTTGTGTTCTTAAACACGTGTTTCGACCGCGTTAACTGACGAAATGTGTAAAGCCACATATTCGTGCAATTCAAGTTTGAATCGTTCTATTATCATTATAGTTGATGTTGAGTTCGGATGATGTGAGTTTCGGGTTTCTGTTAGATTTTTTAAAGAAGCCCGTTGCTCGTTAAAAACAGATTTCATGCTTACGAGCAGTGAGCAACGTTTGTGTTTTCAATGCTGACATCTAACGAAATACTTGGCGGATAGTGCGCGTTATAAAATCAATAATCTGCTTCAGCAGGTCGTGAGCAAAGAGAGGGAGTCTTTCCAGCGCGTCGAACCTTCATTCTAACCAACAGTCACCTCTGCTCCAAGCAGGGTTTGCCATCGAGACTTTCTTTTGAGAGCGACACAGAAGTTCTTTGCAAGTGCAAGAGATGGCTGTAGCTTCTGAATCGGGGAGCGCGAAACGTTCAAATGGCAGTCGCAATAAAATCTCAAATGTTTTACAACGGTAACGACGACTAATTGTTTCGACAAAGTCATAATAAGTTTTCTTATGCAGATCAAGTAATCTGCAAAAATAAGAGAACTTCTGCACTTCGCTTCGAGGCACAAGAAGCGGCACATGCAACGCGAAACAATCGCATCATTGTTAATCAGTAGCTATCGTTAATCGGAATGAAAAAGAAAACGTATGAGCTGCCTGCATCCCGAAGTAACAAGTTGCCGAGCGAGCGAGCGGTCCACGATGAGTAGTTACGTCGCGTATGGACGGAGACGCCTTGGAGTTCTGCCAAATTGTTTTACAAGCCGACAGGGTGTAGTGAACGGACGTTCCGTATGGCGCGATTCTCATTTACACTTTACTTTCCATATATCGAATTACGGCGGGGCACTCAACTTTAATTACTGCCCGAGCACGCAGAGGAAAGGGCGAGGAAAGCGTGTGCAGGGCGAGAGAAACCCGGAGGGAAAGTAGAGCAGGGTTCAAACGTGGTTCTGAGTTCTAAAGAAATATTCTCCGGTGCACTGAGTAGCAGGGAGAGCAACAGTTGCGTGGAATTTGATGAAAAGAGGATCGCGGTCGACGATGAAAAAAATCGCCCAATTAATTGATATCGGGAAACCGGAGAAGCGGCGTAACTTTTTTTGCTTCTCTGCACAGTTCATCCGAAGCGAATTATACAGTCCCATGAGCACGTGTGTGCACATGTGAACATGTATTATGTTCAACTGTGACCAGTATGAATTTTTCAAGCACCTCATTAAGCTTTTGTCAACGTTCGTATAAACATGAAAGCATAGAGTGTTGATTACAAGTTTCAATCTGCCTCGTGTCCCAACAGTCTCTCAGATTCAATGACTTCGGTAGAATGAGCCGACTGGGTCCAGGGATATGACAGCCTTTATGCTTCAACAACTCAGAACGCTTTTAATGACAGGTATGACCTTATTTTTCGCTATTATCCTCAAGTACTATTGGAACGAAGTTCTGTCGTTGATCTTGTTTATATAGAAAAGTGATTCACAATGAACGAGCGGAATGAGGCAACAAGAAAAAATAAAAATCAACATATGAACAGTGCAAAACTGGAATTTTTTGCATAAACAAATACGTATGAATCAAATTGACAGTTCGACACAATGAGAAGCTTCAAAATTACTCAAGATAACAAACATTTGATAGCAAGCGCGCACACACACATACACGAGCGCGTTTATATTATCAACTCGATGCAGTAATATTGGAATCTGTATGATAATTTAGAGAAATTTTCATACAGTTGAGTTAATACAATAATTATAGATGAATTCGGATTCTGCTAGGTTTGCTCATTAATTTCGATAACATTTGTTCGACTTAAGGAGTTTCGGTACAGGCGATACAATATTGCCATGCTAAACCATGCTAAAAACATAAAAAATTTCAAAAAGTTTAGAATTTTATAAAATTTGGTGAACATATTCTTTAGTGCCAAATTTGACAATACAAATTTTTTAAGATTTTTCTCCTACACAGTTATCGAGTAATTGATCCCTAAAGTTTACGTGTATAAGCATAGCGTTTCCATATATATAGGCATACATTCCGGGCATAAGAAATCTGCTTTAATGCGTAATTACTCGATAACTAAGTAGAAGAAAATTTTGAAAAAATTTGTGTTTTCGCACTTGATGTTGAAGAACATTATCACCAAATTTGATCAATTTCTTAATATTTTGACTTTTGTACCGAAACTCCTTAAGGATATATTGCACAGGCGATACAATGTTGCCATGCTAAACCATGCTAAAAATATAAAAAAATTCAAAATGATCAGAATTTTATAAAATTTGGTGAACATATTCTTTAGTGCCAAATTTGACAATAAAAATTTTTTAAGATTTTTCTTCTGTACAGTTATCGAGTAATTGATCACTAAAGTTCACGTGTATAAGCATAGCGTTTCCATATATATAGGTATACATTCCAGGCATAAGAAATCTGCTTCAATGCGTAATTACTCGATAACTAAACAGAAGAAAATTTTGAAAAAAATTGTGTTTTCGCACTTGACGTTGAAGAACATTATCACCAAATTTCATCAATTTCTAATTATTTCGACTTTTGTATCATTCACCCTTAAGCACGTTTTCATAATTCAAATTATCTCTGGCCGGTTAATTTGCTCGACGTTTGTGCGGTTTGTCTCAGTGGATTACGTCGATCACGCAGTAACCCGAGACTACGTGCAAAGTTATGTAGACAGAGGCCTTAACGATAACTGAGAGAAGCCCTCGGTTAAGCAACAACCGTAATTACAGTACCAGCCTTAACGAGCGACAGAGAAGATAGTGCGGCAGAGAGAGAGAGAGAGAGAGAGAGAGAGAGAGAGAAAGAGAGAGAGAGAATGGTAGTGACACCCTACTGGCAATTTGTACTCCACGAAGGTGTGCATCCCTCGGATGGGATGGTCCAGTGCTGGCAAACTAGACTACGAGGACTTCGACCACATCACTCAGGGTGTTAAAACGTGCGGCTTAAGGCTCTCTGCTTACTATCAATCGATATTGTGGGCCATATCGTGGCAATTCCGGTTGAAATCGGGATGAAACATAGAATGGACACTGCGAGAGATAAAGTTTCGTTGGCCCAGCAAGGGTGCTGCGTGGAAGGTGCTATACCTACGGATTTCCAGGGAAGCCGACGCCAGTATCGACCAGACGAACGAGCGTATGCTACCCGAGTTTTATACGCGTATATATGTATATTAGAAGGGCGTAGGGCCTCACGATTACTCAATTTACCTCCGACCATCCTTTCCTCCTTATTTCCAACCCTCTTTATCACTCTTAATTACTTTATTTCCTTTGTGATTATTTGCGCACGTGCAAAAAGGACTAACAGAGACTCCGAGCAATTGAACAACAACGAGAAACACACGATACTACTAAGCAGGATATTTCTGTTGCCGTAACGACCTGAGAGAAAACTTTCCCCTTAGCAATGTAGTTTCTACCTCTAAATTGCAGGAATGTCTTTCCTTAACAACATGCAAATCGGTCCCTTCTGAAGGCATGTCACATTCTCTACTTGCCCCAGCGTCACCAAGAAATAATGCTGCGTCAATGTTTAGTAAATTAGTAATTATAAACAAGAATTTCTTATTGTCATTGTCAAACGAGAAATGTTGGCTTTCTCTTGGAAAATCTTTTTATAACATTGCACCAAATGAAACCTCACCAAGTCGAACGCAGTTATAGTTTTTGATGAATTTCATTTTTGACGTATTCTTGTACGACGTGCTTGAGAACCTGCAAGACTGAAATAAAACTCTGCTCGCCGCGCTCGCTCAATCTAGGAATATCATACTTTACATTTTTTATAACTTCGTCGATCTTTCGATCGATACAACATTTCGTAAAAGTGACACGATGTTCTGAGCACTGATGCAGTTCAACTGCACATCCCATAATAGTTAATTTAGGGAATAGTCAACTCTCCACTTGTCTTGATTACCTACGGTTTCACAACCTGATAAACTATGCGGTCCGACTTTGCTTGGAATTAAGGACCGACGTTTGGTATTTAGAGAAATTCCGCATAGCGAGTACGAGACCACTCGTACATACCACACTCTTGAATAACGACGACACAACGGTGTATTCATTGCTTCCGGTTTCACGACAATTCAGGTCACAGGTCACCCCAGGACACACGAATTATACGAATATACCGCAGGTGCCGGGACACATTGCGTCTCAGGTGAACCGACCAACTGAGAAACAGCCATAAACCCCATGTGCTCCGCTTATAATTTTATCCTCAGAACGCAAGATTTCATTGCCAATTAATTAACTACTCCGCTATAGTCATATTGAATTATTTCTGAAACTTTTATTCCAGCTCGCTTTTAAACCGTGAATTCGTTCAAAATTTTACAACAATCAACAAAATACGACTGAGTGACGGAAAAAAGTTGAACACTTTTTCTGGTATTGTTTTTTTTCCAGAAAAAATATTGAACGGTAATTTTAGTTGTATATAAAGTCGATTAATATTAGGGTTAAAAGTAAAGGCGAATTTAGAAAAGTAAAAAGGCAGCGTGTCAAACGACGGGGTTTCTGAATGGGGCTTTCAAGACCAAGCCAAAACTAACAGCACCATTCTATTTTTCGTACAATTCGCTTTTATTCTCCATCGTCCAGAGAAAATCCCACTGTTACGTCCAATTCCCAAATGCAATCTTGGTTCTTTCTCTAATGGATTACGTCCGGTCTTTTCGAACGTGAAAGAAAAAATTTGGTGCCAAAACATTCGAGGTTCCGTTGTTGTTCAATCGGTTTTTTTATTTTCGTTTGTAAAATATACTAAGCTCGCAATACAGATTCAACATTTCAATAACAATCGATAACGTAACGGGACTCCGCATAAATTTTTCGATATTCATTGTTTATTTAGTCTTCCTCTGGACCAAATTCACGGTGGACGTCGAGCATGCATTTTTCAAGAGGCTCAAACTCGTGAATCTTTGAACGGTGAGTTTGGTCGACGAAAAAAGGTCTCGATATACTTTCGTAACCCATACAGGAATGTACGATAAATCGATAGCTCGAGCACATAAATTTAGTATATCCGACCAAAAAAATAGTTACAATACTCAATATGCAAAATCGTTATTTCATTTTTCAGCCACTATTTCTACATTCTGTCAAGTCGTCATTTTTTGTGTGAAGTGTGCATCTTCAATTATCCTCTTTCATCGATCAAAACGTTCTGAAAAAAAAACTATTACAATTACTTGCAGAAAAAGACTGAAAATCAACGTTGTAAGAGCTAGAAAACTTTTGTGCTGCACTCATACGAAATTTTGATTTTGTTTATACATTATCCATACTTCCATTCCTGGTGACTGTTTGGTCCATGATTTCGATCAGAACATCGCCCGCATTGACATGTTATGGTGCATATCAGGGCCCATTGAGCCGCCACCATCTTGTTTCGGAGCGGGTTGGTAAGCAGCGAAAAAAGCGATACCCCAGATGATGAACGAGACAATGAACCCCAACCAGACCGTTAAGTTGAATTTATCCCAGCTGAGGATGAGTTGACCCAACGATTTTTCACTTTTGTCACAACCGCAAATCTCATTCGTACTAGCAAAATTACTGGACATTTTGTGCTTGATAATAATTGAGCGTAATAACGTTCGCTTCGAGCGCGAGTATATTCGTTGGGAATTCGAGAATGTACTGATGTACTCAACCAGCGGTGTTTGGAGAGAAAGCAAAGAACGAGTATAAACGGACCGATACAGTATGAAAGATAAAAGAAACGACTCGTGAAAGATAACACGTACTCCGAGTTGGTATAAAGAGATACAATCGTTTCAATTTTGATCAAATACTCGGCCGTAGATATCTACATCCGGCCCTCGCTGATCCGATCGAATAGGTTTTTTCGGAAGAAAAATCATGAAATTAAAAACGCATGAATTTATCAATTTTATCAAAATCGAACTACAATTTTTGTATAGTGTGTCTTCAAATAAACTTACAGCCGAACGAGAGAGATTCTTATCGTTGAAAATAGAATTACAGATAAAAATATGGATTCCCACTGAGGCCTTCATACACGATACAATCTAATGCCTTCCTTACGAAATATCAGCGACATTCCTTACATTCATTACGGTTATTTGTACAGAAGTGGCTTCCCATATTTAGGCCATGAATAGAAATTATTCGGTGAGTTTCACCAGCATGAAGTGTGCAACATCAGTTTTCATGTCGAGTCAAGGATGAAAAAAGAGCTCCCATATGTTTAATATTGTGCCATTGACGCGATGTTGAAAAACATTTTTATTACAGACGTGCGCATGAATTTAATGCATGAAGGAACGAATCCGTTAAAAAACATTTCACCAAAAGAGTAGTTCATTTGTGTGGATTCACAATTGAAAAAAAAATCCGTTATTACGTTTATTCAAGCTCAGTACATTCTTTGGATCCTTTGCTTCGAGTTGGAATCATCAAAAGTCAGTCTTTCCACCATAAAATGAGTGCTTGGAAGAAGGGGCCTATTTCAGCCGCAACAATCGTTGTTCTCGCTCGTGAGTTTGTTCCAAGAAAAAAGCCAATATCCCAAACCAGTGCCAATGACGGTTGCGAGTGCCAGCCAGACGTTGTACGTCATGAAGATGAACATCAGGAAGTATCCAATAACGAATTGTATCATGTGAAGAATAGTTTGATAAAAGTGTATTCCCGAAAATAAAATATCCCTGTAACATGAAAATATTGTTATAAAAAATGGCGGTTTACATCTGAAAGGGAATAAAATGCTACTTTTTGGTTGCAATTAACCTTCGTGATCGTCGTTTACCGCTGGCCTTTGCCGAGATCATAGTATTGACATAAAGATGTTCTCTGAAACCATGAATTAAATCGCATCCTTGAAAAGACTCTTGCGACAAAGTTTAGTCCAATAAAAAAATAAAAATACCAATCGCACCGATAATTTTTGAGTCCTTCGTAAATAGCAGCCAGAAGAACGATCCCAATCATCGAGCCCACGATACCTTGCACGTCGGTGGTTCTCCATACCGAGAAGAGTATCGTTTCGGCTACGCCGAAGTGAAAATACATCTGCAAGCACGTGCAAAAACATTGATACTTTCACTGTACAAACTGCTGAAACTCTCTCGTCGCATGAAAATATCATTTCTTTCGCTTATAACACGGTTATCGAACTTTTCCGGAATATTGACAAGTGACACATTTGCGAACACAGTAAAAACGAGACTTGCTCGTGCGTCGAACATTTTCAAATAGTTTCCGTATTCGGCGAGTGACACGTTGAACTTCCGGTTAGCAGCTTCACTCGGAACACAAGAGCCGACTATCAAAATAATGCTCTCAAAATGCACATTCGTAGAGCACACACGGACGTATACAAATATGTATAGACGTATATTCTCAGAGCATCGGAAAGAGGAATGGCGATCAATCGTGTTTCGTTTCGAGCAGGGGAGCAGAGAAATAAAAACGACTCAACGTGCACTCGAGGTCTGAAATTAGTCCCGTGGTTCCAGAGCGCATTTTACTTACTCCCATCATCTTGAAATCGTCGTTTTTGTCCACGCGTCTCTCCGTCAATATCACAAAGCGGGTACAGGCCGAATGATTCGAAATGACAATTCTGGTGGTCTTTGTGAAACTGAAGAAGTCTTATCGATATTAATGCGATAAGAACATTTGAGCCGATAAGAAAATATGGTCGAACTTGCATAGCGCGGTTGCAAAGTCAGTCGACTTTCGTAGCTTGCTATTATGCAATTTTCGAATTCAGTCAAGATGTCATCCCTTTGAAGGGCGGCGATAACGAAAGAGCGAGCCAAGGCATAAATGCTTCTGGGCAAAGGGATGATGGCGGGCAACGAAAGTGTAGATAAAAGAATAGGGGAAAAGAAGGGACGCAGGCTGCAGTGACAAAAGCTTCAGGAAAAGGGCGCTTCGTTTTCGAGGGATTCAACGCTCCCCGAAGCCTCGATTCACGTCGAATTTTTCTAGCTCCTCTTCTTCCTAGTCGGCTTCGTACTATGCCCGTAAATCCCCCCTTCAAATTTTAGGACGAGAACTCCCCACACATTCTCCACCCTTGTACGTCTCTTCGTCTCTCTTTTTCTGTCTCTCGTGATGGATACCGCTGCAGACTCACATTTAGAAACGAAATGTCTGAGTTCAGATATTTTAGTATCTCAGTCGCGAGTAGTTAACCCCCCTTTATTAATTGGATATCGATATTGAAGTGTTGTATATATACGTATATGGAAGCTCTTAGTCTGCTGCGTGAACGAGGCGGGCGCAACCTGTGGCTAATCCTGACCGCCGCGCCCCCCTGCGTCCGGAAATTCACCCACGCTCAATTCTCAAACTCGCAGTGCTACTCTCACCGCCTGAGCGTTTACATCGCAATGTCGTCAAAGCTCCACGACTACCATGGTGGTTTCTGACATTTTTTTCATAATCGCACTCATTCGATGCTTCTTATCAAACATCCGAATTGTGTTAAAGTTTTTTAGTCCTATCAACTGTTTGTCAATTGACGGTATTTTCACCGTTTTTAAGGATATACCAGTGCTCAACGGAATTGATTTACAAAGCTGTGAGTATATTCGGAGTAAGAGTCCACCCCCTTAAAAGGATCAGTTCGTTCTATCGCATGAAAAGCACCTCGGAGATTCTCAGGATTAATTTTGTCTTTTGTCTTTGAGGAGTCATTCATTGGGCTTGAACTTTCATCGGATTTATTAGAGGGCTCAGTCCAGTCTTTTGTTTATTCTTCAGAAGATTCCTCAGCAACGTCTCCGCCTCAAAAATGTTTATCCCTTGCGTGCTATGTTCACGCACGGATCGTCGATTTTTCGGTGTTCAAATTTATGTGTGTAGGCTTGTCTCTCACCCTCTGACCCCCGCGTTTCTCTCTTTTCCTCTCCTCCACTCTCTCTCTCTCTCTCTCTCTCTCTCTCTCTCTCTCTCTCTCTCTCTCTCTCTCTCTCTCTCTCTCTCTCTCTCTCTCTCTCTCTCTCTCTCTCTCTCTCTCTCTCTCGCTCTCGGATCGTATCTTCACCCCACGTTTCCATGGAAATCTAGTCGTACCGGTGCTCGCGTTTCATTTCTCTCGAGTATACAGAGCATCGTGGACGTGATAAACGCGAGCCAGCATCCCGCATCTCACGGCTAAAAATTACGATATCGATTAACAATAATCGAAATGGCAATCTATTATTACTCGAATGGGCAAATGATACCGTGGCACTTAACTGCCAACCGTAATTTCGCTTCTGCATCGACTGTTGGCTCTTCGATGCGCAATGTGATTTAAGTTTCGAGAGGCCGTTGCACTTGTAACCTTCTAATTTAGCGTGAATGAGTCGCGGCATGTTCCCTCTGTTGGTTAAGTTTCTCGAGTTTTAGCTACAACTTGGGGAAGGAACAACTCAAGATAGTTTCAGAAAAACCCTGTAAGGCAAAGTTCCCGAGTTCGGTAAACCCACTCACGCTAAAGTTCCACATTAATTTTGATGAACATGGCCAATTCGCGATAATATGGAGTATCAGTGGATTATGCAACTATTTGCTTCTCATTAACCACTCATAATTGACATAAAATACTCCGAAATTATAATTTTCAGCAAAAGACACCAAATTTATTAATTCTTTCCCAAACAGGGATGTTTGATCAATCGTGAATCCACTTTGCTTCGATCTGTAATTCCGCTCTCTCTATTGAAGAGTATTGAATCGAAAATGGTAGTGCAAATTTTGCATATTCTCGCTTGTGAAATAACGTCAGCACTGACGGACGCAACGTAAAGCGAGATCTTTACATAAGCATCGTACGTACATATTAAAAAATGATGTAGTCGAGAGAAAATCGGTCAAAAAGATCACAGTTATATGATGCATGTTGCGCAAGTCGAAAATTGCATCGTGCCAACGCTTACACGAGCTATCGCGTAATATAGACAACGCAAAAGATGTGTGGCTTGGACAGGGAGCATCGCATTTGGAAAATAATCGTTTGAATAGAAGAAACTGTGAGAGCGTAGAGTTTTTGAAATTGTTCTGCAACTGAATTTTAACATCAATAGTAGAATAACAGAATGAATAAATTGCGTGATTAATTGTGAAAATAATTTAGTCGGTCAGTATTATTTGTTCGTAAACATTATCGGGTACACATCGAACATTCGATTAAACCAAGTTTTAATATTTTCAACAAAGTATCATCACTTTTATTCAGCTATTACGAGACGAATGCGTGCTCACTCGTTTCGAATAAACGATAGAGTTTTCCAAGAAGAACTTCATTAGATTTTCAGTTTTTTACTTTTTCTATGGTCCAACTATGATTTCATGGTGAATTCGAGCATAAAATTCACTTTATCAGTCTCTATACGTGTGTAGAGTTTACAATTTCCAGCGAAAAGCGTGTGGCGTGGTTATGCAAGGGACGCATTATTATTACTTGTGGCGTAGTGTCAGACACACGAGAATCATTACGTTTGAATTGTGAGCCTCTTTGCACGAAGCTATGTGCACGAACGGATTCGTCATTTGTGTAAAATGAAAAGTAAAAGGATTTCGAGGAGCTTACAATGGAGCCTCGCACTCTCAAGCTTTTAAACTGAAAAAAATGTTGGGTTAAGGATGAAAAGCGATTCGACAGCGAAGAAGCATACAAAAAGCACATTCTGATGAATCGTAAAATGTCTGCTTTCCGCCTCGGAATAGTTTTTTTTACTATTCTCTTAAAAGCTGTATTCTTTTAATGTACACCATGCCATTACAACGTTTATATACTCTGTCAAGAACGAATGTTTACTAAACTTACTTTTAGGAACAACATACTTTCCAATCGTCCAAGTTTTAAAGCGTTCGAGGAAAAACTAGACGAAGTGTCAAATCAATCATTTCAGTCGTCTAATTTTTCATGATTCCAATTATATGCATGTCATTTTAGTGCTCCAGCAATAATGTCTCAAAATTTATTGAAGTACAAAAAAATGGGAATTGCGAACGAAACGAAAAATCACATCGAAATGATTGTCCTGATTTTTCAAATGGAAAACAGAAATTCAATGGTCAACAGTTTTTATTGTTAGTCGACCAATTAATATGGATCCAATCAATGGACCACTCACCATTGGGTCTCAAAAACTGATTCGATAAATAGTTTACGAACAGATTTGTATTTGGCGTCACAAATATCATAAAAGTCCGTTTAGATATTTCGCCGCAAATTCTGTAAACGAAGTCTCACTCCAAAACTATTTTTCTGTCATAATTGTTCATTCAAATATTCATATATACCCACTCGGGAAAGGGCATACTGATTCGACTCCCGACAGCCGGCTTTATACGACATTAATAATAAAAGATAGCAAGTGTCTTGGGAAAAGGAAGGCAAGTTACGGATTCAATCTCAAATTTCCAACTCAGGTGCGGAGAAAACTAAATAAATCAGTGTTTGCGGTACAGACTACGCAGCCGGCGGGATCGGAAGAGGACTTCGGTATATGATTTATGAAAACTGTCGCAGACACTCCGCAGACGCAACAGGATACTTGAACGAAAAATATATTTCCTTTTTCACAAGAAGTAAGAATATGCCAAGCGCTTTCCAACGGCTTCGCACCGCGACATCTTAAGTTTGTGATCTATACTATCCAGAATATATGTATAGGATAAATTTCCGAGGGTTTAACCCATGGACCCAATATCATAAGCCTCGGCAACGAAATTTTATGAGATATTTATAAGAGGACTGGAATTATTATTTTTCACATCGATCGTAACTATTTTTAATTGCGGTGTTGAATTCGTTAAGTTCATGATTAAAATCTCTAAAAAGTTTTAATGCTCGTGAACGAGGGGGAAATGAAGCATCCAGTTTTTCATTTGTCCAATCTCTTGCGGTTTTCCTCGGGTGATCCATTGATATCGAAAAGAAATTGAACCTCGCCCCATAAAACCGGTTTTTACAACGTCACTCGCAAGCATTGCATAGTGTATGCATCTTATCCTTCATAGAGTAAAATGCGGAGCTTCTCCGAGCGCATAATTGGCTGTGATATATCGTCGTGAACCGTATGAAGCGCTCGTTTCACGATTATCTCGCTTCACTTATCATCAGCATCCAGCTTTCGTAAAAACGTGACATGCTTTTATTTTTCCTTCTAGAATGGCAAGGCTGTTACCTGTTTTTAATAAAAGAAAAATAACACCAATGAAGGGATGATGTTGGACGTGGAAAACGCGTGATATTCAGAGACTTGCATGTTCTTTCCGAATTGCATTTTTATTAAAATTGGATAATTTAACAATCAATTCGAGAAACGCTCGCACTCAAATTTCTCTCAGCGTTTTAATTGCGATAGGAAAAAGAGCCGAAAGTCTGACGTTGAGTTTTAGACGCAAGTTCGCCTGTGTCAAAGACAAATCGCTCCATACAACCAATTATTATTTGACTCTATAGTTTCTGTCATCGAAGTCATTAAAAAAAGTAGGTTAACCCCTCACTTACGTCACTTGCAAGCAAATCTCGACGATAACGAGTCTCTTCAATTGCGGCGTGATTAATTAACCGAGAGAGTATCGAGTCAACTAAAGAGCAACACGTTCGTGATTATTTTTATTCCACGTCTATTTTTATCGCATAGCTTCATTTTTATTTTACTTTTTCTCATTTAGCTAATACAACCACGCGACCCGTTACATTTTATGGAATTTTAAAGAACCGTCTTTTTCGTCTGCAGGAAAAACACGAGAATGAAGGAGACGAAGAACGAGAAACGATCCTGCGAATTAACCATGCTGGGAAATTCAACGAATGTTAACATTCACTGTGCGCTAGAAGCAACTGATTTTTAATTAATTCAGTGACAGAAAACACCAACCACGAATAAAAGTTCAAAACGAGCCCAAGATGGCCCGATACACATCGACTCGATTTATTGTATTGATCGTCCTGAAGAATCTACCGAATCAATATGCCCCGAATGTTAATACAAAATGATAAATACAGGGTGTAAAACGAAAAAATAGACGTCTAGAGTGAGCAATAAAATTAGCAGCGATTATGCTACGTCTTGAAGTGGAAACACCTGAAATAAATCTATCGTCACAAACAATAATGACGATACGCGACCAGGACGCGTTGATGCGCGAGTGAGCCAAAAGATTTGCTCTAACAGTGCCACGAGTCGTAATAAGAATAACGCAATGATAACCGCGTGAGTGCACCGGGTGCGAAATGGATGAGTTGAGACGGAGAGTGAAAAATGAAATCCGCTATAGAAATGGGACTGAAAGATCGCGCGCAGGATACTCGGGAAAGAGCAGAGCGAGCTTATCGACGAAAGTAAAATCGCAGCAAAGAAAAGACAAACAAAAGTATAAAACTTGTGTGGAATTTGGTAGCGGCTGTAAGGGAATGTGAGAAGAAGAAAAAAGAAAGAAAAGACATTTTATGAGAGTATCTTTTTAGGGGCTTACGGCATATCGTGGCAAAATGACTCGCCTTTTGTACCGGCCATTTTTTCTACTCGACAATTAGTAAACGTTTGAAAGAAAAATATATCTTTGAAGGTGAAAACGTGGCTCGAGAGCACGAAGCGAAACGGGAAGTGTCTGTGAAACAGAACGATTAAACGCGACTGCGGAATAAAAAGGAAGAGGAAAAGAAGAATAAAGCACGTGCCAAAGGAGGGACCAAATCCAACGACACTCGAAAGTACTTTTTGCCAAGAAAAAACGAGATATCGAAAGTAGGAAGATGCGAGGAGATACTTTCGCGAGAAGTTTCTCGACTCAGCATCTATCGATCAGCGACTGCAATATACAATAATAAAAATAGGAATCATTTTTTAAAATAAATCGTGATAAGACGCTCGTTCTATACACATTGGGTCAAGGATCGAGTGAGGATGAATTCGGTGAAGGGTGAAAAATAGATCGAGAGCAAAAGGCTCGAGTGCCTCTCGAGTGAATATCAAGGAAATAGGAAAATCGAGGATCGCATAGCTCCGATGCAAACTCTTCGTGGATGACGTCTGTCTGTTTCCGATAGTAGAACGAGCAATATCTTCCGGTCGAGTGGACCACGAAAATTTGTGGTCTCCGAATATCGAGTTCGACTGACGGACTATTAACGCTGCTATAGCTATTAAAAATTCATGCATATTCTTCGTGAAATTCTATGTGTTTTCTCCTGTACGTTTGGTCGCGTGACCGAGTGCTTAATGAGAATCGTTTGGACGAATAACTCGTATATCGATTGAGTGGGACCTCTCCGCACGGAACCAAATGGTAGTGACCGTGACAAACACCGAGACGAAACTTTGGCTCGAATTTAATGAACAAGCATCGTGAACGAAAAAGAATAAAATAACCAAAGTTTTCTCAATCTGATTTTGTACAATATACGTTTGTGCCAAACTCGAACATAATAACGAATTGCTGCCCAAACTTCCACTTCGGAGCCTCCGCGCAGTTAAACGCTCCCCGGGTACCTCTTTTAAATAAATCGGTTTAATTAGCGATATAAAACATTTGTGGAAAAAGTTTTTAAAATGCCTACCGCCAATTCTACGAGGGAGAGCAGTCTCGCGATAAGGACCGAACCCCTCGGGAGAACATCGAGTTCCCGGAGCCGCGGCCAGAACGGTACAGCCAATACAGAAGTTCCGGAAATCTCAGGTACGCTTTTTATCTTAAGATACATTATCGCGATTCAGGTTAATTAAAAATTCGATTATCACTTTCTCCAAATGGATGAAAACCGCGATGAGATATTCAAGGAGAAGTTTCACTACAAAATTTACATAATCGACTATTTTTGCGCCCTGTTTTTTATCGTAAAAGAAAAATTTCAGTGTGTTCAATATAGTTGAAAGATTGAATATTGAATTCGTTCAAAACGTAATCACACCTGTAACAATAAATTAAATAGTATAATTGACAGTAACAAAATGATAAAACAGGAAAAATATCTTTTTATAATATTTATTTCTAATAAGATATTGTACACCATTTAAAAAAACAAATATAAAAATGCACGCTTATGATAGATTTCGTAAAAAATAAAAGAGAAACGTCAATATTCATTCATAAAAATGCAATGTAAATTTTATAACTCTATTTTCAAAATCATCTTTTTTCATCAGTTTTTCAAATGTCTAAAACGCCATCCGCCACATTGGATTCCAACGTGACGTCACTCCGATAGTAAACGATCTAGATTTTTATCGTGCACTCTGTGTTATTTTGAAATTTTCCAAGTTATTATCACGTTTAAGGACTTTTATCGTTTATTTTATTAAAATCGCATCATGGAAGACGGTTTTGTGAAAGCAAAAAGTACAAATCTACCAATGATAAATAACGTCGATGATAGCGACGAATCCACAATTTTTGTGGCGTTCTTACACTTGTATTACTGCATTCAGGCACAGGACGCCGATGATGCACATTATGATTCACTATTTTTTCACAAATCTTGTTACTTTGTCTTTCGCAGTCGTCGTATATTGTTTACTAACGGAGTGACGTCACAAACCAAAACAGCATGGCGACTTGCGTTTTCACACGAAAATTCAGAATCATAAATAAAAAATAATTTTTTCTTCATACCTCGGTCGAAAGTACGCACTTTCGGCCCCGATTTCAGGGCCGAAAGTTCAACATTCCTGCATTGGTAAAAAAAAAACACGCTCGCTGTGACAGCGGGAGCAAAAATTTTTCTCTGCACACCTTAGTCGAAAGATAACATTTCTGCGCTGTCAAAACTGCATGCGCTTCATTTGTCTCGGCGGGAGCAAAAACTTTTTTCTGCATTCCGAAAGGTTTGACGTAATTATTTTTTTGACTTTTGACGTTTGACGTTTGAACAGATATTGCTTACGTGTTTTTTGAAAGGTTGTGTCTAGTCATCTGCAAACCGTACGAATAAGATTATGTTATTCATTCGGAAATATGTTATGGAAATGCCATATTATTTTCAAGCACTATTATCAAAACAGTACAAATCCGAACGAATAACATACATTTATCCTTCCAGATAAAATCAATGTGAAAGCCAAAAATAAAGTGACCAGCAGGCTGATAAAATGAATATAGTCGTTCGGAATAATGATTTATTTTCAGCTTCATAGGAATGCAAATATTCATATTAATTATCTTTGCTAATATCTTGTTTTTTTGATGCCTGCCCCCCCGACCAGCAGCACTCGCTTCGCTCGTGCAGCAAATGTCGGGGGCAGGCATCAAAACATCTTCTATCGATAGTTGCGTATTTCGGAAGAAACGTACTTTCGACCGGCTATGAAGAAAAATAGTATACACCATACGGGCAGAAGTTTGATAGCCCTGAACTGCGCGTCAAATGCCCTCGGCTTCGCCTCGGGCATTGTGACGCGCAGTGCAGGAATATCAAACTTTCTGCCCTTGTGGTGTAATATACTATTAAAACACCTTTCGGTCTTATAAAATTAAAATTAAAATTTTACTGGCTCATTACGATCTCAGGATTAATTTTAAACAGTTTTCAAAAAAAAGTTGTAATACCCTATTGACCAATGCCTGATTTGATCACGTTGCCATCGATTCAAACTATATCAAACTCTATTATGTCTCTCTACTTTCGAAAAACACGAATGTGTTTGGTGTAGAGATGATTGATGTTTGATAATTTATCACATGACTCGCCGTTATCACAAAGCACCGAACGTTTCTTCTTTTGGGAAGCGGAATAAAATGTTGCGTTATTCAATTGATTCCTATCATGATAAAAGGGCTTGGCTGTATGGGGTTGTACTCCTACGAATAGAATAACCTCTTTATGAGCGTCTCTTGAGCGAAATCGATCGAATTTCTTTGTCACGGGCAGTCGTGGGGTAAAAAGGCGTGTAGGGCTAAACGCGCCCTAAATGCTTTTACGAGAGAACAAATAGCACACGTTAAACCGGAGACCCAAAAGCAAAGAATTTTTTTATGGAAGCTCCCTATAAACGCCAGACATAAGAATTGTTGTGATCGCACAGGCAAAAAAGGGGCAGGATATGAAGAGAAACTGATACGGAACGTTCGTTCCTGTACGCGGTGAAGGGCAGCCTTGAAGCGATGAAAATGAATAGAAAATAATACCCGTCCATAAGTATATGTAACGATACGAGTTTACTAGAATAATTTATGTTGCGAAGCAGAAAAGTAACCGGAACGAATGGCCGGAAACGAGAAGGGTGCGAGAGCGTGTGAACAAGAGAGGTCACAAGTTCAAGAGTTCAGGCGGTTTCTACGTTTACACTCCCGCCCGCTGTTGTGTACAATTATAAATTCCGATTTCCAATGGAGCCCGTCATCGATGGTTATTCAAATCGCAAAACGGATCCGCTTCGTTTTCACAGAGATCTATCTCTTTGACGAAAGCTTCCCAGTCCTCGAGCCACACTCGAGTACATGTTTATGAATAATATAAATGTAGATACTTAAACAACGAAGCATTTCGGAGCGAACAATATCGAGCTTTTGACGAAAGAGTAACGAGCTCGCAAAAAATAAACTCGAATGAAATATCCTCTTGTCGTGACATCGTTTATTCGCGAGGTCACAGAAAGATATTATGAAAGTGGAGAGAGGCCATGTGCTCGGGATCGGGAACAATAGTTTCGAGTTAGCTCGACGAGAATCGCGGGGAGATTCTAAGTAGAAAAAAACCCGCTCGAGTCAGACACTCCCGAGAGAGGTCGGTGGAACGCTACCACCTTTTATACCCACCACTACAGTGTACACAACGATTCAAAAAAATTGCAGCTCTTTGTTGATCCTTGCTGTGTTCGGGACTTCCCTGTTTTCTTTTATCTAATCAATCAAAGAAATTCATTAATGTTAAGGTGAACCTTAACATTGCTGAAGCTAAAGTGACTGACTCAATTCTAGATGGTCCACCCTCTTTCGGTGCTAATCAATTTTTCGACGCCACGAATACCTGTGTAGAGAGCTTTTTTCTTGATGAGAAGATTAGCCGGGTGGGGTTCGAAATTTCGAATAACCGAATTGTAGAATGGTCGATATTTCGAAATTAATAAATTCGTCATGTAAGATTGGAGAAAAATAAGTAATTCGAAATTCTTATTCCCGATCGACTATTTAGCAGATTACGTCTTTAATCGAATATTTTTTCTTTGAATTCGCATTTATTCGAAAATATATATTTCGATAGTTTGCATTTCGAATGCAATTTTTACAGACCGTACGAATGTCAAAAGTTCATATTTTCGAATTCAAAATGGAGAGTAATTGTTTTACAGACAGACCAGAATATAGAGTAGCAAAAAATCGAAAGTGAATTTTTCGAGCCTATAAAACTTAGATATGCGGAATAGCGATAGCTCGAAAAGGCGAAAGTCAAAATGGCGATGTTTAAAAGGGTGGGAATCAAATGTTGGAATGACTAAAATTTCGAACAGCTAAAATTTCGAGTTTATAAACTTCGAATGATAATATGGAGACAGATAGGTTCGACTAGAGCTTTGAATGCCGAAAATAAATAAAGCAGAAACTGCAAGGTTCGAAGCACGTTTACATCGAAAATAGAATGTAACAATCGCCCATAGGACGATGACTAAAATATCGATTTTTCGAAAATTCGACTATCACTCTTTCGATTCATAAATTACTACGGTCAGCGATACTGTGAAAATTCACAATTTTGAAAATATAATAACGAAAGACCAAATATTACTGAGGTTGAAATACTGAAACACCAAAAAGTCGAACGGTCAAAATAGCGAAATGTTAGAAAGTCGATCGATCAAAATCAAGAAATGCAGCGGAGCTCCAAATACACACGTCTCACTCACTCACTTACTCAGACCGGTGATCTCCAATTTTAAACATCGCCATTTAGACTTTCGCCTTTTCGAGCCATCGCTATTCCGCATATCCAAGTTTTATAGGCTCGAAAAATGTACTTTCGATTTTTTGCTACTCTATATTTAAATCTGTCTGTAAAACAATTACTCTCCATTTTGAATTCGAAAATATGAACTTTTGACATTCGGATGGTCTGTTAAAATTGCATTCGAAATGAAAACTATTGAAATATATATTTTCGGGTAAACACGAATTCGAAGAAGGAATTTTTGATTAAACACGCAATCTGCTGAATAGTCGATCGGGAATAAGAAAACTGATATCAGTCCAAACTGATATCACAACTTTTGAATTTTCGAAATATCGACCGTTCTACAATTCCATTATTCGACGTATTGAACCCCACCCGTTTAAAATTGGAGATCACCGGTCTGAGTAAGTGAGTGAGACACGTGTATTTGGAGCTCCGCTGCATTTCTTTATTTTGATCGATCGACTTTCTAACGTTTCGCTATTTTGACCATTCGACTTTTTGGTGTTTCAGTATTTCAACCTCAGTAATATTTGATCTTTCGTTATTATATTTTCAAAATTGTGAATTTTCACAGTATCGCTGACTATAGTAATTTATGAATCGAAAGAGTGATAGTCGAATTTTCGAAAAATCGATATTTTAGTCATCGTTCTATGGGCGATTGTTACATTCTATTTTCGATGTAAAGGTGCTTCGAACCTTGCAGTTTCTGCTTTATTTATTTTCGGCATTCAAAGCTCTAGTCGAAATCTATCTGTCTCCATATTATCATTCGAAGTTTATAAATTCGAGATTTTAGCTGTTCGAAATTTTAGTCATTCCAACATTTGATCCCCACCCGATTAGCCGTTAGATATATAAATCGCTCAATACACTTCAAACTCTTCCATTTCTAAAAATGTTCGGAATACTATATTTTTGATAAAACAATATCAACCAAAATAACGTGGTTTTGACGATGATTCATGCGAACATCTGTTTCCGCAGTATGCTTCATTGATATTAAAGGGAAAAATTCAATGTTACCGCAAACATTACAACCGCATAATCCCATCGAGTCAATCTCCCTTTCTCTATACTTTGCATGCACTTTCATATATCACAAATCCTCACAAGAGTGATGCCCGCAGCTTTAAGTGGACAATACTTTAGGATTTTCCCAATTTTCCTAGGACGCCCTAGAAAAATATAAGAATCGTGCGCCATTAAATATAGCCGAATTTTTCTAAAGTTTTCGGATAATGAAGACCATCAAAAACTCGGAAAAACTCTCTCTCTCTCTCTCTCTCTCTCTCTCTCTCTCTTATATAGCGACTGCTGCGCGAACTGATGCATGGCCGAATGGCCACTCTCTCAAGTACTAGCCTCCCTCAAAGCTGCTTAACTTGGGACATGGCCAAACCGCCTGCGAGCCGATCGCTGTCAGTGAATATACTTACACGTTTTTTTTTCTTTTTTAACATGGAGTCAACCATGCCCATGTGACCTGGGTCAAAGACACATTCGAATAAGTAATCAGGTGATGGTGTGTGTAAGTGAACTAAAGATTCGTGGTAATGAATCAGAATAAGTAAATTGTAGTTTTTCCAATAATATATACAAAAACGACGTTTATACGATCTCTGTACAACATTCGATCTTGAAATCAGTTTTCTTAAAATATACTTTTTTGGGTCTGGGGAAATATAATGCTCGCATTGATATTTTTTATTATTCTACTAAAAATATTTCAAAAATTCTCGATTGTATGGATCCGTTCAACGCACGATTCTGAACTTCTATTGGCTGAATGGTTTACCTATTCTTGGGGCTTTTATGAAATATTCATAAGCTCCATATCCTCGACCTGTCGGACTTGAGTGTCTTTTTTCTGATTCAGTAACTTTGTGGAAAGTTGGAACTTCATTTTCCGCAACGATTCAACTGTCAAAATTTTAACATTTTTCATGAAAAAATAAAAGAAATATACATTTGAATTCTATTTTTATCAAATGTTTATGCGTTCGTACATTGCTATTAACGGTGTAAACTGACAAAGTGAATATTGTATGACGTAAATGAAATAGACAGCGAAACAAACGTCTGAGTGCGACTGACACGATGCTTTTTTCGCATCAGGCCACGTTGCCGTCATCTGAAACTTCAATAAGGGTAATTGGAACTATTACGAATGTAATTTTTGTTTTATTGACAAAGGAACAAATTAATGCTGATTAGTAATTAAATATTGTTTCCCCCTTTCTAGTTTATGACCAACTGGTCATCTCAATAATGTTTTGGACGTCGAAGACTCAGGTCTCGGGATCCTGGGTTTCCAGGAAATCCAATAACATTGTTAAATAAATGTATCACATTCGAGCAATTAAAATAAAATTTAATATAATTAATTAGATTAACGATTTGTGTGTCATTTCATGAATCGCCGGAGTAAATCGTTCAAAAATTATACACATCGAATAGCGAACGAAACTTTGTTTGTCAGATACATATCGGCTGGATTTTCAAATCCTTTGGAAGTCCATTTTGTACGAAATTCAGATTCACCGATAAATAATTTTTCCTGAAAGAATATTAGCTGGATCGAACAAATATAATTTCACGTCCGAAGGGGCGTGAAGGAAAGATTTGGGTGTTTGAGCGTCGAGCGGTAAATGTCCCATATTGCCCCATAGACTTTTCCATGCAGGTATTATACACAGTGCATTTATATATGGATATACTCGTTTGGGTATCGTGTGGGCGCACGCCGCGAGACCTCGAGAAGTTTTGCTTTCGTCTAGTTGCGATTGAGGAAAAGTACACTCTTTAATGAAACAGATGGTTAGTAAAGTACAATATAATAAAATATGATAGAAGGATCTAGGATTCTCTATATATTCTTGATATAACGTAAGGTGTTAGTAAACTACAATAAAGTGATAGAACTTGGTATGGTACGTGGTACACGTTACCGGAGAGGTGACTTCGGACTCTTCGATGCGCGGCCGTTATTGAGTTTCGTGATCGATTGTAAAATATTCCAAGTAAGAAGTCGAGATGATTGGGAAATATTTAAAGTCCCGTACCGGAGTAAAATACCTTAACACCTTCGTTGCTGGAGTTGACTCACTCTCTTCTACAGAAGATCTGGAGTTCGTCCAGAGTTCAAGTATAAGCAAACGGCTAACCGAATGACGACCGAACTACTGCGAACAGTATAAACGCGACTGTAGATACGGATCTTGGCTTTTTATAGGGCTAGATTTGGGTCGAATAAGTGGGGTTTGTTTTTGTTACCAATGGGCACAAATGTTCTGGGTTCTATTTTTTGGGACTTATAAAGAGAAAACATCTGTGTTATCAATCGATGAATCCCCGAAATTTAAGGCAGTAGTGCTCGGATGGGAGTTTTCGTGGAAACCAGAACACTTGCGTACACAACGTACGTCAGGACACGTGTCTTTGGTAATGAGGTGACCATGGGTTAGTTTTGGTGTCTCGATAAGACAATATGTGCGTACTTAATTCGAGATCATTTCAGTTAAGTTGCAAAGAAGAAAAATAAAATAATAAAATTTAACGTCGGTTGCGACAATAACGTGCGCAAAAGAAAACGTCTTGTGAACGTTACAAAAATACAAAAGTAGACCAAAGATTCAAAACCATTTACCAGACGAATTTTAGAACGTATTTTTTTATGGAGACCACGCGGATCCGACACGATCTAGATGTTTACGCATCAAAATATGCGTTAGAACGCGGTTTTCAAAATAGCCAAACCCCTTTCGCGTCCACTGCACTGAGAAAAAAATTTGGTTGAATCACTTGAAAAACACACGCACGACAAAATATTTATTAAATTTCACAAAATATTTAGATAATGATTCAAATAGATAACGATTTGGATTAAAAAAATTAAGAGTTATATGACGATATTTGGGTTACTCTAACATTATATTTTGTTGCTACGAAAATAATTGTATATTGAATCTCCGTAGATTTTGTTGTATTAAGAAAACATTCAGCCGAATTAACAAAATTTAATGCCATTCCAACAAACATTTTATCTCTGTCAACCAAAAATCTACAGTCCTTATCTAAAGATAAAATCAAAGGGGCAAAATATACATTTACTATAAAAAAGGATCCTGTCATACAGCCTGAAAATGCTGTTAATCAAGTTTCTATCGCATGCGATAGAAACTTGGATTTATATATTCAGGAATTTCGTCATATCTTACAGTCACGAACCAGCCCAATAACTTTTTCCGTCGCTTCAGTTTTTATTCGTTTGTAATTTTCCAAAGGTGTTTGTCTAGAAATGCTCTCGAAGTTTTATTTATTTGATGACTTTCCGTGAATTTTCGACTGAAAATCATCACTCGAACTACTGTTATCGGAGGTTTTAAGGCATTCTTTTCACAAAAGAGAATATTCTACAAATAACTGATTTTAAATGACAGTAAAGTAAAAAAAGTGCATGCAAATATAGATTGGCGAAATTTCAGGTCATATTGTCAAACATTTAAAAAAGAATGAAAACTTCAAAAATTGTAAAATTTAACATACGGAGATTCCATCATCACTACATTTCTATTCAATAATTCATATACTAAATAATTCTAAATTCCTGACACAAAATGTCTCACAGATAGAAAACAAAAATGTAAGGAATCGACGATAAAAGTTGGAAAAATGGCAGAAGCAGAGGCTTTTCCTACACAACCGCGACTTCTCAGAGGTTAAGAATCAGTCCAAATTTCGAGTGTCCCAATTAGCACCACCAAAAAATACGGTCGTGCGAAAGGAGTACCTTAACGTATATGACTTTTTTATGTGAGCAGCGATTACCAACAATGACATTATAACGTTAAGATTATTCCCGTTTCGTTTGGCAGTATATAAGTTGCACTAGACAGGACTAATCTGACCAACGGTTCAATGACGAAGGAAACAGAGAAAGCACACGGCGGAGTGTTCCGGAGGATGAGAGTTATAGACGTAGGAAACAGAGACGAGGGATTCCTAATGGATGGGGTGGAAGCAATCGATTTCCGATTCATGCTTCACCCTCGACGGGTCTCTTGCTCTCACGAAGCCCAAGTATGAAAGACGTATCCCTGTCGAAATTCGGACCACGGGCATATACCTCATAGGAACAGAAAGTCCCCGTGAGTATTCTAAAAATAGTTGGAAATCCGGCTTTAAAATCCTTTCACTCCTGCCCGAAACGATCGCGACTTGCAACGAACCTCAAGAGCATGAAGAGCTCAACTTTTTCCATGTTTACCATTGCTCTACGAATCGAGAGGATTTACCTTCCGTATTTTCCGCATCTTGAAGCAGCGTACTTGCCACTTCAACGTCGTACAGTATACGATGTCACGAGGAATTTGCGGTTGGATTTTCTCACGCGTCATATACACATGTGACGAAATTCTCGCCAAGGGAGAGTCGATCATCTCGATTTTTGAACACGAAACCCGTGAAATCCAATATCAAGGGGTTAAGACTGTTAATTACTGTAAAAAATGTAATGGTCGTTCGAAATTTTCTTGGTAACGCGATTATCGTATGCTACTGAAAGAATATTCTTCAAGGGTGATATTTTTTAGTAACCTTTCAGTGTTCTCCCAGTGATTGAACCTTCAAGGCTCATTCAGCATCGATCATTCACCAAAAACAATCATGGAAAGATGCTTTCTGTGACTCCTCTTAGACTCGCTAAGTCCACGGACGATCCTGTAGGTTTCGTAACCGGAAGTGGAGTCGAGAGGGTCGAACAAAAGAATCGATATGAGAATCTCGCTTGGTAACCTGAAAACCGTCGATAAGAAAAACTTTCTCCTTTCCTCTAGCCAATTCATGACCGATGGAAACGACGATAAAAAGTCTTACTTTACACGCGGCGATGCCAGCGGTGTATAGTTTTTCGTTTTATCGGAAGCTCCTCATTCTCATCGACGCCCGCAAGCAAATTAGAAAAAACAAAATATCGACTGTCTAGGTTTCAGAGAAAGCTATTTGTAACGGATCGTACACTCAACGCTCTCGTTTTCCAATCGTGTGGAGGGAAAATTCTTTCATTTCTTCAACTTCTCCGCTATTCTGACTCTCACATCGTTGATAAGACGCTAGGAGGAGAGGGACTGCGACGCGAGCGATTGGGGGATTAAAAATTGAACGAATTGCTCCGAAATTAATAACTCTTTCGTGAAAAAAATTTGATAGAAATCGTACGGAAGATTGATTCATTTTAGGCAATATAATTGCATGAGACTGAACCCACAGAAACGAGCATATAATAATCAATCAAATCGGGTGATCGCAGACGCTTGATTTTTTTATTTACAATAATACAATTGGTCGCGGCTCTTTCTAAAGTATAATTCTAAGAACGAAGCCTCAGGAACAAAACGTATTAATCAAGCAAATCTGACAGTCTGAAAAGTCTGACAGTGACAAATCTTATATTCGGATCACAACTACCGTCGTTCGTTCAATCCAAAGATTGAATAAAACTACCTTCAAAATAATGTTACAAACGTGCGTGCTTAAGCCACACTCGAAAAGCGTTTCCTTTCGAATCATCTGTGAATCTAGTAATTCATCATCCTGACAAAATTCACTTTATAATGAAATATACAAGAATTGAGATTCGAAATTGCGAAAAAGGCAAAAAAAAAGCTCCTTGAAAAATGTGCCTTCGTAATTCGAACAAGAACTCGGTCGATCGGGATACGAGTTGGGTCCATACGGGATTCGGGGAAGTTTTCTGCTCGTGGAACAGTTGTGATTGGGATTCTAAGAGGGCGCCACGACGCGGTGAGATTGCGTTTGGGAAAATGGAGAGAGGCAGCCCTGATAGCGCGGACGGCAGGCTTGCGCTTCGTACCGAGCTGTTGATATACATATAGAGTTGACAAATCCACCCCCTTAAAGCGGGCTAACGGGGCTGCTTTGGAGAGCCGCCATTTCTGCCTAACCCCGGAGAACACGAACAATCGTAAACGTACAAAGACAGCGACATTGGGCTACACATACATAGAAAGAGAAAGGGCATGAACACGCACATGCTGAAAATATCGTTGTATGTACGTGTCAGACATATATAATCATTTTAATACCAATGAAATGTCAAGGGACGGTGGCGCAGCTCGGTGTACATGCACCGACATCGTTTGTCGGCATCGGACGAACGGGAAACGCGGGGCTTTACTGGTGCGTCGTTTGGTGAAAGACTAGTAACCGTTTTACACTGTGATTCGATGAGGAACATATATTTCGACCGGCTCTTAGTTTCGAGAAAATAGAGTGGCGTTACATTCTGAGGGGTGCTGCCCCGCTGTTTCGTCCGTTATTTCGTCCTGTGTCAGTTATTTGCCCAATCTGCGTTCGTAATGCCTCGCGAGTTTCTCGGCGTTGAAGCACGTTCGAGTCCTCGAAAGAAGCTGCTGCGACGAGCAGCACCAGCACCAGCACCAGCACCAGCACCACGACCGACACCACCACCACGCGGGTGTAACCCTCCATTAGCGTTAACACAGTGTTCCATATCGATGAAGTCGAGGCTCGAAAGTTTTACGGGTTCCTTATAAACCGGTGTGGGGTGATAATTGTTAAAGAAAAAAATAAAAAATTTTTTAAAAATTAAAAAAAAAAATGAAATGAAATGGGAACGGGACAGAGAAATAATCAAAGTGTGCGGGAATGTGTTCGTGTGCATGTGAAAGCGCGTGTGCGTTTTGTGCGTGAGTGAGCGAGCAGTGCGTGAGAAAAAGTGAGTAATAGACAAAGAACGCGTGACAGGAAGGACGAAGGGGCTGAAAGGGGTGCGAGTCGAGTCGAGTCTCGTGTAACCCAGTGACCTCGTGATCCACGCTGTGCCAAAGTGCGCGGTGCAACGGGGCGACCTGGGGGGAGATAAAGGGTGGTTTTGTGACGGTCGACGAGCGGGGGTGTGCGCTCCAAAGGGACGGGGACGGGCAGAAGAGGGGAGGGGAAAAAACGCAACTATCCCTGGAGCAGCACCTCTTTACCCGGGTCAGCGGGGTTTTCACAAGGAATGAGATATATAACCCTCTCTCTCATCTGTCCCCCCGTGGCCCCGTTCTCGTCGAGTACGTGTTTGTCGTCCACCATCGATGCCCATCACTCGCCTCGTCTACGCAAACAAATAAAAACCATTCCCACTGTGTTCCTACGATAATTTTAATACACACGTACGCATGGATTACGTACTCATGCTTTTTTTCCAAAGACATTATGTGGTGCGTCCATCGACTATGGAAAAGTGGTCTCTTCGTGTGTTTGCACGTGTGTGAGTGCGACTCGTGAAAGCTGCGTGAAAAGCCGGGGACGCGTGGATCCTCCCCACCACCTTTATTATTCTGGCTGAACAGAGGGAGCCCCTTATCAAAATCGCTTATGCCTTGAGCGACGGCGGGGTTAAGGGTTTTGTTTATCGAAGACCACCGCCAAAGTCATTCGCGATGAGCGAACAAGATGTTGACGATAGATCGGCTTTCCTGACAGGTGAGCGAGAACACCCGCCAATTCGCTTCGTCTTCTTCACAACCAACATCCAGAAGTTCGTTCCCAATTATTCTCATCCTACCACTTTCCATCACACTCCAACAACTTTGGTTGAGGTATGAGAGTTCCCTCTCATACCTCAATCGACGAGCAATATCAAATATGTATTTTCAACGGATTAAAAATATTATTCAATCCCCCTCCAGATCTACGTGAAATGCTGCAATCTCGTGTCCCAAGGATTACGCTCACTTGGCATATTGGCCCTGCAAGACTCGATAATTTCAGGAACTCTCGAAATTCTCTCCAAAATGTTTGCCATGTAGCTAAACGTATTTGTTTTGAAGGTGATTCGCCTCGTGTCTGTGAATATTCTGAGAGGGTGCGCGCGCCCGCGAATTTCATGCATTTTATGCACCCGCGAGGATGCCGTTCGTTTTCTCCTTTTTCTTTTGTAAATATAAGCCCGCGAAAACAGCTGGCCCACTTACGACTTCGTACTTGGTGGACGGCTATTGTAGCCCTTCTTTTTCCCGAGTTGAGGCAGTACATCGTATCGCGAGAGGAGAGAGAGAGAGAGAGAGAAAAAAAAGCTTGAAATGGAGAGACAGAGGGTTGGGGAAGCGAGAGTTGAGCCGAGCACGTGCGCGCGATCAATAAGAGAAGAGAAGCTTCTAATCTCTTGTCACGAATTAAAAACGCTTGCTGCTCGAGACCAAAGGATTCACGAGGGTCCGAAACAATAGCGCTCTGCACATATCGATTCACTGATTTTTCAATGATCACCCTCCAATCGCACACCCCGCGAACATCATCATCATTTTTTATAGACAAATGCGAGACGATGCGTGTAGGACGAGCTATCACGAATATGCGGCAGAGCCGCTACGAGGCCACGAACAAAAAAAAAAGAAAATTAGGTCAAGTGAGGCCGGCGTTGAAATTTTTATGAGAACCGCGAACGCGGTGATGTATGTGTGTATATGTACGTAAAGCATAGAATACATGTGTATGTATACATTTAGGTACGAACAGAGGGGTTCGTACGGCTCGAGCGTTACGCGCGGTCGCGTACTTTGTCGTCGCAACCGATTTCAAATTTACCACTGCTTAGCCCAACTCGATGCTATGCTGGAAAACGAAGAACGGAAGAAAGACGGATTGAGGAAGATTATGATGAGATTAATAGAATTTTCTTTCGTTTGTATTTTGAAAAATTTTCATGTTTCCACGCAGGAAGTATAATATCAAGAAGAATATCTTTTTTGTAGATGAATCAATGACGCTGAAGTTTCCAACGTTGGAGTCCAACGAAATGATCGAAAAAAACTCTCCAATAATTCCAGTAATTCTCCTATTTTGTTCCCTGCCAAATTTGCGATTCGTAGTTTTTCAAGCTGCATCAACGATTCGTGAAATAAAAAATTGGTTAATTACAAACGTTTTTTTCGTTCATTTCGTTGGACTCCAACGTTGGAAACTTCAGCGTCGTGATGAATCATTGGACATTAGAAGCAAAAAAATTACTCGTTTATTCATTAAACTTTTTCTGAAATATTGAAAACGAACATAAACCGATGATAATCCATGTAAATTAACAAATTTATATAGGCATTGACTCTTATACTCATTGAGAATAATGAGAACAGTGTATCTCAGTATGAGCTTCGCGTAGATTGTTCTTTGCGAAGTGTGCATTTTTAAACGGTCCGAGTGAAGAGTCAGACTCGAAAAAGACGAAGATTCTGCACAACACTTTGTACACGCTTTTTTTGTTCGTCATGTTTTACTAAGTGACAAACTTGATGTGTAAAGCTCGAAGAATCTTTCTTTCAAGAAGAATAAAAGTTTGAAAGTATAAATTGAAAAATAAAATTGAAATAAAAACGTCTGGCTCGAAGCTCGTCGTTGTACAAGCAACGATTAAATAGAATCGATACGATCAATTATCGGTGGAAGCTTTTATCGAGGATAATTGTAACGAGAAGTTCATAAATTTTTGCTACAAATACCAAAGTCAATGGAAACTGTGAATTACGCGAAGCTATTCCAACTCGAGCTCCTCTTAGTAGAGATTTTATTTCTATTTTTAGAGCCACGAAGATCCACGACCGAAAGCTTTGTCGATTTTGTTGGAAATATTGATTGCACTCAATTTAAGAGTCGAATTCCGTCGACTGTTATTGAACAGAAAAATCTGTCAGTATTTTGACCGAACGTTCTTCAAGAGACGATTGAACGGAGTAAAAAAATCTACTGTACAGATTTAAACCAAAACGTATAATATTTCCGTGTGTAAAACCGTGACTTAAATTTTGAAGCGCTTACAAAGGTGTTTGGCAACCTTCACCACGATATTTCACGATATTGATTTCAGATTATCGGCACAAGCGTTTAAAAGCCTGTAGAGAAGAAAGACGGAGATTGAACGGATAATATTGTACACCGCGCGAAACAATATAACGGAGCTTTCATAAATTTGTTGATTTACAGAGGCGATGAAAGTATGTAGAGTCGAGAAGCTGGCAGTGTTGGCATTAGCTACGGATAAAAATCTGCCGACGCACACCGGGTCTTAGCACTCTTTACTTCTCCTTTTCTCCCCCTTGTCGAGAGTGGCTATTTTCCCAACGATATCCCGTAAAGTGTGTATATGCATAATAAAAGGGGAAGCTCGTGATTTGACTCGATAAAGAAGAAAATTACACGAACTACGGCAATCGCATGATCTTGACTTTGACACTCAATCGCACGAAGGAGAGAATGTTAAATATAAAGAGGGAAAAAAATATAGCAAGACGACAATAATCGATCATTCTGGGGTGAAAGATCGAAAATGACTTTCTCGAGCTCGCGTCTCTCGTTCTATACCTCGCTGCTTTTGTTACAGGAGACAGTAATACAGGCTTGCACAAGAGGAGCATTTACGAACACAATGGGGTCGCAGTGTGCTCGCACAAAAAGGCACTCTGCATCGCCACAATCGTATTCGCTATTCTCTTCGCCATATCACTCATCATTGCCTTCGCGGGACCACAAAACGGTACGTACAAAGTCAAGAGGGTTTCCAAATTTTTCTCCTTTTCGAGGCTGATCTTTGGTAGGGAGATAAATGTGTGAAATTTATTTACAAAAGGGTACAGGAAATGAGCAATATTTTCGTTCGTTTTTAGACTGTCCTTGCGCTGGTGAAAAACCAGCGAATTTGGAGATCGAGACAGACGCGGAGAGCACGGAACCCCTTGCCACGAACGGGGAGGTAAGACATCGCTTTTTCTTTTTTTTTTTTGTTTCGGATAAAGAATTTTTACCAATCTGAGTACAGACAGCTCATTCGCAATGAAATTCAAAATAACGCGCTTTCCGTTTTAAGGGGTCTACCCTAAGTAGAATTTTCAAAAAATCCATTTTTTTTATTGTATTTTTCGAAAGTATATACACATTTAAAAGTATCTGAGCGCGCTAATACGCGTAGCTGCCTTTGTTTAAACGCGTTTTTCTCAAAATTACGTTTTTCAGCGGCTCGTTGATAAAATCTCCGAAACTATTCAACCTATCCTTGCCAAAATTTTACCACATTTTCTTTATGACTATAGCTATAGCGCATATCGTACGAA
This sequence comes from Venturia canescens, assembly GCF_019457755.1. Lineage (NCBI taxonomy): Eukaryota > Metazoa > Arthropoda > Insecta > Hymenoptera > Ichneumonidae > Venturia > Venturia canescens. Next base: position 21,119,158 of record NC_057422.1, on the reverse strand, counting down.
TTTTGACATTTCGAGTGGACGTATTTTTTGTTTGCAAAAAACAATGAAAAACACGTGCTTTCTCGTAGTTTTGGAAAAATAACCGCCATTTTGGCATTTTTGAAAAAATTAAAAGAATAAAACCTTTTTCACCACAATTAATATAGAAAAAAATTTTTGTGCATTTTAAGAGTGTATTTTTTAGGCCTAACACTTTTATATCCATACACGGAGAGACTTTTATACAAATATTTCGGATGAATACACAGAAAAATTTGCTATGTTTTCTATAGCAGCGCTGTTCTATATCGCCATTCTATTACATTTCATCAAAGTGCGTAGTAATTTTGATGCCGAAAGCAGTTCTCTCAAATTTTACTACGTACGACAGGCTAAATTTAGGTCTGTGACATTCTTACATCGAACGATGTATCGATATCCGAATGTCACTCGTGTCTGTGGTGAAATGTTAAAAATTGGTCAATTGGTCTGGACAAATTGGTGAAATGTCGAAAATTTTTGTATTGTCGAGTCGCACCGTCCGAAAAAAGTAAATTTTCTTTTCGACAAAGTCCTCTTATGAACGAAGCGATTGCTTTAAATTTTACTATGTGCCACTAGTCAATTTTCATGTTTATACTCGCAACGCCTCATACAATTGGTGGGCGCATGAATTTTGCTACGCTATTGAGCAAAATTCAGTACGGTAAAAAGGAAAATACGAAACTATATGCAATTTTTCGTACGAGAAACGATTGCTATGGCATCTCCTAAATTTTCATCAAATCATTTCATTATTTACTATGTTTTTAATAAAAATTCGCTCGGTGTTCATTTTTTATATAGTATACAGCGCGTTATTTACTATGGACTGTGGCAATGGTTCCCCAAACTTTTGCATTATTTGACACACTCTGTAGCGATTATTATTATAATATCGATACGGTCCGACGTTATTACAAAAAAATAGTAATTTTTGCTACAAAAGTCTCTCCGTGTATTTATAATTTATACCGGTCAAAAAAATTCGTTAAAATAGTCTTTTTTTGGCCGTCTAATTGGGGTAGACTCCTTAACGCGCTGTTAATATTGTCGTAAAATCAATGGATAGGGATAGGAATTGATATCCGATGTTTGAATTCGAGTGTTTCGCGAAGAGAATAATATTCGCAGCGCCCTGTCACATACCTCGAAATGCTGGATGATCGGATAGTATTTTCAAGCCGCAGGGTGTACTATTTGAAAATGCTATTGAAATTCACGCTCGCGTCTAAAGAGTCTTTCCACTCTCGTGGTTGCCTCGGGCGAGACAACGGCGCGGGACAATGCGAATATCGGTGTAAAATGTGTGTATTGAACGGGGTTTGAGATCGATGGGTTTTAGCATCAATGCGACTCGTATTCGTCGTTTTTCACTCTCATCGAATGTCGCCATGCACGCCAAACATGACACATGAACATTACTTTGCTTCGCTATGTTTCTCAGATATTTCCGTGGGACAATGTCAGGCTACCGAAGTTCGCTCATCCGACAAGGTACAATCTCACGATTCATCCGAATCTCACGACTCTCGAAGTCAAAGGTTTGTTTGTGAACATTTTGTGAATATAAACATAGATTAATGAAACAGCCAATTTGGATGAACGAAAAAAAAAAAAAATGATGAAATAAAAATAATTACATCGATCCAAAATAGAAAAAAATTCATCTCGATTGACCCCTCAATTTTTAATAACTCCGATAGACCTTTTAATTCTTGTCGAACATTTATCACATTGAATATTGCCCCATTGCTGGCTGTTTGTTAATAAATATTATTCGCACTTATAGAATTTTTGTGAAAATGTCAACAGGGCAAATCACGATCGAATTTTACGTCGATCGAGAGACCAATTTTATCGTCTTCCACAGTAAAAATTTGACAATAAATGAAAAGGTTCGTATTCGTATTGAGTTTTTGCATTAACTTCTTTTGTATACGAAATATCAAGCAGCATCAATGCCAAAGAATCTGCTTTTTTTTCTTCAATATTTTTCAGATGGTGCAGGATCGGAAAGGCCACCGATTAAAAATAGCTAAATTGCTCGAATACCCTAAACATCAGCAGCTCTATTTAGAGCTGGAAGAAAGTAAATTTCGCAAGCGCGGTAACTACACGGTCCACCTGCGTTTCGTATCCAAATTGACGAGCAAACTGGAGGGTTTTTATCTCAGTACTTACGTCACGGCCGATGGAGAAAAGAGGTGAACAAAAAGAAGACGCAGCTTTTTAAAAAATGCACTCCATATTCGTTCTTACGGAATCAAAGTTCGCATTGTTATCATACTTGAAAATCATTTTTTTCTTCTCCATTTCCCCGTCCATTCTCCACCAGATATCTTGCGACAACGCATTTTGAACCAACGCATGCGAGATCGGCGTTTCCGTGTTTCGACGAGCCCCAATTCAAAGCGAAGTTTAAAGTCTCCATATTCAGAGACCGATTTCACATAGCCCTGTGCAATATGCCTGTTGTAAATACCGAGGACGCTGGTTTCTACATGGGAACGGGCCTCGTGAGTATATTTCGGAGGAATAAAAAGCACCGAGCCACACGATGAATCAATAGCTGACCATTTTTTCCAATACTAAACGAATGAAAAAAATGGAAGGGGACGTTATGATGAAGCTCGATTTTCCACGATCGGTTTCGATACCTATGAAAATATTTGAATTCATAAAATTTATTTGTTTTCGCTCAATACAATTTTTCTTGTGATCAATTTCAATGGCAATTACCGACAATCAGTTACGATCAAATTTGTCAAAAATTTTGCTGTAAATGTACGCAAATCGTGTGAGCGTTAGTCAAAAAGTAAAAAACTTTCAATAAAGAAAAAAGCAAACATTGAAAAGTCAAAGTTCACACATTTTTCGTAATATCGGTGTTGATTCACCTCTTTTAAGAACTTCGTATATACCAGCCTAATGTAGTACGATACAACGGATTTTCAGCTTCGCGATGACTTCCAAGAGTCCGTCGAGATGTCAACTTATCTCGTTGCATTCGTCGTTTGCGATTTTAAGAGGGTCTCGGAACTGACCAGCAGAAACGTTTCCGTAAGCGTTTACGCTCCCGAGTCGATGCTTCCACAAGCCAAATTCGCAGTTACCACTGCAGCCCGTATGATGGATTATTTCGAGTCCTTCTTCGGGGTCCACTATCCACTGCCGAAACAAGGTAAACTTTGTCAAATGCTCAAAATATTCAAGTGTTAAAAAAAAAAAAAAAAAAAAAGCGAAAATCGAATTTCGTCACATTTTTTATACGCTTTCAAAGAAATTTTTCCTTATTTTCGCAGTACGCCTTTCATTGACCTACTAAAATTTATATTATTACAGAAATCATGTTTGCCTGAATTTTAGTATCGCCGGGAAATACATAACTGCATTTGCATGTTCGAGTGCAACGGTTTCCTATTTCCTGTTTTTTTCAAACTGCTCTTCCAAATGTGCGAATTTAGTAAAAGATCTTACCATATAGTAGAATATCTGCCGCAGTGCTTAACAGTATGGACCGTGCAGTCACCTGCAACCTGACCTCGAAGCTTTCGAAGTTGCAATTTTTGGACGTACTCAAAGTTCAATCATTAGTCCATTTTTTCCACACAAAACTTGTCCACTCCTACGAAGCAATGCAGAAACTTTATCTTCCATTGTAAATAATAAACTTTGTCAGATTAGCATTTTTTATGACAAGACAATGGATTTAGACAAAAACACATTTTTCGAAACGTACGATTCGATGCACTTGAGGCATTACTGGATGGATAGCCCAGCCGATAAATTGTACCTGATCGGAATTTCCGTACTTCGTGATGCAATAAAAATCTGAAAAAGCAACATTTGAAAAATTATGAACTACAATTATCAATAATAATATTGCCCAAGAGTTATTAATAAATTGTTTAATAAAATAATTTTTTAACAATTTTACAGTAAACCCTTGTTTTTTTTTTTTTTACGAATCGAATGTGCGCATTTTTCCGAATGCTCATGATTTTTTTCCGAATTTTCGTGAATTTTTGAAATTCCCTTTTTTAAATTTTTTAAGTGGCTCTATTTGTACATTTTTGATCCAGTAACCTTGAGACTCTTCAAAACTGATGGTAAATATGTCTTCTAAAGCATATCCAAAATTCAAATTTTTTAAAATTTTTTTCAAAATTTTTTCAAGAAATTTCAAAAATCCACGAAAAATGTGAAAAAATTCACGAGCATTCGGAAAAATACACACATTTGATTAGTAAAAAAAAAACAATAGGTCACCGCAAAATTATTGAATAATTAATTGTTTAAACAATTTGTTATTAACTTTTGGGCAATATTATTATTGATAATTGTTGTTCATAGCTTTCCAAATGTTGTTGAATTTTTTCAAATTTTTATTGCATCACGAAGTACGGAAATTTCAATCAGATATAATTTTTGGTCGAGCTATCCATCCAGTTATACCTTAAGGAACTAGTAAACGAGAAAAAAAAATCCATATTTTCTCTGGGGCATTGGATGAAAAAAGAATGTGTTGTACAGACCTTATAGCGATACCGGATTTCGCTGCCGGTGCTATGGAGAATTGGGGTCTGATAACGTACAGGGAAACATCGATACTTTACGATCCTCAAGAGACGTCGACGGGAGCACACGAATTGGTGGCGGTCGTGATAGCTCACGAGCTGGCCCATCAATGGTTCGGTAATTTGGTGACGATGAAATGGTGGAACGACATTTGGCTGAACGAGGGAGCAGCGAGTTTTTTCGAGTACAAAGGCGTCAACAGTGTTTCGCCGGAATGGAACATGATGGATCAGTTTGTACTTGACCAGACGCAATCGGGATTGGTTCTCGATGCTTTAGCGACGAGTCATCCGATCAGCGTTCCCGTTAAAGATCCTGCTGAAATCGGAGCTATCTTCGACACGATAAGTTACAGCAAAGGGGCCTCGATCCTTTACATGCTCGAAGGCTTCTTGTGCGAGGACATTTTCAAAAAAGGCCTCAACGACTATCTCAATATCCACGCTTATGGGAGTGCCGATAATAAAGATCTTTGGTCGGTTTTTACCAAACGCGCCAACAACACGTTCGATGTCAAGGTTCGTTCACTGGACACTTCTTCGTGGCTTTGAAATTTGCGTTCTATAACGTGATCGAAAAACTTTTAGCCATTGTTGGAACGCATTTTTTTCTCAACAATTTTTCTCTCCCGGAGAAACTGCATAGACGGTTGAAAAAACCGACTTTTTTCGTTCATTGCAATAAGTTCCATCATTAAAGAGTCCATTGATATCGTTCCTGCGACTCTTTTCTGCTCCTAAAGCTACCAAAATCCGTCATTTTCAATCCCAATGCTCTACAAAAAAAAAAATAGAAAAACAACTGTTTAAGTTATTACAAATCCTGTGATCGTACGTAAAACTAAAAAAACGTAATAATTAAATTAATCGAAAAAACAACAACACTGCACCACTGTTATTGAGAAGCCAAGTAAAAGAAATAAATGCAATAAATAAAGAGTTAGACAAGTATTTGAAAAGCCCCAAATTTCCAAAAGAGAAAATTCAAGTTTTTAACAATTTTCCAGGCAATAATGGAGACGTGGACTCAGCAAACGGGTTTTCCATTAATAACGATAAGTCGCGAGGGTAACGTGATAACAGCAACCCAGAAGAGATTTCTATTGTCGCCTCAGGAGAATGGGACAGAATTGTTGCAACCGAAATCACCTTTTAATTACAAGTGGTACGTTCCACTGAGCTACTACACGGACAAAGAGCCGGAAAAGCTTCACAACGTGTGGATGAACATGAGCGACGTCACGTTCGAAATATCGGAAAACGTTGAATACATAAAGTGCAACATAAATCAATCGGGATTTTATCGAGTGGCTTACCCGGAAGATATGTGGAACGTGATTATTGAGACTTTGATGAAAAACCACACGAAATTCAGCCCAGTAGATCGTGCCAATCTCATCGACGATTCCTTCACCCTCTGCGAGGCTGGAGAACTCAACGCGACGATACCACTGAGATTGTCATTGTATTTGTTGAACGAGAGGGATTACGTTCCATGGGCAACTGCACTCGGTTATCTTCACTCGTGGAAAGAAAAATTGAACGCCAGTTCAGGCTACAAAAGATATCTCGCTTATTTGAAAAGATTGTTGGGCCCAGTCACGAAGTACGTTGGTTGGAGCGACGAGGGTTCACATTTGAAAAAGTGAGTTTCGCTCAGCGCCGCAATTCACCTTCATATCAATTTTTTCACACATTTCTTTAAGGAGGGTGGATCGCGACGATACAATGTTGCTATGCTAAATCATGTTAAAAATATGAAAAATTTCAAAGTTATAAGAATTTGATAAAATTTGATAAATTTATTCTTTCAAAATATATAAGACAATATCATTTTTTTTAGATTTTTCTACCACATAGCTCTCGAGCAATCGAACACTAAAGTTCACGTCTATAAGCATTTCGTGCATAAGAACTTTGATTTAACACTCAATTATGCGATAACCATGCGGTAAAAAAATTTGAAAAAAATTGTATTTGTATACTCGATGCCGAAGAATGTCATCAAGAAATTTTATCGAATTCTGATTATTTTGATTCCGTGATCCACCCTCCTTAAAACCGCGTGTATTTTTAATCGTTTCATTCGTATCGATTGATACGTGGTATTCGTTCAACAGATTATTGAGAATTTCCATCCTACGAGCTGCGGTTGAACTCAATTTGGAAGATGTCATAAAACCGGCTAAGAACCTTTTCGAGGACTGGATGGTGAGGGGCAAACGAATCGCACCGAACATTCGCGATGTTGTTTATGCAGCTGGTAAATAACTCCGAAACTCCGATCAACCACGAATCCAAATTCATATGAGAATTGTTGGCTAATTTATAGGAACATTCTTTCACTTCGTGGTCAGGAAAAATCACTGATAATTACACGCCCAAGAGTTTTCCTATGGAAAATTATACTTCGACAAATCCTCGCCGTGACATTTTTCCGTTTAATCTTTTTTCCAATGGCTTTCATTTGCTTTATTCGCTCTTCGCGTTATTTATCTTTATTCTCAGGTGTTCAGTTCGGAGGGGAAACTGAATGGAGTTACTGCTGGGACACGTATCGAAAGACCCAAATACCGAGCGAAAAAATAATAATGCTAAATGCAATGGGTGCGACGTCGGATCGTTGGTTACTGCAGCGTTATCTCCTTCGCTCTCTGGAGCCCGAAGACGTCAAGGCCCAGGATATCGATGCGGTCATTTCGTCCGTCGCGCGTAACAGCGAAGGAAAATTCCTCGCCTGGAGACATATGAAAGCTTATTGGTCACAGCTTTTCGATATTTTCGGCACCGGATCTCCCACATTCGGTGGCTTAATTTCCTCGGTCATATCTGACTTTTCAACCGAATATGATTATCGGGAGGTGCGTAAAAATTATCGTCACAAAGCGATTTAAGGTAGTTCGATAGCTAAGTACCATATAAAAATTAGGGTGCAGCCCCTTTTCTGTATGAACATTATTCGTTGTTAAACATGATCCAAAAATCATTCAAATTATCGTTAATGATCGGAAAAAAATTTACGCGGTTACGATATTTTACTTAAATTTCATAATTGCTCGTTATTTTGGAATTTTCATATTTCTTTTGCGTACGCCCCTGCTAGAACGCATCTTCATGCCGTATGCACATATATCGGCATACAAATGAACGCTCAGAAGCGCGTGAATCGTGAGCAACTGTCGGAGATGAGCGCAGCGTCCTAAAGTGACTTGTCTCACGCAACAGCTTTGCCACCTCGCGAACCTTGAAATTCTCCCACTTAAATTCTCATACGATTTTTGTTACAATAATTTTTTTCTCAAAAACTAGACGGTAGATCGTGTTTTTTTTTTTTTCTTCTTGTGACGATACTCCAACACTGTATTTTTTAAAATCAAAATCGTAAGAACCGTTCGATTCTTACCATGTGCTCGGATGGAGAAACCGTAGAACTTTAACTTGGAATATTGGAAAAATTATACGGTAAATCTACTTTTTTTCAAGTCGATTCGTGAGATTTTTCTGCGCGTCACATATTTTTTTCAAAATTTCCGTAAGAAATCGGGTTTTGCCCGGGTACAAACTTAAAGGGACAATAATATTGTTTTATCAGAGTTTCGAATCGTTCGAATGAACGATCGACGTTTTCAGCGGACCTCAACCTTTTCTAATCCAACGCGCGATTGTAATTTTGAAAATTCGTAATTTGTCATCGCTTTATATAAAAAAAAAAAGAAGTTCCAATAACGCAAGACAACACGTTCGCGCATCACAGAATGAAATTTTTCAATAATATTTGATGGGAATGAAAAGCGCAAATAGGCAAATACAAAATAAAAAATTCGGGCAAAAATGGTAACTCTGTTCTGCGGAGATTACCAAAACCAGAGAACCACAGGACAAAACCTTTTCCGTCTTCTGTTGCAGGTAACGGAATTTTTCAAAGACGTCGATGTCGGCAGTGCTCAAAGGGCTTTGAAACAGAGCTTCGAAACGATAAGATTCAACATTAGATGGGTCGAAGAGAACGTCGAAACTGTCGATAGATGGCTCATCGATTATCTCAAAGACCACGCGAGATAAGCTTTGCAAATTTTTTCACATTTGAACTCACACACAAAGTTACGAGCTTTAACAATCACACACACACACACACACACACACACGAACATATATATATATTTATATATGTAAACAGAGGTCAGGTTGATCGGGAATTTTCCGGATCTCGGTTGTTTTCGGTGAGATATCGATAAGCCGAAAATAAGTCAACGGTTCGTTGCATCCAGAAAGTACGTGCTGCCGGGGCTGCCCTCGGGCGGTTCGAAAGCCGTGGCGATGCGAATTTCTATGTTTTTACGGTAAAAAAAAATGTACAATATCGTCCACCGTAAAAAGATCCATTGGAAAAAAAATTTAAAAAAAAGCCGCGAGTCAAGTACGAAGAAGAGCGTTGAATCGTTAACTTCGAATTTTAATGCTACGAAAAAAGTGGTAGAGAATGAAAGAATAAAGGAAGAGAGAGAGAGAGTCTTTGCAAAAGAATAAATTCCGTCGATTTATGAGCGGAACCGCTCATAAATTTCCGAGTTGTGGAACAAAAGGCGTTTCGCGAATGTGGTGTACAATAAAATAATGTCGATTTCCGGAAGTTATAACGATACACGTTTATCGCAATCGCGATGTCGAAGAAGATTTAAAAAAGGGAGGAAACGCACGGGGACACGCGAGTGAGAGTCATTTCGTACGTTTTAAGTAGCATATCAAAAGAAATGGAGAGTTAAAACGAAATGGAAAAAATAAATGAATTGAAAAAATAGGAAAAACAAAAACAAAAGAATTTTAAAATATAAACGTGATGAAAGAGAATTTAAAAGGAAGAAATTTAAGAAGAAATCAAGTTGAAATTAGACGGTCGGCGCGTGAATCGATGGAACGCGATCACGGTCGTTAATGGAGAGGAGAACGAGAGACGCGGTCCCTTTTGTCCGACGTCGAGAAGGCGACGCGCGTTTACGTTCATTCAATCATCCGTAATTACTAATAATATTAAAAATAATAATATTAATAACAATAGTAATATCAATGACACTGAATAAATACAAGCATTATTAATATGTTTAATAATAATAATAATAATAATAACGATATAATTATTATGATAATAATATGAATGAATAAATAATAATAACAATGATATAATAATATTAGCATAATCCCCGAGCCAAAAAGATGAGTTCAAGATGAATAATCGAATCTTTATTATTATGGACACGACATGAAAATTATCGTAATTAAAATCGAAACGAAGTTTCGCGAGTTATTCATACATGTCGTGTGTGCCATGTGTTCATATTGCTGGAAGGTTGAAACAGAACATATTAATGAAAATAAAGTTGATGAAAAACAAGGGGAGATAAGAAAACGGGCCTTGCGAACTTGAGGACGCGCGGGTTACGTCCGACAAGCGCACAGGTCTCCGTAATGTAATGAAAACGCTCTTTTCGATCGGTTCCCTTTATTTTCAATTTCCTTGAGATTTTTTTACGTTCCGTACGAAATACACATAGATCGTAATAGAAAATTCGATATTTTACTACGAAAAAAAAAAAAAGAAGAAGAAGAAGAAATAAACCAATTAAATGGAGAATACCATACGCGGATGTCTAAGTGTGCGTGTGCGTGAGTTTAGTTACCTAATTATCGAATAATCGCGACGTACTTACACAAACGTCTCGATGCGCCTAATTAATCGTATACTAAATAAAAGGAAAATTATGAAAAATGAAAAAAAAAAAAAAAAACTCGTGACTAAATGTCGATATTATTATGTATTAAAATACTTACTTATTATACGATAAATCCTGCCCGTTTTTCGTGACGACGCTCTCCGTCAAATGTTCAGTCAATGGGGCGCACCGTCGCTTCGTTTTATTCTGCCGGAAACGGAAGAAACGTTCCCGAAACACTGGATCATCTCCGTGATAGGTGCTTCAGGCTGGAAATTCAATCTGAATGATTTTGATTGGAAAGATATATAGAACGACCCTCGTTCGGGATTCCCGAGGAGTTTCATTTCGAAAAATTCGTCAAATAGAACGGATTCTTTACCGAATTTTGAGCGTGGGTCCCCCTTAATCCTCGCATGTCCAAAAATTGTGTGCTCATCATGAACTGTCAAAAATTTCAGACGCGCGAGGGTTAAATGTACACTAAAAATTAAGAGAAAAAAATGTACCACCGTCCACCCAGCATCGTGATAGCAAAAAATTAAAAGCAACCATCGGCCAGGGCAAGCAAATTCCACGGCCCAAAAATGTGTGAGGAGACATTTTGAAAAATACTGAAAAAGAAACGAAGAATTTCCATGTTCCATGTTCGATGATAGTGTCGCGCGTTTTTCCACCCGTCTCGTGACTCGTGCGGCATTTTTCAAAACTCGTATCCGTCGATCTCCCCTCGCAACTGTTTTTTTATTATTACCTTTTTTGCATTTATTCAATTGCGCGATATACAAACAAAAAGCGACACGCGCGTGATGAACTTCGAAGAAGAGGCGCCGATGAGAAGCATAAACGCACCAACTTCCGGTCCACTGAAATATAAAAAAAGGCAAAACAATTCCGGAAATTCTCGAATATTCCAATGTAAGAAAATTCAACAAAATCGAATGTCGCCTGATAAAAAATCTATAAAAAAAAAGTAAATTAAATATGGAAATTTATATATATAAAAATAAAAAAAAAAAAAAAAAAAAACAATAACCGACGTGAATTCTATTCACGATTGAGGCGAAAGTTAAGAATAAAACGAAAATCATGAAACAAACCAAAATCAAATTACGAAAGACAAACGATGCACTTGCGAAGATGTAAATCCCGTCGAACTTTGTAAATACTTTAACGGCACTCAAAAATAGGCCTCTAAAAGAAGAAATGTCTGGATCGCATAGATTTTTATACCACTCCGAGGAGAGGCGAATACAAATGAGAGAAACAAACGAACAACAAAAAGAAAATAAAGTGAATTTAACAATGAACAAACCAAAAAGAATGAAGGGAAAAAAATAACATAGAAATTAGAAACGAATCGACGCACAACTAGATACCTACATGTAAATAGCATATTTTTTCACTACTATGACGATTTTTTCTCACGTGTTCAGTCACACAAACACACGATAAATACGAGACCGGATAAATCGTTCCTTTTTCAGGCCGAGAAGTAGCGAAAAAATAAATTCATTTCGGCCTATCATTTTTTTCTTTCCTCTTCATTACCTTGGCATAGTGTTGGGTTTTTTTTTGTTTTTCGAGTACGCGAATGCGACATTTTTCATTGTGCGAACTTTCATTGCGATTTCGATTTCTATATTCATCTATCAGATATATACATGAATAAATATATAAAGTTTCACTTTCGAATTCTATACACACGGTGCTTTCTCGTTCTGCGCCAGACGCAAAGAAAATGAAGTGTGCGAAGGAAAAAAATATGGTCGAGCTTCTTTTCCGTAAGATCATGAAAATATTCAAAAATCAGTATGAAAAATTATCCAAAATATCGACGTTTGAGAAAAAAGGTTGCGAAATACACGACTAAAAATTGGTAAAATATAAACGGGATATTCCAGGCCATATCAACCACTTTTAAACCCGATCCCTTTCGATTTGGCGGAAACTTTTTTATCTTTTTCTACTCTAACAAAGAAATTTTTCCGAATTCTTTCAAACTTTTTTCCCCGATCCAAAAATAGTTATGAATTTTTCAAAAAAATTCCGTTATTCTTGTTCAAAGTGACATAACGCTTTGGAAAATTGACTTATTGTGGCGTTTTCTTTTTTTTTCAAGTATTGTCTTCGAATTTAATTTTCAGAAAAAAAATTTAAAGGTCATACAAATACATCTTCAACGTGTTTTTTTGAGAATTTAGATAAAAAACGAAAATTTTGGGATGATTGCTATTTTTAATTTATTATCCTTTTCTCCAGAAGAAATTTTGATATTTTTTACAAGTTCTCTGAAATTCTCAAAGTGGCATTTTTCCGCTTCCTATTCTTTTTTTCTATTACAATTTTTTTTTTTTTTTTTTTTTTCATTCCGCTTATTTCTAATGACACCACTTTGAAAATTTTCTAGAATATACCGAGAACCTTAAAAGTTAAAAAACAATGATAGTTATATGAATAAAAATCGGTAATCATTGGAAAAAATTCAATTTCTTCTAAATTACATTTGAATACAAATAAAATCAAATAAAATTTATGATTGGACCAATTTTCGGTCAAACTATGAGCTTTTAAAAATTTAGAAGTAGGTTAATCGGGATAAAGTTCATTTCAATTTTTCCTTTTTACCCTTCTTCGGGTATCAAAAAATAAAAAATAAATATTCAGGGCTGTCTTTAATTTTTTCTAATTTTTTCGGAAAAAAATTGAAATTTTTCCGATGATTATCGATTTTTATTTTTATAATTATCATTGTTTCTCAACATTTAAAGTTCTCGGTACATCCTAGAAGATTTTCAAATTGGTGTCATTAGAAATAAGCTGAATTGAAAAAAAAAATTCATTGAAATAGAGAAAATAATAGAAATCGAGAAGATCCTACTTTGAAAATTTCAAAGAACGTTTAGAAAATGTCAAAGTTTCTTCTGGAGAAGAAAAAAATAAAAAATGGTAATCATCCCAAAATTTTCGTTTTTTATCTAAATTCTCAAAAAAAAAACGTTGAACATGGATTTGTATGACCTTCAGATTTTTTTTCTGAAAAATAAATCCGAAAACAAAAATGGAAAAAAAAAACCATTTTTGAAAAATTCATAACTATTTTTGAATCGGGAAAAAAAATTTGAAAAAATTCCGAAAAATTTGTTTGGCACGGTAGAAAAAGATTCCGCGAAATCGAAGGAGGTCGGGTTCAAAAGCGATCGATTTGGCCTGGAATGTCCCAAACATACAAGAAGAATTCAGATTCTGGAATTGCATTGAATGAGGAATCGAAGGACGAAGACTGTGTAAAGAACGGATGTATTGTAATATATGAAGAAAAAAAAACTATAAACCAATGGCAGTCGTGAGACTGCCATTACAGACATTTTTTTTTCCTTATTTTAACCCACGAACGAGGAGTAATGCCGAAATGTATGCATAAGCATATGTACATATAATTGTTGTAAAATGCTCGCATAACTGAGGGTGTGATGATGAATACGATACAGTGGCGAGGGAAAGGACAAAAACAAACAGTTTTTTGCATCTCACATTTATGAATTAAATTAAATCGATATTACGATTATATTGTATACATTGTTCTCTACCGTACTGTTGTCATAGATATTTTGTTGTATATAAATGACGGAGAGGAAATAATGATAAAAATGAGAAAACAAACAAACCATACGAGACATGTACAAGCATACAAATGAATATATTATATGTTTAAAATATGCGTTCCTTCCTTTTTGAGCCTTCATTCAGATCTCTAATTCTATTTCGTCTGCAACCAACACGAAACATTTTTTTTTACTTGTACTTCATCGAATATATCTTATTCTCCGATCAGTGTGATGACAATATTCAATTGTAGTGACATGCAATTAGGAGCACGAGGTTCAATTTTTATACAAAAAGATAGTCTGCATTTGGAAAATACTTATGCATCGTGTTCACTTCGAGACGAAGAGTTTCCCGGCTTTTTTGAACACTCTCAAATTAGAGCGAGCCGAGAAGAAATAATGAATCTATGGAATTACGAAGTAGCTTGAAAACTGTGAGCGCTCCAACGACGATCAACAGCCGCGATAATCGTCCGAGTTTCCTTCGTACAATCTTTATTCCTAACCGGTAAAAAGAAACAAGTGTACAAGTCAAAAATTAACGAGAACGAGTTTGAAAGAAAACGACACGATTGAGCTGTTGAAACTTTCCAGGATTCAGTGACCTGCTGACTTTATCGACCTCGGCGAGCCTCCCAGACTTTACCAACAGTCGACAAAGAAGCTGGCTTTGATGTTGAGCTCAAGAGATTTGGATAAAAATTCTAAAATACTTGACAATCTCATCGGAAACATAAATCAAGCGGTGACAGACTCCCCACGAAGGCTCCAGTTGTCAGAAAAAAATCTCCAGGTCCGGCAAAAGAGAAAGATCCGAATCCAACGGACACGCAATGCCAACGTTTTATCATCGATTACTCACCGTCGATATACACGCACCGACGACACACGACAGCGAGCAAGGCAACGGGCTTTACTGACGTGATTTCTACACTGTTCTCTACGCATCCGAATCACGTGCTCTGACAATCAAGTGTTTGTATGACATCGAGAAACTTAGCGCTGCTGTGCGGTTGCGCGAAAGATCGCAATATATTGTGAAGCTCAGAAACCGATAACGTAGATGACATTCATAATTTTGTACTCGAATACATGAATTGATGTAATATTACACGGATATATGCTCGTGTGCGTAAATTTCAGCATATATGTGAGACACGCTGACGGCATTGGTGTCATTTTTGATGTGGTGATTGAATTTCTGACGCAAATGATGATCGTCGGTCAGTGGCACTCGTGAGATAGTGGCGTGTCGTTCTGTTATTTGCCGAATAAAATCATTCGCTTCTTTCTTTAGCCTCGCGTACATTTGCACCCGTCGATTTCATCGAGGAGGAAATTCTCCTCGTTACGTAATAAGTTCAAACGAGCCCCGTAGACTTTGATCGAGTCTCGCGCGGAAAGACGGAAAAATACATTGGCAAAGGAAGGAGGAGGCGAAGACCTTATTGAAAGAAGAAAATATTGTGAAATGGAAGATCTTCCGCAAATGAGAGCTCTCGCTCCCGAACTAATGGGGCCGATATCACGGATGAAAACGATGCGTTTGGAGGTGAGTGGAAGGACTTTTTCTTTCTTTCATTGCGGCCACTTTCAACCGTGACTTTTGACAAATGACAAAGAAAACAAGAGATATGCGCGTGGGATGATCTGACGCGCAGGCGCGCTACGACGCTTCGACTGCGCATGCGTTTCCACGATCGCAGGGTCCTAGACGCGTCCGTAAACTTGATGACCGATTAGAAGTTTCGACCCGAACGGTATCGCACGATTTTCTCTCCGCTCCCTCCCCATCCGTTCCTACTCGGCTTCCTACAGTTCAATTTTTCGACAAACATTATTAAGTCTTGTTGTTAACGCGGATGCGCGCGCAATCGAGTTTCAAAAACGCTTGAATCAGCCCTCGCGCATTCGCTCATATTTGCGGTCCTGTCGTCCCGCTAACGTCCAACGATCACACGCTTATATTTGCTTTAATTGACGATGGTCGCTTAGGTAAAAGCTCATTGAAGGATCTCCATAAGCGGCCAAAAGATTCTCACTTTTGAGAACTTGTTCTTGCGAATTTTTCACTCATCGTTTCAGAATTTGACAGAAAATACTCCCCCCTTTTGTTTCCATTGAAATTTTCAATAAATTCAAGTTTTTTCGAGGTGCTAAATAAAATGTAAACTCGAACACTTCACGAAACCGAACTCTCTGCAAAAAATTAATTTCTATTTACAGTAAAGTACAAGTGCGTGCGAATAGATTGACGAAATTTCAGGTCGGATTATCGAACATTTAATGAAGAATTATAATTTCAAAAATCATAAAATTTATACGGGAGCTTACGGAGATTCCGTCATCGCCGCATTTCTATTCAATAATTCATACACCGAATGTCTCTAAATTCCTGACACAAACTGTCTCACGGATAGAAAAAATGTAAGGAATCCACAGCGAGGATAAAAATAAAGGGTCGCACCGAATGTCTAAAAGACTCAACGATAAAAGTTGGAAAAATGGCAGAAGCAGAGGTTTCCTAATATATATAAACGCGACTTCTCAGAGGTTAGAAATCAGTCCAAATTTCGAGTGCCCCAGTTTGCGACACCAAAAAATACGGTCCTACGAAATACACCTTAAACCGGAAATTTGTGATCGAATAATTTTGAACGTTTGTACTGCAAGGAAAGGGGAAGGAAACGCAGAGCTTGTGTCTCCTCATGGGGGCACTGCTCCCAGAGTTTTTCGACGATGTTATCGAATGGAGTTTACATCAGTCTCATTTAATATGAGATCATTCGATATTGAAACGCACACACGGAACAAAAGTTTTTTTGAATTATAAATGGGTCAATCGATGACCCGATGCTAAATGTAATTCAAGACAGCTGTGAATCGCTGTGGAGCGACAACGCAAGAGCGTCTCCATTATGAAGTCTCCTGTATACGTAATACCGTGGATACGCGTCGAGCTTTCCAAGTTCGCGTGTGTACGACAATAAAAGTTTTTTTCATGAAACCTTGACGAATCGTTAAAAAAATCAAAGATCCTCGATCACAATGAGATTCAATAAGTTTTATGTATTTCAGAATAAAATTTTCATCATTTTTGTGCAATTAATAACTAAAAACGATTCGGAATTGTTTAATGGAATGGAAACTGGAATGGATGAGCCGCGTTTTGGCATGTTTCTTCATTTTTTAAACGAAAAACGTAATTTTTTTAATTCCTTAGTTAATTGCACTCTCCCTGGAACGGTTCGGTACCTTTTTTGTACAATGGCTCAATGACTTCCTTCTTTCTCTCTCCTCATATAGATCAGCTTAATAGTCAGAGGCTCATAAAAGAGCCTCAAACTCGTGGAGGAGGTTTAAACTGATAAAAATCATTTTTCCCATTTTTTGTTCAACTAAAGATACTCTTTGTATCAATTAACTCAACAAGGTCGATTAGCAGCATTATCCAATCGAGGATAACTTTCCAATCGAGGATAAAGTTTTGGTATAAGCGTTGTGTGCCAATAAATGCTTTTCGGAGATGTGATTTTTTTTCGAATTGATTGACGAAAAAACAGTTTTACATATTTTTGTTTTGAATTTGGGCTTCGAAAGAGTAGCAATCGAAAGAAGCTTCTCGCAGTTATTTCTGAATGTAGCTCAATCGCCTTTCGACAATGTGCCCACCAGCCCGAATCGATACGCGTTTATATTAGGGCGATGCAAAAAAATCGATATTTTTTTTTTATCGGAGCTCCAACGGAAATCGCTAGTAACTGATTGTGATTTTTCATTCATTAGCCTACATTTATTTTCCATCAGAATTCAGTCAAAACATTTAACCGATTTTTATAAAAAAATGGGAAAACTAAAAAATTCGCAAATTCGTTATTTGGAACGGAGAATTTGGATTCGAAAGATATTGGAAAAACTATTTTTCCAAAATACTTTCACCCCTTCTTTTGGAACAGGGTGTCTAATTTGGACCAGAACAGAAATTTCATGACTTTTAAGGCTTTTTAAGTCAAGGAACAGGAATTTTTCATGACTTTTCTTATGGTTCTGATACTTTTTATTCATCTTTTAATTATAAAAAAATTCAATAAAAATAACAAAGAAATGATATTTTTGTTGAAATAAAGAATCTTTTTTTCTTACAAACTATTCATTCGATATTCGTTTTTATATCGATGATGAGTATTGACGAACCAGGCATTGTCGCCACCCCGCGAATTTTGAAATCATGTTGAAGAAAACCAAAAAATCGACAATCACAATGAGCGTTGCAGAGATCTTAAAAAATCAGGTTGTTTGGTCATTTTTCATGACATTTAATGATTTTTTCAGGTCCGAGTGTAATTTCATGACATTTAAGAATTTTCATGACTTTTCAGGTCGTTAGACACCCTGTGGAAGGAAGACAAAAATTGCCATTCGTAGCCACACGTTTTTTAATCTCATAATTTATAGCTTTGAATTTTTTTGAGAGTCACAAAATTTTATTAAACTGCTGATTTCATGGAGCACTAACACTTTCTTCTAGGAGAGCAAAAAAAAAATTTTGCTTCGCGATATCTGAGAAGAAACAGGAAAATATCGAAAAGTGACTTGAGCTTTACCTAAAGAATTTTTAAAAAATCTTAAATTTTGGAAAAATAACTTTTATGTACTAACGATTTCCGTTGGAGCTCCAGGAAAAAAAAATATCCATGTTTTTAGCGTCACCCTAATGCATATATAATCATGAGAAATTTTTCCCAAACAGTTTTTCAGCTGAATTCGCGGATGAATTATTCGGTGAAATTTGGTAATGTAAATTGGAAATAAAATATATTTTCAGGGAGAAAATAAGTCTTTTGACGGCCCTGCCGCGATACTTTAGTTGCACGACGTTGCCTGGAGCGAACGTTACTGCGATGTGACTCATATATCGCCGAGCGATCTCTCCTGGCTAGGCGCATTACGAGTTGCGCCGGTCGACGTTTATATCTTTTGTGAAAAAAAAAAGAAAAAAAACCATACGGAAGAGCAAAAAACAGGGTTTTCTGTGTTAACGCGATAGCATGAAAATACATCGGAGTGTCATCGGATTCGAAAACATCGTTGAGCAGCAAGTTCGATCTCTTGGAATTTCCCTCTAACGTTTTTGACATCGACGCTTTGAAATTCGCGCGCCTTTCGCTCCTATGGACACTTATTTCTGGACGTGAATACAAGGATCGAAAAAGAGTCGATAAGATTTGCTTGGTCACGCAATTTAATCTTACTTTTTCAATCATTCAAAAGTACGTCGTATTATTATCTAAAAGTGAAAGAAAAAAAACGAGGAAACAAGTGCATTTGGTGCGTCGATTTTTTTTATTGGACAAGTGTTTTTTTTGTTGTTGTTGTTGTTGTTTTTTTCGTCGTCGTCGTCGTCACATTGCCACCGAACGCAATAAGAATCATAGCACTGCAAATGCTTCTCAAATTTATGCCATAACACGTTCTTATTCAATGACAAACAAAAGCACAAAACAAGGTCAAAACTCGTCAAGTACACTCTTATCAAGGGACCTATATATTAGTGACAATATTCCATAAATAACTTTTAGTATAATATTTTGAAAAGGCAAGTTTTCTAGTGTCCCGTAGTCGATGATAACCGACGAATTACTTATATAAAAATTGCATGTCAAAATAATAGAATTGTAGAAAATGAAGTAACGAATGTTCACGAATACACTATCACTGTTGAAAATTGTCACTTTCAAAAATCACGGTGATTAGTTTGGAGCTGAAAATGTTGCACTTGTCGAGAAATTTTCAGTGACGCGTCCTCAAGTTCTGTCCGTATACATGTTCGAATCACGTTCGAATCGTTTATTCTTTTGCGCTTAAACTTAGGAAAAAGAACGGCTCGTTCAAGTCCATGACCTGTCAATTTTGCGACGCGCAATTTTACGCTTTCAAAGTATTGGTACGCGTGTGAATCAGTGTTTCGCGACGAGTCACCAACGCTCGCTGTACGGTCGCGACACATCGCTGCTCTTCTATTGCTACGTCATATACGTATGGCATTAGTCCGCCTCTGTTGGCCGGCTGGGTACTAAGAGACTGAGCGTCGAACGCAAACTGGCGTGTGATATTTTCCTCGAGAGTATAGTGTCAGTGAATATAATCGTCTTGTATGTTCTACCTGTTGACAGTTCGTCGAGAATCGCGCGATTGAAGAAAATGATGAAATAATGGACTAAAGGATGATACACGTGTCGAGACCTGGCTCGATACAGCAGCCAGAGCACAATTATGGAATACGCGTTTAATTTTACTTCTCTTAACGTTCATTGAAAAATAAGCTCGAGTGATCTCAAAACTTCAAATTTAATAGTGTAACAGAAACTCAACTTGAATAACGATTTTACACGTTAAGCGCGGTAAATACGATTTCAATTGGCGATGAAAAAGAATACCAGCTCTCTGTGGTCCTGCATGATTTTGAGGTTATTTTGGTACGTTTGTAACTGACCTACACTCGGACTGCGACGAATTCGAATCGGAGCGTCTTTATTTCGAATCTGACGTTCCGACGAACAGGTCGTGCCCATTTTTACTCTCTCTCTCTCTCTTTCTTATGTGTTTTCTCAACTTTTTTCATTTTTTAAATGTCGGTTCTGATATAAAAAAAGACACAATCCTAACGCTTGACAGATGAGAGGGCTCGCGTATAAAGTAACCTCAAAATCGTCAGCTGATCGCGGATTGATATTCCCTGGTTTTTCTATACGTTCTCCGAAATTTGAGAATTTATGTTTTTCCCTTTGTTATTCAAAGTGTTACGACGTTTCCATTAGGTAGAGATATCAAAAAGGAGTAAAATTCAAGACTGTGCTGACGAATGGGAAAATGTTGGACCTGCTGTTTGTACTTAATGTCAAAGCTGATCCTCTGTGACAGCTCAATTACTAAAGCAATTGACTGATTCGTATTGAAACTACTATCCACTTTATTTTTCTGCAAAATTAAAAAAAAAGTGTTATTAAGACGGAAAACATTCTGTGATTGAAGATACATCCAGTGGTATAATTCTGAAAAGTGAACAAATTCTCTTCCGTTAAAATGTTGTGTTTGAAGAAATTGTACAGCGACGAGCTGCTTCAGCTTGCTCTGTTGCTTTCGCTGTTGCGCGTCGATCCTGAATCTTATCTCGGCTTGGATACTCTCAGCATTAGAGTTGGATCGCTCAATCTCAACAACGGCTCTGGTTGGCACACCGACGCTCGAACTATTGTCCACCGACCAGTTTATGTTCATCCAAAAAATCTTGATTCTATGCTCCTGAGCTATGAAAGAGATCTCTTCGAGGACCTCAACTCCCTTGGACGTTACAACAGATTGAACTCTGCCCAAAATAACATACACGCTTATTTGTTGAACATTGAAGAATCTGGAAGAGACGCAGCGGTTGCCGGACCCAGCATTTCAGCTTCAACCGACCCAGCCAGAAATGTCACTTCTCCCGATCCACCAAGTTCTGCTCATAATCCTGAAGAACCAAGCGTCACCCCTGCCGAACTCACTCAAGAGGTACCGTTCACTGACAATTTCCAACAATTTTGAACTAGGAACATCATTTTGCTGTTACATTTGCAAACTTTAGTCTGCAATATTGAAAATTCTCATTGTTGAGACACAACAAGTTTCTCTGCTGTGAGACAAGATTCTTCAGATTATTTGGAATTCTTCAATTGGGGTCTGACGAAGCAAACTTTTTAAATGAAGAAGATTCAACTAGTTTATGCAGCCCAAAAATAATAGCAAAATTCTTTATTTCCAACATTTGTTAAATTTTTAATCCTTGAACTTTTGCTATTATCCAATAGGACGACTCTCTGTAAATCATTCAAGCAAATGAAAATAATCTCATAGGTTATCTACACAAAAGTTGTTTCTATGAGCGATGCCTTTATGTTGACATATCATGGAATTCTTTGGACTCTGCAGACACTTGCATATTTCCATACTGAACACAAATGAAAACACGAGCGCGAATAGTCTTCAGTAGTGAGATTTAATGACGTTCCTTCTCTTCTCGTTCCTTGACGGTCGACATACGTGTATAAACAGCAACTTCGATCGTTCCATCGTTTTTCTTTGTCTCCGCTCGTTGCGTTTTTATCCTCATTTGGCAGGCGTTCAAACGCATTTTACTTTTTGTAAACATTAGGTCCACGTGGCACGAAACATTTTGTATCTCGCTCTGTTTATTTTTGACGTTTTCGTTTCCGTTGAATATTCGCGGTCACCCGCCAACGCCTAGACAAACCATGAATCCAATCAAGGTCGGACGTGCTTCGGGAAAAACAATGCTATTGCAACGCGATCTTGGAAACTCTGCGTCAAGGTTGTGCAAATATTTATTCACAAATGCGTCTCGAAAAAAAATGTTTCTTCTTATCAATTATCTTGAGAGACTTCTTTCAATACCGGAAAATATTAAAATCTTTAAATAATCACGCGCTGACCAAACCATGTGGGTGAATTATTCGAATGCAATTGAGATTAAATTTTTCAATTATTTAAATAATTGAATAATTATTTGTTTATTTAATTAATTGAATTAAATAATTGAATCAAAATAAATTAAAAAATTAAAAATTAAATAAAAAATCTCATAAGGGATTGTCGTTATGATAACACCGACTTGTGTAATTTTTTATCTAACTATTCCTCAATCGATTATTCACGCTTCATTCTTCATATGGATTATTTAGAAAAATCAGAGGATTTTTTTTTATTTCAGTAAGAAAATGAGTTCGAAATGATCGAAATATTTCATTTGCGCTCTCAACGATTCGCGAGTTATTGGCTTGAAAATAATCGCATTCAACTTCGATACGGAGAAACACGTTTAACATATATGCAAATATACCGTTACTTCTCGAAAACCGTACAACGGAATTTGCCGTGAAATTTTCATAGTTTTCGAAATCATAAATTCTGACGATTTGATCGTGAGACCCGAATCTTTAAAATCTTTTTAATTAATTCTTCATTCTTTTAGGTCTTAGAAAATGACATAATGCAAACGGGTTGTATCCAAATTTGCATAAACTTTTTTACCTTTATTTCCAAACTGCGTATGAGCTTTATTTTTATTTGAGTCAATATTCTGATAAAATGAATTACCCGAAACAATCGATACGTTTTGGTGCCATGATTATTAGGGTAGTGCAAAAAAAGTTTTTTTTCCTATCTCAAAAGTTTCTAGAAGGTATAACAATAACAAAAATTCTCCTGTAAAGGCAGCTTCGTATTTTGATTCTCCGAGACGGATTTTCTTTTTTCCATATAAATGAAACGTGAAAAATTTTAAACATGTAAAAAAGAATTTAATTTCATACAAAAAAATGTCCATTGAAATAGTGAGGAAAATTTTTTCAACAGTTTCATTTGAAGAAGACAGAAAAAAATATTTTTCACGTGGTATTTATATGGAAAAACGAAAATCCGTTGAGCGTCTCGTAGAGGCAAAATATGGAACTGTCCTTGCAGGAGAATTTTTGTTATACCTCCTAGAAACTTTTGAGATAATAGGATTGGAAAAAAAAATAAAAAATGGTTTTTTTGGACCACCCTAATGATTATAGAAATTGACAATTTTTCTATAATCATTAGAACTCGGACAGCTGGCTTATTTCAGAGTCGAACCAATTGGTTAGTGACTATTCGGATTTTGTAAAAAAAAATAGCATGTTTACCGAAATTTTGATGCACAAATAAAAATAAAAAATATGAGGTGAAAAAATAAATACGTAAAAAAATAAAAACGAAACTTGGCGAGTGCGTGTTTGATGGATTTTCGCGTATTGGCTTCTGGCTATTTATCAAGGAAGGATTTTTTCCCGAGACGAAACTTTGGTTTCTCGCTGAGGACAGCTTCCTCTTATTTTGTTTTGAACACGAGTGGTATGCAGAAATTAAAAATAACTCGGCTGGAACTGACGTCGAGAGGAAACTTGAAGAAGAGACCGAAATTACAATCGCAAAGTCCGATTTTTCTTTCTGCGTTCTCCTCCTCCTCCACTTTGACCCTCTTCTTATTCATATTATTGTTCTTTCAAATTTTATTCGACTCTGGATTTTTTTCACTCGTGGCCATGTCAAATAAACTTTCGGTGCAAACATCCTCGTGCTGGTATAGGCAAACGAAGAGATTCTGAGCAGACTCTGGTCGTTTTTTTTCCTCGTCTTTTCATTTTTGGACTCAGACTCTGCACTGGTCCAAATCCTTGCACATCTATGTGACCTTGTGGCAAAAAGAGGAACGTCCTTCGTCTCTTTGCGCTCTATACACCGCCGCGTTTCCTTTCTCTTCGGGATTTCGCTCACGCCATTTGGCTGACTTTTTCGCATCAAATACAGTACATACGTGTTCACGTGTCATTCGACGTTAACTCACACGCGCATTTTTACACTCGGAGATTTGTCTCTTTTTCGCTGGGAGGCTTTTATCATCTCTCACCTACGGCTTTTACAACTTTTATGTTCAAGTTTTTTCATCCACACGCGAAAGAAGAATCTCGTGCTTGCCAACAGTCTTACGAGGCTCGATTTATACGCCGAATATAACATTACTAAAATTACTATTAACTTGAGAAATCTCAAATGCTATTTCGCTCTCGTCGAAATCGAGGATGCAGATAAACGATTTAAAAGCGTTTAAGGTCGATCAAGCCCGAAGGATCGTATTTTATGGGTGTTTAAATTGGCTCGATATTTACTTCCTAATTAAAATGATGCTGAATTCTCCAATTTCGTTCCCTGTCGAATTTGCAATTTGTAGTTTTTCAACCTGCACCGATACTTCGTGAAATAAACAAATTGGTCAATTATAGATGTTTTTTTTTCTTCATTTCGTTGGACGCCTACGTTGCAAACTTCAGCGTCGTCTAATTAAAGATATTATCACTCTAAATTAATGTCAGAGTTGTTAATTCGAAATTGTAAATAAATTTTTTCAACTTATCTTTTGGCGAATGAAATTACGAGCCATTAATTAATCGGGGATCCATCACTGACTCAACCCGAATTTTCATTCGTTCCTGCCAAAAATACTACAGTTTTTTTATGTAAAAAAATCACATTAGAGAACGCAAAGGGAAATAGATGAAGAAAAAAATATTAATAAAAAAACAGAAGGCTGTGACAGGACAAGCCATGAAGAAACAAAATGCTGAAATAAGCAAATGTGAGATCACATGCAAGAGTGCTCATTAACGACGCTGAAGTTTGCAACGTTGGAGTCCAACGAAATGAACGAAAAAAACATTTGCCTTTCACCAATTTTTAATTTCACGAAGTATTGGTGCAGGCTGAAAAACGATGAATTGGAAATTCGACAGAGAACAAAATTGGAGAATTACTGAAATTATTGGGGAGTTTTTTTAGATCATTTCGTTGGACTCTAACGTTGCAAACTTCAGCGTCATGCTCATTACCAATTTCGTTCAATCTTCAAGAAGGGTGGATCACGAGATCAAAATAATCAGAATTTGAACGACACTGAAGTTTGCAACGTTGAAGTTCAACGAAATGAACGAAAAAAATATTTATAATTCATTATTTTTTTATTTCACGAATTATTGATGTGGCTTGAAATATGACGAATTGGAAATTCGACAGGGAATAAAATTGGAGATTTACTGGAATTATTTGAGAGTTTTTTTAGACCATTTCATTGGACTCCAACGTTGGAAACTTCAGCGTCATAGAATTTGATAAAATTTGGTGATAACATTCTTTAACATCAAGTACACAAATACAATTTTTTTTCAAATTTTTTTACCACATTGTTATCGAATAATTGAGCTTTAAATCGAAGTTCTTATGCACGAGATGTATAACTGTATACATATGTAAACTCTATGCTTATACACGTGAACTTTAGTGTTCAATTACTTGAGAGCTATGTAGTAGAAAAATAATCTAAAAAAATGTAGGTATATTATTTTATATATTTTTAAAGAATACATTAACCAAATTTTAGGAAATTCTTAATATTTTTAACATGGTATCTTTATTCCTAGCAAGACAATCGTCTCGAGTTTTTTCCCAGACCTTCATTATATATAATACTTCATTGTTACTGTGTACTTTTTCATAAACTTCGTAAGAAGCGTTCATTCGTTATATTAAAAGATGAACGATTTTTTACGCATAGTCCCTATAACCCGGTGTATTTTTGTTCGTATTTAAACACGTTTATCTCAATTATCAATAAGACGACGAGCCGTTTAAGATTTGATTCGCGTGTCAGTCAACTAGCCATTTAAACTCTGAGTAAATTTCAAGACGTCTCTAACAAAATCGTTTCGTGCATAAACTGCCTTAATTACCCCACAAATTTGCTTTCGTAATCGCTAACTTGAAATATTTTCCTGAGTTATTCGACTAACCAGAAAGTGCCCAAGTTTCAAAAGTCATGTTAAAATATATCCGACGCTCAGACGAAACTAAATATTTTCAAGTTGAAGTAAAAAAACGATTAATGAACATCACGAAAATAAATAATCTTGGACGGAGAGGATGAAAAGAAAAGATACCGTGTTCCATCATTGGATAACCATCGTGATCGTTACTAAGCCTAACATCCATTTTCATGAAAGTGAAGAAAACAAATCCCTATGCAAGAGCTAAATCGTATTTGACTCTCATGAATATTCACAGCTTCTTCCAGAGCATGAGGAACCCTGGGAATCTGATTGTGAGCGCCCCCCTCCCCCCACTTTTTATCGCTGGAAAAATCTAATTTTCCAGTTCAAATTCCCTTCCCGTGGACTTTTTAACGGCGCGTCTTGATTCCATTGTTACCGTTAGCATTTGATGAAATTTTCAGATTTTACATACATGTACGAATGAATAGCTACAATCCTTATTGACCCTCGTAGTCGTTGGACTTGTGCAGGTCGACGCCATATCGACGCAGCTCGATCTGGGTCGCTTCATTAAAATTTCTTATTTTGCACTCCGAGTTTTGTCTCTCCCCCCCCCCCCCCCCCCACCCTCCGCCGCCATCATTGTTTAAGCAGAGAATGGCCTTCGTCGAGAAAAATGGGGAAAAAAATCGGATTAGTCTACGATCGGGAGTCATCCGGTGTTGGAGCGCGACGACGATGGTTTGGTTTGAACCGATTGCAAAGTCCACTCTCAAGTTTTTCGAATCGATGCGCACCGAACGTGAATCACGATGCAGAGGGATTGAAGCTTAGGCTCTCGTAACACCTTAAACGACTCGGACGCGCGGCCTCGTTTTTACCTCCACGTCATTTAAGGAGCTGTTCGGGTTTATTGGAGTTTTTCTTTATTTTTCGTTGCTATGAGATCATCGCGGCCTTTATTTTTCGCGTTCTAAACCCATCGCATCCTAGCTCGACTTACAGAGAGGCGATCAATTCGCGTTATCTGGCTCAGTGGGCCACCCGACGCGTGTGCTCAGTGACCTTCGCTTCGATCTCCCGTCTCTCCCGGAATCGATTATCAATTTCTCACAGTAATGTAGCCCGAAACATTCAAAAATCGCGCAATTTACAAGCGAAAAACCTGTCGCTCTTTCGCTGTCTCCAACGAAAAAAACAGCCTCTCTCGATCTTCTCCCGCCCTCCGTGAGACACGACTCCGAAGACACTCGCGATACACGTGCCGCTCGTGTATACGCTCTATAAAAAACTAATCGCGTTCGCTGATTGTCTCGTTCCCCTGGCTCGATATGCTCTTGAATAACCCCTGACGCACGTGGTCCGTCCTTCACTCTTACCTCCGACATCGATCTCTTATACACACAAATTCATTAACAAGAATCTCGAATGTTTCAAAAGTTCGTGGCGCTCGCTCTTCGTAAATAACCATACACTTTAGTAACAACATATAAAACGATTATCGCTTCACATTTAGAATGCTGTAACACAATACTTTTAAGGAAGTTGAGGCTGTACAGTCATTTTTTTTACCCAAAAGTTATGACCTGTACCTTTCAAAAGTTAGGCCAGTTTACAGTTTGACGATGTTGCATACACTTTAAAGAAAAGTTGGGGGAAAAAAGACGAAAAACTGGTGAGAGCTCAGTCGAAAACACGAACGGTGACGATCCTAGCCTCAAAAAACTGCACGGGAAACAGATTATTATTAATATAATCTCAGCAAATCTCCTAATAAATCTGAAAAAAATTGACATTATTCAGCAAGCCTTGCTCATGTTGCCCAAAAAATTTCATATTTTTAGCATCATTTTTCACGGAGATCTCACTGAATGTGTCTTGACTTCCATAAGATTACATGTTATTTGGCCCAAATTGTTATTGATTTTTCTCAGCAACAACGCTCCTAAACTGTCTGAAAATTTAACCAATTTTTTTTGTACACTTCACTTTATAAGATGCAATCGGTTTAAAAGCGATGACATCATTTTCATTCTGATGCCTCAACTTCCTTAAACCCAGACAATTACTGGATGGAACAATTACAGAAATGCCAAAACCGTGGAATGCGTGCTATTTTAACCTGTAGGCACCACACCGGTGCAAATTTGCACCCACGAAAATTTCAAGCATCTAAAACTCCGAAATTCCTTTCTTCAATTTGCCTGTTTTTCTATAATGAAACTTTGTTTTTCAATTTTTTGAATTATTGTATAATCGATTACTATAAGGAATTGTCACCCCTAAAAAGTCTCGTAAGGTTAATTCCACACACTCGCGGATGAAATAAAAAATTTTGAAGAGTCGAAGTACAAATTTGCACCAATGTGCGACCTACGGGTTAAAGTGCGATAGATAGTACACAAGAGTAAACAAAGATTAAAATACAACGTATGCATAATGATTTATAAAATGAAAAATGGTCTGACGCCTGACCGAGAAAATCGAACTTGCGGACGAAAAAGATCGATACAGTACGAGACAAAGAAATTACATTTATGTAAACAGATCGAAAACAATAAATGAACTGAAGTGTTTGACTTATAAAGGATTTAAAATGTACAATGAACTGCCTGAAAACGTAAAAAAAGCAAGAAATTAAAAAATTTTTAAGCAACTGATGGTAGAATATGTGAGAATGGAGGAAACACGATAAAATAACTGATAGTGAAGCTAAATGGAATTAATTATTAAATAGAAATGACTAACTAACAGGGAGTGCGCTGAATAAATTTAATTCAGTAATTCAACCTCGTTGATCCTCCCGGCCTGATAATTTCGAAATTGTGTAGTTCGTCTGAATTTCTTCTTGCCTAGCGTTGTTTTCAATAATACAATGAACTTTTTCCGAACCAATTGATCAATTAAACGAAATGAATTGAAGGTAGAATATTATTTTTTATCATTTACTCAAGTTCCAGTTAAATTTCTCTTTCGCGTAAATTCTTGAGAGCGAGTTGCTGTCATTGGGACATTTCGGAGCGGTCAAAATAACTTCGGAGTCGTTATTTGACTCGAGCGCACTTGAGCTGGGTGTTATAGCGAAGTGTCCCAATCGGAAATTGGAGTCGCGGGGAAGCGATTAACGACTGATTCATAAGCCAAAAACAAAAAACTTTATAAAACTGCGTTCTTTCGTCTGCCTGAAAAATAATGAACCTCGAGAATTTTCTGCACGAAAAAGCGAAAAAATTTGCACTCAATCGTTCGCCCTAATAAACAAATGCTTTGGCATCGTCTTCGCGTCGATTCGCCAAGGTCAGAGTCTTCGATCGCTTTCGAACCATTCCTGAAGTAGGTTAACGGGGGAGTATAAGTTGCACGCACTCGCTGCAAGTGTGAAGGAAGGGGGAAGAAATGTGCAGCGTTTTCCTCGCGCATGTAAGAGTTTCCGAAAAGATCCGGGCCATTTGTCACTCGCAGTGCGGCGAGAAAAACGCACGAATACTTGTCTGAATTTCTATCGCAATAATTTAGTCTCTTTACCTTCGGTAAACGAGGCCAAACACGAGGCTGCTCCGAATTTCCGATGTTTTTTAACGCGCTCTTTTCTTCTTC
The DNA here is from genome assembly GCF_019457755.1 of Venturia canescens. NCBI lineage: Eukaryota > Metazoa > Arthropoda > Insecta > Hymenoptera > Ichneumonidae > Venturia > Venturia canescens. The sequence continues at coordinate 21,089,246 of NC_057422.1, read as the reverse complement.
CGATTTCTCGCAGATAACTCCCGTGTACACTTGTTTTTTCCTCTCCTTAACGAGGGTTTACAGTCTAATTTTCGGTCCCCGATTATTTTTAATATCGAGGCCAATGCACGGGAAAAGCGCAACCGTGCCGCGTGCAAATACGACGTACTCAAACTTACGTATTTATTTACACATGTAGCCTCATGCAGAAATACTCGTACACGCGAATCTCTGCTTTTTTACTCTCCTGTACCTTGATGCGCCATCGCAAAAATTGCGGACGAAGTTAAAACAGCGATAATAATAGTCGCGTCGTCGAGGCGCGGTTCCGCGAAAACATATATTTAAGTACATGACTCTTCCCTCTCCATCTTTTTTCGTACCGATTTCGCTGACGAGTACCTTAACATCGTTGACATTAGCTAAAAACTCTTCGCAGCGGATGTTCGCCGTCGTAATTCCGAACTCGGGAAACGCGTATTTTTATAATGAGTTATCCGATACTTTGGACCATTGGAAAACGTACTCTTCTCTTTTAAGGGAGTTCATCTGGTACCGAGTTAGTCGAAAGAAAAGTTATTACGACTGGCGCAGTCGGTCCACTGAGTTTGGCGACGTCGCGACCTCGTGACCTGTATACTGTTATTGACAGAATTTTTTTTCACGCACGTTCATGTCATAATCGGTGTTCAAACGTTTGGCATAATTAGAACATGGCAGAAATGTCTAAAAAACAAGTTTTTATTAATTCCATCAATATTTTTTCACCCGTCCTTCATATTTCATTGGAAGTCCCTAGTGTGAGTTGCGTGGATCGGAAAACGTAGTCTCCGGTTTGAAAAAGCGCGCGGTTGCCACGTTGCCATCGTGAAAGTAACATTTCGTAGAGTTAATCTTTCAATAATCACTATTTTTCGTAAAAAAAATCATTAATTGCGAACTTTATAAGTATTGAATGGATTTTACGAAGCTGTAAACATATTCTTCAGATATTTTTCTATCACTGATGCAAAAACTGTTTGTCAATACCTGCAAATTTCATATATAAAGACGGGAAAACCATTGAAACTTAATTACAAAAATTAAAAAAATAAACTTAAAATTTTGACGGGACATTTTATTATTATTTGTTACTGTATTCAAATTTTTTAATCGAAATCTCTTTGTTAATTCGATTACTGGATGAACTCTCTTGACAGAAGAACAAACGTTCCCCAGCAATTGCGAAATTTATCTATTTTGACAGAAAATAAAAAGATGAACACGAACTTCTCCACAGTTCAACGAGCGTCGGACGATGAAGAACGACATATTCTGCATTAAGGAGATCATCGCGAGTTCACAATCTGCCCCTCGTTCGCGTGCACAATTTGCTGGATTGCTTAAGAAATGCTATTTTATTAGAGCATGCTTCCGATGCATGTTGAATCTTGATAAATTCTTCTGTTATTTTCTTTTAATACATAAACTTCGAACTGCACACCGGTGATAAACGGAAAAATTCGTTGGAATTTTGGATCGTGGAAATCCAATGAAATTCCTTTTTTTAAATTTGGCATACGTATTTTTTAACATATGAACAACACCTCTATAAAATTTTAACAAGCTTCACCATCCCGAACCCGAGATATATGTAATTGAAGTTGACTCAACTAACACGTAACATATGCACCATGCATAAGCAAACGGCACATTATTAATTCTACCGCTAGTACTAAAATTAGGAAGTTTATAAAAAACGAGGAGGAACTAGAGCAGGATATCACAGATATTGTGAAAAAAAAATCAAGGTGATTGACCATCTAGTTTGACAGATATAGTCTCGAGAAGTACGAAGGTTTAGGCTGCATACGATATATTTTGCAAGCGAACAAGCGAATGTCGTCTGTATAGGCAACCTTTTCTGTATGTTGAAGCGTAGCCCGGATAGTTCCGTCAAAAAATTTACTCGCGATGTCAGATCAAAAATACTTTTAGAATAAATTTTACGAAAGCAAATGATATTTTTACTATATCTGCTGGCACCGAGTACGTATATAGGCTCTTTACAAAGTTATTGATTATGATCCGAACGAATTATCAACCCTTTTAATATGCAGATGGTACATAACTTTTGGTTGGGGCTGTCGTAGGGAATCGACCTTAATGCTGCCTTTAGTTTTTTCTTCCTTCATAGAAACTTGCCGTTTCGATCGAACTTGCTGTTCGTCCGTAGTTTGGGTTTGAAACACGGTAAATACGTGTTTTTGTTGTTATGCGAATGAAAATGATATAATTCCGATGGAACTTCACGTAACTTCGAATTTGATTTTGAATTGAAAAAAAACTTCAACGTTAGTACTCCTCCTTGTCGGTCGAGCTCAATTCTTATTTCAGCGGCAAATGGTCAGTAATGAGGGATAAAACTCTAATGAGATTTTAAAATCGTTTAGATCAACGGGCATTTGTGTTGCTCGGAGACTTTCGCTATGAACAAGTAGGAAACAGAAAAAAACGTGGAAACTTAGTTAGTTACAATTCCCCCCTCATGCCTAACGACGATAAAAACACATAAGGCAATATCAGAGATACAGGTACGGGAGATGCAGGTACGCCTTCTTTTTAAGGCTTATTCGTGGATATTGAGTCGTAGCAGAAAGTTCGAAAACGCATTTTTTTTATGAGAGTCTAAAGAAAATGAAAAAATATAGAAAATGTTGCAAACTTGAAATCCTAATGACGCTGAAGTTTGCAACGTTGGAGTCCAACGAAATGATAAAAAAAACTCTCCAATAATTCTAGTAATTCTTCAATTTCGTTCCCTGTCGAATTTGCAATTTGTAGTTTTTCAAGCTGCACCGATACTTCGTGAAATAAATAAATTGGTGAATTACAAATATTTTTTTTCCTTCGTTTGGTTGGACTCCAACGTTGCAAACTTCAACGTTGTAAATCCTAATGATAATGATAGCGAAAAGCTGATGAATAATTTGCACTGAAAAAGGGATGGAGAATTTTGTCAAAAAAAATCATTTTTATCTCGAAAACTCAACGAGCTTGTGTACTGAAATCCGCTTTTTCTGTTTACATTCGCCGATAGAATTATGATTGAATTTATCAATAAAAGAAATTGAATGCTGTTGTCAAACCCGTACAATTGCTTTTGTTCATATTCTCGTTTGATTGCAACGAAGCCAAACCAGATATCACCTTTCACCATGATTAACCGAGGAAAAAATGTATTCCGAAAAAACGCTACGCTCAGCATTTCGTAGTCGCCAGCTTTCGATTTTCACATACACGCTAATTTTCTGTTTGGCAACCTGCCACTTTCGACTGTTCGAGACCTCTAAAAAGTACAAGGAGAACGTTGATCCGAGTTCAATGTTCGAGCCGTAAAAAAACTCCAATTTCCTCACGAACTAGTAGCTCGATGAGAGAAATTCAAATAACGGTTCACACAATTTTGGAGAAATAGAGGTCACTATGGAGCATACCAAACTGACAGAACTTGATTACACACAGGAAAAATTCAATTTTTTTAACAACGAACATCAAGCATGCGGAGCCTTCCGTCCCAACATCACCGGATTTGATAACTTTAAACAAACAGAAGAAACAATTTAGAGTTAGATATGGTACGGTCGCATTGACCGAACTTTTAGAAATGTCTCCTCGATAAGTGTTTGAAACAACCACCAAGTCTCAGAGTTCCGAAGAAAAAGTTTCTACTGCGCAATCACAATAAGAAAATCCCCGAGACAATCTTTAAACGATTTCTTCAATCTTTAAACAATCGAAATTTATTCGGTGGAAGTGGCTTTCGAGTTGGAAGAAAGTTAATTATTTATTGGCTGTCAGTCCATGTCGACAAGCGTTCATATTTCTGTCCATATTAATTTTTCGTCATTGGCCTTGGTAAATTAATCTACTTACTCTTACGATGTAGATTTCTCTTATCTACATTCATACGTGGGACGAGATAGGCAAATTTACCTCGAACAGAATTGTCCCCACTGCGTGGTCCCTCGTGAGCCTACAGGCATCGTTTCAACTCTCATTTCCTAAGTCGCGTATATGTTTGTCGTACAAACAGCCCGATCTTTGCCCTATCAAGAGTATGAAAAAGTCCGAGCAACGATATTCCATTAATTGTCGTAGACTTCAGTCACGGAAGAGTCGAGTTTTCATTACTCAATCGCGGAGGTCAGTTTTTCTCGGCAATTAGTACCAGTTTTCCACCGAAACGACCACGAAATGTAAACCAACCTAGTGCTTGACGGAGCTGTTGAATGATTTAATGAATTCAGTGAAGGGCGAAAAATCAATTCAGAAATAATGCCGACCAGTTTTCTCCACGATTCTTGATCGGATGAAGTTCTTAAGAAACATAGCGTGCTCAAGGTAAGCAAGCTTTTTTAATTGTGAGCCAACTTAAAAAAAAACACTGTTTTTTTAGTATCTTTTTTTCTCTTCAGCAACGTTGAGCTATAATTATATCACATTTGTCGGAGAAACCGTTCTGCGCCTGCGGAATTCTATTCCTGCTCTTATATAATATTTTTGTTTCTTGTATGAACGATTTTCAATATCGATGGGATCGGAATTGACAGTGACAATCGTCATCTCTATACGTTTGGGCTCTGCATTAGAGCGGACATTTAAAACCACCTTTTGAGACTTTTTGTGAAACCGATTTACGCGTCGTCGAGATACGCGACGAAATGTGTGAAGTAAATTGAGTGTGGAGTTTTAATTTGTGTCCCAACGATGCCAGCTCCAGTGACACGCTTTCTAGGGGGTTTTTGAATAAAAGAAAAATCGCGAGTGATGGTGAAGAGCTGAAAGTCTCGTGAACCGTGAAATTTATATCCAACGAATACGAATTGACACATCGACACGGAACATTTGAGAAATCAAAGTGCTGTAATTGCACTGGCTATCCAAGTTCGGATTAATCGGTGACGTCACTACAGCACTTTCCTCGCGATGGAATCACGACCTCGTGCCGATTTTTCGCAACTACTATTCTCGCCATAGTGGTTCAACGTACCATAGCTAATCCCTCATAACACCTCCGTATTTCCAAACAAAAAACAAGCTCCAAGTGTTACGTATCGCGAGCGCTCACCGCGATCGCAATTTTATCGATTCGGTTCGCGCTCGATGACGCATCTGCTTCTCTGTTTTGAAGGCCATGCCGGAAGTTCAGAATTTATAAATTCAGAGATATCGATCGTGCGGCATATTCAACCGGCTGATTCAAACGAATTTGTCATTCATCGATCTCAAAACATATTTGGTGGATCCAATTCGATCGCGATCCAATTCGAATCAAGGTCTCTGATTCGACTTCCAAACTTTTGGGGAGATGAGCGTTTCAGTTTAACCGCGAAAACATCGAAAAAGAAAATTGCCCAATTTTGTCAACTATTTTATTCCCGATTGCTGCATGATTTTTAACGTTTTATCTTTTCGTCAAAGGGATCCGCGCCGAATGAGTGTTCCTCATACTTTCACAATGCAGAATCCAAAACTTATCGCTTCAATCATTTTATCGAATGCGCAGCGTTCGGATCGCTATAAGAATCGACCAAAAAGTAACCAAAAAACTGTCCGTTGCTCTCCAACCATTATACGAACTTCAGTCTCAACGACGCGTATACACACTTTCCTTGCCCCGAGTCGAAATTTCGAGCCTATTTTGATGCTCCCCCAGTAGGAGGTAAAGGCACTACAGTAGGACATAAAACAATGTAAAATGAACTCCTACTTGACGCTTAATAAGGGGACAAATTTCCCTTTTCTCCACTTCCAGACGCCAAATACGATGTCGATGTGCCATTTTAGATGTCACGTTTACACACATACATGCAAGCACGTACGTGTAGATATACATTGTTGTATACGTAATTGCGTATGTGTGTGCGTCCACTTGTCTTAGTTTGAACTCCAAAAACACTATTTCATCACATTTTTCCAACAAGTTCAAAACCCCATAATTTATGGTTTTTATGGAAAATGTAAGCCTCCCCCGATGGAATTTCATCAATGATGACTAATCGAAGCTGTTCGTGCCAAAAAAAAAAAAATTCCTGCATCGATTTTCGAAAAAGTAACCAAACTACATAATTACTAAAAATTCAAAATAGCGGTATTTTGGTTTATTATCTCTTGTAATATCTTTAAAAATACTTACTTACGCATGTCTTTAAGTGAACCATGTAAAATAATTCAACTGAGTAGAAAAAAAAAGCAAAAAAAAAAAAATGCGTAATTCGTTACCAGTAAAAAAAGTCATCTTTCAGGTGGCTATAATGCCTGTTATATAATTGATAATTATGTTCTATCGTAGGGTTTTGGAAAGCTTAAAGAATCAGCTTGAAGGTATACTATACGTAAATCGCAAAAATATTGAGTCGTTTACGAGTGTTTTCACTTTTGCCGAAAAGTGAAATTTCCCCATGTTAATTAAATGGGAAATTTAAGTGAGATTAGCGACCTCTAAGAAATTAGTTAGAGGGTTGGTTTTTTGACACGATATTTTTTTCATCGAATACTCAAATTTGAAGAGGCAAAAAAATCGGTTTGTGAGCAACTAGTACTCGGCACTTCTTTATCGTAACGCAATCGGGTGGGGCCTCGCAAAAGCGTACTTCGTTAAAAGAAATATTCTCGATTGTTGAGGAATAATTTATGTGCTTCTTTATTAATAAGAAAAAAGAGAATAGAAAGATTAAGAGGCTTATAGGCGTATGGACGGTGCTCCGCTGGCGCGAGAGCGCTCCATTCGACATCCTCTCTCTGGCTGATTTTTGCCACACCAAAAATCTTGCTGGGAAATAAACTTGAGCCCTCTCGGACCGTATTATGTTGCTTCTCCGCAACACCAGCTTCCAGGCCCCATAAAACTGCATCGGTCCGTAAGGTCGGGGTTCTAACTGCCTAGTTCCGTCAAGCAAGGTTAGATTGCACCATAGATACTCCAAAACCGAGAGATAAAGTGCTTTAAGGAGGTTGGACCACGAAATCAAAATAATCAAAATGTGATAAAATTTGGTGATTACATTCTTTGGCATCAAGTATACAAATACAATTTTTTCAAAATTTTTTACCACATGGTCATCGAATAATTGAGCGGCCAATCGAACTTCTTATGCACGAGATGTATAACTGTATATATGTGAACTCTATGCTTATACACGTGAACTTTCGTATTCAATTACTCGAGAGCAATGTAGTAGAAAAATCTTCAAAAATTTATGTTGTCATATATATTTTTAAAGAATACATTTACCAAATTTTATTAAATTCTTATCATTTTGAAATTTTTCATGTTTCTAACATGATTTAGCGTGGCAACATTGTATCGTCGCGATCCAACCTCCTTAACCCATCGAAATATCAATATGAAGCCAGCGTTTCGTGTTGAGTTTTCACTTTATAAAAATGTGCTTTAGTTATCGCAAAAGAAAAGTGAGTACACGTTTGGTTTTCATACTCCAAACGTTATATCCTTTGAAAGGGAAGCTAATATGATGTATTTAAGGTGTTAGGTGCTAGATTCACTCGGAAATTTTCCTGATCTTACCCTCCAAGTACCTGCTGCTGCGCGCACCCAACATTCAAAAATTCGTAGGATAACGAGGGGCAAATGGACACATGGGGCAAAACGGACACAGTGTCCACTTTTTTTTCGGTTCCAAACCATGTCCTGACCATAAATCATGGTAAATTGTTGAATTCCACGGTGACATCCCCAAAAAATTCAAGTTTCAGAGCAAAATAGATCCCAAACTACATCCTCACTATCTATTCGCTTTTTTGACTTATTTTTAAAAACCACAATAGTAATCAAAGTACGAATAAGGAAAAAAGGCTTTTTATTCATTTTTTACAAAAATCGCACTCATAACTGACATTTTTGTCTTCAACACTAGTACACAAGGTGTGTGCCCATTTTTGCATGTTACACAGTAAATCCAATCTTCGGAGGACGACGAATATAACCCTTCGCAAAAAATGCAAGAAACGTCTTCAAAAAACGAGGACTTGGCTGTCTTGGTGAGCTTTTTTCTGTCTGCTAAACTGCTACATTTCGAAAAATTTCGATATTTTGATTTTTATGCCTCTTGGAGACTGTTTTCCTTGTGCCCCGAAAAATTTTTTTGAAAAAATTCTGGAAACTAGGACCATGAATGTGGGACTCCGATATAGTGCGAACATGGAATATACCCCAGCACGATGGACCCAAAGTTGATTTTTTGCATTCCTCAAAAACATGACAGAAATGGGATATAAAATTTGACTCATTTCTTTTCATTTACATCCAAGGAATAGAGTCTGAGTGCCCCCATTTCTTTTCCCATATTACCAAGTTGACATCCTATTCGGAAATAGTCGCTTGGAATGGCTGCATTTTGAAAAATGTCGATTTTTCGATTTTTATGCCTCTAAGGGGCTGTGTCCGTTTTGCCCGGAAGTTTTTTTTTTACGAAATTCGGGAAACAAGGACTGGGCATCAATTTTGGGACTCAAAAATAGTTGAAAGATCATATGCTCATCAATGAAACTTGCTTAAACCCTTAAGTGTCCATTTTGCCCCATACTACCCTATATCCCAACAAAAAAACTGAATGTCACAATGGATTCGTAAACTAGAAAGTATTTTGAGATGTAATTACGAAGGGAATAATTTTCCTTCAACCTCAAATCGGCCTCGGTCTGAGAGGGTTAAGTGTGTTGTGAATAAGAGAACATACATGCGCTCCGTAGATTCAAATGCAATCAAAATAGGGCCTAGGGCTGCTCAAACTGGGTCCAGAGGAGGATAAGGTTTTGTACAGGAGATATAGGCCTTGTTGTAGTAGTGATCAAGGAGTAGGAGGAGAAGTTGATTTAGGCGACACTTTTAGGCGCATAGGAGGGCTAGTATCGTCAAGTGATTTCATATGAGGCTTAATGAAGTCAAACGCCTTTAAAATAGGCTGGAAATTTAGACTCGAGTGGTGAATCTTACATTGCCTATCTAGTCTTTGGTCAATGTCAATGATTGATACTCTCCAATCCGGTCCGTATACCGAAGAATGGAGCTGAATATTTTGATGGTACCTTGGAAATGAAGGCATGTGTCTCATTTCGATGCTGTTGCTCGAAAACGACGATGGTATAAGTACTCCTCGGAGACTCGATCGTCCGAATTCGATTGACCTCCGGTACGTGCCACGTAGGAAGTCGTTTTTATCGATTGTATCATAAATTATCATAAATAAGAATGTTGAACGAATGCAAAAGTCGACCTCCCGGATGACACCCTGCCAACCCGGGGAAAGAACAAAACAGACATGGCGCCGTTACGAGAACGCGTCCCTAAACCGTGTGTGCGTTTTCCTCCGTCCCATCGATCTCGCGATTTTTCAGTTGGATTAAGCTTCGTCGGTGAACGATCGTGCGTTTCGCTCCGTATCCACTCGCGTTTCTTCCTTAAAGATCAGGTTGGATTTTATTCTCTTCCTCATTACCGCGGAGCCCGTGCTTACTTTTCGTCTCCTTTTTTATAGTTTTTCCAATGATATTTCCATTTCGCGTCTTCCGTTCTGTGTGAAACTTTCGCGTCGACGGCAAACACCGCTCGAATTATTCGATTCGGGCTTATCTGTGTAAGACCACATGCGAGAAATATGGCGCGCAAGAAGAAGAAGCATCCCCGCATGATCTCCGTTTTCGTGCCCGACGACGTACGACATTTTTTTCATACTTTTTTTTCCCTTTCTAACGGTATTTTTTCAAGATTCTTTTCTCTTTGGTAATCGCATTCCTGAAAAGTCTTTTGACAAGTGCCCATTAAAAAATCACCTTTTGATTCCTGCCCTTCAAATACAGTTTTCGCTCCATGTTTTTACTACTCAAAAACCGACTCAAAAAACTGACAGACGGCCGCTGCCATCTGTCATTTTCATCACCGCTTTTCGATACACAACGTTCACGAATGGAAAATTAACGAAACCAATTCAATCGAGTGAAAAATTGTGAAATCAGTGATTTTGTTTTTTCATTCCTTTCTTCACTGCATTAGATTCTTCTTTCGATTTTTACTTCTCACTTTGTTTTTCGAATCATCATTGTAAAACGAATATTCTCATTTGTGGTTAGACGTCTGAAAATTTTGAGTCGATTCTATCAAAAAGTTTTAGATCCATACAGTATATTGGATGCTTCACAATCACCATTCTGATGAACCCACGAATGGCAACATTAATCAATTGCTCGATAAACATTCAATCAGAATTCTCTTTGCCGCTACGTTATAAGCATGGAAATCAATTGTTGACAGCGTCTTTTGTTTGCTTGTGTGTTACAGGTACGTATTATATCAAGAGTGTGTTTTCTCGAAGTAAGCAAAATGCAGATTCATTAGAAAACAGTGAAAATGAACGCACAATGAGGTATGTTAAAGGGAAACCGGTGTTAAAATCGCCACGTTGATGTGGTAGTAACTGCACGAGCGTCGCGGTCCTTCATAATGACAAGAAATTCATAAACAAGAAATTTAGCTGGTTCGCTTCGAGCTTCGATCGACACTCTGGTTCGGTACGCTAAAGTGAACACGATTTTAACGCCGATTGGCGTTCGAGACGTTCCTTCTCAATTTTTTTCAATCCTGGTTATTTTTTCGTACAACAATTATTGATTATTTTATGACGCTGAAGTTTGCAACGTTCGAGTCCAACGAAATGATAAAAAAAACTCTCCAATAATTCTAGTAATTCTCCAATTTCGTTCCCTGTCGAATTTGCAATTTGTAGTTTTTCAACCTGCACCGATACTTCATGAAATAAACAAATTGGTGAATTACGAATGTTTTTTTTCCTTCATTTCGTTGGACTCCAACGTTGCAAACTTCAGCGTCGTATTATTTTACGGCGTACGAGAAAATCGGAAAGGTTACTCATGCGGCTGGTTTAGTGGAAGTGATTATAGAAAAGCGTGGTAAAGACCTATGAGTCAGAGGCCACTTCTCTGGTTTGCCAAATTCTGAGACATGCAGCATTGTCTCTGGTGATTTGCGTCGTTATAGAAATGTTTCGCCCCTCGCTAAGACACTCGCTAATGGCGTAATTACTTTTCCCTTTCCGTGGAAGCAGCTCATTTACATGGTCATTTTGCTATTTTGAGTAATCACTATTCCCGCACAGAAACGTCTGACCTATTGGAAGTTTGGATATAATTGGGACGAAAAAACAACACAAAAACAGTGATGTAAAGTCTCGGTGACATTTCATTTGCCGGCTTCTCTCGTCAATATTTTTTTCTTATTTCTCGAGGATCAAGTTTTTTCAGCATTTCGTTTTAGATTATGACGAAACGAATTTTATCCACTGTGAAACATTTTTGGTTCATAGTACCATATTTGCATGTTTCCCTGAGGTGATAAAAATACTTTTATGGTAACGCTCATTCAAAAAAATATGATTGTATTTACTAAATTTTATAAGTCGTTTACATCAAGCGCATATATTAACAGCAACAATGACTTTGCCAAACATATATTGTGTACATGTCACCATATAATAGTAATACTTTTGACGATCAGGTATTGTACTCTCGACTATATGCTCATGGTACGCTTGGCAAAGATTTAAGATAGACCACGGAGAGGAAGGATTTTAACAAAAAGAAAGAATTTCAACAAACCGAAGAACATTGATTGACCTAAGTGAGACTCGGATCCCGGGACTCTTGGAGTTCGAGCCTGGAGCGCTATCCACTGCGCTACCATACGTTCTATAACTAGGATACAAGCAAACGCATATATAAGTCGTCATTACGGTTTATATAGAAGTTTTGTTTTTTTTCAGCTATAAAGTGTGGGGTAGCGTAATGGATTGCGTTCCAAACTCAAACTCCGAAAGTCTCGGGGTCGAGCCTTCCTCTGATCGACTTTTTTTTTGTCGCGTCGTACTTTTACTCAGGAGAAAGGTATAAATATCCCTTGCGGTATGGTTGACTTAACGATAACAATTAATCATCAATACCTGGAAGCACAAGTCTCCGCAAAATTACAAAAATTGTTCCTATCATGAAATATTATGATAATGCCTATTCAATTATAGATATTAATTACAATATGGATGGTAAAATTCAGTAAGGTTTATCCAAACATGAATATGATACAGTATACCATGTTTTTCATATCCAAAACGACTTATAAAGTTACTTGCATTATCTGATCATTGTGAGGATTTTTACCATGATTGTTAGTTACTTTTAAATAACACATGGTCATCCACACCATCGAGATTACATGTTTTAATGATCATGACAGATATAGTTCAATTAACTATGGAAAAATTGTCCTAACAATATTTTTTGGTACATTTTACCATAGAGGTGATAACCATACGTGTATAGTAGCAGTAACCACTGCTTTTTTTGTAAAGCTTATCGTAAAAATGTATTCCTCTAGGGGAACTCTTTTGTTTAATTTTCTTTTGAAACTGCACAACCGTATCGCTAAATATTATCAATAGAAACGAAAAAACTTGATAGGAACATGTTCGATGCATTTAAGCAATGTTCAGTTGAACAAAAATTCGTTTTATTGTGCCGATCCGAGAAGTTTCCTGTATTTTCGATTTGAATGGAGAGGCCCGAAAGCCTGGCACGGTGGGATATCACAGAAACTTGGAAATGGAAGAAATTGGAGAAACGTAGAGTAGTGGGATTGACTGAGAAACAGTCGCGAGGGCCACTGAAAAAAAATTGAACATAGAAAATGTCGATTTTCATCAATCGTCCAAGTATTTTACACCAGAAAAAAAATCAGTAAATGTTCGTGGAAATTCAGTGAAAAATTGTATTCCCCATAGTTGAAAACTGCGATTGCAACGGACGACAGAAGTCAAGGTTGAAAACGGACACAAACGGAGCCGACAATTCGTAAAAATAGCTGTCGGTCGTTTTCCTCCGTGTTTTATTTTATTTTTTGAATATATGTACGTGCGTCCCGCCGGGTGCAACAGACTGGTAACCTTACCGCGTACTTCCAACCCACGCGTTATCAGACTATAGGAGCTGTGGGTCGAATTTTTCGAAAAATAATTTTTCCGTAGTGTAACCACAATTTTATATTCGCATTTCAGCATTTCTGAACATTTTTCGGTAAACATTGATAATACTTACTTCTGCTAAAAGGCATGACAAATTATTTTTAAGCATTATCATTCGTCAAAAATGATACACCGCGATTATATTTAGGAAGGGGCAAGGTAAACATTTTATTTAAAATTTTCTCTTAAAATCTGAAAAAAGTCACGAAGGGGGGGGGAGGGAAAGGTGGGAAAATCAAAATACGAAATAAGAAAAATGTTCCGGACCTTATTTCTACGTGTTAAAGATAACGGGTTAACAATAAATACTGAATTGAAAGAATGAACGATTACAGTCGTCAAGAAATTGAAATTTCACTTATAAAAGTAAAAATTGTGTTTTTTCTCTTACTTTCTCAATTCTTAAAATCCATCATAACATAATTTTTTTTCAATATTACACGTTGCCAAAAATGTTGAGACCATTTTTCATTGATGATAATAGCGAAGAAACTGAAATTTCATTCGGATTTTTTTTAAATTTGTTTTTTCAGTTTTTGTACGTCCCCCCTCCCTAAAATCAACCTCTATATCATGTTTTATCGATAATAATGCTGAAAACAAAGTTAGAACCAATCTTTAGCAAAAGTAAGTATTGTAAATATTTACCCATTTTATTTTCACGAAAAGTGCGATGCTCCAAAAAACTCACTAGGATGACTGATTACCGGCTCGTTGAGAAATTGTCTCGGTGCAGTTTGACGATACGGCGGCGAATGCACGAATGTATAACTATGTGCTGACAGTGACGAAAAAATCTGTAGCCTACTGTCTTAGTTAAATACTTTCGGTATTTACAGTCCATCGTCTCGATAACAATGTCGAGAGCTTCCATTTTCATGAGAATCATTTTTCACCAAATTTCGAATCGATTTTATCCTGATCGGTTCCACCAGTCATTAAACAATTGTTTAATTGCTGATACAACAACACGTTAATGAAGTTGAGGCATTAGAATGAAAATCATCGCTTTTAAACCGATTGCATCTTATAAAGTGAAGTGTAAAAAAAAATCAGTTAAATTTTCAGACAGTTTAGGAGCGTCGTTGCTGAGAAAAATCAATAATAATTTGAGCCAAATAACATGTAACATTATGGAAGTCAACATTCAGTGATATCTCTGTTAAAAATGATGCTAAAAATATGAAATTTTTTGGGCAACACGAGCAAGGCTTGCTCAATAATGTCAATTTTTTCAGATTTATTAGGAGATTTGCTGAGATTATATTAATAATAATCTGTTTCCCGTGCAGTTTTGTGAGGCTAGGAATCGTCACCCTTCGTGTTTTCGACTGAGCTTTCACCAGTTTTTCGTCTTTTTTTCCCCAACTTTTCTTTAAAGTGTATGCAGCATTGCCAAACTGTAAACTGGCCTAACTTTTGAAAGGTACAGGTTATAACTTTTGAGTAAAAAAATGACTATACGGCCTCAACTTCCTTAAGCAAACCAACGATATTCATTCATAGTGCAGGGAAAAAAATTGGCCTCCGCAAAGCAAATACTCGACATTTTCTCCCTATCATTTAGTGGCTACATTTCAAAGCGTTTGAGGAAAATTGATTTTACCTCGCTGGTTCCCTTCCAACAATACAGCCCTGACAAAGTATACGTGGTTCATCGATACAAAATTGTCGGATGACTCACGATAAGGCGTACTATTTCTTGTTTTTAAAACTTTGATATTTCATCTCGCCGTGGATAGAGAGCGCTGGTGTCAACACCGATAAACAGCGAATAAGAAAAATTCCTGCATTACCGGCACCCGTCGATGCTTTACTGGTTGTTGGTAACTGACACCGTACAAATTTGATTGTACGCACGCGAGCGTTTATGTTTTTGGACCGAATTAATGCAGCAGCATTCTTTTTTTCATTCAACTGCGTTTTTCCAATCCCCGTGAAATTTCATTGTTTTCAACGTCATTGACGTCATTTGAAGGAGAACCCGTTTGTCACTAACGATTCGAAGCTCAAGGCGGAGTACTTTTTCTTTAATCAGTCCCATGATTATACACTCGGCCCGCATATAAGATCTCAGAGTATTTTTTTTTCTATTATTTATTTTGAAGCAGCACACACTAATGTTCTACCACCCGTAAAAAATTGTTTGTACAAATAAATGGGATTTTTTTTGTAGAGTATGTGCGACAAGAGATGAACTCTTTGGCGAGTTTTATTCAAAAAAATGCCTCGAGCTGGAGTCATTATTGTATAATGACAGATACGTATACGGCTCCCCATAATAAAGGAGTGCATTTAAAAACCGGATAATAAATAACAGACAATTTCATAATGAGATCGCGACTCTTGGAATTCACGGACAAGTCTTGTATTAAGATTAACGCTCCTTCATGCAACGATGATTCTTCGCTATTCGAGAGCTAGCAGTGCAAAAAAAAGTTCAAACCTCGCTTGAATTCGCTTTGTTCCGAACGGTTCGAATACAAACAACAATCGATCGATTCAAGTCGCTGGAAACCTCTTTTTCGAACTTCTCATCAAATTTCGCGATGAAAATCATTTTCTCGTACAAACTGCTCTTCCGTATAAAAATCAAAGGTTTCCACGTGCCGCTACAACTTTTTTCTTGCAAGATCAAAGTTACGATCAGTAGAATCATGGCCTCGATATCGACCCGATATACTTTTATGGGCACACATTAAAGCATCGATTAGTACGGTCAAAAGTACAAAATCGGAAATTCTTATGAGGCTGAGGACTCGGACTTCTACAAGTCCGACCAGATGGAAATTTTTGGTTGGTATACAACCCCTTGGTTTTATGGTTTCCTCCAATTTCAATACAAAAAAGATTGTTCACGGTTCGGAATGTCAATGAAATGTGAAACGACCTCGAATTTCGAGTCCTTACAAATTAGCTTAAATTCATCTTTTCATTTGTTAATCCCATCTTTTTCATAAGGATTATCGTCGTCCTTGGAAATTTTGTCTCTTTCGCATATTTCGAACATAATTCTGTCCCAAATTTATGAAACAAATAAGATAACAATATCGCTATAATCGTTGTTATTTTTGTGCCGGCGCGCGAGCGCGTTTTTGCATCTCTGCGATAACTGTTGAAACGATTAGTATCGCGGTAAACGTATCGAGCAGTGTGTAAAAAGTGAGTTGATTCGTGACCGCGAACGTCTTTATGTCTCCGACACGTATCGCGAGTGCGCGAACACACGTGGAGTCACTGCGAAAGCTAGTATATATTTAGATGTAGATGCTCCGTAAGATCTGGGGCTGCGTTGCAATCGGACGTAACGACCGATTTTTAACGAATAAAACGTCGTATTGGAGAAACTTTTAAACGCGAGCGATCGATGCGAACGTATATCGCTTTCAGTGATGTATACAGATATAGCATTCGTTATCTCTGTTCTCTCTCCCTGTGGCTCAACGCGGTTTACTATGTCGGCTTAAAGTCCGACGAAGTTAGCAGACTCGTAGTATAGTGACTCGAGCGCTCGCCGGGAGTGACGATCGTTGGCTTCGTCAGCGATCTCGACGCTTAATTCCAAATAAAAAGAAACAAAATTGAGAGAAAACAATATTCGTAAAAATTTCGTTGCGCAACTCGATTTGACGATTTCGCGAGTATCAGTGAACGGGTGTTGAACGAAAGCGAAACTCGCTTTCAGAATTCAGACAATTGGCTCAATACGACGAGAAAAATCATATTTTGTTTATTTATACGTTTTACTGTGTCATCTCCGAAGATAACGTTGGAATCGTACTTAAGGGACGCCCTCTATAAATGATCTTGATGTCGACATAATCATTCATTGACAGAGTGATTCCTGCAAATGAGCAGCTGCGTTATGGAACCGTTGGTAGGTTTTTGACAGCGTTGAGCGATCACTTTTGTATCATTGGCATTGCGTCATTCACTCGAGCAGTGAAGGACGTCTCAACAACGGAGTCAGTAAATATTTTAGTTTTCCGCTCAAGATTGTCCTCGTGTTAAGGAGATGAACGTCGTAGAAAAATATTGTCATTTTTGGTCAAGAAATCGAGGCCCAGGCGCACCGAGTCGTTCGTTTCTTCTCGACAATTTCATCATCTCCACAAACATATGAGAACCGGTCGTGATATTTTATTTTCGACCTATTCAAAATCGAGAAGAGAGAGCCGACGTAGTCTCTGAGCGCGCGAAAAACGCCGGGAAGGCTTTCGTTACGCGATCCTCTTTCGCTCAATTCGGCTTACCCCACCGCCGTTTTTAAACAATTCAACACATTCGTAAACGCGCGCCAAACCACACGAGTAGATCGTTTGTGTGCACAGCGCCACGTCGGCCACGATTCGCAACGCGCTGGTGAGCCTGAAAAAAAACTCGTCGCTCCCCTTAGCGAAGTTTCACTTTGCGTTATCGTTAAGGCGTATCCTTATCAACACTGACACTCGACGACACGTAGTATCTTCACGATCTGAGTTTCTAATTATTCGACACAACAAAACGGGGCACGGGAAAGGTGTTCGAGTAGCGTCGAAACTCCATTTTTACATCGCTTCGAAATTGAGCTCCCTCGTCGACGTTCGAATAAAAGTTGAGGACATGCTTTCTAATGAAAAGTGGAAAACATTTTTTCTGGAGCAAGCTCTTTTCAGAAACTGAATATGTGATTATTGAAAAAGAAAATCCAAATTAAAAAAAAAAAAAAAAAAAAAAAAAAAACGAAGAAATTGAGCAATTCGACAGGAATCTTCGTCCCGCCTCAGCATTGTTAACGTCAGATCCATTATATTCGAATCGTTATCGCATTTAGATAAAAAATCATTTTTCTTGCTTTTTTCTTCTTCCACTCTCGCAACACGGTTTCGTTGAGAGTACTCGTTGATAGGAGATAATTAACTGTTGGGCAAAGACCGGGCCTAAATGTTAGATGTTTAACAAACACTTGAAAGCAACACGGTAATTCCACAATTATTGTAGAAATTGATTGTATAAATAACACCAGAGTCACACATCCAACAAAGCTCGTCGCTGACAATTTAACTTCCGGGAAACTCGACACCACACAATGTTCTCGTCGGTATCGAGTCATGGTCAAGGCCAAAGTCTATACAATTACGACAAACTTCAAAGACGCGTCGAGCTTCGTCGATTGTTGAATACCCACTCGATTCCATGTGCTAAGAAGTTGCGCATTGCGAAAACACACATTTTTTTCTTTCCGACAACTTCAACCGTTTGAAACCTTGAGAAGGCAAAAAACGAAAATTTGTTTCAGCGTTCAACATTCACGTACGGTCTTTAACAAAAAATCAGTCGAATTGAAAATCAAAAACTAAAATCAATACGAAAATGCTAACAATTCGGTCGGTTTGGGTGTTGCTGAATGAAAAAAAATACCGTCGCATTTTAACCTCGCTCAGTTCAGCATAACGGAAATGAAATTACATTCTGTTTTCTCATTTCCGTTCGGAAGAATGAATTCCTTAAGGAGGTTCAAGCGTATCTTATAGAAAATGATTTTCCAACGTTGCACAATAAAATTTTTTCAACAGAAAGCTTAAGACAGTATTAAACTTCTGGCGGAATATGCCGATGATTCACCCTCTCGAAATTGAGATATTTATTGTTGAAGTTAGCAATTTTTTGAAAGCTTCCATAAGAGCCCGCATGTTTAACCCTCATTTTCAACAATTAATATCTCGATTATCAGACGATGAAATCTCTCCAAATTTTTCTCACACAATTAAGCGCTGTTCCACAAGATTCACGCAAATTTTCAATTAATTAACTTGAAATAATACAATCTAATGTTTTTTTTTTTTTTTTTATGGTATCCTACATATATCGCTTGAACTTCCCGTTAATGTGTTAGTCTCCAGTCAGTTGAGGACAGGCATGAGAAATAAGGGTACGGTTCGACGACACTACGCAGAGTTTGACACGAGTTTCGTTCAATCGAGATTATTTATCATGAGAGTGATAATTATAGCACCAATAGTATAGTATGTATAGTAGTGTAGCAGCTCGTACGATTTCTCAAGACGCAATTGATGATTGTCGACGAGAGAGATAACGCTAGAAGCCTCAAGAACGAAGAAATTTAAAGGAGGAAAATATTGTTAACGACTGCAATTTCCATAATTTTTTATTCTCAAAGTTATAAAATCTCGCATTGTGATAGCTCAGGCTATCCAAAGTCGGCAGCTGTCGAGACTTTTATTCATCATCAATTAACATACTGCGTTTTCCGAACTCATACAAATTATTTCATTGCTTATTACCAAGAAGAAGAATTAATATCCGTGAGCAAACTGGCAAGTGTCGCGTATTTTTTTTTTTTTTTTTTTCTTTGCAAAGAGAATCTTCTTGGATGCAATTTTCTAGTCACGTTTGTGTATTCGCGCGAATAAAGTTGTTGGAGCCCTGATGATGGAGGAAACGAACTACATGGAAATATTCCAAATCACTCGTCGGCAATGAGCTCCCGGCGAACTATACCAACCGCAGATACCTCACCATCGGCCAACCGTACACTCTCTTTTCATCTTCAGTTCTCCCGTCAGTCATAAGATGGCAGGATGAACTACGTCCCCAGAAATACTTCGGGAAAATTCGAAATAATTCGAACACGAGTCATTGTAAAACCATTTGCCCAAACTCATTCAATTTTTTTTTCAAGCGATCCTAATCCCAATGAAAATTTCAATAGGGTATTTTACAGCATGTAAGAAAAAATATGAGAACGCATGTTTATGATAGATTTCGTAAAAAGTAAACGAGAAACGTCAATATTTGTTCATAAAAATGCAATGTAAATTTTATAACTCAATTTTGAAAATCGTCTTTTTTTTTTACTTTTTTAGAAATGTCAGAAAGTACAAATCTACCAATAATAAATACAAGTTGATATAGTGGCGATGAATCCACAATTTTTGTGGCGTTTTTACACTTGTATTATTGATGCATTCAGGCACCAACGACATACATTATAACTCATTATTTTCACAAATCTTGTTATTCGGTATTTCGCAGTCACAAACCGAAACAGCATGGCGGCTAGCGTTTCGGCGCGAAAATTCAAAATCATAAATAAAAATAATTCTTGAGACACCTTTCGGTCTTATAAAATTAAAATTAAAATTCTACTGATTCATTACGATTTCAGGATTAATTTAAAACAACATCGACGCTTCGCCCGGTCGAGAAAGCTCGCGATAATTCATTCTGCTTTTCTTGAATTTGCGTTCAATTATTTCTACATGGAATTATAAGAATCCATGCGCAATTTATTTGAACGAAGAATGATTTTCTTGCCTTTGTTTTTCATATTTTTGCATGTTGTTTCGAATTATCAATTTCACTGGAATAATTTTCGATGCTCAAGGAGGTTGGATCACGAAATCAAAATAATCAGACTTTGATCAAATTTGGTGATAACATTCTTTGGCATCAAGTATACAAATACAATTTTTTAAAAAATTTTTTAGCACATGGTTATCGAATAATTGAGCGTTAAATCGAAGTTCTGGAAGTTCGAAGAAGCTATGTGGCAGGAAAATCTAAAAAAATTGATATCGTCATATATATTTTTAAAGAATACATTTACCAAATTTTTTAAAATCTTATCATTTTGAAATTTTTAATGTTTTTAACATGCTTTAGCATGGCAACATTGTATCGTCGCGATCCGACCTCCTTAATAGCATTTGGTAATGAGAAACTTGACGTTTTATACAACAGTTACAGCAAAAGTTTAAGTACTAACCTTAGTAATGTGCAGTTGATTTTAATAAATATTACGATTCAACAGATTTATAGATAAACAAAATATTTGTATTAGTGCATTTCTATTTGTTCTCCAAGGAAACCTTTCAGATTTGACGGATTATTGTGGAGTCTGACGCGAAAAAGAATAATCGATGATTTACCAGGGTGGTCTTTCGTCACTGAAAGACCGTCGAAAAAGTACGCGTCATTCCGAATTTCCGCAGCATCCGCACGAATTTATATAGCTTTCAGCGTTCCATTTCCAAACCACCCTCCGACGTGCCTCATTATTTCAAAAAAACATTTCTTTTTATCGACCCCTAATCTTCATAATGAGAAATCTTCATAATTCATAATAGAAAATTAAAAAAAAAAAAAAAAACCACTTAACGCGCTTGGATTGATTTTGCAGCTCGTCTGTGAAGAAAAATTTACATAAATTCGTAACTTTTACATCGCAAGTTATGAGAAAAAGCCAAGTTATAAATGTTTTTCCGATTTATCTCCTTAGAATTAATAAAAAGTGTTTTTTTTTCTCCGTAGTTTTTGTGCAGATATAACTCGATCGATGTTTTTTTGAAAAATTCGTTCTTCGAGGTAACGAAAATACGATCGATCGAAAAAAGACCACCTTCGGAGTCTCGCATCATAAGACTCTTGTACCATTAACATAAACTACCAATATAGATATAGTATATTGATGAGAGAGGCCACCCTCGAGTTCCCGCCGCATGTAACCCCCGGGACGTGTATTACACGAAGAAGAGATCGAATTTTCGCTTGTCTCCTCTTTTTCTCCCGTGATCATAAGAAAGAGAAAGAGCAGCGCACACGAAGTTATAGTGACTAATGATCCAATGGAAAAGAAGACGCCGCCATTAGCGTTCCGGAGAAAATGCGGAAAGAAAGAAAGACGAGGGACGACTTTGAGAGGATGAAAATAGCGTCGCACCGAGAGACGAAAGTCATAAGGAGAAATTTATTCCTCATTTGAAATGCCGCTCACAACCTTTGAGAATAAATCAGAAGAAAAAGTCTTTTTAATAATTTCCTGATTGCAATTTTTATCAAGCGCACCGGCCCGATATTCTCCCTCGTATGGATAATTTGCCTCGAGGAGAAAAAATAATTGTAGAACACAACGGCGAGCTAATGAAGCGGAAGTCTCTGTGAACTGAGCCTTTACAAACTTATTACAGAGTCATAAATATGCATGGGCTCTTTCAAGCGGAATTCATTAATTAACAACATTTCAAAATTCAAAATTTCGCACACTTTTCCCTTAAGCTAGTTCAGTATGTACACGTACGAGCTAAAAGTTCGGGCTGCTGCGTACAATGAAATCCAATGCTTACTCACACGGTATTGCCAAAGCTTGTACACTCTGCCTATCCTACACAATCACGCCTCATGCACGATCGTCCCAACAACGCAAGTTCCCAGTATTACTGTAGCGTCGAGCCTCAAAATGTCAGTGTTTCCCGAAATCTTATTTATTCGCCACGAAAGAAGTTGAAAAGTCTTCAAACGACATTTCAATCGAGAAAGGTGGTCGAACATTTGAGAAAAAAGTTTTCATATTGTTTCGTATCGCGCCTATCAGTTCGCCGCATCGTGCACTGTTGCCACGTCGTCACAGCTATGATCATGCGCTCGTTCCGCGTCATCAAAAACTCCCATTTTATAAAATATTAATCCCACAACAGTACTGAATACGCACGACCGGTTTTATTTTTAAGTCCTAAGATCCGTTTAGCGTCGGTAATATAAAATGTAAACAAATTGCTACCCAGTGACGCGTTCGGTGTAGGCGTACAAAAGACCCATTTTTAATCGCGAACATCTCGAAAACTAAATGGTGAATAGACTTGAAATTTTGGCAGTCGGTCCGCGAAGGCTATTATTGCAGCATATTTAAATGTCAGCCGGTTCTTAAGATTTCAACAAAAGTACAGCGCTAAGTTTGACATTCGATTCGCGATCTTCGATGATCCGATCAACGGGAAGAATCTTATTTCGTCAATGCGATTCCAACAAGCAAATATCATTTCCTTCGAGCCAATAAAGACTCAACGATTTTTTATAAACGTAGAACATCAGCGTGCATCGGATGTTCGAGGCAGTGAAAGAAAGTGTCGGTTTCACCTGGAAAATCCTGTATTGAGCCGCAGCGATAACATCAACGCACAAGTCGTATCCCCACATCGCGAATAATTATCGATTTGTAATTATCTCGGATCTTGAAACATGTATCCATCCAGACACAACACAGTGATAATGAACTGTGTCCGACGATCACGGACGGAGGACAATCGCGCGGCAGTCACTGTACGAGCGATTGTCTTCGGAGGGGGGAAAAAGCAAAGTAAATGTTCAAGGCTTCATCGTTCGCTTTCTTTCTTTTCCCGCTGTTTGCTATTTTTTATTTTCCATTCGGATTTTATCGTGGATTATTCGTGCGTCGTCGGAGTGCGGCGAGCTTTATTTCTTTTTCGAGATACCCTGAATTTATGTACGACACATCGATTACTGCAATTCGTCAGAATTCCAATATAGAGCACAAACACGCGATTAGAATCGAACGGAATTAAGATACGCCATTGACGATGATTAAGATCTTAAATACACGAGAATTCGCAATTTTTTTTAACACGTGAGTAAAGCGCGTACGAGGAGTTGTGAGTGCCTCGGACACAGTCAATTTGTACGCGAACAAGCACGAGAGGAATTTGTAAAAGGACGCCGCTCCTCCATTTGTCATTCGACTTTTTTTACATCCAATCCCTTCTCCGTCATCTTTTTCTCCTTCTTCCTCTTATTCTTCGTGTACGGTCCACCACCCACCTGTCTTTCGCTCTGTTCGTCCTCGTAGCTTATCCTTACCATCCTCACTTTCGTTCCGTTTCGCGTCTCTGGAATACACGACACCATTTTCAATACTTTCGGAGGCAGGTGTCTGCGGCATCCAATGAAAAAACGTCACGGTCCTTCGATTATTAACTACGTCTTGTAAGGCTTGGAAAAAGTTTCAGGTGCTTGACTCTCTGTAAAAATGCTTAGCCCACAGCAATGCCGTAATCGATTATTAAAAAAAAAAAAAAAAAAAAAAAAAAAATTCTCCGACGCGATGGTTTTACTCTTGCAATCAATAGTGTTCTTAATTAAAATCCCTTTTAGGAAGAGCTTCGTTCGCGTGGAAAAAGAGTTCCGAATGAATAGTCTCAAGTTACAAACTGCTCCAGTGTATTTTTTTCAACATTCGTTCATTTAAAAAAAGCTAATATGAATATTCTTGAGTTGAGAAAACCAGCAATTTGGAATCAGAACAAAGTGAAGTCGTGACGCTGAAGTTTGCAACGTTGGAGTCCAACGAAATGATAAAAAAAACTCTCCAATAATTTTAGTAATTCTCCAATTTCGTTCCCTGTCGAATTTGCAATTTGTAGTTATTCAAGCTGCACCGATACTTCGTGAAATAAACAAATTGGTGAATTGTAAATGTTTTTTTTCCTTCATTTCGTTGGACTCCAACGTTGCAAACTTCAGCGTCGTGTGAAGTCAGTTTACGAATGAATGTCACAATATTTCGCCGACGGATGTTCACGGGGTTTTAGCATATTGAAAAAAAAATGGGTGACCAAATTCGTCAGAATTTTCTTTGATTCTTTCGTGAATTATACCGCGCGACTCTCAAGGGATTATACGGAACTCGTGATCGTTCCCCGTTTTATTACCCGCGCTGGGTATTTGCGGTGTAGCAAGCGCACAATTTGAAATGCTCATCGTAGAAAATTCTCGCGCTTCCGCGTTTTGTAAACGCGACACACGGCGGTAGCGCACCAGTCGAGCGTGAGAGAAGGAACGAAAAAAATATTTTGACACCGAGAAACGTCGCGGGGTGATCGATGCCCGTTCCCTTGTGATTACTCCGTGAATTGCATTTCCCATACATGCTCTCCACGCATATATATGTATTTATACGACTAGATATGTACATGTGTACAAACACATTTTTAGATATGTATCTGCTTTCGTGTGAATCCCATTTTGTCTCTCACGAGCTTGTCAATCCCCTCTCTCTCTCTCTCTTTCATTCTCGTCTTCCATTTTGCCACGTTTTTTCTAAAACTCCTGTTCCCACGGGCCAGAATAATCCGAGGCAAAAATGAATGTGTACTGGATAGATTTGCAAAATTTGGACGCTAGTTACCGCGTAGTTTAGCAGCAGATTAATTATTGAACATCAAGTTATCTCTGACACTTATCACTCCGGCACATGAAAGTCGTACACACATGAAAAGTTATTGAAGTTTTTAATTATAGTTATATCCAAGATTTCGCAAAAACAAATCGATCGTTGTATTTCGTGGATATTCAAGAATACGTACGTATTTTTATTTTTGAAGATTGCCGTTCAAAATCGGCTGAAATATTAAAAAACATCTGATGAAAAATCATTCAGATTGCACGACGAGTGGATCGGTAACGTACGGCAACGCTGCATTCAATATATGTTCGCATGTGACGTCAGTTCGATCTTTTTGTCATATTTTGTCGTTCGTTTGCTTCGCCACGTTTTTTTGTCAGTTTTTACAAAACAACCGTTTTTATGCCGGTAAACTTTTTTATCGTTAATTTTTTCATTTTCCTTCACTGCAATACTACTTTGGACAGTAAACTCAATTCATAACCTATAAAATTTGTTAACAAAGCTAACGGCGTGACGTCAATGGCAGCAGCAGCTGTTGCACCACGCTAGCCAAAATGAACTCTTCAAACACTTTTTCATAATAAAATTGTATAAAAATGTTAGTTCTCTACCGATTATATTTCTAAAATAGTAAAATTATTATTATCATCACGTAGCCGTAACCCATTCACGTTAATTTTATTATTTCAGAAGTGCGAAAACATTGAAACATCAAAAATCCCATCGCTCAGGGTTAAAACTCGGAATTATAAAAAAATATACCATAAATCGGTCACCGGAGCTTTCCCTGGGTGCACCATCTAGTTTTCAAGGAAACTCTTTATAAACATCTCAGTTTTCGAATCCCCCCCACTTAGGCTCC
The DNA here is from genome assembly GCF_019457755.1 of Venturia canescens. Classification (NCBI taxonomy): domain Eukaryota; kingdom Metazoa; phylum Arthropoda; class Insecta; order Hymenoptera; family Ichneumonidae; genus Venturia; species Venturia canescens. The sequence goes on along the minus strand of NC_057422.1, from coordinate 21,063,337 downwards.
TACCAGAGCCCATACGCAATTTTTATCATTTTTTGTCTTGACAACCCGATCGTGATAAGAAAGTAATTTTAATTATCGGTGATATATTTTTCTATAATATTTACAAAGTTTACCCCTCAAAGTTGTAATTTTTGATTTTCCATTAGATTCGCGTGAGACTCCCCTATGTTTTTTTTTTCCAGTTCTCTGACATTAAAATTGTTTTTATTTATTTCCACACAACAGTTAGTATTTACTACAACGTCCTCATTGTTTGGGAGCCAAATTTTCATTATTTCAATACCATAATCGAAAAATATAATGAGTTTGATCGTTAGATCGTCGTAATAATTTTCCTTCTTTTTTGCTATTCATGGAGTCGATGAAATTGACGCCGCTCGTCGTTCATAACGGTCAATCACATTAGTTTTTCTTGCTCGATCAAAACTTTGACATTATTACCTCGTCGCCTTCGTTTACGTGATGAAACCCCCGTTTATACTTGCTTCGGGTTTGTCGACGATCGTAGATTCATCAATTTCATCGATTCTCCGTCTAGCAGAGAGAAATCCATCATTTATTTCATGAAAATAATCAACCATTTTTTTCAAACAAGGCCTAACTCTGAACGACGCTGAATTTTGCAACGTTGGAGTCCAACGAAATGAAGGAAAAAGAAAAACATTTGTAATTCACCAATTTGTTTATTTCACGAAGTATCGGTGCAGGTTGGAAAACTACAAATTGCAAATTCGACGGGGAACGAAATTGGAGTATTACTAGAATTATTGGAGAGTTTTTTTTATCATTTCGTTGGACTCCAACGTTGCGAATTTCAGTGTCATAACTCCAAAGAATCGTTTGAATAAATTTTCAACGTTCTTTTTGTAATCCCAGCATTCGATTGTTCATCGAGCGATGTCTCATTTTTGTAGTTATTTCATCCTTTCTCAATATCGTTGTTATCAGAATCCACAACATCTCGAAAACAAATTTCATTAGATTCGATAGAATGGCTAACACGACCACGGAAAGTTGTTAAATTTCAATTATCGGGCGTCGCGCGTAAACATTTTTTAATATTTTCCCGAGCATTAAGCTCACTCAACACGCATTGCTCGCTACGAAATTATGTGCGTGACGAATGGCTCTCTCATTACTCGACTACTCCCTCCGAGACGATTATCCTAACTTTTAGAGCGAGCCATGCTAGAACATATATATAGGCGCATATTCGATAGGAAATCGTAGGGAAAAAACGAAGAAAAGAATGTGAGTAGACCGGTCACCCACTATCAACCGCGAGAGCACGGTATACACGGAGAAAGGCGCGAATCGTGTCGGCACTCCGATTGGACGGGGGTCCACTCGAGCTCGTAATATGTCCCCTGCTGTTGCTGCTTCTCCGAGGAGCTTCATACGCATACGCATGCGAGAATATGGGTAGATAAACTCGTGTATATACGAAGCATACATGTGCTCCGTATAAAAGGCCCGAACAAATGGCCGGCTGAATTCGCTTCGGCCGAAAGGAACCTGCGCGCTTTTGGAGATCAATTTCTCCCGAACAGTACCTATTTGATGAGTATTGTTTGAGGTAATAAAAAAAAGAGAGTGAGAGAAAATAGCACTAAGAAAATGGGTCACAGCCGCAACGCGTCTTATCAGCTCCCGAAATCGCATGCGGCCATATCTTGGCGCACGCATACATAGAAAAATATATCATTAGGGGAGCTTCTGAATGCCCGTGTAGGGAGGCTCAGCGAAGGCAATTTTTCACGATTCTCTTTCCTTTTATCAACACCCGCGATTGAGCCTCTATTCGGGCGTTGCTTCTTTCGCATCTACGGCCTTCCGTCTTGTTTTTTTATCGTCCGACCCTCGTTCGAACGATTCGCCCTCTCCTGGCCCTCAGTATCTTACGATCTGATCCCACATCCCAGCATAGAATCGTATTCTCCGCCGAGTCGGAGCAATCAACTGTGATAGGAACGAGGCGTAAAAGAGGGAAGCCACTTTTTCTTCTTTGTGGCAGGAAAATTTGGTTTCGCCCCCTTTACGAATCGCGGAGAAAATTCCATTAGAAGGAAATCCTCCTCGCGACATAACTGACGTGGATCGTCCAGGAGAGAAATCACCCCCTTGTAGAAAAGTCTGTGAAAATTTTCAGCAATTTTATTCCGCTTTATTGAATGCCTCGCATCGGCACGGAGCTTTCGTTTCACTTGGTCAACGCGGGCTCTCGTACCTCTTCGTAGAAGCCTAAAATCCGTGTAACAAAAATCGAAAAACCCATCCGCTCGTATATGTTTATGATACAAACTCGAGAACTGTCGATCTACTCGTCCGCGTGAATGAAAAACATGCGTATATAGATTTTTCGTAGAGTAGTTTAGAAAATGGGTTTTCTGTCGGCGACTGACACGGAGCGGAATCCGCTCTCTCGTGCGGCACGGCGGAGGAGTGGGAAAGCAGAGACTCGGCGTCCCTTAGGATCTGCTTCCTCTCCTCTCCTCTCATTCTCTCTTTTTCTTCCCCCTTGTTCTCTTATTTCGAATCCAGCACAGGATCATTAATCAAATTCCCCTCTGTCCTCTCCGCCGCCACGCCGTCGCCTTCTTCCTCCGCGCGCCGTCCCCACCATCCGCGCGTTCTCTGTGCTCGTCTCCCGTGCGTGTGCATCCATGTATAGATTGTGTGAACGAGAAAGAAGCCACGACACGACTGCCGACTCCGCAACAGCCGCCATTGCTGCTGCTGCTGCTGCGTGCATACCGGTACCTCTCGCACTAATTAAAACGAGGAAATTAATGCTTTGTGCTTGGCAGAGAGCGCGACGAACACGAGGGGGTCTTCGCGTGCGGGCTCAACTCTCACTACGAAATTACCGACTGAAGACGAGTCGCGAGCTCGCGGACTTTGGTGCAAATGTTTCTCCATTTTCTCCATTTTTGCACACGAGCGTAAGCGAAAGACGCATTCCTGTTGTCAGGATTTTATGCATCCGAATGAGTGCCGAGTACAGTGGTGAATTAAAGATGATAAAAACAAAAAATCACCTTCTTTTAGTGTTTTTTACCGTCGAAGTTGGGTACTTGGAAAATTTATGCGGTTCCTGATGATCATTTTGAGAAAATCATGCCCTCGTGATACGGCGGTACACTTGAAAGAGAAAAATCTTCGATGCGACGTCGAAAATTCCGATAAGATTTCGAATCCGTGTTTAGTGCACGGCAAAAGATTCTCCTTTTTCATCGGGATGCAAAAAGAAAGGGCCGGAGCCTTTTACCTTTCTGGAGAAGGCTGAGGCGATGTGGGCGTGACCCACGGGGGACCCATTAGCGGTCAGCACGCTGTTTTACAACTCTCGATGGTGTGGTTCACCGCAAAAAGCTTGCTCGTCTCGAGTCGCATGCGATCTTTTGCATTCACAGCTCTCCTACAAAGAGAGAGAATTACACTAAGTAATTTATGGTCGTAACACCGAGACTTTTGCCGGACGCCAGGTAGACAGCACGAAGCTCCGTGTATTTTCCATTTGCCTTCCCCCTCGTGTTCCCCATGCTCGTAGAGTGTCTCGCATTGCTCTACGGAGCCATTGCAGAATCAATTATTTTTTACGTTTGAGCCAAACACGTCAAAATCACAATCTCGACTTTCAAACGTTCACGTTACATCGTCCGGGCTCTGATTCGAGGATATTTATTTACACAGAAATGTCTGACGTCCCCGATGATCGAAGCGACACGTTTTCTACCAACGAATATATTCTGTGCCCGCGTCGATCGAGGCTACTTCCGATTCGAAGTGTCTCATTCCCCATTGGAAGGGGGCGTTTGATCCTCGAAATTATCCTTCCAGCATTGGATACGCGATTGATAGATATGACTCAATCGAATCACCGAAATCACAGCGATTCCGTACGTCCGAGAAAAAACCGTTCACCGTGACGTTTTCCGATCCCGAAAGTTGTAATCGGTTTTCACAGTCGTTGTGAAAGCTACACCGAGTATGGGGTAGCAACGAAAGGGTGGTTAAGCGTGAAAATCGAAGATAATGAACTACGAACCTGCCCTTACGGTATACCACCGACCATTAGCAAGAAAAAAGGCATTTATTGGCTCGTCTTGGTTGTTACAAAGTCAGGTACTGATTTTTCATGTTCCCTCTCCCTCGCTCGCTTTCCCATTCTATATACGTAGGATGAAAGAACTTATACTTCGATATCCCATCAACAGCAGGAGTGCAACCGCAGTGGTTTCAACACTTGCACATAGTCGGCCGTCATTCCCATTTAACCATTCCCGCGGGACTCTCTCAGATTCCTTATTTCCCGTGAAAGCCTGCCTGCCTGCCTGCCTTTCGACTCGTCTCACTAACAACCGAGGAGGAAAGGGTGAAGTACCGGAGAAGCCGCCACGGTATAACACCTTAACGAGATTACCGGGAGAGCAATTTGTTGGGATCAACTCCCCGCGCTCCTCGCTCCGCTTTCTTTCTCTCTTCTTCTCTGGTCCTATTCGTATATAACAACAATAACAACAACGGGTTATTTCTGATGCTACAAACAGGTTCCCGAAATCCTCTCCGCTGGGAAATTCTTAGCAAGATTTACAAGAAATCGGGGCGACGCGGAACAGCCTCGGGAAACATTTTGTTTCATCGATCTTTCCGAACATGTTGCTTTTTTTTAATCGTCATTAAAATGGCTGCCGTTTTTTCGTTGTTGCACTAATAAAAAAAAAAAAAAAAAACAACAATCGCAGGTCACATAGCGCGTCAATGATGACGATTATTTTGCATCTACAACAAAACAACATGGCATCGTGGAAGTATTTTCACAATTTCTTCGCTGTAAAGATACCACTCTCGTGCTGAAGCACACGAGAAATTACTTTGATGTGATCGCGTTTGTACGCAACTCTGTAGATGAAAAAAGGAAGAGGGAGAGGGGGAGCGAGTGAGAAAAAAATCAGAGAACTCCGCGGGTGTTTTGTGGGCGCGGCACTGACACCCCGCTGCGACTCCAGCATGGCGGCTCATCGACGTATCGTTGGTTAAACACCCACACGAGATATCGTCTTCGAACCTTACCATCGCTGCTCTATCGAATGATAGAAGGCGGCGTGAGAATTATTTTTTAAACCCCAGCCAACATTTCTTCACTCGTGCGTATACAACTTCGAAACTCCGAATTCATTCGAAGGGAATATAAATATGAAGATTTTAATGAAATTACTAAATTGGGAAAATTATGAAAAGCAACGCGTTGTTCACAGACCAATCAAAATTCACGTCAAAAATTTCAACTTAAAAACACACTCTCATCCTTGTTTTTCGAAGTGGTTAATCGAAAACAATTTTCCTTTTTCCACGAAGAGAAAAAATATAGTAAGAATGACTATGCCGCTATAGTGTTAAGGTTCTATACCGCACATTTTGCAGGTTTTTACCAAAAACTCTGTAATTTTCGTGTCCTTTCCAAATTCAAATTTCTGAGTTGCTTATTTCACAGTTGAGCATAGTAAAATTACAAGAGCTCGAATACAAGTATCGTCGATCCGCCAAAATATTTGAATATTTACTATGGTACATAACAGAATTTCATTCGCGCTTGAATATTAACACGAAGAGAAAAAATTGTGAAAATCACTATGACACCCCGGTGTTAGGGTTTAGTATCTCCCATTTTGGAGATTTTTATCAAAAACATTATAATTTCCAAGTCGATTTCGAATAAAAACGTTTAAATTGCTTATTTTGCTCTAACAAATGTTTTAACTGTGCTATTTTTTCCTGTGCAATTCACCGAGGAAACATTATAAAATTTATGTTGACGATGATGAACTGTTAAGATGATGGGTCAGTCAGTAATCACACCTCGAATTTTTGAAATTGAAACTCTTTGACATCGTTCGTCCGATTAAAATAATAAAAATGTCATCGTACGCAGCACGATCGCAAAAATCCGATGACATTTTTATTTTTTCGATCGGACGAACGATGTGGACAAAATTCCTTTTCAAAATTTGCAGCTATCTCTCTCGCACTCACGGTTGCGATTACCGACTGATCCATCATCTTAAGTAGAATTTATATTAATGCCGTTTTGCTATGGTTAGTATTGTTGTCACAATCGAAATTTACAGTTGAACATAGCAAGATTTGAGGAGCTCGAACACGAGCATCGATGATCCGCCAAAGAGTTTAGAAAATTAGTACAGTACAGAATAATTCGCCCTTGTACGATAATAGTTTTGGTATCACACATCAATTTTCATCGAGTTCTCACTTCACAAAAAATCACTTCGTATGTTCGTAAGAATGAATTTGGCGCCCAACGTGGGGCAAACGTTGGAAAAAGAATTCCTACCATCCCGAGAATAATTTGGATTATTTTACTTTTGAATTTGGATTTGTTTTGAGTGCAGGCAAAAGGTGTACGCGGAGGATGAAGTTTTCAGTGAATTTGTTTTTGAAAAATTAAAATCGGTTTTATATTTGAAATTTGTTCGGTGAAAATTAAAGTCTTATTGGAGAGTTCGTGCGGCCAGGAAAACAGTTTTTTTTCGGGGCTTGGAAAAATCCGTCACAAATTTGGCTCTACTCCTATGATAATTTCTCTCCGTGTACATATTTTGTTCTAAAACAATGCCTTCTCGTTTTTTTTTTCATTCAATTAAAATAATTATACAGGGAGGATATCGCACAGCAAAAATCATTGGAAAATCTTCAAAATGGCTTGTAACTAAATAAATGGGAGATCGGTTACATTCGTTACCGGGGTTTCATCGAACGGCGAAAGATCAAATGCTAGGGATCGAGTGGAAAGAGACCGACGATTTTGAACTAATGAAAATCGTCGTACATCTGTTTTCGAAATCATTAAAATGCTGCGAAAAAGATTAGAAATGCATTATCGCAGACATATGCGTATGCAAAATTCGTTGACGATAAAGAGCAGCTCATATAATACTATTGAGCTCGAAACTGACGCGACTCATTTGTATATTCGAATCGAATCCAAAATGGACTGAAAGTAAAATCTCCTAGGCGATATGCACCGCTAAGGATAAATCCATGAAAAAATTATAAGGATTAATTGATTAGAAGGATTTTCGAGCTAAAAGTTAATCTTTTTAAAGATTAACTAAAAGAGCTAAAGCTCTTTTTCGGTTCTATATTTTCATGAATTTATAGGAACATAAATCGCGTATTTCGAGATCATTGGCACTCCAATGGCGAACACGCTTCTCATCGTTGTAATGAAAACTTTTGGACACGCTTATTAGCACCGATAAAATTGGAAAGGCTCTCTCCTAAATTCGTACACTCAGCACCGACTCTTTTCATCTATTAAATTGGCGATGAAAATCCCTAGATTGTTTAACAAGCCTGAAACACGAGAAGACGAGAAATTGACTCAATTAATGCTCCTCCGCACCGAGTAGGTACCGAGCACAAAATAAGCGTAGCTTCATAGAGCTCCACGCCATTTTGTGCCATGTCACTCCCATACATCGAGCCTTTCTTTCTCTTCATCCCTCTGTGGGTCGTTTCTTCAGTCGCATAACGTTGCCACGCGCATCTATATACATATACATATTCATATTATATACAAACATGTAATAATACCTACACCGAGATGCACATCGATATCCGGCTGTCGTTAATCACGGGCTCTTGTATATCCCGCATCGTTGATGAAAACCAATCGCCATCTTTTCTACCCAAGCATATCTCCTCGACGGCGCTAGACTGAAAACCGACAAGGAACTTATCATTGTCGCCACTTAATGATTATTCCCTTACAAGCCGAAATCGTTTCAAGGGTTGTGACAAAAAACGATTATCGTGAAGGTTATCCGTTAAGAAAACGTAACGAGAAGTTTTGTTATTATTGTCCAAGTGATATAAGTTTGCCATCCTGAATGAATCTTCTTCGAGGCTTTGCTTTTAAGTCCGGAATAGTTGTGATGAATTTTTATGCACGAGTTCCTTCGAACTCTTTCGGTTTCTTTAACAAGAATCTTTCGTTTTTGTTTCCAGGACATGGACCTCATTGAGGTATTATGGAAACAGGACGTGGATCTCGGCTTCACACTGGTTGAACAAACCCCAACGAAACCGGCGTCGGCCTCAACCTCGGAAAAGGAATCGGCGGATGATCTCGAAAAACTGAAAGCGCTGAAAGCCATCAACGCTACCAAAAACGAGGTAAGATCCTTCCTACATATTCGTTCGACTCCCAAAAATCTTAAAAAATGAGACGAAAAAATGATTTATTTTTTTTTTTACAATCGGTATCACAGAACATTTAACGTACGATGGAAAGCAAGCACGAAACATTTTTACAATAATTTTAAAAATAATATTAATATATTTTATATTAATTTTATATTTTAAAATAATTAATATATTTTAATATTAATTTTATAAAAATTATAAAATTATAATAATTATAACAATTTTCTAGTACAGGAAGTAATCTTCTACGAAAAACTACAAAGAAGTTCGTTCGCGAAACGAAAAATTTGATTTTCACAGTCTTATCAACATTTTTTTTCTATCGATTCAACTTCAAACGGTGATAGTACCAAAACGGTTGTTACGAGTTCATTGTTCACAATGACTTTTTTTGTAGGGAAATTAATTTTCTATAAGAACACATTCTTGTAGTTTTTCTGTGATTTTTTCCTGAAGAGTTATTGTGATACGAGATCCCAGTAGTTTCATGATTTATTCATATGGAAAAACTTCAATCGCGATGCGCTGTTCCAAATAACTTTTCTTCATACCTCGGTCGAAAGTTCAACATTCCTGCATTAGTAAAAAAAAAAAACACGCTCGCTGTGACAGCGGGCGCAAAAATTTTTTTTTCTGTCCTCCGTATAACATTTCTGCGCTGTCAAAACTGCACGCGCTTCATTTGTCTCAGCGGGAGCAAAAACTCTTTTCTACATTCCGAAAGGTTTGACGTAATTATTTTTTTTACTTTTGACGTTTGACGTTTGAACCGATATTGCTTACGTGTTTTTTGAAAGGTTGTGTCTAGTCATCCGCAAACCGTACGAATAAGGTTATGTTATTCATTCGGAAATATGTTATGAAAATGCCATATTATTTCCAAGCACTATTATCAAAACAGTTCTATACTGTTACAAATCCGAACGAATAACATACCTTTATCCTTCCAGATAAAATCAATGTGACAGCCCAACTAAAGTGACCAGACTGATAAAATGAATATAGTCGTTCGGAATAATTATCTATTTTCAGGTTCATAGGAATGCAAATATTCATATTAATTATCTTTGCTAATTTTGTTTTTTTGATGCCTGCCCCCCCGACCAGCAGCACTCGCTTCGCTCGTGCAAGAATATCCAACTGCCAGTGCCAGTGCAGGAATATCAAACTTTCTGCCCTTGTAGTGTAATATACTATTCTGTGAGCTCTGCTTCGGGATTCTTTTTTTACATTAATTCAACTTCCTCGGTTAGACGCAGAGAAAAAATTCTCGTTTTTATCTCGCACAGCCTAAATTCCTAATAGTATATATAAAAGTATTCGTAAATAATCGATAAATACGTGATGAAAACAAAAACTGCGCAGTTATAATCGGTGTAACCGCGATGAACTTGGATCGCGTCAATTTGGTCAGCTCCCGTCAAGAAAGCACGCGTCCCAAGATTAGATCTCATTAAGAGGTTGCGTATACCACGGAAACACGCGAGCTTACGTTTTCAGCCACTGGCCCGTTACACGCGTCTATATATATTGTCTTTGGTTAGAGATCGAAAAGATGATTCGTGTCAGCGTCCAGTGCCAGTCGCGATATCGATGGGAAATCTATTCGGTGTGGTCGGATCAGCGACATGCATACACAGTACTTAATATACTCGTGAGCGTGTGTTGAAGGTGACGTTGCCCTATTGTCGCCGAACTATACACTCCGACCCTTCTCTTCAGGGTGGCTATCTCATCACGATATATATAACGTATACAAAACTATACGTGTATGTCTATCCATGTCTCGTCTTCTGAAAAAATATGCATGTATATAATTCCTTGGTCGTCAATGCCGCATCGGCGCTAATGTGCGTCCATCATTGCTTTCGTATACAAATGCACAGATCGCGCGGTGCGTGCGGCAAAAGCCAATCTTGCAGAGGATCAGTCAATACCCAGGGATCATTTCGTATCTAGGCGTCACAGAGCATCGATCGTGAGCATTTTGCTTTACGGCCTAAATAATATGGGGCGAATTCCATCTAACCGCGGCAGTTATAAAATGACCAGAAAGCAGCCGCGATCAGATTGGCTCGCGACGGATTTTTGTTTAGGAAATGTCACAAGGTCGTGAATCCTGGATTTTGGAAAATAGTGGATTTGAGAAAATGGAAATTTTATCGATTCATTTGATTATTTGGAGGCCGATGAGTTCTGAAAGCCAGATCGGCGGGGTTGTTCAACCATGGAAACACTGGCTCGCAACATTTGGGACTTGAACAAAATCGCTTTGAACGTCAAAGTTCCTGGGTCAACCGACAGTTCGTGATAAGGCGGAAGCAAAGCAGCTGAGTTCGTAAGCAACTTTTTTGATGACGCTTGGATGACTCTTTGAAATTTACCTGCTGAGAAAATGGTAACCTGCGCTCACCACTATTTTTTTTTCTTCGCTACGAATCTGCTGGAATCTCAAGACCGGAGCGTCGCGTCGGCAAAAAAGGTGCAACTCTTAAGCTGGGAAATCTCCCAGAAGCCGTGTTCGGGATCGGACACCTCAATGAGATTAGCCACGAAGTGCGCCATCAATGTGGTTGACGCCGTCAACCCACGCGCCCTTATTTGCGCCAGGATACGATCTCTCCTCTGTAGAGACGGAAAGATCCCGCAATCTGTTTGTCCATCGCTCCTTGGTCTTTCTCTCGGATTCCTTTTTTCATGTTGTCTTTACTCGATATCCTGCAAGTCGTTGAGGGAGCATGCTCCCATCCGCTTTTCGAGTCCGCTTTCCCTACCAGCGAAATTACCAATTGATCTTTCGATTCCAATTATTCGTTCTTTCCGGCTCGTCGACTACGCGGAGAAAATATTAGTAAAAAGTACAAAATTAGTAAAACTCCACGTCATCGGTACACACGTGTACCGATATATTATCGTACAAGCGCCGATGAAATTCTGCTATGTACCATAGCAATTTTATTTCTAAACACTTTGGCGGATCATCGATGCTTGTTTCGAGCTCCTCAAATTTTACTATGTTCAATTATAAATTTCGATTGTGAAAACAGTACTAACCCTAGGGTAAAACGGCATTAATAATTCTACTTAACAGTTCATCATCGAGTCAACATAAATTTTACAATGTGACCTCGGTGAACTACGTAGGAAGAAAAAGCACGCAGTTTAAACCCTTGTCAAAGCAAAATAGGCAATTTGAAAGTTTTTATTCGGAATTGACTTGGAAATTAAAATTACTAATTTTTTCTCTCCGTGTATGTTGCTATAGCCTCTGCATTTCTATAGCAAGCACCGAAAATCGCCTTGCAATCTCAGTAAAAAAAAAAAGGACCCGAACCGAAACGTTTCCGAATGATTCCGCCATAATTTCACATCGGATTGAGAAATGTTAGCTGCGTGGATATTCGAAATATCGAAGTGATATCGGAGGCACGTTTTCACGATGTGGTGGCGCTCGTTGGGCATCGATCCCGGATCGGTTAATTCTGCGATGACGTTGCATCGCCGACTCTTGGCAAGACTCCTTCATCTCTTTTTCCCCTTTTCATTTTTCTCTCATATCTCCTTCCCTTTCTCTTATGTTTCCCATTCACTCTCTTTTCTCCTCCCCTTCTTTCTCCTTCTTTCACGTTGTCGTCGATTCTTTCTACCCCTTTTTTCCGACTGTACTAATATAATCGTCCTTTGAGGACTGCTCAAGACACCGCGCCGCCATCGCTGTCCGAAGAACTCCGATGTTTCAACGTGTTTTTTTTTTCTATCTGAGACCTTCGCGCTTCATTCATTTTTTGTGGCAGGAATAATTCTGACAATGACAAAATGAACTGTAACCCTCATTGATCGTTGCCCAAATCTTGGAAAAAAGTTTCCTTCAATATTTCGCATCGTACTTTCTTAGCCGAACGTCAAGTGGTTCTTTTCTGTAAGAATTTCGATCGAGACATTGACGGGGTAACATTCACACTCTCGGAACCCAACAAAATCTTTTTTTGGTAACCTGCTCGTTTCTCTATTCTCCGTTCGGAAAATAAGGGTCATTTTTGAAACTTTTTTCCAAGACGTTCCAGTGCCGTGCAGTATCCGGAGAATAAACAAAAAATCATGTCTCAACCGACTGTTGAGTTATATTTTTCGGACTTATAAAAACTTTGACTCCGAATATTTTGTAAATGGTTAGGTTAATGAAAAAAGCATAAGAGACCTTTTTTGTAGAGCGTTCAATTTCCTATAAAAATATGTAGAGGGGATTAGCTTAACAATGGATTAAAGATGAAATATGGTCATTTTTATATGAGACTGAAATGAAAATGGAAAACCGTAATGAAGAAGATCTTTCCCTTAATATCAAGAGCTCACTTTTGGTCAGTACCTTTTAGAGTTTTTCTGTGTCCGATCCAAAAAAAAAACAAAGTCGATTTTTTTGACCCACCCTAATCCGCATATTGTCATTCTTCAAAAATATCGATATCGAGAATAATTAAAATGACTTTCCGTGACGCGACCTTATCTCGTATATATTCCATGTTCAATTGAGTTATTTTCCGCATTGCTTACTGAATATGGTAAGCATAACTACTGTCTCAAAACTTCCAGAAGACACTTGAATAGACGTTTCAAATCATTCTGGTAATTGGAGCCGAATGAACCGATTAAACCGATTTCCCAACTAGAAAGATTCCATGAAAAGCGAGTCTAAGTCGTTTTTGCGTATACCTGAGAAGACCAATGTCATCGAAGCATTGTCCCCTCGATCAGTGGGACTTGATGGAGCTGTCAAAATTTTTAATACATTGGACAACTCTCTTTCACGGGCTGATGACACAGGACTAGTCAACAACAATTGGACAAAGACTATATATATTTTGATACAAAGCATTCCATGAGCTTGATCCACTCCTAAGCTTGATGACCGATTTTTCCATTGTTCGCGTTAATACCTCATTGACGATTTCGGTAAATAAAAATTTGCGATACCAGATTATTATTTACCAAATGATAATGCGTCAAGCATTTGAAAGATCATAAATTATATACACAATTACTCTTCGTGCATGCAGATAACTCAATGAAAACCGTTGCTCAGACGAGGAATGCGAATTTAGTCTATACTCCGTGTGGTGTTTTAAGAGCATCGAAAGAAATAGAAGAAAGAGAGGGATCAAAGAAAAGGAGATCGCCTAGCTCATTCGCCCAAAAATCCTCGCTGGATGGTCGCGTATCGTGAGACCACTCTTCAATTCGACCAATACCAGAGAACGAAGTGCTCAAAATAGGAGGGGGAGAGAAAGGAACAACAATGATGAAAAGAAAAGAAACGGGACGAAATGAGAAGAAAAATATAGTGGGGAGGAAAAAGAGACATGATGATAAATGTCCTGCTCCCTCGGAATCCATTCTCCGCTGTTGGTTGGACCAGTTTCATTCTGCACGAGGGTTGAAACAGTGGAACGAGGGTGGGGAGAAGAGAGGAAAGATCGAGGGGCGAATCCGAGGGGCCGAAGGGACGCATGGAAAACGTGCTGGCCTCTCGACGCTGCGGATGCTGGATAATACGTATGGACCCTGAAGAGGATCAGCCGGAACGCCCTGGTTGGCCCAAGGGAGATAGCGTTGAGAGAGACAGAGATGAAAATGGGGCGAAGGAGATTGGAGTTGCGCCACGTTTCTACAACAAACTGCACACACACTTGAACTTCTGTGCGCGTGTGTTTTTGTGTTTATAGATATTATATACACATTCACATGTGGAAATCTAGACGTATTAATGGTTCTTTCTGTGGAAATTGAAAACGCTCTATACTCGTTGATGCCTTTTTTGCGTCTTCTTCCGAACCCACGTTCGCAAAGCTCCATGCGTGGAATACGAAATATTTTCTTTCAATGTTTTTAGTAACATTTTCTTGTCGGATTGAGATGATCAGGGCTGATAAACGACATGGCGCGACAGGGTACACTCGATTTTGAGTTTGTTTGTTCTCGGTCTTTGTTAGTCTCACCCCTCGTGCGATTAATTATTTATTCATCGAATTCTCATCTCACTCTTCTCTCCCTCGCTCGAGCTCAGAATTGTGACAGGAAAATTATGCTGTGTCTCTGTCTGTCTGTCTCTCTCTCTCTCTCTCTCTCTATCTTGCTCTATTACAATTATACTTATTAATCCAATATCAATGACTTTCATCCGAAGAATTGGCACGTGCTCGAGTCCGCACGATCAACGGAAAAGCAACAAGTCCAAGAATCGAATCCGCCAAATTCGTGGCCGATGAAACAATCTCGATCTTCAAAACGGATTTTTGATGATTCACGTTAAACGTGACTGGGCGTCGGCAAGGCGTCTTGGAACTATAAATGCTTAGTTGTATAAACCGTGTTTAAGGCACAGGGACGAAGGAGACAATATACGGAAGACGAAACAAAACGCTTCGACTCGATATTTCCCTTGGTATTTCATACCATCCGTCATTTTCATCATCCTATGTACAACAAAGATTTATCAAATGTTTTCTTCCGAGGAAAATTGCAAATAAGTGCTGAAGAAGCCAGGACTTCGAGAGCGATACACGATAAATGATATTCCTCTGAAAAGAATCATTGCATATGTATATCGAATAACAATGAATATAAATAAAAGTGCGTTCGCTCCAGCGACTTAATAACGACTGACGCAGCTGCTTCAGATCGCACACGAGCCAAGCGATAAATGAACTTATCAGAAGAGTCGTGCCTCAAAGACAATGAACCTGGGAAGATTTGAATCGCTGTCGTGTACATTTGCGTGAAGATCGAAGATGCTCGCAAACGTGTGGTCGATCGAGTCTTTCTCGGAGCACCGTAAAGGTCATGCGTCCATCCTGGGAGGAGTCTTAATTGAGAGCTACGTCAGCGATGCAGGTACGCAATGCGGAGAATGCGATGACAGGAGGTCCATTGTCGCATCGGGACGAGGGCACAAATGGGGAAAAAATGCCTCTGAGAAGCCGACATTCAAGGCCCTCCGCAGGCATGAACGCATTCTTTGTACATCCTAACACCGGAGTACGAGGAGACTCGCCGAGATCCATTTTCATTCGAATCATAACTCACGCGCGGGTTTCAACGAGATGTGTATTATCATTGGTGTATTTCACGTATGGAGGCATAAGTCTTTCATTGGTGTATATCCATCGAATCGAAGCTTCCTCCCTCAATGGCGATACATCCCGAGCTGCTTCGTAGCTGCTGCGCTCCCATAACGATCAGTGAAAAAAAATGGTATCGAAGGCGGGGCAGGGGAAAATAACGCTGCCCTATACACGGACACGCACACCCACACGCGTGTGGGCACGCACATTCGAGCGTTGTGAGTGAAAAGGACGGAGGCGAAGCTCGTGGTTGGCCACAGCCGTTATCAGAACCTTCGGGCATATGATTAATGGACGAAGTACAATGCTGTTTTCATTAAACTCATTTTACTCTGAAGCGTACAGACGGATGAAGGGAGCGAGCATGCAAGCAAAGCTACAACCTTACCCTGTGTACGACGCTATGTAGTGAAACGATCTTTGTGAACACCATGAGATATTACGTCGACCTATGCTCCGACGTCAAGGGCCCATATTCATCCACCTTTCATGCCCTTTCTCTGTATATTCTCCTCTCCAGAAGATCGCGTCTTGATTAAGACGTCTTCACACACCTATATTTATGTATATTACAGCGCGATATGTTGAGCGTTTCTTTTTCTTTGAGACATGCGCACATGCGCATCAAAAGCTTCGGTCGTACGACGCTGAAGTTTGCTGGAGTCCAACGAAATGAAGGAAAAAAACGCCTGTAATTAACCGATTTTTTTTTTCACGAAGCATCGGTGTTGGTTGAAAAAGCACGAATCGGAATTTCGGCAGGGAAGAAAATTGGAGAATTACTCGAATTATTATGGAGAGTTTTTTTTACATCATTTCGTTGGACTCGAACGTTGCAAACTTCAACGTCATTCGGTCATAACGGTGCGATTGCGTGCTGTTTCCTTGAGTTCATTTATTTATGATCGTTGCCTCTCACCTCGCCCCCCCGCCTCTTTCAGCTACAACGTCGCATAGCGCACTTGCCTCAAGAAATTTCACATGCATCGTCGTTAACTCGCAATTGATTTGTAGGAAGATGCCGAGGACAACGAAAAGCCGAAGGAAGAGGATCCGTGGGCTGGATTATCCTACACAGTTGACTTGGAAACCGGTGAGTTTTGTTTTCACAAATATAATGACTCGCGCGCGAGCCGCAATCAAATATCATTTCCTTAGTGTCCGGCAAAGATTTTTTGTTTTCTCGGCGATAAAATGGCACGTCAAAATTAAGTTGCAATTTGTAAGGAGGGTGGGGATCAAATGTTGGAATGACTAAAATTTCGAACAGCTAAAATCTCGAATTTATAAACTTCGAATGATAATATGGAGACGGATAGATTCGACTAGAGCTTTGAATGCCGAAAATAAATAAAGCAGAAACTGCAAGGTTCGAAGCACCTTTACATCGAAAATAGAATGTAACAGTCGCCCATAGAACGATGACTAAAATATCGATTTTTCGAAAATTCGACTATCACTCTTTCGATTCATAAATTACTATAGTCAGCGATACTGTGAAAATTCACAATTTTGAAAATATAATAACGAAAGATCAAATATTACTGAGGTTGAAATACTGAAACACCAAAAAGTCGAACGGTCAAAATAGCGAAACGTTAGAAAGTCGATCGATCAAAATAAATAAATGCAGCGGAGCTCCAAATACACGCGTCTTACTCACTCACTTACTCAGACCGGTGATCTCCAATTTTAAACATCGCCATTTTGACTTTCGCCTTTCCGAGCTATCGCTATTCCGCATATCCAAGTTTTATAAGCTCGAAAAATTCACTTTCGATTTTTTGCTACTCTATATTCTGGTCTGTCTGTAAAACAATTACTCTCCATTTTGAATTCGAAAATATGAACTTTTGACATTCGTACGGTCTGTAAAAATTGCATTCGAAATGCAAACTATCGAAATATATATTTTCGAATAAATGCGAATTCAAAGAAAAAATATTCGATTAAAGACGTAATCTGCTAAATATAGTCGATCGGGAATAAGAATTTCGAATTACTTATTTTTCTCCAATCTTACATGACGAATTTATTAATTTCGAAATATCGACCATTCTACAATTCGGTTATTCGAAATTTCGAATCCCACCCTGTAAGGAAACCGATCGAAACATCTTTCGCGCTGAATCCCATTGCCATACACGTCCGAGCGCACCGACCGACCGCGCCTGCTACCTGTCCAATTAACATGAAACACAAGGCGCGAAACCGATTACGACTTACAACGACGCGCACACATCGCCCCTCCGGTGTACCTTTTTCACGCGTATACGCCTCTTTCTTTTCACTCATTACGTAATCGACGAATCCTATACATCGAACATTAATGAGAGATTCTAATCTTGGGCGAACGAAACAAATATTCGATAAGCCTCCGACCGAACCGAATTTCAGTGCCGTAATTCATCGACAACTTTCTTTTCAATCTTGTTATACTTGAAACTGCTCCTCCCAGGTTACAACGGCTAATCATTTTTATATAAGATCATTCGGACGATCTTACTACGCGGAATCCGGTCGTCATCTCAACGACGGATTATTTTATTCGGCAAGTTCAACGGATTTTTGTGCCGGAAGCGCGCGTTCACCGCGTTGTAGCTGACGTCGTTGGAATTCATCGAGAACCACATTTTTCTCCGCAGCTACTTAGCTCTCGGATCCCGATTGTTTGTCCAATCATCGTCGAGAGTTGTACAAACCAATGGTGCGCTTAATTGAATAAAAAATACAATAAATTTCGTTGCGTTTCAACGTTGCAGAATCCGATACTGTGAGACTTTAGGGACGTAATAATCGTCGAACGCGATAAGAAAGTTCGTTGAAAAATTTGAGACTAAACTCGCGAATAATTCGATTTATCTGGGAAGGAAGGTCTTCAACGAAGCTGAAGTTTGCAACGTTGGAGTCCAACGAAATGAAGGAAAAAAAAAAACATTTGCAATCGACCAATTTGTTTATTTCACGAAGTATCGGTGCAGCTTGAAAAACTACGAATTGCAAATTCGGCAGGGAACGAAATTGGATAATTACTGGAATTATTGGAGGCTTTTTAAAAATCATTTCGTTGGACTCCAACGTCGCAAACTTCAGCGTCATGGTCTTTAAGTATTCAAAGTCCTCCAAATATTCGTATGGAACTTCAAAACCCTCATTGGAGATGGCGCGGGAATATAGCCGAACCCAAAGAGGGTCACCCCGCGTGGCAGCCCGATTTTATAGGGTGTTCTTACAAAAAAATTTAATTTTCAAAAATATTTCAAAGGTCGAAAATCCTTCAATTTTCAATGTTTCTGTCTGATTTTAATTCAGGCGACAGCCACTGTTTAACAAATAAAAACGCTCAGATTCAAATCAGAGTTTAAAAATTCTATCATAGAGTCGAAATACCAATAAATAAACCCTTCAAATTTCAAAAGTCTACGTTTTTTTCCTCGCCTCAAAAAAATCGCGAGAAAACCCCAAAAAACCTGGTTGCCAAACGGGGTGACCCCCTCAATTTCTCTGCGGAATATTTATTTCCTTATAAAATATTCAACCACCGAATTCCTCGATACGGGATGACTAACTTTGTAAGAAATTTCGCAATCCAAGTTTCGTACTGATCGCAAGATATTTCCTCAATCTCGAATCGTTGCGAGTCCAAACTATCGCTCGTATTCGTAGTTCTCATACAGTTCATGTCTTGCATTAAATGAGAATGAATATTACGTCCAAGACTGTTGTTGTTGCCTGTTCGACAAAACCGTATAAGAGAGGTTTTGAGGTCGGGGAGTGGCTTCGGAAACGCCCTCGTCTCTACGAGCATATGTTCCACTCTTTACTGACGTTCTTCATCTCTCGCCATCGGCCCGGCCCTTTTCATTCTTTCTCCCGCTCCCTCGCACGAGCATGCACACGTACGCACACATCTCTCCGCATTCACGCGGGCATTTAATTACTTTGCGTGCAGGAGTGCACCGCGCACACGAGCACCTTTCTTTCTGCTACGATAGGCCGTTCTCCGGGCGCTGCTATGGGCGAATCGTTACGAAAAAAAAACTTAATCAATAGCTCGAATGACCGTCACGAGTTAATCGAAAGAAAAAGCGCTGTGTGATCGAGCAAATTGGTCGATGAGCCTAAAATTAACGTTGATCGTCAAATTCGAAGTTTCCAGAATAAAATTTACGTGCATTTCGGATCATAAGGTAAAACACGGGCGTTCGAGTCTCTTGATTCTTTTAAGCCGGTCGGTGACTGCCTCCGCGTGCGAGAGATCATCGAACGTCGTAATGTCATGTAACTCTTTCGAGCGATCGCGGCATTTGGACTGTTGTTCGATCGAGCAGAGACAAACGTTGCTTTGTTTCATTCACAAATTTCTAACAGGATCTTGCGCTCGTGAGGGCACGATATTAAGGCCCCGATAAAATCGGAATGGCGGCGCGGGTCATCCTCGTCTCAACTCGCAGCTCCGAGAATTGAAGCGCATTTTGGCCTCTTCTTCCAAAAGTTGGAGCCTTTCATATGTATATAAAAATGAATCGGAGCACGTTTTATACCGAAAGGCGGCACCGCGGCTCCGTTTTGTACCCTCGGAAAGCGCAATAAGCCATATTACGTACACGTATATAGAAATTTGTGTATGGGGAGAGCAGGACTCTCATTACGTGGCAATCTCGTCTCAGCGATCGATCGAATCCGCGACCCCGGGAGTCTCGAGCTCAGCTCTCGTTGTATGGGGTCTTGATTAATGGATCATTCGAGTCGTAAGAATGCCCGTGGGCCAACACAAGTTTTACATGTATGCGTATGTGTGTATTACAGACCTCAGAAATACACACACAGGCACACACGCGTGGACGAATAACTCATATGCCATCGTCGTCTTTCGCTTCGATTATTTTTTTTCGTTCCGTACCGCGCCGTCCTGTTGTAAACCGAGACAAAAAATATGCCTCTTGCTCTCGCGATAGGAAAAAGAAATGGCGTCTACGCGCATGCATGAAATAGACTTTATTTGTCATTAATAAACGCTTTGCTTGACGCGAATTAATCTTCTCGTTCGAATCAAATATCATGCGTTTCTTAATAACGAATAAAAAATAAAACGAATACGTCGCTCCTTTTTTAACGGAATTGATCTTCATATTTGCGTGATACGTCTCATTAAATGTTGTTTTATTAAAACGAGATTTTTATTTAAAATTTAAATGCAGGATTGTTACGTCCTCGTTTCCTACACCGCCGGAGTGCGACACGCAACCTCGCGAAAGCATGTGCATAAATATATGAAAGACTTCGCATTTAATGAAATAGCTTCTCTTTCGTAGAAGAAATAAAAGTAACAGACCGAGTTTTCTAATGTGCGCGAGCAATCGACTACTCACATCCGTCGAAATTTTTTATTGGCTCATCTTTCGTTGATTACTCATGAACGTTCGAATGCGGATAGCAATAAAATCGCGTTGAGACCGTTACCGGATTACTGAGAATTGTAACGCGTGCGCGCGGACCTTCCTTGAATAAACTGCTCATCGCGACCGGCCGGAAAGTAACGATTACAATGAAAAAAATGTCCGACGAGCGTATCGGTACGAGGATAGACCTCCTTCTATCGCGCTGACATTTTAAAGTATGCGCGGCGAAATAAAAAGATACACAGAGAGAACGAAAAAAAACGAAATCGGTTTTTATTCCATCGGTGGGAGGGCCGCGATATATACGAACTTCGCATCGAATGAGAACTCTCGTACTCGCCTACTCGCGATCCTATCGAGCCTCATTTTCGCTTTAACACAGCGTGAATTTTACTGTAATCGAATATCCACCATGCACGTGGAGAACGAATGAAAAGGTGAGAAGTTGAATTATCGCTATTTTTATAAATGAGAATGGGAAATATGAAATATTATTGGCAATGACATCGTCTTCTTACGTCCACGCTTGCTTGCTACACTTTTTTTATGCTTCCACGCGATGCAGCCATCCGAAGAGCTACTTTGGGACATTTTTTTCATCCATCGGCTCAACTTAGGCGCGACGGAATCGCGAGAATTCGTGCGGATACTAAATTTCCATTATTTAATATTATCTGCCATGAATGAGTGCACGAACGCTGAATATACTTATGATAAAAAGGCACATTAATGAATCGACGCGAATCTAAAGCATGCGCCGAACGAAGGTAAGATCTGCCACCGCACGCACGTGCGGGAGTGGCTCGAATTACACGGAAATACTTTTATATACGAATATTTCGGATGAATACATTGAAAAATTTGCTGTTTTGTAGCGGCGCTGTTCTAGGTCGCCATTCTATTACATTTCACCAAAGTCCATAGTAATTTTGATGCCGAAAGCAGTTCTCTCAAATTTTACTATGTACGACAGGCTAAATTTAGGTCTGTGACATTCTTACATCGAACGATCCATCGATATCCGAATGTCACTCGTGTCTTTGGTGAAATGTTGAAAATTGGTCAATTGTACTGGACAAATTGGTGAAACGTCGAAAATGTTTGTGTCGTTGAGCCGAACCGTCCGTAAAAAAGTAAATTTTCTTTTCGACAAAGATATATATACTTGACAAAGTCCGCTTATGTACGAGGCGATTGCTCAAAATTTTACCACGTGCTACTAGTTTATTTTCATGTTTATATTCGCAACGCCTCATATAATTGGTGGGCGCATGAATTTTACTATGTTATTGAACAAAATTAAGTACGGTAAAAAGGAAAATATGAAACGATGCAATTTTTCATGTTTTTTATCAAAATTCGCTCGGTGTTCATTTTTTATATAATACAGCGCGTTATATTTACTACGGTGGACTGTGGTAATGGTTCCCCAAACTTTTGCATTATTTGACACACTCTGCAGCGATTATTTTATTATAATATCGATATGGTCCGACGTTACTATAAAAACGTAGTAATTTTTTATATAAATGTCTCTCCGGGTAAAATTAAAAAATTACATTCCACGTATACGTACTGAGACGAGAAATTTATCGATTCAATAGCACTTTCGTTGGATCAACGAATCGTCGTGAACGAAATTAAATTTGCTAACGACTTGAACAAACATTAATGCAAACGCCTCGTTTGTTTGGGCTCAAATTAATATTCATCGTCGCGACGAACATATTGTTGTATCAAGAAAATTTCTGTGTAACCAACAAACTTCATGCGTTCGCCACGATTTGTTGATCCAACGAAAAATTTTGCTGAATCAGCAAATTCATTCTCGTAGCGCACGACTAATGATTATCGTTTGTACGGAAATAGACAAAAAAAATTGTTCGATATGGGCAACTACGCGCAAATCGCCATGCTCTTTTTCTAATTATCTTTGTGTTACAGCGTGGAACACTTTTGTCTGAAACATGATCTCCACTAATTGGAGGTTTCTTTGGATATTTTGAAAATCCACGAGTGAGATTTGTGCCGTCAAACATTATCAAAAGGAAAGAACCAATGGTAAAACTGTGGGCGCTTCCCACGCCTCAATTCTCGAGTGGAAGTAGGGAAGCTGCGCAAAGATGGCGGCTTCTTCGCCCATCTTTATATTCCCGCCATATGTCAATGCTAGCGATCCCAAGTCACGCGTGGTGATGCTTTTTTTTTCATCTTCTTCATCTATTCTCTGCTTATTTTTCATCGCGTTTGCGGAGATATTAAATATTCGCTCGTCCTCGATGTAGACGAAAGGAAAAAATCATTATTATTTATTTAACAAATTAATATAGACTCGTTCAGAGTGCCCGCACACGCAGCGTATCATATTTGCGTTCTATTAATTTCCGCTTCGATTGGTCACAGCCACGCAGGGCTGGTTGCTCGAAAGCAGTCGCGCAGTATGCGGAGGGATGAAGAAAATATATAATTACCGAATTTTCAGGCGCGCACAAAATGCGGGTGAAAACAGGCGTGGCAAAAACGAGAAACAATCATTTTTCATTCCCTCCACAAAATTAAGAAGAGTGTAAACGTTGGAATTTTAGGTGTTTTTTGTTCATTTTATAAATAAATATTGGTCCAATGGATTTAAATAAAATCTTGTAAACGTTTTTACATACTTCGAAGTACTGGAAATTTTTTTATTTTTTTTACAATATTTTTTGTACAATGGTGCCCGTTGAACCGGCGTTAACAGCAAATCTCAAAAGTGGAACATCTCAGGACAAAAAACCAAAAAGATTCTTAAAATATATGCTATCAGCAGTCGCATGACGTAGGGGATTTTCAAAATATTCTTTAAGAAAAAATGGCAACCATTTGAACAAAAAAAAAACACAATTTTTGTGAATTTCTCAGTAAAAATTGTTTATAAAAGTAAATAAACAAAAGTTATCAAAAAACAGCCTCGTCATGGTGAAAACATACGTTTTCCCTACAAAACGCAATTCAAATCAAGTCGCTGGGTTATTAAAAAAATGAAAGGAAAAAATGTCCAGTACTTCTGAGTATGTAAAAGATGCACAAGGTTTTATGTAAATTCATCCAAATAATTTTTATTTATAAAAGAAACAAAAACCATTTGAAGTTTCAACGTTCACACTGTTCATAGCCCTTAATTAAACAAATTCAAAAGTACTTAACTGATGAAGAATGGAATCGATTTTCGTTTGAAAATGATCAAAATCTTTCCATGTGATTAACACGAGCTCCTCGATCAGAAGTAACGTCAAAAATTCATACACTGAGAGAAAATTTCACTAAAAACTACTATGATGCCATAGAAGTTGGGTTCTATATCAGTAATATTTATTAATTCTTACAGTAATTTTTTGTGAAGCGACTCGATGAAAATTGATGAGTGATGTCAAAATAAATACATCGGTACACGTGTATACCGGTATATTATCGTACAATCGCGATGAAATTCCGTTATTTACCATAGTAAATTTCTCAACACTTTGGCGTATGATCGATGTTTGTGTTCGAGCTCCTCAAATTTTCCTATGTTCTACTATAA
Source organism: Venturia canescens (assembly GCF_019457755.1). Taxonomy (NCBI): domain Eukaryota; kingdom Metazoa; phylum Arthropoda; class Insecta; order Hymenoptera; family Ichneumonidae; genus Venturia; species Venturia canescens. The sequence continues at coordinate 21,039,032 of NC_057422.1, read as the reverse complement.
ATTTCAATTGTGAAAACAGTACTATAAGTATAACAAAACGGCATAATAATTCTACTTGATGACGCTGAAGTTTGCAACGTTGGAGTCCAACGAAATGATAAAAAAAACTCTTCAATAATTCTAGTCATTCTCCAATTTCGTTCCCTGTCGAATTTGCAATTTGTAGTTTTTCAACCTGCACCGATACTTCGTGAAATAAACAAATTGGTCAATTACAAATGTTTTTTTTTCCTTCATTTCGTTGGACCCCAACGTTGCAAACTTCAGCGTCGTTCTACTTGACAGTTCATCATCGAGTCAACATAAATTTTCCAACGTTTCCTTGGTGAAGAATGTTAGAAAAAAATAGCACAGTTTAAACCTTTGTCACAGGAAAATACGCAATTTAAAAATTATCATTCAGAATTGACTTGGAAATTACAATATTTTTGGTACAAACCTTCAAAATGGGTAATATAGAAGCCCAATACCGTGGCAGCATAGTAATTCTTATTATTTTTTCTCCCCGTGCATGTAAGAATTCTCTTCCAACGCACACTTCCAAATTGAAATTGATCGAACGTGAGAAGAATTAATAAATAATACAGAAAAAATGGAATCCACGCGCAGCAGCCTTCCACGATGTATAATGTTTATCACGTACAAGAATTCTCCGGTTTTTTTTTCCATCAAGGCGTTTCGAATCCAGTCTCTTCTTCGTCGCATATATCCCACAAGGGAATCAATATTTGGGAAGCGCGCGTGTTTCGACGCCATGTTTTATGCCCTTCTCGCAGTAGTCCTTGCCGTATCGGCAGCGAGCCAGAAGCCCCTCGGGGGTTGCTCGCCTCGTGCGTTTTCTCGGGCTTTCTGGGGGCAGCTGCTGTCCATATCACCTCTATACATATATACATTATCTTTCCCGTTCTTTCGTAATACTCGGAGGGATGACTTGCGACATGAAATACCCGCTCCCTCCCGTCCTCTGTTCCCCGGCGCGCAGGGGTGGTAGAACAGGCACGCACCATTACTCATATCGTGGCTCGTTGCACGCCACGCATACAAACCTCTGAAACTCGCGGGAGAGCTGAAGCGGGACTCTCAGGGGGCCACCGACTCTTATATATCGCTCATTCGTTTTTCCATTCGCTCGAACCTCCACCCTCCGTCGTCGAGGCTACGCATGTTCACGGAGTCGGAGAGATGATTTTTCTCCGCGCCGACACCGAAGCCTCCTTTTCCATCGATCCTGGAACTTCGTATCACTTCTATACAGGCATTCTCCAACAATAAAGAAAGCCCTCGTATTCTCGCACGCGCAGCCAGAAAAGCCCGAGTGATGTTCCAAAAATACCTTCCGCGGTCGCATCGTTCGTCGCTGCGACCTCGGATCATTGTTGATTAATTGCGCAGCTCGTCGGAGAACGGATAGAATGTTAGTCATCTTGATCGTATTCGCGATGAAAGTACATTCCTGTAACGTTACAACTCTAAACGGGCTCGTGTAAAAAGCCCATTTTTATCCGAATGCACTCAATTTTAAATGGAACTCCACAAATGTGGAGTACAACAATTTCATTCTCACTCGTACCGGGAAATAATCTTGCTCGATTCAGCCAGCCGTTTGCGCTGCAACATATTTCATCATAAAATGAACAAATTTATTATGGCACGTGACCTTACGATGAAATATTTCATTGAAACGCGGTTTAAAATTCATTTCTCTGTTCTGCTGAATAATAACCAAAGAAAAATAAGTCAGTTAACCAACTGTGAATAACTTTTTAACAGTTTCGTTCTGTTCAGACAAAAGGTTTGCATGTTTTTTACGAAGCGTTGTACAATAACAAAATATTCCGTTTGTCTCTGGGAATGCGAATGACTAAACATTTTTTTGCTTACTAAGAAAAATTACTGTGTACATGACAAAATGTACTTTCGTAAGGAAAAACCTTTTTGTCGTTTCAATAGCACGAATAATTAAAATCAGAATATTCGGAGGTCTCAACTGCGCCGTAAGAACTACAAATAATCAATAGTTGAATCAACAAAACAAATTTCGACCAAATGAGTTTTGTTGAATCAACGAAATTCCGTTTTTCGTGTTGGTACCTTAAAAATTCCCTTTTCCAGTTACGGTTAGCAAACTCGTATATATCTAGGATTACTTCCTCTCTGCGAACTGATCTCCTTCGTGACTCTCGATCTGCTACGATGTTTCCTATTATTATAATTCATTCATAGGTGGCTGCATGGGTTTCGTGAGGCTGTCGTCGCCAGAATGACGAAGTAAAGTCATCGAGTCTGGCCTATACGTGGTTACATTCGTGGGCTTTGCTTTCATGGTATTTTAATTGATAGCATCATTAATCTCGGACGAAGAAACATCGGCTCACAAACTCATTTTCTTACCGCCCAATCACGTTTTTATATCTCTTCATAGATCAATATTATTCGGATGAAAAAATAGATGAAAAGCGTATATATAAAAATACGAAGGTAAATGAATATACTTTTCCGCCATGTTGCTCTTCACAAAGATGCACACCGTACGCTGCGAGTGCAGCATAAAACTCAAGATTCTTTCTCACCCCTTGTACATACTCAGTAAATTTCTAGCACCGCGGACGAAGAAAAGAAAATTTCTTCTTATTTTTCTTCTGCTGCTATGCCGTGTGCACAAACATCGACGCAACGTTTCAATTCCATCGGCAAACGTCGACGCGGATTAAAACATTAACATAAAAGTCGCATCATAAAGCGAGGAGAGATGGCAATTGAAAATCCGTATAAGGATGATGATGACGAGGAGTCTTCTCCATCTGTCCGTCACTGGGCACGTTATAACGATGAAAAATTACAAGACGAAAAGGATTCTTCCGCACCTTTGCGACGCCACAATGGCCCCTTTTTTGCTCCTGGCTTACATCAAAGTCACGGCTCATCGAAGAATTCATTCCGAGCTATTTCCACACAGGAGAAATTGATTTGTCCGATTTTTTAATAAAAATACGTATTGGAACGTTCTTTCCCGTAAGCCTCAAGTTTATGCTTTCTCCGACTCACATTCGGTTTTAATTCGGCCATATTTGCATCCGATTCCACGAATATTGCGTGTCAAGATATAATTGAGTCAAGTAATTACCAAAAACGATGTCGCCAATTGGATTCAAGAATTTTCCCAGCGTATATCTCTGCCTCTCCGATTAGCTGCGATCTATATACGTGGACGTCATTCTGGGTTTTTTCTGCCTCAAACTGCAGGTTAAGTGCACAATTCGTTCACTGATGAATCCAACAGGTACGAGCTCATGGTCAGTCGCAACGAGGGCTTAGCTCTCCAGGTAATCCATGGGCAAGCTGGCACTTGTCCTTGAGGAACCTGCGTACCTCGAAAGATGTAAAGCCAAACATAATATTCGTCGAACGTGAGGGCGACTGAAGGCAAAAGAGGCAAACGGAGGGAAAGAGCGATCAAGAGAGAACGAAGAGTGAAGTGCTGCCGGATTTTTGGCTCCTGACGGTCGTGAATCTTGTTGATTTAGGATAGATGTATATCGGGCTGAAGTCGCTCGAGGTCAGAGTCCCGTCACCTGAAGGACCATTGCATCGGCCCTTCTTAGGCACTCTCCCCTTTCACCCTCGCTCTTTCGCCAGACTTTTGGCCCATTGGTGCTGCACAACCTGTCATTATTGCGTCGAGACGAGACATTATTTTTTTTCCTTCAGCGGCCCAATCGCCAGTCCGCTACGTCCTGAGAACCTGTGCGCAAGGATAACGAGAGATACGCCCGCCCTGCTCCTTCTCCTTCTGTCTTACGTCCGTACTCTTCTCTTCCAGAACTCGAAGAACTAGAGAATTTTTTGTCCCGGATGTGAATGGAGGAAGAGTTGAAATTATAGAGAAGAAAGGAAAGAACCTCGTTCGTCTACGGCGCTTCAAGTTCGGTTAATGCAGTCGAGCCGTGTCTGCCGGTCGGACATGAACACACTCGAGAGAATATCTCACGAGTGACTGGACAAGTTGGATCTCGTCGTGGAATCACACCACAATCTCCCTCTCGCTCTCTTTTGTGCTCTTTTACTCTCGCAACGTTCTTCTACTTCTTCTTCTTCTTCTTCTTCTTCTTCCTCTCCGAGACCCAAGATCCTCTCGAGGAAGCTGAGCACGTAGAAGCAAAAATAAAATTCCGCATCACCATTCTTGGGAGCCGTACTATACAGATATTCCAGGGAGACACGCGTCCTTGCGATCCTTCTCTTTTTTTATTCACTCAACGGCATCGAGAGCTGCCGCAAAGATTAGGAACCATTGCATTTTTTGCTCGTTGCAGACTTTGACGCGCGCATTTGGATCGAACGCTCTGCCGCTTCTTAAAACCGAAGCACAAATTGATGGTAATTCAGAACAAAAAACCACTTTGGAGTTTGACCCGAGTTGAAAGGAATTATTCGTTGTTTTGTTACGAGAATCATTTTTACGACACAATTTCACTTCAAAGTTTTTCACTTTTTGCAAGACTTAGAAAAAATATCCCTTTGTCATACCCGATCAGTGGTAGGTCCAGGAAGGATGACGCGCGTGTAAAACCGTGAAAAAAAGTCATATTGGACGAATCACGACAACTTGCAATACAGAGCGTGCCACAGGTGAAGTTATCAGCATGCTCTAAATATGGGACTCCAGCTCCTCGCAGCTCAATGTCGTCTCATATTTCCTAACCCGAAATAAAACGCGTTCGGTGAAGCGCAGCGATGAATTTGATAATCTTTTACCTCCTTAGCCCCATTCATCAGCAATGTCGAACGTTAATCCCTGCAGTTTGCGAACAGAGCACAAAACTCTCCTTTTAATGAGAAATCGATCGATCTAAGATTCAGCAAACTACCCGCTCATTCAAAAATGGCCCGTTGAACTCGATCAACGCTCCTGAAACGTCATAGCATTGCATAGCAACTATATGCGAGGGCCTCGTTGACCGGCAGCAAAGTCATCCAGAGTGACTCGTATGTGTGCCAACAGCGACGTCGAAGAGAGCAGCGTGTTTCGGTCGGTGGTGAAGCAGCCCTTCACCAACTTTTCGTTTGACGTTTTTTTTCTCTCCCACACTACGAAACCTCAGCTCGTGCAGTCGGTGTACAGATAGGAAGAGCCCGTGACGAAGGAAATACGCACGACCTTGACAATCGCCGATTTTCATCGGTTCATCGTCTCCCACGTTACACTTCTTTCAACCGCGCTCCTGCTCGCCGACCATGCCCATAATCGAAGGTCGATTGTGTATACGTAGCAAAACACACCAACTCGCTACTTTGTTCTGTTACTGGTTTGTTAATTGAGTCACGAATGAAAAACCCGGAGCAAAAACCCTCTCACAGTCGTGTCTTCAGCCATTGGAACCGAAGAGTGTTGAAAAACGTCGCACTGTCTGTGGATCATTGGATAGCGGAGATCGAGAGTTGTCCAAAGCGTTTATTGCGAGTCGCCTCTTGTTATTCATCCGGGAATACGAGAGCATCGTCTCTCGAACACTTTCTTCGTGTCACTTGAGAAAAAAGACTTTCCAAAAGTCTTGCATCCAGTCGACGCGACAATTTTGACGATCGCTTGCTGAATTAAATCTCATCCCAGAAGTCCTCGGCGTCGGAGTCTGCCTTCCGGGAGCACAATCTTCTTCGGGGCTTCAGGAGTCGCTTTATGGACCCAACTAAATCCTCGAGATGAATTTACCTCACGTCGATGCCAAATCCCACCATGAAAATCGCAAAGTTACACCAGTTTATGTCTGAAGGGGATGGCAAAGGCTCAATGTCGATTTATCCTCATAGAAGTCGCTCCGATGAACTTCGTTCCGTATACCGGCCCGCTCGATCAGGACAATGAGGCAAAAGCACTAGTTCATGCATCAACTACTTACCCATGTCAAGATACATGAAGAACACACGAATTACAGACGCAATTCGTGTTCAACGACTACGATTCTGGAAGATCGAGTACGAGACATTGTTACGTTATCCAGCATAACTTTTGCCCGTCCAGTTTCACGCATACATACACAAACGTATATTCACTGGAGTGCTGAGTGAGTTGCAGTTAATCGTTAATAAATCAGTGGTGAGCCATGAAAAATGAAGCGAAGAGGATCCTGTATGAGAGCTCGAGACGTTCGATAGCCTGCTAAATTCTTAAACCTTCAGTATATATTCCCAGCATACACCGAGGAAACAATAAAAAAAACTTGGTAACATTGCTAGTAGCCAGTCTGACGTATCAGAGAGGTTGAAACGCGGAGAAAAAGTCGAAGATTCCTGAAGTTTATATTTCCATCGAAATCACTCTCATCATCCACGATCGAGTCTCTTCAATCTTGATCCATGCGAAACCACTTCGCTCGATCGATGTCATTGGACAGTCGAATTTCGAGAGCATTTTATTTCATTCAAGTGAACAAATATTTCAGGCGATTAAGGAGCGTGAATAGTGTTAACGTTGGATTTTTAGGTGCTTTTTGTTTATTTTATAAATAAAAATTGTTGAAAATGGCACCCCTTGAATCGGCGTTGACAGCAATAAATCTCAAAAGTGGAACGTCTCGGGACAAAAAACCAAAAAGATTCTTACGCATGGCGTAAGGGATTTTCAAAATATTGCTTAGAAAAAAAAATGGCGACCATTTGAACAAAAGAAAACACAATTTTTGTGAATTTCTCAGTAAAAATTGTTTATAAAAGTAAATAAACAAAAGTTATCAAAAAACTGCTTCGTCATGCTGAAGACATACGTTTTCCCTACAAAATGCAATTGGACTCAAGTCGCTGGGATAAAAAATCTTTCCGTTTTGTACAACATTTTCCATTGTACAAAAATATATCATTAAAAAAAAAAATTTTTTCTAATTTCAGTACCTTTGAGTATGTAAAAGATTTTTATCTATAAAAGAAACAAAAAAACACCTAAAATTTCAACGTTTACACTGTTCATAGCCCTCAAAAATGAATCAACGAAAACGTGCTATACGTTTTCATATTCCAACGTCCTAAACTTATCCACCTGCGTACACATCAATGCTATAATTTATAATTATAAACTTGTAATCCGAAGCTATAATCGTAGCGTATTCTTTAACAATGCACCTTCGGGATTTTTTCCCCACCGCTCTTCCGATTCGTAAACATTGTATCGGATAGTTTTTAACGAGAAAGAAAGGAATCAATTCTCGGTTCATTCCTCCGGCTCATCTCACGGCGAATGCGGTTGCATTGGTCCGAACTCGGAGAGTTCATCGCGATGGAGCCTTTTTTTAAATATCAGTGGGTGGGGGCGGTGAATTCCGTTGGATACTCGTCGAAAGCTGAGAGGGGATTCTAAGCGAGGAGCAGCGATGGTCCACGGTTGAAAAAAAAAATAGATAAAAAAAAACAGTGGGAATATTGTCAGAGGCAGACAAAGGCAAAAGCGAAGTGGAGAACAATGGGCGACCGCTGCTTCTCGTAGCAGAGTCTCCGCTTTTGCTCCTTCGATACAGCAGCTCCTTTTCTTTTTATAATCCTCTCTCTCTCTCTCTCTCTTTCCCACTTTATTCTCACAAGATCCTCCCATGGCTACACCATATAATTATTATTATCAATGAGAACCGTCGTCGCAATCAAGTATACGAACATTTAGACGCATTATTCAGTTTAACGTATTGCGAATCGAAGTGATATCGAAAACGCGCTCTATTCGCGACGTATGTTGATAAATCCTGAATACTGTAAATCCTTATGGTTGCTCCAAAACTGTTCAGTTGGTACGGAACTGTTTAACGAACTTTTATTCGGAATGAGTCGGACCGAGTGTGCGAGACCGGAAATTTCAAGGAATTTTCTATAATTCTTTCATAGTTACCCGAAGCTGCGTATCTTCATTGACGATTATGCGACTGATCTTGATAAAAAAAAAAAAAGATTTACGTGTATAAGATTGTATTTGTATTTGTAGAAGAGCTGCGAGTGAGAGCCTCGAGTCGAGAGCGAACGAGAGCGACGACGTCGGTATAAAGAGATCAATAAAGCAGGCATTTTTCACTGGATTTAGATTTTATCGGTAAGCGGCGCGTTTCCATGCAGCGGTTAACAACCTTCGAGATCAGCCGCAGTACGGTTGTTCACCAGTTTATTCATAAACCGATAGAAATTCAATATTCCTCGCGCGATTAGACGGCGCTTATCGTCCGGCTGTCGTCTTCGAAGTGGTGCATTTTTTTGTAGCTTTATCGCGACGCGTCGTTCGGAGTAAACCGTCCAATTCGAGAAAATTACTCCGGAATAAAAAAAAAACTCGGAGAAAGGATTTGAACTTCTCAATCCGAAGAGCAATGCAGAAAATGCGTCTTCGGGTCACTCGCTCGTTAACAATCCGAATTGAATCGATCCACAAACGCATGCGTGAACCTTCGATTCTGTCAGCCTTCAGACCCAAAGCTGCCCCACTTTGACGGACGAACCATCACGAACGGTTTCAACTCCAAACCAAAGCAGTTCCTTTTATTTCCAGGATTTCCGAAATCCAATAAATTTCTAATCAGCGGTAAGCTCTCGTTGATTCGCGCGTTACATCCGCCATTGCTGCATCTCGAGAAAACAGAGGCTCTGCCGAAATGCTCCGTGCAGGGGTTGATTCAACCCCTCATCGTAGAGTCGGGAAGCATCGTGTGTTCCGGGTGAAGCACCCCTGATCTTCGAAGCAACATTGATACACGCGCCCGTCCATGTGTGCACACACAAATGGCGAAGTTCCGTTTCTCTGTCGCACTCCGAGCTCGGTGTTCTCCCAGTGGGGAGCCACACGAGAGGAGAATGGTATCATGGGTAGCGCGAACTTCTCCCACCACGTCGTTCAATCCTCTCGTGCGCATTGTCTGGCAGCCATATTGGAAATGAGAGGCCAGCCGCGTCGGGATTGGTCGGATTTTTTTCTCTCTCCCGTTCTTTTTTCGTCTCTCGTTTTTTTCCTCTTTTAACAGTGAAACCCACTAGGCTCCCCTCGTTACAATGGAGGCTTCGGTTGGCCCATGCCGATGAGAATTCCGAGGATACAAGATAGTCTATCAGTCGGCTGAGTCGGCCTCGCCACAGTCTCTGGCATTCAAATCATCGCGCAAAGCGTCAAAGTGTTGTGAACAGTTACGACAGTCCTGTCGCATTCGAGCGGCTCGTTAAGCTTTAAAAAATCATTCGATCGAAAAGCTTCTTGTCGTGTCCCGTGGGATTTCCACCATTTTTATTGGCCCGAACGACTTTGCTGAGCCGAAAATATACGAGTGTTCTTCTGTGCTTAAAAGACGCGGGAATGGATTGAGGGTTGAACTGAACCGGGAAAAATGGCCGACCGCGTTGCCGGAGTCTCGCGAATGAAATTATTACGGAAACGCGCGTTATTCCAAGTGTCTCCGTGGTGAAATCGGTTTTGCTTAAAGAAACACTGCAACGAAGCACCAATTAACAACGTAAACACACGTTTTAACACACAGACCCACTTCATTTACACAGAACACTGCTACCCTGTGAGACTCAACAGTGAAAATTGGATTATTTGATCTCCGGATTACTCCGCATTTAAGGTACGTCAATACAATTCGAAACTTACGATCAATTCGGCCGACAAATGCAGCAGGAGCTTCCCGACGGTAAAAATCGCTCCCCCTCCGGTCTCTAACGAGGCTCCAACGAGCACCAATTTTCACCAATTTTCACCAATTTTCGACCCTCCTGAACAGCAAACAGTAAAAGTAATTGATGAACCAGCATAATTAACGATCGAACCGCAGTGTCCGGTTGACTGACCCGATCATCCGTACTCCGAATCGTCGAAGCCCCCCCCCCCCCCGCCCTTCTGTAAAGCAGCGATTGAAAGCCATTCGCGAAAATGAGACGTCACGAAACTCTGACGTTTCTCATCGCATCTTTTCCTCTCGTTAGACCTCCAATCCCATCTACCGAAGCGTGACAATGGAGAGAGAAACGGTGCAAGAACAAAATCGTCTCTCGATATATTTGTCACTCGTACGAGGACAATGCTCGATGACGGCTTCCCCGACGGGTCGTCCGGGCATTTGTAACAGTCTCTGTGAGCAGACACGTTCCCCGGCACATCCGATTTTCGTTTGGAAAAACTTGGTTTATTATGGTCCTTTGTGCTCCGGACGAATGTATTTCAAGTCTGACCGGTATGCGGATACGATGCGCGCACCTTCGAGATATTCGGTATCCGCGCGTGTACACACGTGTACATAAATAAAAAGAGATTCCGATAGACCCTTCGGGAAAATGTGTCAAGTAACGCCGGAATTATTATCAAGGATCGTTAAGAGAGGTAGACTCGCTGCGCTCTCGCGTCCTGTCGAACGCGCACGCCTGCGGAACGTTGAAAAATATGAGAAATGATCTGTCAGAAAAGCTTATACATTTATACGCGTCCATATTTTTTCGTGTGCACAACCGCTTTAGTTACAAGCTTCGATCCCCCCCGGCCCGACCCCGGAAAACTCACGGGCCCTTTTCCTTCTTCGCTTCAAAGGGCCCGGTGAAAAATTGAAAGAAATAATATTCCTCCATCGGGCCGCGCGTGATGTTGCGAATTTTTCACGTCCTCGGTTAGACTTACCTTTTTTCTGGGCTCTCTATGAACTTTTGACTCTGCGCGGAGGTGAAAAAAACACGCAGCTTCGCGCACACATAATCCATTCCCTCGGGAGAATCACTTCGTGATCTTTTCTTCCGTTTTTCTTTTCGTTATTCCTTCGCTCGCATTGTGCATCTGTGACTGCACTCCGAGATATAAATTCTTCTTCAATTTGTTTATTCTTGGCGGCTTCGGGGCCGAGGAACGGTGGAAAAAACGCCTGAATCATCGAGTATCGACATCTGTCGATCTTCCTCCACCGCAGAGCGTGCTACGCTCCGTTTCGTTCGCTTATCAGAAGCTCCGCTTGTGTCCATCGCCGAATTAACGCATTTCGAACCAGCGCGATCTCTGATTTGCGATAGTTTCACGAATTCCAATGGTTTTTCGAATTTCACTCGCTTTTTTCGAATCGCCCGGAACAGCAATAACTTCTTGATTCCGCTGGATTATTTATCACGAGCAAAATCAATTTTTGTCTTTTCGCCCTACAGAATTGCGCACGATTCCATCGCCACAACTTTTGTCACGTCGAATTCCATTCTTGCTCGACGAATCTCTCAAAAATTATGGAACCGAGTTGACTGAAATGTTTTTTCATAGAGCACGCCGGTTCGCCAGCTCGATCGATCGGTCGGGTCATCGCATTATTTTTTTTTTTTTCTCGAGTCCACTGAGCGTTAAAAAGCTCGTATTTCCCGTAGGTGAAATGCCGTGAGTGGTGAACGTCTCCGATGCAGGGAATTATTGTTTTTTTTTTTTTTTTTCGAAAGAGGGTGGTTCATCCAAATTACTGGCGGCCATTATCGCTCACTCAGAGGCGCATTTGGGCCAGACAATGGCTGCCAACGCGCCACATCGTTAATGTAATAGGCATCCGAAAGGTGCGACCTTACTCCGCCGGTTTGGGCCGCACTCAAAGTCAACCGCAGAAAGGAAAGCATCCCTTATACACATGTATGTGTTCGTGTACTTTTGGCTTCGAGTTCTGGCTCTCCTCTCGCAGGTGATCTCCTCTACCTGACCGAGGAAAGGCCTCGACGCTTCGGGAATTATTATTATTTCTTGCGATTATTATCTCTAATAACATCCCGGTGCTTGGCACAAAAAAAATCCAGGCCTAAAGCATGCTGAGCGAAATATCTCAAGACGTTTTATCCCTTTTTCTCTCCTGTCTCCCCAAAATCGAAGCATCTTTTTTGACGAGCCTGCGTCACCGATTTTTTATTTCACGAAGTATCGGTGCAGACTGAAAAACTAGGAATTGCAAATTCGAGGGAGAACAGAATTGGAGAATTACTGAAATTATTGGAGAGTTTTTTTAGATGATTTCGTTGGACTCCAACGTTGCAAACTTCAGCGTCATATTTTTTGCACTCCCTTCTGTTAACTCCTCTTTCGAGTTATTAACACTCGCGCGCTCGTGCTGATTTTGTGAATTTTTTGAAGAATTACACAAACGTGGAACTAGAATCGAGTCTTCTGGGTCCTCGCGAGGCTGTGCGAAGCTGGAGCTTCATCGATCAATCAGAAGAAATAGAAACCTTGAATTTCCACGCGTTTCGCGGATTCGGATGCAACATTTTTTGATGATTCTCTGCAATGTTAATTTAGCCTCCTTTTCACGTTTGCTTTCTCCAAATTTCTTCGCATTCCTCGTTTCATCGATGTTTTCCGTAAAGATATGCTGGCAGCATGAAGAAACTCGACGAATTTAACTTGGAAATGGCGCGATCAGGGGAATGGAAAAAATGAAAAATCGTTGGCTCGAAAAGTAGATACTGTCGGGCGTGCTCATACAAAAAATACAGGTCGGAGTAGGGAAGAGCGAAAGTCAACGATTGGTCAGAGGGCGGAGACACGAGAGGTTCGCGGTATAGTCAGCAGGTGGATCTACGCCAGCAACCCCCTGTTGTCCCTCAATTAGTTACGTTTTCTCTCTCGCTCTCTCTTCGGTTTTCGAGCTCACGCAGCCTCGCCGACTGACTGACCCGTCAGTTCTTTTCATCTTTTAAAAATTCTGCCTCTTCCCCGTCAGTTTTTCAAGTGCCACGAGGCACGAGAGGTTTTGTTCGAGAGCTCTCGTCCTTCTTTTTATTTTCTTCATCCCGCCGATTCATCGATTTTTCACGCTTCGATCATCGATTAACGAATTCACGATCGACGTCAATTACGATCCGGAGGAAACGCGCTGTCTTCTGAAACTTGAAGAAGAAGAAAAAAAAAAAAACGAAAAAAAAACACGGCGGTGCTATTAAAATAAGATTATATTCGTGAAAAAGTAACGAGTGTGTGAACCCCGACACGGAAAAGTAATAATGGAAGTGTCGTGTGAAAAGAAACATACTGAAATGACAGCCTAGCACTCGCTCGTGTCGCGGGGAAGAAAAAAAACGTGATGACATCGTACCTCCGATACGCCAATGAAAATCCGTACGCGTATCGATAGCCGCGTGCATAAATTTGCGAAATCTGTGTCCTCGCGATGATTCCCTTTTTGTCGACACTTTTTGCCATTAACCGAGAGACGCTGGGCGTTAGGCACGACAATCACGTCAGCTTCTCGCTCACCGAGCCTGTGTTTAGTGCAGAATTTATGTACTCGAATAAATTTGTCTATAGTTTTTCCTATTCCCTTGATTTTTCTCAAACGACTGTCTACGACGAGCTTAATTAGACACTTTTCACAGTGACATTGATCGGATATCGTACAATTATATAAGGTATTTTTAGCTCCATTGAAAAACATGCATTTTTTTAACTTTCTTTGATAAATGCTTTTTCAAATGTACGTACAATTCACAGGATTCACAGAACTCTTTCTGTGAATCAATCTTTATGAAAATTACTCCAAACTCCGTGTGATTAACGCGCTAATCCTTCAGCCATTTCGCAATTGTTTTAAGGTATTTCACCTTTCGCATGAGCGTGTTTGGGCCACTCGAAATTTGAACTGATTCCTAACCTTTGAGAAGTCACGGTTATTTAGGAAAAGCTTCTGCTTCTGACATTTTTCCAACTTCTATCGTTAAGATGATGGATCCGTCGGTAATCACACCTCGAATTTTTGAAATTGAAACTCTTTGACATCGTTCGTCCGATTAAAATAATAAAAATGTCATCGTACGCAGCACGATCGCAAAAATCCGATGACATTTTTATTTTTTCGATCAGGCGAACGATGTGGAAAAATTTCCTTTTCAAAATTTGCAGCTATCTCTCTCGCACTCACGGTTGTGATTACCGACTGATCCATCATCTTAATATCTCCTTTTTTAAGCATTCGGTAACCCTTTATTTTTATCGTCGCTATGGATTCCTTACATTTTTTTCTATCCGCGAGACAGTTTGTATCAGGAACTTATAATTATTTAGTATATAAATTATTGAATAGAAATGTAGTGATGATGAAATCCCACAAGCTCCTGTATAAATTAAACCATTTTCCAAGTTTTAATTGTTCATTAAATGTCGATTAACTGGCCTGAAACTTCGCCAATCTATTCGCTACTTTGCTGTCATTTAAAATCAGTTATTTGTAGAATATTCAGGCTCGTGAAAGAAATACCTTAATCAAAGAGTCCGAAACAACGCTAGCCCACAAATTTACTACTGATTTTTCAGTAAATATTCTAAAAAAGTACGAAAATTTGTCTAGTCCCTCGAAGGTAGTTTTCAATTATTTACAGAAGCAAAAGAGTACTGCTTCGTCCCGAAAAGAGTTTAACCTGAGAAAATGTTGACGTCGAGACTATCAGTGGCTCGATGAATTTCGCGTTGATGGAGTAAATCTTTGCAGGCGAGTATATACTCAGTTCTGGAAGTCCCGGAGGAAGCAGAGCAGGGAACAGTGCTGAGAACGAGGATCACTTATTACTGGGTGAACCAACGTTAAACTTGAACGATCACTCGTTGGTCGGTCTCAACGACGATTCGCTCGGCCTCAACGACTCTTTGGATCTCGAGAATGATTTCACCTCGGAATTACTGAGCGATGGTCTCCTAGGTGGAACAGGAGTCGAGGGTTTACTCGGCAACGATTCGCTCGGCTTGCCCGACGGTTTTAATCTCGAGGAGGCCCTTCAGCTCGTCGGCCTCGACGAGGACCAAACCGAGGTTTGTATCAAATATTCACTCCTTTCGATTTACATCCTCGCAATAATAAGTCACGCGTATTTACGAACATGGACAATCGAATCCTGAGTAGACGATCGTTTTGGGGTTGAAATATTCTTTTCACGGGACTAAAAATTTCGCGAGAGTTATAAAGACAATGAACAGAACGCGCAAACTCCAAATCGTTCGATGATGGATGATTGAATTTTTTATTTTCACGCATCAAAGTGAAAAAAGCTTAACGCAGCATTCAAATTTTCACAACTCGTTCATAATTATCAACATTTCTAACAGCCTAGAGACTTTTTTATTCAAGGAATTAGATCAGGACGCGAGAAAGGGGAAGAAAGAAAGTGAGGGATCGTCCTCGAAAGATTGCGTTGTCGATTGTGACAACGAGGACGCCAAGGGCGTTAGAAGCAGCGAAGAAACTCAGCCCGGAAGCGACGAGGCACGATCGTCCGAGTGCAAAGATTCAGAATCCGACGAAATGATCAACATATCGCATCCCCAGCTCCATCATCCTCACCACCACCCACATCATGTTTCGTTCCAAGTAAGATCGCAATTGCATTTCATTACTTTTCATACCGAAATTATTGAAATACGATAAAATACTTCAAATAATATTGCTTCAAAAAACTTGGCTCTTCAAACATTGATCACGACAAAATAAAGCGTACAATCCACGAGAAACTGTTGATTAGGCTTAAAAAACAAAGTAACGATTAGCAACTGCGCCAAATGCCACCCAACGCAGTAGTTAGAACCGAGATCTCTGCAAACTGGCCAATCAAAACTAACAACAGTTTAGGATCGGCATAAAAAAAAGTGTAATTGCTTGAATATACGACACCGAATCAACGTAACGACGCTGGGGTTTCTTCGAACAATATTTAGTCGCTATTCTCGAGCTTGTGGTGTTGATATTTTTCTTATTTTTTTTCTCAACGTCGAAAGAACATCTGTGAATGCTCGGGGGCACAAATGTTGGATTAAAATAATACCGCAACATTGTGGGGCCGAGAGAGCGCGATAAAACGCTCATATTTCTCATTTCGCGGATGCACTCCTATTACTATTACATAAACGTATAGATATACGTATGTGTTTATATGTTACAAAACGTACAACACATAACATGAGGCTTTTCTCAAAAATCCGAAGTAAAACCCGCTAATTAGGGGTTCGCACGCCGCGTTTCTCGCCTCGCACAGGTTCCTGCGAACATAAACATACTCGTGAATGGTATACGTATATATTTGTATGAAGAATCTCAGAGGATGGTGATATACGGAGTAGGAAACGTACAGATAAGAGTACCGAGCTTCGAGGCTTTCTAAAGCGCCGGATAGGAGCGTTGTTAGAGCGGCGTTTACGATCCATAAACAGTACATTCGTTATTTACAACGGTGACCACGAGAACCCGCGGCTCGCGGTACCAATCCTCGTGGTACGATGCTGCTGCTGTTACTTTTAAATCTCCAATGAGGGGGGGGTTCCAAGAGTTGCTCATCCGACGGACGAACCAAACGAAAAATTCTGTACTCCGTGTGAAAAAACGAATGAGACGCGAGGGAGAAGAACGAAAAGGAAAGAGAGCTCAACACTGCGCACCCAACAATTATCCCTCGTAACCGCGACGTAATGTGAACGCTACGTGTGGGACATCAACGTCTATCTGCTACTTTTACGTACTACTTGCTTCTACCTCCCTATCGGACACTAAACCTCCGTCAAATCTTACGAAACGTTGACTTTCCGATGGAGTGCATAGAAATGAAAATACTCCAAAAATTAATCTAGCCTGTACCGTTTTTTCACACTTGAGCTGCACTCCAAGTTTGACGTTTTTTCAACTTCCATTCCGGGATTGGTCGTCATTCCATCGGAAACTATCGAGTCGTCCAATGTGAGATGATCGAAAAAACGCGATACGCTTGGTGGGGCGACGATTTTGGAGCAAACCGATTTTTATTCTTCCTTCGTTTTTTGTCCGTTAGTGTTTTACGCAACGGATATTTGATATCCGTAGCTGCATTTAGACAATTTATTTATAGATCGTGGTGCGAAGTAGCGAAGACCTTCGGACAATCGACGTTGGCTGCATCCAACTAGAAAAAAAAAAGAAAATAATTCAGCTTAGCAACGGGACAACGGGCAACGAGATCGAAGTAAAGAGTGCTCGTTAGTCGAAAGAATAGATTAGATGTCAATGTCACGCCTTGTAACGCGGAAAATACTAATTATTATCTAGTTATAAAAGATACGATGATTGCTGGGATTAAGAGGCTCCCTTGTCAGATATCGAAGTTCACACTCTTGGCAATATCTCATCACGAACATAATTTGTGTATGTTAACAAACATGTAATTGCCATGTACTTATTTATTTTTGTATCGAATAACGAATCTTTCCCTTCGTACAATTACGATTGAATAGCGTTGTTTGAAATTCTCTCGTTAATAAGAAAAATCTCATTCACTGCTCGTTTCTTTCAGTTTATACTTTTTTTTATTTCTATTTGAGCTGAAATTACTTCACCCCAATTCTCACGATTTTAGTTATGAATCCGGGAGCTCAATTCGGTATTACAATAATGTTTGATAATCGTGACAAAACTTTTCCTCCGTGCATTTAACAACGACCGGAGTTCCAAAATTCCTCAGTAAATAAAAATCAAACAACAGTTTTTTTCTTCGCTCACAAATCTCATGAAATTTCAGTTAAAATCTCTTTGTTGCCCCTCGTTTTTGGTGTCGCTGTGACGCTATTACGAGTCACGAAGATCGCCTTCTTCGAGTTTATGTAAAAATATAATCGAATTCCAAGTAAAATAACCAATGGAATAAAAAAGGAAAAGAGTGCAGAATTCGAAGATTTTAGTGGAGAAATGAATATTAGAGAAACCTGTTGGTTGGTGGAGCATTGATGGGGCATGGGTGCACAGTCTCATCCCTATCGGAAAATATAAAACGTCAGGATAGAAATTTATCACCTTGGCCTCTGGGCTTTAAAGTATATGCGCGTAAAGAGTCGTATATACATAGAGATATATTTTACAGAAGGCCCCTGTTGGTGCATATACGAGCGTTCAACTGCTATAATCATAGGCGACTATTACCCAGTCGTTGTTCCAGAAGCGGCATGTTCCTACTACCGTGCACACTGTTCCATCCTTTTTCTTCGTTCTCTTTTTTCTCCTCCTCCTTTTCTTCTTCTTCTTCCACCAGCAGACGATTCTCCAGTGCTGTACTCGTACCGACAGATCAACTCGCTCGTTCCTCGTCTTCTTATGCAACCCATGCCAAGAGCACGTAATTTTTACAGAGCGCATTAACGTATAGAGTGTCCTTGAAGTCATCCTGAAATGTTGCAGGGAATAAAATAAAAATTAAATGCGGAGACGAACAGTTCTAATCTGTTTTTATCCTTTCTTCACCGTGACATTGTTGAGATGTTATAACTTGAGAGAAACCAATCCGAGGGGGCTGATAAAATAAAACTTTGCAGAGGGTTCGTCGAATCCGCTTCCGATTATTTGTGAATATCTCAATAACGGTTTGTCGGAGAAAAAAGGAATTATTGCGTGCGCCATTTTTGCGACACTCGTAAACTTGTGATTGCGATGCTAATTGTAATTGTCGCTTAACCTGCAATTAAACTTGCATCGTTCGTGTCTCTTTGACTTATATATATATGAACGATCGTGTAAGACGACACCGTCGCGTGATCAACCATAAGAGATCTGAAAAACAAAAAAACGGACAAACGAGTACGTCTTTTGTCTTTTGATCTTATGGTATATAAAAGTATTGCGAGTCAATTGATGGGTTCTTTGTTCGCAAGAAAAAATATCCCTTTTCGACACTCAATTGAGATAATTTTACGGTACCTCATTCTCGAAGGTCACACAAAGATTGGCGGTATTCGTATCGAGCAATATTTTATCAAGAATTTTCAAACCGTACCCAAAACCGTGTACACCTTTCTGACATTGATTTTTTTCACTTCGATATTTTGTTCGAAACTCTGAAATCATAAATATATTTATAGAAATAGAAAGAATTTGGAAAATCGACAAATCGTAGGGAATTGGAATGAAAAATCTCGTACGATGATAGAAAAAATGCTCTCGCGACATTTCATTTCAACCTACATTTCGTAAATAACCGTTAGGATATCGTTAGAAAATAGCGTCGAAGAACGTGCGAGTCCAAATGATTGGTAACGACTCGCATTGTATTCACATCAAACAGTCAAATCTCGGCAAGAATACCGTGACATTGCTGACCCCGAGAAACTCGGATCATCTCGATCTCCGATAGGTGACGTTCCATCGAAGAGAAAAAAAAATGTCATTTATCCTAGCATCAAATAAACGATCGAACAAAGCTCGAGCCTGTGTGGGATATGATTTATCGATAGGTGAGAGTATAAAACATCAATTCTAATCAATCGATTGGCCTGATCGCCGTGATCTCACTTGCGGAGATAAAACGCAACGATGAATCTCGCTCTCACACGACCTTCTAATCGCCCATCTCGGAAACTTGATTCGAAAATCTTACTTTAGGAATTTAAGCGATCATATAAAAAGTACAAAATATTCTTTTTCGTACATCTTTTTCAAGGCCAGTATATAGAAAATGAAAACTTTCGATCTTTGTGAGCTTTTTTAACATTTGTAAATAAAAAATTGATGTATTTGAACTCCTTTTCGAATAATATGGAAAAAATGAAGTTCCTTTATAAAATTTGTTTGCATATAAAATTGGAGCACGGGCCACGTTTACAGTAAACCAATGTTGGAAAACAACGAACGCGTGAATCGTGACAATGACCCGAACCAGATGACGTTTCGTCCCCGCAGATATATTTCCACGTGGTAGAGAGACACCTGAAGCGTTGGAGAGCCAATAGTGTTGGAAAAATCCCCTCTCTTGGATTCTGCTACCGGGTCTCATCCTGAACAACTTCGGCATGGAAGTCTCCTTGGTAGACGTACTTTCTGTCGAAGCGTGCGCGCGCGTCAAGAGTCTGCTTCGTTGTTGCCCGCTCAGGATCGTGCAAGACACGCGGTTCTTTTATGCTCGGATATTTTTCGTCTTTCGTGAGCCTGAGAAAGAATAAAACGACAAAAATTAATCGTCGTGTTACGAGAGTGTTATGTCGATCGATAGTTTCATTTTAATCAAACAAAACTGAGCCAACGGTTATTGTGACAATGTGACAACAAATGAGGAACTTGGAACTTTGTTATTTTACCGAAAACCTGAGTAGCTGAATTTCATGGCAAAACTGATGAAAACAATCGTGATTTTGAGGCTAACATCAAAGTGATTCCGTTTTTTGCGAATATTAAAAGAAAAGATTGTTCGAAATGTCAGTCAATTTTCAGCTGTGACAGAATCTCAAGCGTGAAAATTGTCGATCAGGCTTCATTAATAAAAAAAACTTGATCTCTGAGAAAAAGCAGCCTGTAAAAGTGACTTTACACGAGGTTTTTACAGTTACGTGATAATTGTGAGGCTTTCGAGAGTCGAGTAAATGTTGTCACTGAATGGGAGTGTCCTTTCGAGTGTTTGGTTAAAATCCGAGTCCTCTTAGGGCCTGACACACGCGTATCTCTTTCTATTCGAGCGTGTGTGCTCGCCCCATCAACGAGCAAACGATACGAACTTCGTCAGGATACTTCGCAAAGTGGTTAAAGCCACTCAAGCCCCTCTTCTCCCAAGTTTGTTAGCTTACATTATCGATATAAATACGATAAATCGTTCAAACTTACTTTATCCTCGAATGATCCGATAACGAACCACATGAACGAAGTGCAGCACCAAATTCTCCGATTGGATAATCAGACGTGTCATAATCGGGTGAATTTAACCCCGGCAAGCCCAGAATGTTGGAATCTCATTGTCGACGAAGGATTTTTTCAGGTACCAAAAAACACATTATTCCTCGATAACCTTAAAAATAAAAACAATGAAAGATCGCTCAAAGGTCAATTGGTTCAAAATACAAACTTCGAAAAACATTGAATTCACGCCGATCAATTTGTTCGAAATTTTCAATAAAAAATTCAAAATTTCTGTTTCATTAGTACAAACTGCTTTCGCTGTTATTGTCGTGAACGAAAATTATAATATCTTGTAATAAAGAAACGAGTAAAGTAGAATTGAATTTCGTGCTAATAATTGTATATGATATCACGACCTTTACTCCACCCGAGAGGCGCATTCAGACAAACTCCTTAACGTGTAATTACGACGACCGTGAGGCACTTGGAAAAGCCTTCCGATCTTATATAAATATCAGGCATTCTACATCAAATTGTTTTCGTACGCAACAAATTATGATTTTTCTTTCCATTTTTCGGCATGGAAAGCATCGTGGAGAAGTATATTTCTCAAAATAATTGAAAAAGTATAAGTCACTACGAAAATTATCGTAGATACAGCAAATTGAATTTCAATCGTCAATACTTTTTTGTTCATCACACAAAATTTATTTTACAAACAAATTTTATTTCAAATATCGAATTGTCACGCTAAATTTAAACGATTGAAACAAAACTTTGAATATTCTACATGAAGGCTCAAAGCTCACAGGCCAACTCGACATAAACTCGCCCATATACACGCATTAATTACTGGCCCGTACCTCGCAGTTGATTCTATGCTACAGAATAAAATGGAACTTACTAAATTAATATATTCTTCGCGACCGGGAGACTTTTGTGCTCCCGTAGTATATGACGACGAAAATGCGACAAAACAAAACAGTGTGTATGCACCGAAGCCTCACTTATATTCGGGGCTCGCAGTATACGTTAAAGTACGTTATTGTGTAAACCAGAAAAGGCACATACATATATATTTATTACGCAAGTAAGCATGGCCAGTTCGTTCGCAAAGCATATCATTTTTGGAACTCCTACTCTCACGCAAGTGTCGTATTAACACTGACCTTAGTCACCTGTAATTGCTACTTCTTTGAGAGAGCACTAGTGTACATGTAAGAGACCTCGTGCTGTACGCCACACAGTGTCACTGTCGTATGTAATGTCCTGCCTATTATAAAGTTGTATTATAAGGTTGACTCCCTTCTCTCCCTCATTTACTCCTCTTTTTATCTTTTTTTTTCTGTTCGTCCTTCCTCCTCTTCTTCTTCTGCTTTATATCACAGCTACTCACTTGTGTCTCATTCTGTACTTGGCCATTGTATGCTGTACCCGATTACCTAAGTCGAGTTCCGTTCAAGTCAGGGCATCATTGTTTTCTTTACTTGTATACATTGTTTAATAAGCTTTTTGCTGCTGCTGGATTCGATAGATTTATAAAATTGAAAAAATAACCAGTTGGATGTCAAGTCGAAAGAAATCCGAAAGAATCCGGAAGCTTTATATTATTGTTCCTAGAACACACAAAAATATTAATTACTTTAAATATACATGGAAGAACATTGAAAGGTGCAAGAAAATCGACCATTTTCGGTTGAATTCGATCTTTCTGATAAACTATCATAAAATTATATGTTCTATGAAATTGCAATTTAGCCCAAATGGAAATGCAAATAGCGTAGGGCAAATAGCAGAAAGAGAAAATAAACAAAGTCACGAGAGCGTTACTCTTTCTCAAGTCCATAACAACGCGCTCGTATTGCCTGACGATTGACAGTTATGGCGCTTCAACGATTTATGGAGCTTCTCGATGGGCAAGTTTAACACACGTTATATATCGCTCCGTTAAAAAAAGTGGAATCTTTGAAAGGAGTCAACGAGAGATCAATAGCGAAGGCTTCCCGTCAGCGAATTTGTTAGTAGAACGAACGGCTCTTCCCTCAATCTTTCTTTTTTTCTCTCGCTCTTAGTCCCCATCCGCACCATTTGCAGGTACTGAACTGCGGGAATAAGGAAATAATCTTTGACCTTTTTCTCTTTATTTTCTCTCGCAGTGATGACCCGTTGAAGAAAATCCTCCAATAGACAGGTACACTCAATTTTTCCCGACTCTTCGTGGCTTTTCGTTGAAATCCTTTCATATTTGGCCTCGAACGGCGGTCAAACAGTTGTCAAGTCGGCCGAAAGTTTTGACAGTGGTGAGAAGACCTCCCAGAGTCTTGAGTCGTAATTAAGTGGCCAACATAATAGAGAGCTTCTTTCTATATTCGGGAATAATGTCCCTCTTCGGTCATAAAAACGCGTCAACCTCCGCTTCGAGATTCAAAGACAAGAAGCAAAATATTGTTTTCTCTTTCTCTCTATTTCTTCGCTGCCTCTCATCTTACTCTCTTATGAAAATACAGAATATCTTGACACAGAAAGACCGGACTGGAAATGGAACTTTGATCGGTAACTCGTTGTCACTGAAATTCGTCCCGGCTCCAAAAAATCCAACGGAGTTACGATTTTGTACGCGCATCACCAGCTGCCTACTATCAAAATTACATTTGTCCGACTCCAGCATTGCCAAGGTTTTCGAGGTAATTACTTTACGGTTTCACCGTGACGAGATTTCAACCAGGCTGACATATTTCCATCTCCTTTGACGCGAGTGCAAACTTCTCCAAACTTTCTGCGAGCAATCTGCCAATCCGATCGTAGCGCGTTATTGTCCTCCTTTTTCATTAATTAACTCGAAAAAACTATTCGTTTGCGTGTGCTTGTGCGTGTATGTGTTTTATTGAAAATCTTTCTCGACGTTTCGAGTGATTTGCTCATGAGTCCCCATCAGACTTTGCACACGAGGCGATTATATCCCTCGCGATCGTTAATTACGCTCAGTCCTTCTCTTCCTTCGGGCCTTTATGATTTATGTGTCTCGTGAAATTGTTACTCCACAGCCTCTCTTCCTCGTAAATGAGCTTCGTACGAACGAAAAAGCATCGGCCACGAACGATGAATAATTATGAGGCTGCGTAACGCAGAAGCAAAAACGTTAATCGACTTGACAAATTTTCAAATACCTACATTTCGACCTCATATAAGTGATTAAATAATATAAATGTATATAAAATTCTGAATGTTCATTTTTTACTATTCTATCGTTAGGATACGACGAAACCTTGGGCATACGAATGATCAGATCCATTATCTCTTGTTAATTTATTCTAATGAGATTAATCATCTTTCGTAATGGCAAACAATTTTGCATTCTGCGTTAGATTTGTGAAATGATCAGGTGTGAAATTAAACTTTTGGAGTATCGTCCCACAGAAAACAGACACAATGAGGTAATATTGATTTCTCACACTACCAAAGTAAATGTCAGACAAGTAAGAAACAAATTTTCCAAACCTTTCTCCCGTGTGACTGTAAACATTACACGTGTTTGCTCTCCGAATTTTTATTGTTGACTCTGTTAAGAGAAGACACTTTCGAGAGTCTACTGGAAAAATAAATTGAGGATCCTTCATATGCCCACAATATTTACAGTCAACAGAGTAAGATTTTCCCACTTGTAGATAGTTCGGAATCCGCTCGGATTATGGAGAGACGTGACTGGGCAGAAGGGCGATCGAAAGAACGAACTGTCGTGATTCTGAAATTGAAAATTGAAAAATTCAATACAATCGCCCCTGAATAGAATATTTTTGTTGGCTCAGCAAAGCATAAAACGAGCGGAACATGTCGTTGTTTCACCACCCAACGTGGGCATAATTAATCCAATAGAAATACGGGTATAAATTGTAATATTTAATATCGTTATCCGACAGCACATTCAAGTCTCGTCTTCCACTTTTTTATCAAGCCATCGAAGCTTCGTTCCAGTCCCGCGAGAAACTTCTCTTCATATTTCACCAAGAAATTCAACCAGGTCGTTTGCTACTTTTCGAATTGAAAGTTTTATACTGGAAAACTAGAGATCATCACTCATTCGAATTATGGATAATTCTGTCTTAACATAGAAAAGTAGACAAGCTAAACATAGGAAAACTTCAACCTAAAAATTTGTTTTTTTTTTTTTTTTCAACTATTGTTTACAGATTGTAGTTAATTTTTTCCACATTGTTCTTTCATTTGTTTTTCATTGTTCATTGCTTCTACTGTATATTTTCAGAATTTTAAGAATTTTGAGTTTATCGAGCCTGCCAATTACATTTTGACCCACAAAGAAACGCGTTTAGTGCGTTGCAGAATTGCTTTATGGCGACAGAGTATCAAAATCATGAATAGAAATTGAAATAGCTAATTATAATGTGAATAAGAAAGATGTTCAATCAAGAGAATGTTGCAAAATCTTGACGCGTGAAGCGCATCGAAGCTCGAATGATTTTCTCCAGCACATGTCCTTCCTCGTTGGTACGACATTGACGCGAAGCGTACCATTCAAAGTGGACGCTCGTCGTCCGACGCTCGCAATCAAGTTTGATTCATGCAGCCTGCGATAGGAATAAGATGGCTTGAAAAAATCAATATCCGAATCGGAAAAAGGAAAGTCAAGTGACTCGCATCAGATAAGTATTGAAGACAAAACTGGGCAAATTGAGCGGGAAGGCAAAAAGAAGCGATTGGACGTTTCCGGCGTCAAAGTAAGAAGGTCGCAATTTACGCGAATGAACGAACCGCGTTAAGCTCGTAAAGTACACAACGGGGGGGCAGAACAACAGTCGTCGATCGTGAGTACGAGCATAGGTGTTCCGTATTGCAAAGATGAAATTCCGCGACGAAGCACATCTGTCGCGGACTTATGCACTGTGAAATGCGTAAATACAGCACTAACATTGCGGACGAATTTGCCATTTCTCGATCCTCTAATGTCTAGGATGTGTGAAACGAATTTCTTCCAGCGTCTGTCTCGTTGAGTATGACTTTAGTAGCGAGGAAAAGAAAGAAAAATCATTCTTTCTACAGCGAAAAACGCATAAAACGAGCATAAAAGCAAATTTGTGCCGGACTTTGGGTGACTCTGTGAATTGCGGAGCTCGACAGGTTTATCCCGTAGATCCATAAACATCGTGAGAATTCAACGTATTTTTCCCCTCTGTGTGGATTGCCAGATCAAAAGTCTTGGGTATCAAAATATTTCTTCGTTTCACCTGACGTGCCTTCCCTCTGATCTTGAAAACAATCCTAATTCTTTCGTCTCGACAATATTTTCATTCACAATGTTTTCTCAATGTCCCTTTTCGAGCGAACCACGTAGAAAAATATGTAAGCAACCCGAACACCGTACGACCCAGTACGAAGGGTGCGAACCTGTGGTTGAAAGGCGATCCGAACGCAAACGGTGTCAGGTTGATCGATTGATAAATTCTCTTCCTCGTCCCAAGTGAATAATATTTTCCATATGTTTTGTATCCACGTCGCTCTGTGGAAAGGATTATGAAATCAATTTTATGGTTGAATTTCGGATGAAAATTAACACGACAGTTTGAAGCGATTGAAGAGAGCACTGAACTGAAAAGTTTGAAAAATACCAAATTAAACGTTGCCGTCGTCAACGTTATTTACACTATTTGAACAATTCAACAGACGTTAGAACATTTTTCACATGAATTTTTTTGACTTTCAATTGCCGAATCTCTTTTTTTTTATCAATGAAAAAGGACCGTGGGAAAGAAATGTTACGTTAGAAAATTATGTCATTCATATTTTCGGACCACCTTGCGAGTTCCCAAGAGAGAAAATTAGCGGAAAGAGATATAAAAATAAAAATAAAGAGCGAGGAAAAGAGAGAGCGAACCTCGTTGGCCTAGAAGGTCCTCGACAACGTTGCTCAAACATCTGCTTGTTTCTCGGTAGACATATATTTCCTGATGCTTCTTCCTAGGATGCTGCGAGAACATTTCATGGTATACTCAAGACTCTCCTTGCAAGATCATTTTCTCTTTTTTCTCCTCGTTCACCAAAGGAGAGATCGTTGGCTAGCCGCTCTCGTATGAGCTCCTCTCTGTGGCCGAGATTCGCAGGACTCGGGCAGTACGAGCCTTCGGAATAGAAGAAGTCCAGACCGTGCATAAAACAATTAATAATTAGACTGAATTTTTCTTACCCTGATAATTTCTAGTTGAAGGAATAACATTTCCAACTTCCAAATGTCTTTCTCAAATGTTCCCCAGTTACAGAAATCTGCTTCTTCAGCTTAATAATTCTCACAATCTCGAGCCACTAATAAAAACAAACAGCCTCAATTAGTTCCAGAAGAAAGTGAAAACAATAATAATTTTCTATATTATCTCAGAGGAAACTTTTGAATCCCAATAGTCAATCCGTGAAGATTTTTTGTGACTCTATTTATTTGTATGCAGTAAAAAGGTTCTTAAAAAAAACATTGATTTCTTGACGGATTATGGCTAGATATATCAAGGTCATAGAAAAATGGGTGAAAGACAAATTTCTTATTAAACAAACACCGTATGAACGGTGCACCAATGTTCGCCTTCTGGTACAAGAAGACAGTACTCGTCCTACATTTGGCATGCTTCTCTCTCTCTCTCTCTTTCTCATCATGCGGGGGGACTCGACAGGTGCGCTGACAAGCGAAAATCGCGCGAAACCCGTCGGGAGCAACCTCGACAGATTGCACCGTGGCAAACCTGATTGATGCACCGGACAACAATTCAACAATTCGCGTTCTTCTCGACGAGCTTCCCTATCCATTTTGCGCTCGGTTTTTTTTTATTCTTTTTCATGCAACGCGCATTAGAGTCTTTCGTACGAGATGCATGAACATTAGGATGTACCGGTAAATCAGCAAGAGGCAATACGATAGTGCCATGTTTATGAAATAGCAAACAAAACAAATGAAAAATTACAAAAAATCACGAAATTAATAGAGCAAGTATTAGAAATATTTTGGAACTTGTTTTTTTTTTTTTTTTTTTTTTTTTCAATTTTCTTAGCCATTTGTACGAATGTATTTTTACTGAAGTCCGAATTCACGAAGTATTTTATCTATTTTCCGATATGATTTTATACAAATTGTAGAAAATTTTAGTTTCATTTGGATTACCAAACAACATTTCAAAGTTGTTGAAGAAAATTGTGCAAGGTTTGTGTCCGTATCTTAACATGTGCACAAATACCTGCATACTGGCGGTCAAAAACTTTGATTTATGCACTTCGCTTTGATCGCTTTAAATTGGTCCAATGATTGTTCTGTCGAGGTTTAATGTCTTTCGACCATATCGACGTAATTTCTGGTTTCAACCCTAAACTGGCTTTACGCTATTCGTGCGCATCTTTCACCTCCGTTTATTCTTTCTCTCTCCGTCCCGTTATTGCTGCTTCGTAACACGTTCCACATACTGCTATCGGATAATATTTATTGTCGTGTGGTGAGCTGGAAAAAAATGATTGACGAGCTCTCACGCGATCGTGAAGATTCGTTCCCGCGCGTACCCTCTCGCGGACGATTAATATTGTCGAATATTCCTGTGTGGCCACCAACACCTACGCGATCAGCAGGAGGCCTCTTCTCTCTCTCTCCGTTTCTCACACTCCCGCGTTCATGTCTATAACCGGTTGACACCTTGACAGGTAGACGCGGCCGCGGAATTCGTCCAGTGTGACAGCTAATCCATCGATACGACCTGAAAAAAGAGACAATAGATGCTACATGAATATTAAACAATGTACGTTTATAACTCGAAAGAAATTATTGGAACAAACATGAAATCATCAAAATTGTTTAATAAATTCTGTACGCTTTCAAAAACAAAACAAGATTTTTGATGAACCGTAACAACAATTTGACGATACATTATATTTTTACTTGTAACGTTAAAAAAATTCATATCAATAGAATTATAAGAATGTAAATTGAATCTGAAAATTGAGCATTTTCATATCGAAGTTAAGCGTGAGATTGGACTCTTAATTCTTTCCATATTGTTCCTTAAATTATTATTAAGAAATTCTCATTATCGTATAATTTCGCTTACAGAGTCGCGTGCCATTTCCACGTTCAGTGAGCATGGAACAGCGATTGCAAGAACAGCGATGGCAAGACCAACACTGGCAAGACATTGCTTCGATACTTCATATGCGAGGCCCAGGAACAGATCATTTTGGTCACACAGGTCATTCTGGTTATCCAGGTCACAGCGTTGGCCACAGTCCTTACGAGGCGCAGCGTAATGTTCTTCTCCATAATGCGACCCTCGCACCACCGGTTGGCGATCTCAATAATACCGGACCTTACCACAATGCCGGTGAGTCCCTTCGTCTTCACAATCGACTCTAAAAAAACGCATCATCATTAACTTTGAGCTCGGGATTGAACATTTCGTTGTTTCTAACAAAATTCTCTCGATCGTCAACAATTTTTCCGACTTTTCCGTTGTTAGCTTTAATTACAGCCATTTTTTCTATAAAATCATTGATATTTGAAGAAACTGCTGTGTAAAACTTTAAATGAAATTAATTTATTTTTATTCTCAAAATAACAATTTTCTCCAGAACTTTCAGAATTGACATCTCGATTCACCGAGTCTTTTACATTTAATATTTTTGAAATCGGTTCCAACTATTCCAAAAACATTCCCCTTTAAATGGGATAAAATTTTGGTTTCATGTTTGCGATTAAAATTAGCAATTGTTCAACGAACTGTTTCGATATTGTGTCTGAATTGAAAATTCACCATTGAATATACAAAGATTATTTCAAAATGATAAAAAAAGAATAAATTGAATGATTAAAAAAAATATATATATATGGCCAGTATGATGCAAATTTGAGAATAGTATTATAAATGACACTGACCCTGATTGATTCGGCCACAAAGAAAGAGCGTTGGATTATCAAGTTTTTTCTATTGTCATCCCCAAACTAAACTGCTCACGAATGCAGGTGGACCGTCGAATCTCGGATCAGCGGTGGCCACATCGATGAACCTGACCAACAGTAGTGAGCCAATGGGAACTGAGAGCGGTGCTGCATATAAATCCGAGCCAAATGACATGATGTACTACCATACATCGGCTTCCGATACCATCAATCAAACAACCGACGGATTTCTCTCTTCATTACTGAACGACGAAGATCTACATCTTATGGATATGCCCCTGAACGATGGTAAGTACAGAGTTCTTTCTTTTTCTACTTCCATCTTATTTTTTCCCCATTGATTTTCGTTAAGATTAATCACGCAGGCATGAAGATATGAGTAGGTAGAATGAGGTAGTGACTTGAAATGCACATCGAGAAGCAAAAATAAGAAAATCATGCAGACCACGATTCGACTGCTATTCAATCGTAATAATACTTTTGTTCTTTATTTATTATAAAAAGAAACGTATAAAATTGTCAACAACGTAGCATCATCATCAATGAAGAGTGATAAAATGAATATTACATAAACTTATACTTTTCACTTACGTTGAGTTGTCATGTTCTAATAATCTGTCAAACTTGTTATCTGAGTTTAACTTTTATACGTTCTATGAAAAAATGTATTATTCCGAACATTTCTTTGGCGTTTTAGACCACAGTAATCCTACGAATTTATCGTCGCAATTATCTTGTCATTGTTTAATTTCAACTTATACTAATGGTAAACAGAGTACCATGAAAAGTCGATATTGGAAATGTTCACTATGCTTTGAAGGATCAGAGCCTCCTATTAGAAACTTCGCTTCATCAGTTACTCGTATAATCTATTCAATATCGTAGCACAGATAATTAGGAACGTTCACCTCTTTCAGTCATATATTGAACTTGTTCATTAATAATCTCAAACAAAAAAAATAGGTTGTAAAGATGAAAACGAATGAAAAAAAGGTTTGCTTATCGTCGTTAAAGTAGTGTCGCGTATTTTAATTGTGTCCGAGGGGCCTCAATTTTACGTAAAATGTGAAGCTTCAATCGATTGTCCCTCTCAAAACGGTGATCTCGCAATACGATCATATCGTACCCGTGAATCTTCTTTTCTCTCATCGTTCTCTCTACCACTCGTCCTCAGGCTCAGGATTGACAGCGGTGTTCGGCAAATCTGAAGGATTGTCGTAAGTTCCATCGTTTCCAAACTGTAAAGACGGTCAAAGAATCACGTTAATGTTCGTAATTATACAAAAAAAATGAAAAAAAAATATCATGATTTTTTTTCTTCAATATTCTTCGAAAACATCAATTGGAAAATAACTATTTAGCAGTGCTGACAAACTATTTTATAAACTCTTGAAAATATGAACGCAAAAGCAAAGTCTTCTGAAAAAAACTGATATTTAAGAATGCAAAGTTGTTAAGATGGATAAAAAAAATATTTACGTTTCGAACATCTCGTCCACCAAATTTCTCGCCGCGACTAGGCGCGAAGCTTCCACCGCCGGACGAAAGCCATTCGGGTATATCTTGTCCAGCTTGAGAAAGAACTTTGACAAGATCGTTGACAAGTGCGCTGTCAGTCTCAGGATCGAAGAAGCTAGTGGCTCTGCCACAGTTTCCGACGCGTCCGGTTCTTCCAATGCGATGTACATATTCGTCGATTTCCTTGGGCATGTCGTAATTAATAACATGAGCGACCCCTTTGATGTCGAGACCACGAGCGGCAACAGCGGTAGCGACGAGAATGGGCATTTTTCCACGTTTGAAATCCCTCAAGGCTTCTTCGCGTTGTTCTTGGGTGCGATCACCGTGCATACTGGTAGTAGGAACATTTGTTTCCGAGAGAAAGGCGGCGATGAAATCAGCGGTTTTCTTCATTTCGACGAATACCAGTGTTCTTGGAAAATTATTAATATCTTCGCGTTGAATGAGCTCCTTTAGTCTGTTGCGTTTCTCGAATTTTGGTACTTCGTGGAAGGTTTGTTCAACGTCAGTGCAAGCGCCTCCGATTACGCCAACTGTCAGAAAAACGTAATTGTTGAGAAATTCTCCGGCGATTGTTTGGACGTTTTCGGCAAAGGTGGCGGAAAACATGAGGGTTTGACGTTCGCCTTTGGGCACCATAGTCTCGTGATCAATCATTTTTCTGACGTCCTCGAGGAAGCCCATGTCAAGCATGCGATCAGCTTCATCGAGTACCAAGAAGCGCAACGATGCGAAACTGACTCGACGTCGTTCGACGAAATCGTTCAAACGTCCGGGCGTAGCGACGAGTATGTGACATCCGTTAGCGACCTGGCGTCCCTGATGAGCAGTGGCAACTCCACCGTAAGCGGCGACGCATTTGATGACCGAATCTTTGGCGAACTTTAACGATTGTTCCCAAATCTGGGACGCTAATTCTCGAGTTGGCGATACGATGACGCAATGTGGCTCACACCCACCACCGATAAGCTTAAGCTCAGTCGGATCCTCGAGAAGGGTGTGGATTATCGGTACGAGGAAAGCGGCAGTTTTTCCGGAACCTGTTTGAGCGCACGCCATCAAATCGCGTCTGGCCATTATGATCGGTATAGCGTGTTTCTGCACGGGGGTTGGTTTTGTATAGCCGGATTTTATAAGATTCTCGTGAATCAATTTCCTCAGGCCCATTTTATCGAATTCTTCAACCGCTGAAGGGGCATTCTCGCCAGATACTTTGACGGGAATTGAGTCGTATTTGGAGAAGTTTATTCCGGCATCTACGCCGCTGAATATCTCGCTCTCCTCTGTCGACGGATCCGGAGGAATGTAGGTTACTGGTGGAGGTTTGTCGGGATCTACCTCGCCATTTTCACCAGCTGGTTTATCGAACCCACCTCCGCCACCATCTCGGTCAGATCTTCCGCCCCGTCCTCCGCCTCTTCCACCACCTCGACGCGGCTTCGAATCGTCATCTTGGAAACCACCGCCGCCGCCCCAACCACCGCTGCTTTCGCCGTCATTGTCACGATTTTTGAAACCTCCTCCACCGCGTCCTCCACCTCGATGCGGCTTCGAATCGTCATCTTGGAAACCACCGCCGCCGCCGCCGCCGCCCCAACCACCGCTGCTTTCGCCGTCATTGTCACGATTTTGGAAACCTCCTCCACCGCGTCCTCCTCCTCTTCCTCCTCTACGGGGTCTCGAATCGTCGTTATCTTGGAAACCGCCGCCGCCGCCCCAACCACCGCTGCTTTCGCCGTCATTGTCACGATTTTGGAAACCTCCTCCACCGCGTCCTCCTCCTCTTCCTCCTCTACGGGGTCTCGAATCGTCGTTATCTTGGAAACCGCCACCGCCCCAACCACCACTGCTTTCGCCGTCATTGTCACGATTTCTGAAACCTCCTCGACCTCCACCTCTTCCTCCGCCACGGCCTCTTCTTTCTCCGTTGAAGCCACCTCCACTTTTGTTGTCATCGAATCCACCGCCTCCGCTACCTCCTGCCCATCCACCGCTCTTATTTCCATTTTCAAATCCACCATTTTTCTTATTCCCACCGCTGTTGAAATCATCATTGTTGTCAGTCCCAAAACCACTGCTGTCGTCCTTGGAGAAACCGTTTTTGCTTCCTACATGGAACTCATCCTTATTGTTGTTGTTGAAAGGGGCAAAGCCTCTCCCTTTACCGTAGGAACGACCCTCTTCAGCAAACTACGGAGAAAATTATTTTGCTTTCATACGACTAGTCCATAAAATGTTTTAAATGTTTCGTTTTCATTCAACTTGACGCTTTGATGAAATTTGAGTCTTTAGCATGTCAATTTTTCACTACCGTGCATCCAAAGTTCAACTTTGCGAAATCGGAAAGTTGAACTTATGCTGCATGTATTGCAAAATAACATGCGCTCCACAGGAGTGAAATTATACTACTCAAAACCCTGTGCTGATCACCCTCGTCATCGCCTTGGGTGACTACGCTGCCCGCAGTTTGAAAGTAGCATACCTCCCCTTTCTAGGTGCATAAAATACTATTTATTTAAATAATTCAATATTTCTGAATATTAAATTTCTATCGATTGCGAAATTCTATGAATAGAGGTGCCAAACGCATTCCTGGAAACTTTGAAATACATCAAACGCGTACCTCTCTGAATTTCACATTCAAGTACTGGATATTGCAAATTCTTTTGTTAATAGTTTGCATTCAATCAGTTCTTTGTTATTAACGAACCTGTCCAATCCAACACGTGGTTCAAGTCAAAGAACACTTGCAAACATCTCAATATTAGATCGTTCAAGATTTCTTGTCAAACATTTTCTTCTTTCGTAGTCGCTTCGATTAAAATTCAATCAATTCATACTACTTTCAACAGGACAAAATAACGCATTCAATTCAAAGTTACAAGTTTTGGTAAATCCGATTTGCAATGAGTTCTGGATCTGTGATCGCTGCTAATAATCTTTCTCCAATTTCCAACTAAACATTTTTTTTGTTTTACACCTACAAGTTCTGGTACATTGCTTTTTTTTCTATCAGCACCAAAAAACCATGTAGTGAAACAAAATTTGATAAATCTCAATCAAAATCAAACGGAATTACTAAATTGCGGAATACTTTGAAATATTTTTTTATAAAGAGTCTATTTAATCGGGGAACGAAATTTTTATTATTCATATTTATTTGTATTTTTGAACAACTCACCGAGGAAGTATTGTTTGGTTCGTCCCACTCTTCAGCCATTTCTGATCAATTAATGTTATCTATGAAAATAATTATATGAATAGTGTGCCAATTGTTATGTCGTTGCCAACACCGATATAATTCAAATGACGGAAATAATGGCGAACGTTCTAACGAAGATGACGAGATTAATTGAAAATAAATTGAAATATTCTTCCGAATGGACGAACAATGTTGAACTACTGTGAGGTGCCGGGTAACAAAAGATATCAGAGACCGAGACTAAGGACTACGAGCTACGAGTGAAAAAAAAAGAGGGAGAGGAGAGGGGGACTAGGGGGAGAGGGCGAGCGCGAATCGAAACAAACGAAAGCAAAGTGCGACACAGCGGTCACCTTCGAGAACAAAGACGCAACCGACACCGGGCTACTTGCGCAAAAGACTCATACGTGTTTGAGCAAAAAAATTAAAAATTTATATCCATCGAAAAACAATAAAATGAGAAAAATTATCGTAAACCATTTTCAATTATAGCAACACCGAATATTTTCAAGCATTATGAAAACCACCGGTATTTCAATTACTAAAACGTATCATCCGATGAATCCTTTCAATGTTAAAAAAAGGAAAAATTTCAATGTTTAATTGGTTATTTATCGGATGCTGATCATTAAAATATTTCCCAACCATTATTTTACGTCAATCGACTATTAACTGTTTTTTTATTTAAAGTAGATCCATCGTGTTTTTCGAAACTAATTACTTTTACTTACCACGAGAAAAAACACTTTTGATATTTCGAAAACGCGATCGACACCTCTAAACGATAAAGATCCTTACAGACGGATCAACGAAAGTCTTCTGGCTGGCCCGATTTCGTTTTTCGTTTCTCGTTCCCGCTACACTCTAGCTGTTTCCACCTCGCACGAAGACGAGAGACGAGAGAAAGGAATTTTCTCGCACCAACACGTGGTGGTGCTATGGGCGCTTCTGCCTTGCCCTACAGGGAGGGGGGAGGAGGTTGACTTCAACCCAATCACAACCAATCACGTACGGCCAATATTAAGCTTGCCGGTTTCGCACTTCCGTTTTTACGGTTATCTTTGTTCCCGCTATTTTTGGTTCCGAATATCTTTGCGTTTTTGAACTTCAATTACTGTATTATGTTAATTTCTTACAGGGAATTTAGATTAATGATTTTTTAAAATAAATATACATTTTTAATCTGAACTACGATGTTTAGTCGACTGGGGTGAAGATCGCGAGTCATGGTCAGTTTTGATTTCCCGCGCGAGTTCAAGTGAATCATCAGTTTGTTCGGTCGGTAACAATTCTATTGCACACACGTACGTAGTACACGTTTTATTCGAAGAGGCTTGATATAAAAAATATCGGTTCCCCACTATTTTTTTTTTTTCATCCGAGCAGACAGTGTACTTTTATTTTCCTTGTATCATCAAGGATGTCCCAGTAATAAATCGTGCATCTATTTTTCAGTTATCTCTATGATTACCTTAATTAAGAGATTCGGGGATGTTTAATCTAATATCGGACTGGGAACGTTGAAATAAAAAGATAATATTTGTTCCTCCCTACGAACGAAAAGTTCGAGATTATCCTTTGTCTAGTTATTTTCTCCTTTTTTTTCGTGGTGACACACTTTTCGAAACTCATTTATTCTATTGGGACCAAAGGAACAAAGTGAGTCGAGGAATGGTCGTTATTGAGTAGATCCACGCATTCTGACGACCAGCAGTAAGCCCCACAAAATCTATGAATCCAAAGGGCGGGTGCAATAAATTATTCCGAGGGAACGAAAAATCACGAGTGTTCAAATATATTTCCATCATTTCCATTCATTTCAAAACTTTCAAAAATTTCTGCAAACATTCTGCAGATTTCAATCGCTTCTAATGACAATCTTTTTCCTCTAAAATCGTAAAAGAATCGGTGAATTTTTTCTGATTTTTTTGGCAACAGTTGTGTAATATTGCAAGTTTCAACGAATTAAAATTGCTGGTACAGGAATATGTGTGATTTATTTTGAAATGAGTACTGCCATATAAGTCAGCGCTGTGATGCGAAGGAGAAAGGAAATTAATATTCCATAAGAAATGGAAAAAATGTTCATATGCAGATACAGATAGCGAGAACACGTCACCGCCTACGCTTGACGATGATCGCATTTCTTCTATCGGTGCTACTGCAGAAGTATCCCCTCCGCCTCCCTCCAGTATTCGCTCTCCTCCTCTGCCTCTCGCGCGCTCGTTCGGTCTTTCTCCCTTTCTATCTCATTGGATCTCGGATCGCGAGCCCGCTTCGCGTTCGAGGCTACCGATGTCGACAAAGAAGCGTGTACACACGTATGCACTGCGCGGATAGGACACACGCATATTTTGCCTTCTCCCTGGAGAATGAGCCAACGATACACGTGTGTCTCGCTAGAAGGAGAGAAGGTTACCCGCAAACTCGATGACTCGTATGGCGAAAAAGCGCAGTTTTCATCGCGACATCGAGCACATGACACCTTCGCGATGATTCTTATGATATTCTCTAAATAAAAAAAAAACGTGACGAGTGCTCGAGTTTAAATAATTCACTCTAGTTACAGTGATATTGAATTTATCGTCGATCTCAACGTTTTACGCATTATTACAGAGTTTATTGACTCTACACCATTTTTATTGTTTACAATATTGTGCTCGCTCCCTCGTTTC
Source organism: Venturia canescens (assembly GCF_019457755.1). Taxonomy (NCBI): domain Eukaryota; kingdom Metazoa; phylum Arthropoda; class Insecta; order Hymenoptera; family Ichneumonidae; genus Venturia; species Venturia canescens. The sequence goes on along the minus strand of NC_057422.1, from coordinate 21,002,144 downwards.
GAGAAGCATCGACGAGTACGTTTTCGCCACGCGAGGAAAGTTCTAAACAAAGGTTTATAGTGCGGACGAATATTGAAATGATGATGATAAAAGTGAAGAAAATTGTGGTGTCAAATTCGTGAAAGGTTTCCAAGTGACCACTCGAGAAGCGTTGAGGGTCTTCTTTCCTTCTCTCTTGATGCGAGAAAAAGTAAACGAGAGGACTTCGCGCAGCGAGTTATATGGTGTGTAACAACGACTCGCTTCGTTCGATAGCCACTCCTCACTCGTCGTCGCGTATACATGTGGCCACTTGATAAATAAACAATGTGACTGCGCGGTGCGAGTTAAGCAGGCATGAATATTTATTCCACCGATGAATCGACGATTTTTCTTCCGGTGAACATTCAATTGTGTTTATTATTAACGCTCGCATGTAACTACTCTCGATACACACCGTCTCCAGACCTAGACTTGCCTTCCTTCCCTTTTCGCTTCTGACTCTTCATCTTATTTCATTGCGAATTCGTCAGACATTTTTACAACGCTGAAGTTTGCAACGTTGGAGTCCAACGAAACGAAGGAAAAAAAACATTTGTTAAAAAAAACATTTGAAAAAAACACCAATTTATTTATTTCACGAAGTATCGGTGCAGCTTGAAAAACTACAAATTGCAATTTCGACAGGGAACGAAATTGGAGTATTACTAGAATTGTTGGAGAGTTTTTTTTATCATTTCGTTGGACTCGAACGTTGCAAACTTCAGCGTCATGTATAAAATGCACTCTTATGTCCCAACACTTTGATCAAATTTGACAGTCGATATTTCATTTAACCTATAAAATTCATGGCTTCTGTCGTAAAAAATTTGAGGTGAGAAGAACCGTTGCGGCAAAGTGTGTTTTCAGTACGAAGAATGAAACTCAAAGTACATTTCGATTAATGTTATTTTTAATTCATCATTTGATCTTACAATGCTTGTACAATACTAATTCCAAAAGTAGCCGGTAAATACTTGTACTGCTGTGAAAAAATTGATGCTTCATTTCATTAATGAAATAAATAACACTGGATGGAAAAAAAAATTGGCGATTTACAAAGTAAAAACTCAGGAATTCGTATTTTTCTTAAGTTTTTATTTGTATTCTACCTTTCCTCATTTTTACCTACTAGCCAAGCGAATTCTTCTCGAACAATATTTTTTTTTCTTTTGTGGAACTGGCTCTAATTTGTTATTCATCGAAATTTCTCATGATATTTCAAAAGTTGCTGCATGCACTCTCGAATGTTTTCTCACTGTTATATTTCTAAACTCATTTTTTTCGTTCGATGATATCAATACTAATTCAACAAAACAAAAAACCTTGAGCTCTCATATTATTTCGAAGAGTCAATGAAAATTGTGGTTTTATTGTTTGCTCATTTACGTAAAAAACCGTTAAGAAGCGTAGTAATGGCAGCGCTCTCTATAACCATGCAATAATAAAATTCAACGCGTGAAAAATTGTTTTCGTCGGCCGGGGTCGAGGGAGGGGGATTCTAGGTAAATTCATACGCGCACGGAACGCATGTCAGGTCGTAAAACGCCCCGCTTTATAAACCACAAAATAAATACACTGGATAAAAATGTGCTTTTGAAAATACAAATATGCATATATATATATAGACGAACTGTCTACGATTCGTGGAATGGATTAGATATCTCGACGACCTTCATTCGCATCAATGGTGACAGAAAACGCTTGATGCGAGTCTTTGTTACTATCAGTACGCGGTTTTGTTTATTCCTTTCTTGACACAACAATGAATGCTTAAGGAAGTTGAGCCATTAGAATGAAAATGATGTCATCGCTTTTAAGACGATTGCATATTATAAAGTGAAGTGTAAAAAAAAAATCAGTTAAATTTTCAGACAGGTTAGGAGCGTCGTTGCCGAGAAAAATCAATAACAATTTGGGCCAAATAACATTTAACCTTATGAAAGTCAAGACACATTCGTTAAAAATGATGCTAAAAATATGAAATTTTTTGGGCAACATGAACAAGGCTTGCTGAATAATGTCAATTTTTTTCAGATTTATTAGGAGATTTACTGAGAATATATTAATAATAATCTGTTTCCCGTGCAGTTTTTTTGAGGCTAGGATCGTCACCGTCCATGTTTTCGACTGAGCTTTCACCAGTTTTTCGTCTTTTTTCCCAACTCTTCTTTTAAGTGTATGCAACATTGCCAAACTGTAAATGATGCTGAAGTTTGCAACGTTGGAGTCCAACGAAATGATCTAAGAAAAAGCCTTCAATAATTCCAGTAATTCTTCAATTTCGTTCCCTGTCGAATTTGCAATTCGTAGTTTTTCAACCTGCACCAATACTTCGTGAAATAAACAAATTGGTGAATTACAAATGTTTTTTTTCCTTCATTTCGTTGGACTCCAACGTTGCAAACTTCAGCGTCGTAGCCCTCGCTCGTGTCCTCCTCTGACACCAGAGGCCCGAGCCCACTCGAAGGCCTCCTTTTTTATGATATCACCCCTTCGGTTTTTCCCAAGAAAAACCCATAAAATCCGTGTATACTCCGCGAGTCATAGAAAAAATGAAGAACACTGACATTTGGCCATTACGTGTGTGCATCGGATGTTTTAGCGACTCCCGAAAAATATTCCCTTCGAAATATTGTTCGTAGCTATCTCGTATTAGAGATTACTGTTTATATTAGAGCTTACTCTTTCGTCGCTCACCGTATATTAGTGTTTACTGATCCAAACTAATTTTCAAACTCATTTATTCCGCTGAGAGGTTATTTTAAAACAAAAACAGGTTGCCTTTTCGAAGAAATGCGATGGTACAGAAATCAATATTTTTACAGTTCATACGGGCGATGTAGTATGGTCATATATTCGAGTTATTTTGATACCGTATCGCGTCGTGTGTGGAGTGAATCAAGTTTCCTCGAAAGGAAATAGTTGAGGATTGCGCAATGCGAATGTCTCATTCGCCACAAAAGAAGAAAATTACAAAATGCGTCAGTGAACGTTTCTGGTCTCGGTGTAGCTTGTGTGGATTTCGCATCGTGCTCAATCTCTTTCACGGAAACAATACGCGCGAGATGAATAAGATTGAGGTTAGGTTTTGCTCGGAAAAGCCCCGCGCGAAATAAACTCATCGGCGTGCGTATAACCTCAAATATGCACTGGATTCCTACAGGATTCAGCATCAATAATGGCATTGTAAAAGTAATCGGTCAGTACGGTCGTTACTTTTTAGAGAAAGAAAAGTCGTTGCACTTTCTTCTCTACAAACACTGGTCGAAATATTAATTGTTTTTTAAACAATTCATCGACAACGAGTCGGAGAAAAGATGCCCACAAGCAAAATAATTTTGTTTTGTATCTTCGAAATTTATTCAAATCTTAATTTCTTAAGTAGCCCGTACTCAAAGAGCTCCCATCGTAATTGTGTTTTGTGTTAAAAACACACTGAAAATCTTGACAAGCCACATTCGGTTTCGGGCTTTGTATACCGATCGTAACTCCCAAACGAACGAGTCTCGCATTCGTTGTATTTATGTTCATCTCTCTCTCTCTCTTTCTCGTTCCCTTTCTCGCCGCGTGTGTCACTAAGTCGTTCGCCAGTGAGTCATTCCCTTCTTTTGCCTTTGCTATACATCTCGTGAACAACTTGCGCCAGCCAGATCGTAATAATAGCCTCAGAATTGATTCACTCGAACGACGATGTTACCGGCAATGAGATATTTGTATTTGTCACTCGCCTTTCACTCTCGCGATTTTCCTCGAGTGTGGAAGTATTACTAATGCGAAGAGAATGCTTCCTATAATGAGAGTAAAATCAAACAGTTATGCCTATTTTTATGGTCGCTATAAAAGAGGTTATAAAATATAAATAAATTTGAAAGTCTCTTGGCTTCGAAGACTGCGTCAGAATTCGATATCGTTAATATAACCTTTTAAGGACGGGGACTTTTACGTTGTAATCGACCTTTTTTTACACGGAATTTGTGCATAATAACGATGAATTTTTCAAGTGCAGTGCCCGCTGAAAAATTCGAGTTTTACAGGGTCGGAATCACGAAGAAACACACATTCGTGTTAGTGTGTCCCATGCATGCAAACAACAAAAGCGTCGTCGAGGCTTTGTTCTCGATCAGTTTTCTTGGCCTATTTTATCATTGTGTGACCACGTGATGCGGACTTCTCGCTCGGAGAGCGATAACGCGCTTCGTATTCGTCTCCTGTAATCGCGAATATGTTTGTAGCAGTGACGAAACCGATATAAGCGGCATATCGTTAATTCAGACCTCAGCTTTTTCTTTTTTAGTAACGAACGCTCCCCGCCATACACGGTGTTAAAAAAAATAACCGTCGATATGATAATCATCGAATTTGGGATTAGATTCAGTGTTCATAAACTTTTAGCTGCGTTTTGAGTTTGTCGTTTGGTGCGAGTCCATTTGAGGCCACACGCGCATTTAGAATTCAAATCAATTGTACCGTTCGGACACCCTGTACAATTCACTCGTGATGTCTCATGCCCGAATTCACAATCAGCCCGCTAAGCCCTAGACCATTCTTTTATCTCTTAATTTCTCAAGCCTTTGCAGTTGATTCACGGTGGGCATATTATTCCTTGTCATTGCAATACGCCCGCTCGCTCGAAAAAAAAGCTTTAAAAAGCCATATTTTTCATTTGTTTATTTTCATACAACATTTTTTGGCAAGATATTTTCTTGACGATGAAAAATGTTTGTCACTCCGTCGTGACTTGAAAATTTAACCCAAACTGATGGATCGTTTTTTTTATGGAAGATCGACGTTGCTCGATCCGCCATGTTCTATTTCTTTTCCGATAATTCTTATCTCTCGTGTATACGAAATAGTTTTCATTTTTCGCTAAGATTGCATAATTATTAATATTATCACGAGTTTGTGAATGAAAGCTTTTGATTTACGAGTTTTATTCCGCTTCGATGCTCGATAACACGGTTATCATTTTCTACAATAAATATAGTTTTCGTTCCACCAGCAGATTTTGCATTTTGAGGAATCTTGATTTTTTCAGTCGATCCAATCAATTTGCGATGTATTCGGGGATTTTGGCCAACTTTCAATGAGTACTTGACTTCAGTTTTTTTTTTTTTTACCAACAATGTCGACTCTATTGTTTAACTGAACTCGCGAATAAGAAACACGACCATGGAAGAATTCGCTGTTTCACTGAAAATTCGGACTGTAATCAAACCCAAGCGGAGAAATTCATGAAATACTCTCTCAATCCAACGTTTTAAACATTTCACTAGTATTCTCGCAATAGAAAGACTGAAATAACATTTCAATAGCAATATTTTAGTCGTGGCGCGGAGCCACCTTCTGTCGTTTGAATCCTCACGTGCGGGCGTGCTCTGCCGGGACAAAGCGGAACGAAACTGACCGTTAATCGTTTACGCTACAGTCGAGTTGGTCGTCACCCCCGATACGATCGAATGCGATCGCCTCGAGAAGAGAAAAAAGTCGTTATTGAAGTGCAAACGTTCGAGGATGAAACAAAATACGTGTTTTTAAAATAATATGTGTGTGCTTATATACTGGGAGATACGTCACGATCGATGCGGTCAAACTTTGTCCGAGAGAGCTAAGATTTCCTCGTTCCGTAACCGCTTTCAGTAATGGATGTGTGCATTAGGATTGGAATGAAAAAAAGCGACGAGTTCGCGAGCAATGTGTATTGTGAACGTTTCGTTGCCGCGCTTATCGCGTCCGTGGACAAAATTATGAGACGTCGTCGACTACGAGTATGATGGTGCTCTTGCGACACTTCACATCGACTCTCCGAACGTATGAAACGAAAAGGAAATAAATACGCGAATAAAATATAGAAAAGAAAAAGCAAGCGATACCTGCGGTCAAACAATAAAAGTGATTTGTGAAAAAAGTTGTGCGAACGAACGACAGACGAGAGAAACGCTCTAATATTTTTTTCTTCGAGTTTTCCAAGTTTCCGACACGTGGGTCTCGAAGAGATCAGTGAAAACGTTCTCGAGAATCGAACTAACCGTTAATATGCATTGCTACATGCACTACAGCATTTATTACTCAACAAAAATCCTTGAAATATAGTCGAACGTGGTTGGACCCGGGAAAAAATTGACGTTTCCCCCGGCTTGATACCGACATCGATCTCTTTAATCTCTCGCTGAGAGAGAAAGAAAAAAGCCAACGTTCATTTTTTATTCGTTCCTCGATTTTGAGAAATAATACTGACCGACAGATTCGCTTTGTGAATGGCGAGGATGGGTGTGATCGTGTACGTACCGTGTACGTATTCCAACTGGTTATACTCATTAATATGCTCCTGTCAGTTTCTATAAATCATCCGATTTATTAGTGTTAGTGCCAATGTAATGTTTCATTTTGAACACTTTTATCTTCTTGTTCTTGCGCTCGTGACTTTGTGTTTTTGTTTATATCACGACGGATTTGTAACGAAAAACGCACTCGATGGGCGACGCCGAGATTTTGAGAGAAAAAACAGTGAAAAAAAAATTTAAAGAAAATATCCGCTTCGTCTTCAAATGCGTGGACGTGCGAGGGATTTCCGAAATTTTTAATTCCTCCGATGGTTTTGTATTCTGGATTCATAATGCTTTTATTGAGTCGTCACCAACGATATTTTTCCATTCTAATTCCTCAGGCTCATTTTTATGGCTAAGGAATTTTTAAGCGTCGTAGCCTGAGGCAAACCGGGTGCAATTAACCCGAGCATATCCTAATCAATATTTCCAAAAATTTTTTTTTCAAAGTATTTTTTTCATTTTATTGTAAGAAACGTTTTCCAGATTTCAGGGTAATTTGTTTCGTTCCGCAGACTGCTTGTTGTCATTGAAACAACGATTCATCGCACGATTTGTTGAAAAACTTAAATATTTTACCTTTTTTACGTGATAGAAACTTGAGATTTTCAAATCTTATGTTGATTAAAATTGAGGCTTGTATCTGGAAAGATGGATTTTCCGTGATCAGTCTTCGAGATATTCGATAAAGGCTTTTTCACAATGAATAATAAAAATAGCCGGTGCATCCGATCGATTCTGGAAGAAATTATGTCACTAAAGTAATTGGAAATGACGAGTTTGTTGCTTTTGGAGAAACGACGTGGCCAATCATTAACGAATTTTATTGGAACGTTTGAAGGCCTTGTAATCGGATACATTGTTTTTTCGCTCTTCGCTTCATCGACTTTTATCATAGTTTAAATGTATATTGGTCACGTGGTGAAGGCAGATAAGCCGGCGTGTTATAATGATCAAACACACACACACACACACACACCTTCACGATTTATTGTACACATGAAAAGTTGCCGAGTCATGAGTAATTTGAATGCTGCAAGCAGCGACGATCGCAACCGTTTTCATTTATCGACCCTGACTTTCGACCGCGACACACGGCCATCGACAAACCGATGGAAAAAGTAACAACTAACATCTATAAGAAAATTTCAATAATTTTGTTGGCGCTATTATCAGAAACGATGAGAGCATTCGAGATGGTGGAAAATTCTCAATAAATCATCGGCGCAGCCTGATCTCGTTGATTGGAAAGAAGAAATAGAAAAAAATGCGTCTAAATGAACGAAAGTATTTCGAAAAAGTGCTCGAAAAAATATTCACAGATAACACAATGAAGCTGTGCAACGTTAGAGTCCAACGAAATGATCGAAAAAAAGTCTTCGATAATTCCAACAATTCTCCAATTTCGTTCTCCACCGAATTTATGTGATTCGTAGTTTTTCAAGCCACTTGAAGATTTTTTTTTTCGTTCACTTCGTTGGATTCCGTTTCATGCTTCAGCGTCGTCGTAACACGATCGAAGAAACGCGAGCTCAAAATTCTCTACGACGCTGAAATTTCCAACGTTGGAGTCCAACGAAATGAAGAAAAAAAACATTTGTAATTCATCAATTTGTTTATTTCGTGAAGTATCGGTGCAGCTTGAAAAACTACAAATTGCAAATTCTACAGGGAACGAAATTTGAGAGTTTTTTAAATCATTTCGTTGGACTCCAACGTTGCAAACATCAGCGTCAAAATTCTCTGTAGAATATGTTTATATATGAATGTACCATTCAACATCATCACACATTCGATAAACACTCGACCCCGTCCATGATGAATTTTGTCCACGTTCGGTTCCGACATGCACTCGATCGCTCGAACGAAGGCTCAAAATAAATATCTGTTGAAATAACAAAGGTTACAGACAAGAGTGTTGTGCCCATCTTAAAAAAAAACGGTTTTATATCGAAAGAGCAATTTTTCGTATTAATATTACATTTAAACCCGAATTCGATTGTTTTTCAACTTGTCCTTTCGATAGGATTCCAAACGGTATTCTAAAGAGCTGAACGAACAATGAGTAACGAGTACATAACTGGTTAGAAAGGGAAAATGAAATTCTTCGACAGTACAGTGAGGGCGCGACGTTCCGAGCACAGTGTATACGTGACGTAGGGCTCTCGATCATTTCTTCAATTTCGTTTAGCATGCGAGAAATACCTTGCCTCGGCATTCGAGGTCAGCTACGTAACGCTTTGCCGATCCGTCTTATCTTTCTGCCTTGCACGTCCCTCTAACAAAGCCTAATCCTTTGTTGTGTGCGAGTATTTATACACATTGTACCGCGCTTTTCGTTTTGATGGACGATAAATATAAATCTATTTGTATTACGTATACACACTCGTATTACGTATACACATAATGCGAACATAATCGTCGTGTAAACATTGATCCCAACCTCAAAAGCAGCGAGCGGCACTAGTGTCGGGATTCGACGACCACACGCGCGAGGAGGGAGTGTATCGACATGTCGGCAAATGTCGATTTCTGTTCTCGTACTTCTTCCCCGTTATTTCCTGCTATCGAGAGACGCCACGCACGACAAAGGCCATTGATAATATAATAAAGCACGGAAATTTTCATATTCAGATTCGGCTAAAAACTCAATTGTTTTGCTGACACGAGTTCAAAAGTCTCGAGATGATTTTCGTTGGTTTCGGTCTCTCGACGTGTGCGCACATTATATGACGCAAAGGAATGGCCGCACGCTGCAAAAAACGGGGAGATACGCGCGTGAGAATTCGGAGAATAACGTGAAGCTAGTCAAGTATTTAATATTTATGTGTTGTATATGTGGACGAAGCGCTGCGAGATTTTGCGATCTCCCACGAATCTCGTATCAGCATTCGTAAATTTTTTTTTTTTCAATTATCTGTATCAAGTTGATATAAAATTTTTCAATAACAACGTATGATGTCTTCCGCAAACCTGTAATTTGTGAAATATCCTAAAAATTATGGGCGTTTCAAAGTGAAATACTTCAATTTCATATTCGCGTGTATACGCGAAAACGTAAACAATTTATATTCGTACAAACTTCCAGTTGTTTTAATCAATGACGATAATCCCTTTTTTGCTTCAACCTGGTTCGACAACGTTTAGAACAGAAATCCGATATGAACGTAAATGGAAACACTCACGATTGCTTCGAAAAAATCATATTTGTAGAGGTTCAGGAGGAACATCAGCTTGAGAAAAATGGTGATAGCTTAAGATGATGGATCAGTCGGTAATCGCAACTCGAATTTTTGACGACGCTGAAGTTTCCAACGTTGGAGTCCAACGAAATGAACGAAAAAAAACGTTTGTAATTCATCAATTTTTTATTTCACGAATCGTTAGTGCAGCTTGAATAACTACGAATCGCAAATTTGGCAGGGAACAAAATAGGAGAATTACTGGAATTATTGGAGAGTTTTTTTCGATCATTTCGTTGGACTCCAACGTTGGAAACTTCAGCGTCATAATTTTTGAAGTTGAAACTCTTTGACATCGTTCGTCCGATTAAAATAATAAAAATGTCATCGTACGCAGCACGATCGCAAAAATCCGATGACATTTTTATTTTTTCGATCAGACGAACGATGTGGAAAAATTTCCTTTTCAAAATTTGCAGCCATCTCTCTCGCACTCACGGTTGTGATTACCGACTGATCCATCATCTTAAGGAGTTTCGGTACAGGCGATACAATGTTGCCATGCTAAATCATGCTAAAAACATAAAAAATTTCAAAACGTTGAGAATTTTATAAAATTTTGGTCAACACATTCTTTAGTACCAAATTTGACAATACAGATGTTTAAAGATTTTTCTTCTACACAGTTATCGAGTAATTCATCACTAAAGTGCTTTAATGCGTAATTACTCGATAATTAAGTGGAAGAAAATTTTGAAAAAATTTGTGTTTTTGTACTTGATGTTGAAGAACATTATAACCAAATTCGATAAATTTCTTAATATTTAGATTTTTGTACCGAAACTTCTTAATGAAACTTTTAGAATACATTTTTGGATATATTTTTTATAGCCTCTCCAATTTTTAATCCATTTAATTCAGCCATTTTTAAGTAAATCATTTTCAAAGTTGGAGGAATATTTAACACCCACGTATAGGAAATAATTCCACAGACCTCATCTTTCCATACTTAAAAACAAATAAAAAATGGAGATAGGTTAGAAAAATAAAACTATTTCACAGTTTGAACTCTAAAGAACGTTTGTGCAAAATTGAAGGTCGTTTCATTCTGCCATTTTTAAAATGTTTTTCATAGATTTCACCCAAAAATGACGTATTTTTAGAGGTTAATTCCGTATAAACGAAGCAAATAGTGTTTACATAGCCCAGATAACTTAGATAAGAACAATCGAATTCGTATTTAGATAACCTCAAAGCTGATGTTCCACCTTAAGGAGTTTCGGTACAGGCGATACAATGTTGCCATGCTAAACTATGCTAAAAACATGAAAAATTTCAAAAAGTTGAGAATTCTATAAAATTTGATCAACATATTCTTTAGTGCCAAATTTGACAATACAAATTTTTTAAGATTTTTCTTCTACACAGTTATCGAGTAATTGATCACTAAAGTTCACGTGTATAAGCATAGCGTTTCCACATATATAGCTATACATTCCGGGCATAAGAAATCTGCTTTAATGCGTAATTACTCGATAACTAAGTAGAAGAAAATTTTGAAAAAATTTGTCTTTTCGCACTTGATGTTGAGGAACATTATCACCAAATTTGATCAATTTATTAATATTTAGACTTCTGTACCGAAACTCCTTAAAATATTTTCATGAAATTCCAAGGGGAAGTTGTTTTTTGACACGAAGAGCAATCGACGAAGTTGAAATACGTGATTCTTCGAAGACGTTATCCCAGATTTGGAATTCAACTGCACATCGTTAGTCCCCGATTTCTTTTTAGAAAATTTGGAACAGCATTTCTACGCGTTCAGTCGTTTCTATTATCAGTCGTTTATTCTCATTTTCCTTTGTCCATCAATGCGAAAATCCTATTTATGTTTTATTTCGATTTTTTGTTGGTTACAGGCATGTACACGATGCGCATGCTCGACAATAGCAGCAACAATGCATCAGGACCGACCGGTGCGGCTGCTCTGCCGGGAGTACAGGCCGCAGCTGGAACCCCGACATCGGCAACGGGAGTAACAACTCTGACCGGCGTCACGGACGAGAGGATGGACGCCTCGAGCGACAGCGCAGTCAGCAGCATGGGAAGCGAAAGGGTGCCATCCCTCTCGGATGGAGAGTGGATGGAGACGGGCTCAAACTCGAGTCACACGCAGGCAGATTCTCATTATTCGATGGACTATGCCAGGTAATTGTGAATATTAAATATTCACGACGCCGAAGTTTGCAACGTTGGAGTCCAAAGAAATTAAGGAAAAAAACAATTTGTGATTCACCAAGTTGTTTATTTCACGAGGCATCGGTGCAGCTTGAAAAACTACAAATTGCAAATTTTGCAGGGAACGAAATTGGAGAATTACTGGAACTATTGGAGGGTTTTTTTTATATCATTTCGTTGGACTACAATATTGCAAACTTCAGCGTCATTATTGCTATCTTATATTTCTAGCAGAAACCTAGAATTTCCCGTAATTTCTACGAAAATTTATTTCGATTTTGGCAATTTTCATCATGGCAAATGTTCACCGAATTGATTGTGAATAGACCATTCATAAAAATATATTTCCGGTTGCATTCCAAAGATGCAAAATGCAACATGAGATTTGGTGTCCGGTCTAAATAACCTCGGTCAAAAAAACCGATGAACAATGTAACCCATGAACAGAAATAACCACGAGAATAATAACCGTCATTTAAAATGAACTTTAAGTTTGTAATCACCGGAATATGGAAAACAATTGAATTATTCATTTGAAATATTGATTGCGGATAAATATGAAACGCTATGCGGAATTTTTATTACTAGATTCGAAATGCTTGATTATAAATTCATTGTTTATTGTTTTTAACATGTTTAACATCTCGAAATGTCTCGAGAACACCTACCCTCCAATTTTTTCTTCGTATTTGTAGGTTCGTGTGTTTTTGTTTGTTTGTTTATTTTTTATTTTTACGACCCCATTTCCCGGGGTCAAATTTCGATTTTTTCATTTTTTCTATATTCATATATTATGCAGTTTTTACAAATTTGTTCCTTTTTTGTTTGCAGCAAATACCGGATGCCCTATGACTACAGGTATCCCGTATCCGGCAGAAGCGGTGGTTCGCAGCGCTGTCCTACCGAACGTGGCGTTCCACCTGTTGCCCAAAAGAAACATCAAATGTTTGCTAAGCGATACTTCCAGGAGCAAGGAACCGGTAATTTACTATTTCTCGTTAAAACTTTAAAACAAAACCGTGCATTTGAGATTTCTTCCGTATGTATTTTTTCGACGATTCAACTATGAATTTTTCCGTGGATTATAAATCTCCACTTGATCTGCGGGGATTTCCAGATAAACTAAATCAAATTTGACGAAAGAAAGGGGAAAGTGATATTCGACGTTGCTCAATCAGTCGTTTTAATTTTCCAGGATCGCCATTGGGTGCGAGCGCTCACTCAACAGCAGCGACAAAATACGAATACGATTCCCAAACGGTTGGGGCTGGTGCGCCTGGGAATGCTTATTCCGGGCCAATCGAGGGTGCTGCGGGTCCACAACCGGAAATGAAGTACAGTTGTAGCGTTGATTTTTCACGTCATCAATCCGGCCGTAGTGCTATTGAGCACGTACATCACAATCACACTTATCACTTGCCGGCTGAGAGTTCAGGATCTCTTCAACGACCACTCTCCCGTGATAAGAAAGGTATTGAAAATTATCAGCTTCGATAAGTACCAAAAAAAAAACAACAAACGTTTTTTTTTTTTTTTTTTTTTTTTTTATCGCGAGGAATATAAATACCTTATTTCGCAGTTTAATCTCCCGAATAAATCCTCGGTTGTGTACACGTAATTTGAAAAACGATATCGATGAATGCTATTTGATCGAATCGATTATGTTGCTGTTGAAATATAAATTTGATCGAAAAATTGCATTGATAATATTGACTGAATAAGCTTGTAATGAACAGTTCGTAAAAGCGAAGTGGATGAGCATCTGACACGGGACGAGAAACGTGCCCGATCTTTGAACGTTCCGATCGCCGTTCACGACATAATTAACTTGCCAATGGACGAATTCAACGAGCGTTTAAGCAAGTACGATCTCAGCGAGGCACAGCTGTCTCTAATCCGTGACATTAGACGACGAGGAAAGAACAAGGTTGCCGCTCAAAATTGCCGCAAACGCAAACTCGATCAGATAATCAGCCTTGCCGATCAAGTCAAAGAAATGCGCGATCGGAAAACGAGACTAGTACGAGACAGAGACTTCATGCAACTCGAGAGGGAACGCGTCAAAAACAAATTTAGTCAACTCTATCGACACGTTTTTCAGGTCAGTGAACTTGTCTTTTTACCTATGAGTCATCCGAATTTTTCAGTATTTTTCAAATTATATTATTCGATTTTGGCAAAGTTCCTGGGACAGTTTCCCTTTTTTTTAGAACTCAAATTGACATTTTTTCCATCATTATATCGAATCAAAAATAGAATAAAATGATGATGATGAATTTCACCAAAAATCGTCAGAGTTAAATCGATTTGCCAAATTTTTTCTACGACCAGTCAAGGCTCGTTTTATGATTTTTCATTCATTCATATAAAATGAAATCTCCAAAAGGTGAATTATATCAATTCAATCCCCGCCCCTCCTCATTTATTCTCGATTCTTAATGAATTATTTTGCGCCCGACGAACACAGGCAATCGGAATAATTAAATCGTACATTAATATGCGGTTTTTCCATGAAATGATTCCAGTCGTTGCGTGATCCCGAGGGGAATCGCTATCATCCTTACGAGTACAGTCTCCAATTGTCGGCTGACGGAAACGTGTTGCTCGTGCCCAGAAACCAAACGAATCCCCAACATTCGCGTTCATCAACGATGGAACCAAATTCGAAACCAGATCCGGAGCACAAAGAATGAAAGATGACAGCAGAGGAAGCTGTTAAGCGATTGGTAATCAGGGGATTCGACGTCACCGAGGGCAAACTGCTATCGGGCAGAACCGGTGTTATTACATGCTCGTTGCAGTTCAAGACATAGCGAGCGAAAGAATTTTTAGTTATTAAAAAAATTTTAATATAAAAAACAAACAAAAATTGAAATAAAA